>NC_137775.1:8062768-8687510 GCF_963455305.1 Plecotus auritus | reverse complement strand
AATAAACATATCCTTGGGTAAGGCTTTAAAAAATAAAAATAAAGTACAGAAAACTTATCCATTTTCCATTTGGACTTACTTCTTTTAGCCCATGTGGCTAAAAACGATACAATCTCTACATTTTCTAGGCATCACATTTTCTATGTTAAATTATTAAATAGATAACTAGCAATGAAGAAATAAAGAAATGGGTTAATGTTTCCTCTCTTAAACCAGAAACAGAAGCTACTTGGGACTTCAACACACCGGTTGTCCTTGAAACGTAAAGGGAATGTCTAAAAGTTCTGCATCAATAATCTGACCTCATTAGAAGCTATTTTGGATAACAGGAAATAGTTTTCTTTATCCAACATATAAAAGCTCACATTAACATGTAGCTGGTTACAAGCAACTCTGCCAAGAAGAAATGCATACAGCACTTCTGTCCTGCGGTCTGCATTCAAGGCTGGTTCATTACCTTATAAAATTCTATTTTTGAAGCATCAATAACTGAGCCAATTAAAACCAATTACAGGTTAAAACTACACATAGTTCTTTTTATAGTTTGGAACATAAGACATAAGAACAATTTTACTTTTCTAAATGCAGACGTTTAAAGAAAATTTTATAATTGCGATTAAGGCTTGGGGCTTTTACTAGTTTAAAAAAATTTTTACCCTAGCTGGTTTGGCTCAGTGGATAGAGCATCGGCCTGCAGACTGAAAGGTCCCAGGTTTGATTCCGGTCAAGGGCACATGCCTGGGTTGCAGGCTCCATCTCCAGTAGGGGGGTGTGCAGGAGGTAGTCAACCCAGGAATCTCTCTCATTGATGTTTCTCTCTCTCTCCCTCTCCCTTCCTCTCTGAAATCAATAAAAATATATTAAAAAATAATAACTAAAACTAACTAAATAAATGAAATGTTAAAGTAATTATTATTGGAGTTATATATGTTCACTAGAGTAATGCTTGGTTTTAACTAAAATGAGCAGAGTATGCTATTAAATTAGTTTATACCTTAACCAAACTAAAGTTAAAATGAAATTCAGAAAAGTAGTAATTAACAATTACTATTCCTAGATGTCTTAGACATGGAACAAAAGCCACTTTCCCCAGTAGAATGACAAGTGGGTTAAAATGCACCATGAGCCAAAACCGGTTTGGCTCAATGGATAGAGCGTCAGCCTGCGGACTGAAAGGTCCCAGGTTCGATTCCGGTCAAGGGCATGTAACTTGGTTGCGGGCACATCCCCAGTGGGAGGTGTGCAGGAGGCAGCTGGTCGATGTTTCTCTCTCATCGATGTTTCTGACTATCTATCACTCTTCCTTCCTCTCTGTAAAAAATCAATAAAATTTATAAAAAAAAAAAATGCACCATGAATGCACTGTGGGGAAGGATGTGAGCATTCCTCAACCCTCCATCCTCATCATCTGTGGCTTGGTGATGCTTAGAGAGAAGGGGCCATGCTTGTTGTCTGCAACCCAAGGGCTCATCCGGGGTATGGCAGAGCGGGGAGCTCATTGGCAGTTCTGTCAGAATGCGGCCTAGTTCCTAAAACCTGGCCTGAGAATGAATGTGAGGAAGGGCCAGTGTCCAAGCCAGAGCACAGCACAGCAGTAGCCAGGGAGATGCCTGGGGCTGCCTGCCATTAGCTCAGGAGGAATCTCAACCCACTTCTAGAGCATCTTCTGTGCCCTGTCCAGGGACTCACTGCAAAGCTCTTCAATCATGGTTCCAACCTGGTCACTAGCTTTGAAGGGTCAGGACACGACGGAACATAGAAGGCGTTCAATTTATATTTATTGTAGAGAAGAAATATCTGCTGAACTGCCACTCATTCTGCATTACACAAACAACAGATCACCCAAATGCAAAGAAACTAGCCATTTGTATGGCAAAGTTTTCAGAAGAAAAAGAGTCCTTGAGAACAGTGATATATATATATTAAACATATTTTTATTAATTTCAGAAAGGAATGGAGAGGGAATGAGAGATAGAAACATCACTGATAAGAGAGAATCATCGATCGGCTTCCTCCTGCAAGCCCCCTATTTGGGATCGAGCCTACAACCCTGGCATGTGCCCTGACTGGGAATCGATCCATGACCTCCTGGTTCATAGATCAACGCTCAACCACTGAGCCACACTGGCTGGGCAACAGCCTTATATTTTAAGCTATAGCCTAATAGTTACTATTTGCTAGTTCAAGTGACTACAGCAAGTTAGCAATACCTATAGAGAAAATTTCACAACAGTACTATTGAAGCAGTTAAAATGATGAGCTAAATTTCTCTCTCTCTGGATCTCACCTTTATATCTCTATCTCTCTTCAAAGGCACACTGTGAAGAAGGTAAATTTACAAATCTAATATCCATTCAACAAATATTCGTGAACATTTACCATATTTTGCTTTTGAAAAAGACATTGGCTCTGCCCTCAACAGCTGCAATTATTTGTAATAAGCGCTTTAATTTGAGGTAAATACGAAGTACATAATGTTATATGAACTAAGCACACACTAAATATCAACCTTGCTTTTCAACTCAAAACAGAGCCAAGAAGTAAATGCTTATTAATGCGCCATATTATTTTCCCATGAGGAGAAAAGTCCATAAAATTTCAGATAGTCTAGGTTTTAGTTTTATTTTGCCTTCACTAAATACGTGACGTTGTACAGGTCATTTAATCTTTAATCATTTACTCTCAATTACTCATTTTAAAAACTCAGAGTTACGCAAGTTGATCTTTTAAGATTTTTTTTTTCCTAAAAAACGGTGGGATTCTCTAAGTCTTTCAGGACACTTAGATTTCCATCATTGTGTCACCTAGAAAAATCTAAAAAGTGCAGATCTTTTTATAGGTAATGTTTAATAGCCAAAGTTGGATTTTTAATATAACTAGCTTGCTTCCAAATATTTATACATATTTAGTGAAGTTTTATGGGACCATTGCTATCATCATAGTAAACTTACAAAAGTATCTTTAAGACTCAACATCACAAAACCATTGTTTTAAAAGTACAAAGTAGCAAAAGAAGAAAATAAACAAAACTTTAAACATATCAGAAATAGCTGAAACCGGTTTGGCTCAGTGGATAGAGCGTCGGCCTGCGGACTGAAGGGTCCTGGGTTCTATTCCGGTCAAGGGCATGTACCTTGGTTGCGGGCACATCCCCAGTAGGGGGTGTGCAGGAGGCAGCTGATCGATGTTTCTCTCTCATCAATGTTTCTAACGCTCTCTCCCTCTCCCTTCCTCCCTGTAAAAAATAAATAAAATATAAAAACAATTATGAAGTGTAAGTCCTCTTCCAATCTAAACAACCATCCCATATAAAACTAAGGATCTGGGCTTTAAAAAAAATTATATATATATACACACACACACACACACACACACACACACATATATATATATATATATATATATATATATATATATATATATATATATGTATGTTTAATTTCAGAGTGGAAGGGAGAGAGAGAAAGAGAGAGTGAAATATCAATGATGAGAGAGAATCATTGATTGGCTGCCACACTGGAGATCGAACCCACAACCCGGGCATGTGCCCTGACTGGGAATCGAACCATGACCTCCTGGTTCATAGGTCAAGGTTCAACCACTGAGCCATACCAGCTGGGTGGGATCTAGGCTTTTAAGAGTAAGGTGTTTTCAAGTCAGGCAGAGTAAAAGACTACATTAAAATAATTTAGAACATTGAATGGTCTGCTACCCTGGTTAATTTACTTAATTACAACTGCATGTTTTTGTGGAAATTCAATTTATTCATCCAACTTATATTTACCCATCATCATATCTATCACCCAGTTTATAAACTCCTTGTTAATTAGCATGTCCCTCCAGTAGACTACAGCCCCAGGAGGATGGCAACTCTGTATATCAATCACGTTTATATCTGTAGTCAGAGGACTTGGACACAGATGCTCCAACAATATTTGTTAAATGTCAGAATACACGACTGAATGAACTGAGCATCTACTACATGTCAGCTTTTTGTTCAGTCAGTACTGGATAGCCAAAGTTGAGTAAGACAAGACCTTTGCCCTCAAGATTCTAATAGGACACAGAAAAACAAACCAACCACTACAGACAGATGTAATTAATACTTTAATAGAAGCGTGTTGAAATAGAGTGCAAAGGAGGGGGCCTTTCAGTTTGGCTGGTGATACTGGGAAAGGCCTGGCAGGGAACACAATGTTTCCTGGAGCCTAAGTAGAAGCCCAGGTAAATAAAACAGAAAGGACAGGGGTGGGGCCTAGGGGCGAGAACAGGCAAAGAAGGGGAAGTGAGATCAAAGTTAGATTGGGGGATCTAAAACTGGAACACCATAATCTAGGAAGGGTGATTAGGAAGGAAGATGAATAGGAGCCAGATAATAAAAATCCTTTTTGCATAATGAGTTTATCTTGAAGGTTAGGATGAGTCATTGTGACAGGAAAAGGGGATACAGTGCAAGTTGTTGTATTTTGAAAGATCACTCATTACAATATTGAGGGTTCAGGCTAGTTTTAACTCCCAGGTTTCTGGGTAAAAATTCCACATTTGTCTGTTCAATATTGAAACAATAATTACATCAACCACAACCAGATAAAATAAGATAATCTGTGAGAAGCCTCAGGAAACTAAAGAAGCTGAAGATGTAGGCTATGAATATGTAATTAGTGTATTTCTTGGCAAAATGAATGTATGGCTCATAAAATAGTAAGTACATCATCATCAACAACAACAACAAAAGCACACCCATAAGATAAGTCCTTGGAAATCACAAAATTCTCCCCAATTCAGTAAACAAGTCAACAGTATAATAAAGAATAAATAGATAAAAGGGATTCAAAGTGCCACGTGAACAATGTTGGTGACAGTTGAGGAGAAAGAAAGCAAAAGAATGGAGGACAGTTGTATAATTCGTGGTAAATATATATTTTTAAACGTGGGTGGAGACCAGTGTTTACTAAACATGAAAGATTAATATCAGTAGAGGAAGGAATTGTTTGTTTTTAATCCAGGAGGTCATTGGGAACAATGGGGATAAAAAGAACATAAGTTACCATAGAAACCATTTTAAAAATACTGAAGCAAACTTTACTACATCCAAGGATTTCAAAATCTTATATAAATCACTTGACCCTGACTCTGTTTGAGGCAGCAGCCAATTTATTTTTCTCCCAGATAGTTCCATTAATTTATTTGAGTAGAAACTAATAGAAAATTATAATTTGCCCATCCTTAGCAATATGGCAAAGCTGCATATATATTCTTACATGATGACTTCTTAACTATATAAACAAGTACATAACTGAATACCTATGATTAATAAGTGCTTAATTAAAATTACAGAACATCATACAAAATGCAGGAGCTATGTATTTAGGTATGAATGCCACACACAAAAAAAAGATGTTTCAATATTCTCATCAGCCACAATTAGAAATAAAATAAAAGAGAAAAAATAATAACCTGGGATGTGAAATGGTTTTCTAAGGTTCTTAAGGTATATGAGGGATATATCAAATGAAAATTTAAAGTCCAGTATTTTTTCCCATTAAGGTGAATATTAACCTAAATTACACATTACTGGAAATCTGAAGTTCATGGGCACCTGTGTGGTCTTCATCCCTCTTACAGAGGCTAACCCAAGGCCTCAGGTCTGACTCAACACAGGAAGGGTTAAATAGCTACCAGCTCAGTGAAAGGTTTTCCTAAATGCAAATGTAGTTTTCCAGTTGTAGTGCTTTTGAGAAGGGTCCAATCCTAGTCTTGATGGAGAGGAAATCCCAGAGTCCTCAATGTTTCAGGTATCCAAACACCTATACTGTCATACTTCCCGTTTTATTTTCTAGAAACTGTGACCTAATTAAAGCAGTGAAAATAGATGACAACGACTCCATAAAAATTTCCGTAAGTATTACTTTTGTTGTGTGAAAAGAATCTAATAATAATGTCAAGGGGTGCAAGTAAAGATTTATGAGGGAAAGAGGTGCACAAGGAAGGAAGGTACTGAGATGCAAGTCACACACATGTGTCAAATGACATCACTGGGAGCACCATTCTCAGGAGGACCTTCTGTCAGGTCACAGCGAGGGATCCCAACTCCACAAGAATGGAGACTTGATCAGGGTCTGAGTGAGAGGCCTTTTATCCTTAAGGTACATTTTTGATTGGGCTCTACAGAAAGTACAGAATTATATGTAATAAACTAGAGGCCCAGTGCATGAAATTTGTGCACAAGTAAGGTCCCTAGGCCTGGCTGGTGATGAGGACTGATATGTGGGGTGACCTGCAGGGTGCTCAAGGGGCCCCTACTGACACTTGCTTTGGTCGGCCTGGCACTGCCCGCTCGCTGGCCCTGCCCCTCACTGCCACGAGTCACCTCCCTTGACTGGCCTGGGGCCTGTGGGATGGGGGCAGCTCCTGTGTTGAGCGTCTGCCCTCCGATGGTGAGTGCTCATCATAACAACCGGTTGTTCCACTGGTTGTTCTGCAGTTCGGTCGATTTGCATATTAGGCTTTTAATACATAGGATTCTTTTTTAAAAATATATTTTTATTGATTTCAGAGAGGAAGGAAGAGGGAGAGAGAGACAGAAACATCAATGATGAGAAAGAACCATTGATTGGCTGCCTCCTGCATGACGCACACTGGGGATCAATCCCGCAACTTGGTCATGTGCCCTTGACTGGAATCGAACCTGCGACCCTTCAGTCCTCAGACTGAGGCTCTATCCATTGAGCCAAATCAGTTAGAGCTGTAATAAATTCTTAAGATTCTGCTCTTATCAAAGTAACTTCCAAGAACCTTGCAAATCTTTTTTTAAAGAGGTAAGTAAAGACAAATACTCCACTTTAAAAATATATATATTTTGCCCTAGCTGGTTTGGCTCAGTGGATAGAGCATTGGCCTGTGGACTGAAGGGTCCCAGGTTCAATTCCGGCCAAGGGCACATGCCTGGGTTGCAGGCTCAGTCCCCAGTGGGGGGCATGCAGGAGGTAGCCAATCAATGATTCTCTCTCATCATTGATGTTTCTGTCTCTCCCTCTCCCTTCCTCTCTGAAATCAATAAAAATATATTTTAAAAAAAGAATCTTATATACTATAAACTTATATACTATAAACCTTTAGAAACATGAATATATGAAAACATTAGCATTAATGCAATTTATCAGTCCTCCTTGAACGCTTTCTTCCCTTGGGTTCCAGATCTCCCTTCTCTCTTCTTTTTCCCACCTGGGCTGCAGCTTCTCAGTCTCACGTGGGACTCTCCTCACTCTTCCACCCCTAGTGTGGGATGCTCGGTTTCTCGAACCTCCTTTCTTTTCTTTCTGTCCTTGTTCCCTAGGAGGTGTCAACCAAGTTCACAGCCTTAAAGACTATCTGTGTGCTTATGATTCCCAAATGTTTTCCCCAGCTGTGCCCTCCCCTTTGATCTCTATAGTCATATAGACCCAACTACCGTCTTGGACATTTGGATGTCATCAGGCATCTAAAATAGAACATGTACAAAACAAAATCAACCCCCCAAAAACAACCCCTTGATTTTCCTCCTCAATCCTATTCCCAACAGCCTTTTGTCTTTCTTCATTTCAAAATGAAAAATGAGGGGACAGCTTTCATCCCTCTCTCTCACACACCACACCCCATCCATCAGCAAATTATTTTGGTTTTACTTTAAAACATATATCTAGACTTTTACCACTTCTATCCCTAGCCATTATTTAAAATCTAGTCCAAGTCACTCTTATCTCTCTTACCAAACTTACCTCTCTCATAGTCTCCCTATTTCCACCATTGACGATCTATGTGATATTAAATATAATATAGTCACTTAACAAATACTTATGAAGTATCCCCATTATGAAGTGTAGCATGTTGGTTAATGTGCATGGCACTAATGTGAATTTGACCCAATTTCTGCCACTCTGTACTTGGAGCGGGTGGATTAGACATGACGATGTAACATAATGCAAAGCAATGTCAGATTGCCTAACAGTGCTACAAGTGCTAAAGGAATTTAGACAGAAAAGAGAGAATTTCTGATTTTATCCCTGAGATAGCTTTTATTGAGGAAGCTTTGGAGATGGGCCTTGAGTTGGGCCTTGAA
The DNA here is from genome assembly GCF_963455305.1 of Plecotus auritus. Lineage (NCBI taxonomy): Eukaryota > Metazoa > Chordata > Mammalia > Chiroptera > Vespertilionidae > Plecotus > Plecotus auritus. Next base: position 8,679,412 of record NC_137775.1, on the reverse strand, counting down.
GATAAGTTGAGTTTTAGAAGTAGTCAGTAGAGCTTACTCCTGGAAGTGCTCCAGGAGGAAACAGAAGAGTCAGGGCACCTTCAGGATATTACAAGTCGTGCCATTTGGCAGATATCTTGGGTTGGAGCTAGAGGAGACAAATGCTGGACAATTAAGATGGAGTTAGAATAGGGAAGCCAAGCCAAGAAGTTGGGGCTTTCATGGAGATGTCAAGAGTCAAGGAAGGTTTTTACCATGGGAGAAACAAAATTAAATTGTCTGCTAAAAGTAGTTAATTTGGAGGCAACGTGTGGGAATGCTTTACCTTTTATTTGTAAGCCCTAGACCCTCCCACTTTTAAAGGCCTGCCCAACACTGTATCAAGTGTAACAAAGGGAACCCATACCCCATATGAAATACCTTTATACATATGTAATTTTTGAACTGACTTGATTTACATGTGACTAATTGACATAATTTTAGTATTTGTAAATGTTTGTTAATTTTGGTTTAGCAGTTTCCTGTTCTATTTGACAGCCAGTATTTTTACAGACCCTTGAAGATCCAGAAGGCCTCAGGCTCTTTGTCCATCATAGTGCACAATGGACAAAATGGCTCTGCGAACAGAAAGACTTGGAGGACAGGGCACTAGACAAATGTGAGCTCTTTAATACACTAAAAGGTAATATGAAAAAAAATGTAATATGAACATGTAACAGACCTTTAGGATTGAAAGCATTATAGTTACAAAAACAACACACACATCTGAGAGGTGAACATAGTCACCCATTCAGGTAGGATGTGTGTCCTTGAAGTAATTTGATGATCAAAAACTAATTTTGATTTTAAAAATTCAGGAAAAGAAAATCTCTTCAAAGTAGGATCCAATTTAACTGGTTTCTTTCTTTGCCTTTACATGTCTTGACCAATGTTATTTTCTATTTATTAATTTAGGGGGCACAATCCATCTATTTATTCATCAACTATTTATTTAACCTATGTTCCAAAATATAAAGAAATAATCATTGTTATATGCTGAAAATTGTATTCTATTTAAATTCAAGATAAGATCATACAACATTCATTGTAGAAAGAAATTAAATCAAAAGGAGAATTTCAGCCTAAATACAATAAATGGATTTTTGTCATTGTTTTGTGGCTTAATAAGAAGAGGGATTAACTCAGAGTAATAAAGTATAAAACTTCATCTCTCAAGGAACTATAAACCATTAGAATCTTCACAAGATGGAAAACGATTCCTTTCCCCATGCTTACTTAATATTAAATTAAAAGAAAATTGCATTTTCATTATTTATTTATTATTGTTTATTCTATTTTTCAGTCAACATTTTTGGTACTCTGAGGTTTTCTTTCACAGTATAATGGATTTATAATAAATATTATAGTAAACCAAAAACATTTAAATATTTTAGAAGGAGGCCATGATTAGTTTTTACTGGACAGTTAGCGAACTCCATAGGCATGTCTCCAAGAGTAAATATTTATCTTTTTTCTCATTTGTTTCTCTTTGAATTTACTCACAAGTTTTAAAAATCAAAGTTTGACCTTGTAGTCGGTTATCCAACTTTTGGATTGAATTGACCTCTGTATGACACCCGAGTCTGCCCATTTGAATCTTCTCTGGAACTTACCCCTTGCTCTATAAGACTGCATCGATACCCCTTATTTTACAATAGTCAACATGGATACATTAATTAAAAATCCTTCAAGTTTAGCAGATTATCTTCAAATGAAAAAACGAATGTAATAAAAGTCAGTCAACAAACTTTATTAAGTAAACATTGTGCTAGAAGCACGATGAAAAATTACAAAGAGCCAAAACCGGTTTGGCTCAGTGGATAGAGCGTCAGCCTGCGGACTGAAAGGTCCCAGGTTCGATTCTGGTCAAGGGCATGTAACTTGGTTGCGGGCACATCCCCAGTAGAAGGTGTGCAAGAGGCAGCTGATGGATGTTTCTTTCTCATCGATGTTTCTGACTATCTATCTCTCTTCCTTCCTCTCTGTAAAAAATCAATAAAATATATATTTAAAAAAAAGAGAGAAATTACAAAGAGGCTAAACTCATTATCTTCAAGAAATTGAAAACCTGAAGAGTTTAGATATTTATTTTTTTAGGTGTAACTATAAAGGAAAAAGTCTTCATAAGCCACCTGCTAAATGGATCCCCTTAGCCATTAAGAGCAGAAAATGTATATACTAATTATTTGCTTTTAACATTTTAATACCCCTGTATTATACTTTTGTCCTGTATTTGCTTTTAAGCTTGTATTTAAATTGATGAAAGTTACAGAAAACATTCATTATTCTTAAGATCAAATGAAACCCCGCATTGCAGTCTGTCTGCTCATCCATAATTCAGGATCCCAGCCTCAAACACGAGGCTCAGACAAGCACAGATATTGGCAAGAGTGAAATACTGAATGACTACAGTAGCAGCTAAATGATGTAGCAATCTGTGTGTGCACTTCAATCTTCTTGCACTAGAAATAAAAATTAAAAGCATAAAAACAGCCAAATATTATGGTTATAAACTAAATAAGCAAGAGAGGAAAGCCAAGTTGCAACTATTTATTAGTGATACATGGTTCTGACATGGGAATAAAACACAAAATGTGGAAAGGCATCTGTTACTCAGATTATCTATCCAGACCAAAAAAAAAAAAAAAAGGTGGTGGGGGGTGGGAGGGCAGATTCTAGAATAATGTTCTTAGGAATTTGAACTTTGAAAATAGCAACTCTAGTTCTATTTAGGTTCATAGAAAAGTATTTTTCCTCAAATAAATTTCTTCATGTGTCTTAATTATCTGGGCAATAATGCCCACCCTCCATTTATAAGGAACTTGGTCACCAAACACCGTTGACAGAAGCCAGGTCTTCTCTGTCCGGGATGTTGACTCTTGCTTGGGCTCAAAACATCAGTGAGCTGCACAGTGAGAACTGAACACAGGAGACATGTCCCTCGCCAGCTGAATCAGCAGAATTAACCCAGCAGATCAATAGGCGAGCAGTCAGTTCTGCCAAGCCCCTTCCAGAGGTTCATTTTGTTTTCACTGATGCAGGCCAGGTTAGATGTGGCCACGAGACCTTTCATTTTATAACCATTAATAACATATATATACATATGTATGTATGTATGTATGTATGTATGTATGTATGTATATACATATGACGTAGTTGATGCTAAGAGCTAACGGTAACTGTCTAGTGCTCAGAAATCTCATCTCTTTCTAAACTGTAAGGCTTATTGCTCTAAATTTGTCAGGTACCCTTACGACATGTTGTAACGCTATCTTGGACTAGAAAGGAAAAACAAAAATATAGTAAGTGTAGTCATCTCACTATGTAATAAAAGTACTAGTTTTAGACAGCACAGAATATATAAAACCATTATAATTCCTCTCCAAATCTGAAAAAGTTGCAACAAATGATCAGGCCTTTGCCTTCTCATGCAATTTTCTTCCATGGCTATTGCCACAGTTCACCACATCCCAGTATTTATAGTTTTCAAAGCACCTTCGTCTATCCTCTCACTGAGCTTGACAACAATCCCAAGAGGGTCAGTCCACATTTTGCAAGTGGGGTCCCTAAGGGCATAGATATTAAATAAGACATCCACTGTCACAGGTGAAGGATGGGGGTGGGGGGGACCTCCAATGCTTTCCTCCATTCCATACACATCTCAAGAAAAACCGCTTATATATCCACCACAAAAAAATATTTTAATTTTTCGACCCAGTAATCCCACTTCTAGGAATATATCCCAAGAAACCAGAAACGCCAATCAGAAAGGATATATGCACCCCTATGTTCATAGCAGCACAATTTGCAATAGCTAAGATTTGGAAACAGCCTAAGTGCCCATCAGATGAGTGGATTAAAAAAATGTGGTACATCTACACAATGGAATACTACGCTGCGCTAAAAAAGAAAGAAGTCTTACCATTTGCAGCAGCATGGAGGGACCTGGAGAGCATTATGCTAAGCGAAATAAGCCAGTCGGAGAAAGATAAATATCACATGATCTCACTCATACATGGAATATAATAAACAACATAAACGGATGAACTAAAATAGATCCAGAGGCATAGAAGCATCGAACAGACCATCCAACCTCAGAGGGAAGGCAGGGAGGCAGGGGGAAGGGAGGGAGAGAGATAAACCAAAGGACTTGTGTGCATGCATATGAGCATAACCCATGGACAGTCAGTAGTGGGGGGTGAGGCCATGTGCTGGCGCGGGGGGGGGGGGGGAACGAGCAGGAGAAGTCAATGGGGGAAAAAGGATTCATATGTGATACTTTAAACAATAAAGAATTAAAAAATAAAGAAATAAATTACATTCAAACATTAAAATATATATATTTTTAAAAACCACACTAAACATCAGTACTCTGCTCTCTCCTCTCACCCCTAACCATAACCTTAAAAGAATTGTCATTCAACACAAAATACAAATAAAACGTCTGTAGGATCATAATCCAATTCTGAATTATTTTCAAATTTACTCTTTATAATTTCCCTTTATTGCCAATCGCATCCAGAGAATTTTCCCATTTAATGCACTCAAAGGAAAATCTGTTTTATTACCTAATTAATTACCTTCCCCCACAGTTTGTCAGAGACCTGTAGGTTTCCTTTCCATTACTTCGAAGATGAGGTCACTGAGACACCAAATGCACAGAATGGTTCAGTAATTAACACCCAGGCAAACATCCAAGACAAGACACAGAGGCATGGAACTCCATATTCAGTGTTCCACCTCCCCAAGTAAAGACACACAACTTACACTGGAGATCCTGGCACTGGGCAGACCCAGTCAGAGGTCTGTTCAGCCTATGGAGGAAGTCTATGCCCACATACTCAACAGAGATCTGTTCTTTTATCTGGCCAGGCTATTTCTGGCATTTCAAGTGGCATCTTACAACAATAAATGTGAAATAAGCACCATTCGTGCCGAAGCATCAAAACTCTGTCTGGGCAGATAAAAATGATTGGGGGTCATATGACAATTGGAGCTTCTAATTGGTGGTTTCTGGTCAGGTGGAGAAACTCCCAGTTTCACTCATGACCTGATTTTCTAAAGCTGGGAGCATCTTCTGGGCCATAAATATCCAGACTTAAGCATTTAGTCTGTATTTGAAAGATCAAGCGTGCTTAACTGAAAATTAATGCTATGCACATCAAGTCCACTGCAAGCCAGGGAAGTGGAGTTATGACAGATTAATATGATGCCCATGGTGCAAAGCTACACTGATCACTTGCTGGAGACTCTAGAAAACCTAAAGGCCAACCTATAACATTATTTGACAAAGACTAGAGCAAATTCCTGCTAACGTTGGATATTTTTATATCCTAAGAACGTGTGTTTGAAACCTGGGAGAGGTAGAATGAGAATTGTACAGAGAAGCAGTCTTTTCTTATCTACACTAATAAAAGAGAAACATGCAAATTAACCATCACTCCACTATACCCACAAGCCATGCCCACCAGCCAATCAGGAGTGAGTATGCAAATTAACCCAACCAAGATGGCGGCCGGCCACAGAGCGAGCAGGAGGCTTGGGTTTCCCTGGCGATGGAGGAAGCTAAGCTTTCTGCCCACTCTGGCCGGCCCTGGGCTCCGCTCAAGGCTACAAAGTTTCAATTATAGAAGAAAAATAAATCCCAACAAAAATGGCTGCAGCCACAGAGCAAGCAGGAGGCTTGGGTTTCCCCGGCAATGGAGGAAGCCAAATTTCCTGGCCTGCCCTGGCCTCTGCTCAAGGCTACAAAGTTTCAATTATAGAAGATAAATAAATCCCAGATCCCAGGGCCTCCGCTTGGGTTGCTGGGGGCGTGGCCGGCCTGCAAACCACCCCATGCCCCAAGAGAACCCCCACCCTGATCTGGGACACCCTTCAGGGCAAACCAGCCGGCCCCCACCTGTGCACCAGGCCTCCATCCTATCTAATAAAAGAATAATATGCAAATTGACCATCACTCCAACACACAAGATGGCTGCCCCTATGTGGTCAAAGATGGTTGCCCCTATTTGGACACAAGATGGCCACCACAAGATGGCCAGCAGGGGAGGGCAGTTGGGAGGGACCAGGCCTGCAAGGGAGGGCAGTTGTGGGTGATCAGGCCAGCAGGGGAGGGCAGTTGGGAGGAACCAGACCTGCAAGGGAGGGCAGTTGGGGTTGATCACGCCTGCAGGGGAGGGCAGTTAGGGGTGATTAGGCCAGCAGAGGAGGGAAGTTGGGGGCGACCGGGCCTGCAGGGAAGGGCAGTTGGGGGGGACCCAAGCCTGCAAGGGAGAGCAGTTGGGGGCAACCAGGCCTGTAGGGGAGGGCAGTTAGGGGTGACCAGGCCTGCAGGGGAGGGCAGTTAGGGGCAAACAGGCTGGCAGGGGAACACTTAGGCATCAATCAGGCTGGCAGGGGAGTGGTTAGGGGGTAATCAGGCTGGCAGGCAGAAGCAGTTAGGGGCAATCAGGAAGGCAGGCAGGCAGGTGAACGGTTGGGAGCCAGCAGTCCTGGATTGTGAGAGGACATCCCTTGAGGGGTCCCAGATTGGAGAGGGTGCAGGCTGGGCTGAGGGACACACCCCTGTGCACAAATTTCGTGCACCGGGCCTCTAGTCTATACTAATAAAAGAGAAAGATGCAAATTGACCTTCACAACACCCACCAGCCAATCAGGAGTGAGTATGCAAATTAACCCAATAAAGATGATGGGTTAATTTGCATACACAGGCGCCAAGCAGCCAATGGTGGGCGTTCTGTACTGCCTCAGCCACTCTGGGCCTCTGGGGAGCGTAAGAAGGAGGAAAGGCGGCTCTGGGCCGGAGCGAAGGCAGTGCCAGCAGCCAGTGGAAGGAAAGCCCATTCTTGCATGAATCTTCGTGCATCGGGCCTCTAGTATCTATAGATGATGATAATTTTTATGGCTCAAGGAATATACATGTTTAAAGAAAATTCACAAAGGGGAACTCATTTATGAGCTGCCATAACATTTGACTGTTGATTCTCTTGCAAAGAGCACCTTGCTCTTAGAGAAACAACATTGGTGGGAACAGTTCCAGTCCACAGGCTGCCACTAACCATTGATCTCATCACCCCTTTGGGCTTCTTTGCCTCATTTTGCTTAAAGACTTTCTATATCTCTAAGGGCTTTCCTGTTGGGATAAGTAGGCCACTGGTTTACTCATCTAACAAGAGCATCTAGTTATTTGTTTCCACTGTCATGACACCTTATCGGGCACTGTCACGGTGCTGGGTCGCTATTTGTTATTGAAGGATAGTTTGCTATAGCTCTGACACACCGAATAACCATTAATAAGGCCACACAAATGCAGATGCAAAGTCAAAATAAGAACTTTGTCTTTTTGCTACATAAAGAAGACAGAATCTTAAAGTAGCATCTACTCGTTTGAAAACACTGGGATAAAAAACATTTTGCGATTCCTTGTTAAGGTTTCATAAGATTGAATAAAAATGCAAGCACCTTGAAAGGCTCTGAGATAAATGGATATTTCAAGCGCAGTAACAACAAAAGCCAGACAACGAGGGCCGCGTCTGTGCCTTACCTTGCAGCCTCTGCATCACGTTGGCAATGTCCCGCGGAGCCCGAGAGGCCGTCCTGGAGGCCGCCATGGTCCCTGCTGCGCATGAAACCCACAGCAGAGACTCTTGGCTCCAGGCAGAGCAGGACTAGGCCGCTCCAGAAAACACCTTGAACTTCACTGGATCTATGGGGCCATGATGCAACCCCAGGCACGGTGGCAGTCAGTGCGGAGATGACACTCCCCAAGGTGAAACCACTTCTTTTCCTTCCTCTTCAATAAACTCAGGGACCTGAAAAACACACAGAAAAGGTGCAATTTAAAAAAATCTACATAGGTCACCGTAGTGCTAAAGTAAGAACTATTTCTATTCAATTTGAATAGATGATTCACTACCAAGTGAAATGACTAATGGGAAAATACTTATAAGGTACTAGGCAACTACTAGGAATTTTGATGATAGTTGATAAAACAAATACATACACAAGACATAGGCAATAGCATTGGTAGCTAAGAGGATAAATGTTCACTTTTATTTCATGTTTTTAAACTATAAACTTTCTCAACTGGTCTATGAAAAGTGAAAGTTTAAAACACGAGTTCCATTCCTCTTTCCCCACAGGCTCTCTTCCTATGCTGTGTTGGCCTGCTTTGCACAGCTGATTTTTCTGTTTTGTTTGTACACTTCTCATGAATGAGATCAAATCTTAGCTCCTAATAACACTTTGGTGAATTAAAAAATAAATACAAAACTATTTTATTCTAAAATTTTGGGTTTCAAATATCCTGACTTTAGAAGTCAAAATTGGTTAGATTTAGTGTTATTTCTCTCCACACAGATTTTGAAGTAAGTGGTAAGGGTGGAGTAGGGGTGGTTAAGCAGACAAGACATTTTCCTTCTAACTTCTTCCTAAAGTCTCTGCTTTGATCCGGTTTAGCTCATAGTTCTTCAGTGGGGGAGGGGGAAAAGAGATAGGAGAGTGGTTGCTGAAATCTTGACATTGAGACATGTACTTGGAACAAGGATTTCTTAACCCTGGGGTTAGCTGAAGAGAAGGTTTTGCCACAGATAAAATAATTAATGACAGAAAAAGAGGAGAGTGCAAAATGTGCCCAGAGAAAGAAAATTAAGCGCGGGGCGAAGCTAAAGGGGCCTGTGTAAGAGTGACACTTATTACAGTTCACACGCCATCTCGGTGGTATGATGACGAAGGTAGAGAAGAGGAATGGGGAGGGGGGCAGGGGAGGATGATAAAAACAAAACTGTGAAGAAAACACAGCACATGTATGTGGGATGGTCCACCTGTCAAAAGGAAAAATAAAAACATGAAAGGAGTCTATGAATGCTATCAAAAATTCTATTATCAACTGAATGTATATAAACAGTATTATTTGTGAAGGATTGGTTAAGTAGAAGCGTGTAAGTACAACTGGCTGTAAGGTGTCATTATTAACACTAGTATATAATGGGTTCTAATTAGAATGCACAAATGCCAAGCTGATAGTAATCTTTTTAAATTACTTTATATTTTTAATATATTTTTATTGATTTCAGAGAGAAAGGGAGAGGGAGAGAAATATAGAAGCATCAATGATGAGAGAGAATCATTGACCGGCTGCCTCTTGTACACCCCACACTGAGGATTGAGCCTGCAGCCTGGGCATGTGTCCTGACCAGGAATCAAACCGTGACCTCCTGGTTCCTAGGTCGATGCTCAACCACTGAGCCACACCTACTGGGCAACAGTAATCTCTTTTAGATTATCATTTTGAAAAGGATGTAAAACATTGCACACCGCGACTGTCCCCGCGTGCAAAAGCATCTGAAAGGTGGACTGGGGCAGGAAAGGGATTCTGGTCACTTAGCAAGTTAGGGGACAGGGGTGGGCGCAGTGAATAGCATTCATTGATAAAAAGGCAGAAGCGGACTTCTCTTGGCTACTTGAAAGGATGCCCACTGGAAGTAGACCCGATACTTGGCAGCTTCCCGGCTGAAGGGGTGCTTCTCAGTGGGTGGCTCTCCCAGTGATTCTCAGAGGAGAAATGATTACTATGGCTGGCCTGCCATGCATCCAGGCCCCCAGCCTGCGATGACTGTGTGCCCATTAGCAGCCTTCAGCTCCTGGGGACAAATATCCCACCTGCCCACATACACAAGCTGCCTTAATTTGAAAACCAATAGACAATGAGAAGTGCCTGAGGAATCTTACAAGTGCCTCTTCTAAGCTGTTAGAAAGTTAGGTTCTCCAAATGCAACACTATAACTTTCTGAAATCTATCCATCTATCTATCTTTCTATCTATCTATCTATCTATCTATCTATCTATCTATCTATCTATCATCTACCTACCTACATATATACTAAGTAGGGATGAGGAAAGAGATTCATTTTCATTCAGCTGCCCCACACCAAGCCATGCTCAGCACTGTAGTTCACAGATGATTAAGACATGGCTACCACCATCCATCAAGAATTGTGAAATTAAAAGCATTTTTCAAAAGTCATCGCATAGCAGATCACCATGTTCCTATCTCTTATAGTTCACATTCATGTTACCCAATAGATTAATACTGAAATATGTATCTATCCTTCCCTCCATCCCTCTTTGGATACCACATGAAAGTCAGATAGCTCTGGCGTGTCCAACGTCAGCTTATGCATCAGTCTTACTTCTACAGTATGTCCTATTCCGCTAGTACCACCCTTCAGCATTATTTTCCCTCAGTTGTTCCAATACTACCCATCTATACTATTATGCATATGATTTGTCTTATATTTTTCACCATTATCAGCCTTAGCTCACTCTAAGATCATTGCTAGCCTCATTTCACTCAAATTAGACCACGAACATTTTGCAGGTATAGAGATTATAAGTCTTATTGCTTTGACATCTCACCTGTTGGTACCAAGTATATCTGTGAGCACATCACAGTCCTCAACACATATTTTTGTTTAATTCAATCAAGTTCATAATACTTCACCTCTATGAGCTAACCCCCAGCAAACCTTCTTCCCCACTGCAAAAGGGGTTGATGCAATATCCTTCCTATTTTAGACACAAGATAAAATATTTTGCACATGTACACATATTTCCTCTTTTGCAAAATTATGATGCTCTTGCTTTTTACTGATACTTTGACTTCAGAGGACATATAATTCGATTTAAAAAGTTTAAATTAGTAAAACAAAGATAATAAAAGGAGACTGGGAATTAGAAGATATGAGTTCTAGACTTAGTTTTGTTCCAGCCAGTTGGGTGATTTGGAGCTGGTTCTGTGGACAGAGCTCTCAACCACTGCCTGTCCCGGGGAGTGTGGTGCCAAGAAATAGGCTAAAAAGACATGGAGCTGAGTCCAAATTCTGTCTCTTACTGTCCACGTGACCTTAAGATAAGTGAACTTTTCTGAGCACTTGTTTCCTCATCTGTAAAAGGAAGTAATTTTATGCTAATAAGTTTCATTTCATTCTGCTAAATTAAATTTAAAATGTGTCTGGCATGTAGTAGAGTTTCAGTTAATCACTGGTTCCCATCCTCTTTCCCCTGGCCTCAGTTTCTCTACCTGCAATTTGAGTGAAGAAATGCCCTCAGGTGTGCTCTTCAGTTCCAAAACCAGAGGCCGCACATGTGACAGCTAAAACCACTACTGGTACAATGTCATGAGATCTTGAAGGTCACTCCTTGAACTGATTGATTACCTAGCAGTGGCTGTGGCCATGACCTCCCGAACCAGAATGATGGGAGGATAACCGTGTCCAGGCACAGGATATTGTGAGAGGTGGGAGAGGGAGAGGGGAGCAACCAGTATTGGGATGGAAAGGGAGAATTAGATAGACTTTGCTGGGCTGTGTACCAATGAGCAGTCCCTGCACCATCTCCAAATCCTTCCAGCGGGAGGAACTGAGATTACAAGATAGCTAAGTCCATCCTCCATACCTAGCAGAGAGGCAAGATTCCTGCATTATTTCATTCAGAAAAAAAAAGGTATTGAGAAACTATTTGACAACGATACTAAGTAAATAGCAGTGAACAAGACAGATAAGCCTCTCTGAGAGCTTATGTACCAGAGGAGGAGATGATAAATGAACACTACAGCAAAGGAGAGTGAGTGTTGTAATGGAGAAACCAGAGGTTGTGTGGAAACAAGCTCAATGCCCAATCAATAGCCATCTGGTGTATTTATTGTGCAGGATGCAGAGGGATTTTAAACTGTCTGCTGTTTGGGATTCTCCTATCTAAACAGCATGCGCCTCTATCACCCACACCTGTGAGAAACTCAGCAGCAAGTCATCACAGCAGGACCTTGCCAGTCTCTAAGCAGAGTGGACACCTGGCTACTGAAGTGGCTTCTTGTTTGTGCTCCTACAAAGGAAGACACTAACTAGGAAAAACACTAGAAGAGACCCTACGGGGCCACAGAAATACATCTTAAAGCGGCGTAACTACAGGGTTAGGCATGGAGAAAGGAGAGCAGAAAATTCCAAACTGAGATTACAAGGTAGCTAAGTCCATCCTCCACACCTAGCAGAGAGGCAAGATTCCTGCATTATTTCATTCAGAAAAAAAAAGGTATTGAGAAACTATTTGACAATGATACTAAGTAAATAGCAGTGAACAAGACAGATAAGCCTCTCTGAGAGCTTATGCTACAATCGGAGATGATGTGGCTCATTCATACCTGAAGAGGATGAAGTGACGCCGTAAAACAGAAACTGATGGACAGCACGTTGCCAGGGTATACATGGAGTACGGATATTACTTAATGAGCTGCCTAAATATGCTCAAGAATAGCATCGCTATTAAAATCCACTTAAACAAAAACAGAAAAGCTAATGAATGCATTCCGACCTCCTTCTTTCTAGCTAAGTTCTTTGCTGGAATGAGTCACATAAGTGTCTGATTTTAGATGTCGTTATCGATTTTCTCTTTCACCCTTTAGTAATGGTACTAATTAACAACAACAACAACAAAAAACTAAGATGGCTAAATGGTGTAAAGATGGCTAAAGGGAAGAAGAGGGACATCCTGAAGTTATCAGAAACATGCTGCTAACGTATGTGTGGGGGCATCAGTGAGTAGCACTGGTGATTACTCACTATTATGAAATCTGCAGGACCAAATAAGCACTGGTCCTTAGCCTGCAAGAGCAAAAATACAAACAAGCAATCAAAAGACCAAGTATAGAGCTGATGGGCATGAAAGATAGTGTCATAATTCAACTTCATTTTTATAAGCTTGGAGTACTATTAATCATGCCCAAACATATCAGCTCCCTTTCTGCCATACTTTGCTAGAGTATATACCGCACTCTTTGCCAAACATTAGCTCTTGTTGAATTAGTCCCTAAGGAAGGGTACAGGACTATACGACAGAGGAGGAGAAAGGCAGATCTCCTCACGGGGGAGGCCTGGGTCGTGTGCCTGTCACTTCAGGCCACAGGGTGTGGCTGTAGAATCTAGCGCGGGAACGGCGGGAGAAAATGCTACCGACCTTGCCCAGTCATGGGCTTGCCTCCTCTTCCCATTACACCTCCTCTCATTTCTAAGAAGCTGTTGCATAATTATCAGAGAGCACGTCTTAGGTGTAGCACCCTACACATTTCACACAAGCAATTCTGGAACATTTTAAAATGGTAAACCACCCTTCCGCAACCCCTACTCCTTGGCAGAAAAGCATCAAGTGAGAAGAACTCTTTTTATGGGCACAATGACAACTGAAAGAAAACAGTGGGGAACATCGCCAGCTCAGAAAGATGGTAAGGAGACTGTAACGTAGAAGCTAAGCAAATGTTTTCAAAGGTTCGCAGTATTATCGGAGTCAAGCTGTGCCTTTATCTTCTGCACGAAACATACGAAGGTAGCCTTCATCTGGCACATTTCATTCTAAATTTGCCACAAAGTAATAAACAGATTCAAAGACACAAGAAGAAAAGACACGCTCTCTCCCACTGCTCTGGTGATGTCAGGGACTTTTTATCTACACCATTAATCTGTTTCACTGTGGGGAACAGCAAGCCTCTGAAAAAACCATCCTCATGACTCATGATGAAATCAGCACTTAACGCACATGTGGGTCACATTAATAACCTTTGCCTAATTGAGAATTATTACACTTTCTCTTGGATAGATCTGGTTTCTGGTTACAAATGTTTTCTTTTGGAAAGTGGCTCCCAGATGAAGCCGAACATAGGCACTAAAGAAAAGAAAGAAAATAATTCACTCTGAACTTTCTTAACCTTCCCTGAAAAATTGCAGCTACATCCCTGGTTTCTACTCCAACCATGAGCAGCTCAGAAAGGAACATTCCAGCATGGCAGAGCCCAGTCCACAGCTGATGCTTCTGGCTGGGCTGGACCTGACTCTATTTATGAAAGAGGGCCTGAACTTGCAGCATCCACGCTGTCATCCAGGCTGCACCCCGAACCCGTTTCCCAAAGGGGTCCCTCTGCTTTGCAGCTGATGCTGCTTCATGTTGCGCTGGTTCCCTGCCCCCTGCCTGGCACCTGCGTCGCTGGGAAGCACCCTTTCCCAGGACTGACTCCTGGGGCAGCAATGCACAGCCTCCGTCTGGAACGTGCGTTTCTGGGGAGGAGAGGAAAGTTATCTTGCCCTCTAGCGTAGGCTCTCCGTGGAAGCATTTTGCTGGGTGACAGCGGAGTGGAGTCTGAAGCTGGGGCCTCCTTCAGGCACCCAGCCCTGGGCTTTGCCGCCCGTTCCCCCTCCCTCAGCCCTTCCTGAAATAGTCTGGGGTGGAGGAAGGGAGGCTCCGAGAATGCGTCCAGCGCCCTACATCTCCCATCTGAGAGTAGCGCCAGTGCCAGCCATCACAACGAGAGGGTGGCAGCCTTTTGCTTCGGCATCATTGGAGCCCGAGAGAGGTGCCATAAGCGGAAATGACAAGTCAGAGAGGGGGGCTATGAATAGGGGCAGCTACGTCCAAGAGGCTGGGAACACGCTCCCCTCCTCCCGCCTCCCCATCCAAGAGTACCGCACGTACACGCCACTACCACCGCCTCCCCCCAAGCACGCACCACCCGTGCAAGCGAGTGCAAACTTGCTCGCAATTTGTCTGCAATCTCTTCGGCTTGCACCCAGCCTCTCATCCCCTCTCCTTCTCTTCCCGCCCCCATCTCTCCTTCCTTTTACCTTCTCTCTCCCGGGCTGGTTCAGGCTCCAGGCGGCGCAGCGAGCGAATGGCCGGCGCGGTCTCAGTAGCCCTGGTGCGAGCGGATGCAGGGCTGCGGGGAGCCCGCCGCCCGGGTTCCGAGTACAACGCGCCGCGGGGCGGGCTCCCGAGCCGCAGCCGCGCTCCCGGGCTGGCGCACCGGCTCACCCGGCGCAGGCTGCTCCGCCACGCTCCCTCCTCTGCAATTCGGTCCTCCCCGCGGCTGCACCCTGGGGGGTTAGGCCTCCCCCCTTCGCCCCCTCCCCGGCCCCCCCGCTGCTCCCAGAGCTAATACTCCTTTCCGAGGGGAAGGTCGGGTGTCGGTGCAGTTCCCAGGCGGGGTCCCAGCACTATCCGGAGTCGCCACACCCCTCCTGGCCCCGCGCCAGGCTCAGGTTGTGCTGGTCCCTGGACAGGGGACCGGGAGGCTGTCTAACCGGCATCCCTTACCTCCCTCCCGCGGATGCACGGCCTCAGGCTTTTCTCTGCAGCAGCCAAGTCAGGTCTGTGCCCCACCCTCTCGGGGAGCCTCTCACCTCCTGGGGGTCTAGGAGGGAAGAAATGGCCTAGAGCCCCAGCAAGAATACCTGCTGCACCGGCCCCGAACTCTGGCCTGGGGTTCCCACCGCCCGGTTGACCTTTTTGGAGCAGAACCTATCTGGAAAGGCTGGGGAAGTGCCCTGATGGTCCCAGGAAGGAAGTGATGCAGTTCAATAAGAACATTCCACGGCTCGCATTCAATGGGCTCTCAGAAAGATAATAGCAGCTGACCTTTTGACTGTCAAATCAGCAGCCCGTAACATCACGGAGACTGGCCGGGCTTTGCCGGGTTTTGCTATTGTTGTTTATCAAGCTTCGCTCTCTGGAGAAGGCACTAGACATCTTCATCGGACCTATTCCTGGGTATTTATTAAGATGATGCTGAAGAACTGCCTTCAGTTCCACCAGCGGCAGCATGTGAGCCTGTGTGAGTCTTTCAGGCAAGGCCTTCTCCTGGTGCGGGAGAGATCCCCGTGTTGGTGTTGCCTAGTAGCACTCAGGAGAATGATTTTGTTGTGGTTTTATGGTTTCCAAGCAAAGTCAAACATAGTCACTCTTCACGGACAATGAAGTCCAAGGGCGGTGGGACGGAGGCAGCTAAAATAATGGAAGCTATGTCGCAAGAATCTTAAGCATAATAATTACTCCCTAGAATTTTCAATCTGAACAAAACAGTTCTTATTCTCTAAATTTCCTGAGTGGACGGACTGGCTTACAAAGCAAAAGTTTCTCTTTCCCTCACTCACTGCCAACACTCCAGTCTTTAGCTTTGCATTTTCTTTAATTTTTTTCTTTGGATTCTATAAAAATGATAATAGGCATGTGCTATCTGATGACGTTTTTGTCAACAACAGACTGCCTCTACACTGTGGTCTTATAAGATTGTAGCGGAGCTGAAAATTCCTAAGGTGTAGCGACGTGCAAGCCCTATATTGTAACACAGCCCTGCCTGGCTCGGTGGCTCAGTTGGTTGAGCATTGTCCTGTGCACCAAAAGGTCAGGAGTTCAATTCCCAGTCAGGCCACATGTCCAGGTTCCGGTTCCATCCCAGGTTGGGGTGCATATGGGAGGCAACCTGATCTATGTTTCTTTCTTTCTCTTTTCCTCTCCCTTCCTCTCTCTCTAAAATCAATAACATATTTTTTAAAAATGTCATAATGCAATGGGTTACATGTTTACGGCGATGCTGCTGTAAACAAACATACTGTCCCACCAGTCCCATAACTAGCACATCCAATTGCCTGCAGTATATTATAATTTATAATAATAAAAAATGACTATTACTGGTTTATGTATTTACTATACTTTTTATCATTATTTTAGTGTATTCTTTTACTTATCGAGAAAAGTTTGCTGTAAAGCAGTGTGCCGTGCTATGCCGGCGGCAGCCTCAGACATCTCGTGTTTACCACTTCTCTTGATCACATCGTTTTCTCTTGTCCTTGATTTATTTTGTTGTTGTTTTATACAGTACCAAGCAATGTGTATGTGTAGATAAAAGCAATAAGCTATAGCATATAGCCTAGGTATATAGTAGGCTTTAACATCTAAGTTTGTGTAAGTTCCCTCTGTGTACTTCACACAATAACTATGTCCGTAGTTAAGTAACATGACTGTATCTAAAGTGAATCTGGTAAACGAATCTGGTAAACTACCTTTCCTTTAGAGCCCAAAGAATCAATCTCTAATTGAAAAGGAGAGGGCAGTGTTTGGTATCAGTCTCAATGTATATCGTGCCTTAACCTCTGCCCAAGGCGACTCTCATTATAGATCCCAGAGCTCCTTGGGAGTCATTCTAAATAGCCCCCTCTGCCAGGGTAGATACCAGCCTGGTATCCAAACTTCTAGACCTATCACTCAGGAGAAAAGAATTTGGCTCAGTTCTCCCACTTAATCCTTCCCCTTGGATAACCAATTCACCCTGAAGGCTCCTGGGGGTAGAAGGAAGGTATGTGTTATGTGTTAAGCATTTGCTTCCTTAAGTTGCTTACCTGAGAAGTGAGCCACTTCAGTTGTAAACCTGAAGCATTGCTCCCACCAACAGAAACTCCTTAACTACACCTAGTTGCTGCTCTCCCAGGCTCGGACAGGTAGGGTCTAGGGCGGTGTGGCTGGCCTTGGCTGCCCGATGAACTGGACTTCCCCTCTCAGCCAACTTTATCCTCCACAGAAGGACTAAGCACATTATAGACTTTTAGAAAAGGTTGTCTTTTTCATACACCCCAGGGAAGTGTGTTGTACCTTCCTTTTCTTTTTTTTTTAACAACTATTGTTTGAAAACCTACCATCCATCAAATACTACCCTAAGCCTTGGGACTACAGTGGTAAGCAAAAACCTGACCTGTTCCTGCCTTCAAAGAGCTTACAGTATGATCAGGAAGGCAGACATCCATCGGAGAACCACACAAATAACTAGAAACACCAACCTCCAAGAAAAGGCAAATGTTGTTATGACACCTTTCAACAAAGGGAACTAATTTAGAGATTAGAAAGATTTGGCTAAGGAAGTGACATTTAAACTGTGACCTTCAGAAAGCATGGCGCTAGCTCGGTCAAAGGGGGGCAGGGGTGGGGTCTGGAAGCGCACTCCAGACAGAGGGAGCAGCATGTGCAAAGAGAAGTGCATGGTGCATTCGAGGAGTTGAGGAAGATGGGAGAAGAGAAAGCAAGGACGGGACAGGACCTTCAGGAAACAATGGACTCCATGAGGCCCAAAATGGAGTGAAGGGCAGACCGTGGGGGCCTAAAAAATTGGTGTGGAGAGATGGGTCTTTACATGAAGTCATTAAAGTGTGCAGCATAATAAGATTTATGTTTTTTAAATTTCCCTTTGGCTATAATGCAGAAAACAGACTAGAAGTGGGGTTAAAATGGGTAAAAGTAGGCCAGTTACAAGGCTGCTACAGTAATCCTTTAGAAAGATCACAGCATTCGTTATTGGAGTGTTGGTGCTGGGAAAAGCGGTTGGACTGGAGAGATATATAATAGACAAAACAAACAGGACTCCAGGCCCCATGTGTGGCAAAAGAAAGTCAGAATAGTACAGTGGTTAAAGTCTTGGGTTTTAAAGCCAGAAAGGCCCAGGCTTGAGTCCCATCTCCATCATTAACTATCTACATGATTTTAAGCTAGAAATGTAACCTCTCACAAGTTCAGATTTTACAAACCTATAATTCAGGATTATAACAACCTATCTCACTCATAGGGCTGCTGAGGGACTAAACGAGTGAATACTTGGAAAGCACTTCATACCTACCAGTGCCTGTCATGTGCTCACTAAATGCAATACAATGAACATATTGTTATAGTTACGGTTATATTTACTCTTCTTTTGATGTTTCTGAAGTTGGCAAATAAGGGGAAACAATCAGTCTCTACTTCACTTTGCAAAAGGCTAACAGGGTGCGGACACCAGCTTCTGAGAGCAGTAAATGTAACCACGGGGCCTTCTCAGGCCGAGAGACAGCAGCCAGGCCAACAACCCAATTCACTCCTCCACCAAGCCCAAGGCCTGTGCTTCTCATAGGCCTTCTCTTTATCTTCTCTTGGTTTATGTAGGATCCTAGTTTCATACATTATGGCAGCTCTCTGCATTAACAGGAAGAGCCAAAGAACAGCAAGAAATTGCAGAGTCACTTCATTTCAGCTCTATCCCAAATCCTGCATCACTGTGTTCCATTATATATGTAAGATGAGAGTCGTATCACCAATATGAAATTGGCAAATAATTATTTATATTTCTATCATTTATCTTTTATGTAATTGTGTTAATACTATGGCAAAATTTTGCCATGTTGTTGGTTGATCAAAAGGATCAGGGTCCTACCTAAGGTTCATCCTATGACGTGAACACCTGGGCAACCCCACAAGTGGGTCTCTCCTTCCACCTTCTTACCTTAGTCTCTTCAAAGCAAACTTCTATGGAAATTCTAAACAGAAGCAAACTTCTATGGAAATTCTAAACAGAAATTCTAACTATGTAGATAGTTAATGATGGAGATGGGACTCAAGCCTGGGCCTTTCTGGCTTTAAAACCCAAGACTTTAATGCTAATGGGGCTTTGTTTCTGTCCAGGTCTTGATGCAGTCAATAATGCTCTGTTTGAGTTTTAAGTTATTGGTAGTCTCTTATGATGTAACTAGAGGCCCGATGCATGAAAATTCATGCAAAATTAGGCCTTCCTTCCCCTGGCTGCCAGCACCGGCTTCCCTCCACCACCCGGGACCTGGGCTGCTTCCCTCCCGCCACCGGCAGGCACCTGGGACCCATGCTGCTTTCTTCCAGCCCCAGCTTCATCCGGAAGGACGTCTGGTCTAATTAGCATATTACCCTTTTATTATTATAGATTGCTGCTGGTGGAGTCATTATAATCTGCTAAATGGGGGGAAGGACTGATGGGAGGAGGGGTTTACTTCTTTCAGCAAGGACGTTTTTGGAGGATTTGAGGTTCAGAGTACGAAGATTCACCCAAGTCTCCCAAAATGCCCCTTTCCCAATTCCCAGGGCCCACTCTTACCAATGAAGTCCTTAACAACTACACAAGAGGCCTAGCAAGGCTTTGAAATCATCTTGCATTATAAACTTGCTACCTGTAGCCACAGACAGGTCTGATTTTTGGCTGTATCAATGATGTGGCTTCAAATGTGAGGATCCTGGCTTGATCCAAGACTGTAAAGTTTCTGAGCTTGTCATATTTTTTCTTACAGCCTCCACTGTAGTGTCGTCAGAAGTAGCCGACACACGCCTCAGTCTGTCTAATTCTCCTCTCTTTTCCACAGCAATAATCAACTTGCTCTCCTAAATCCTTATCTTCAATAGACCCTTGATTTTAGGCAGCCAGAGGTGTTCATTTAAGTAACTGTTAGCCACTATGTGTCTCCTTTGAACTGCATTTTAAATTGAAATGAGGTCATCACTGCATGTGAACCCAACCACGTCAACTAACCAATCATACGAGAGTCCCATTTTTGAAGGTCTGGAACCAGTCTTGGTATGTAAGATTCTGACAGGATTCACTAAAGAAAAAGAAAAACAACTTGAGGATTTGATATCAGGATTAGGTGCTCAGAGGTTGTTGGTAAGCTAGATTAGTGACGATTAGTGTGGCTGCTATTAGCTTTCTTTCGAGTAATATCACTGTAGATATAACCCAGGACTCAGCAACTGGCTGCTGCCACCCAGAGGTAAAAATACTGCAGCAAATGGCCAGCAGTGTCACAGTGCCCTGGCTCTGAAGTCCCCGTGATGGCCCGTTGCCTTCAGCCGGCCACTGTAGCACTCCTCTTTGCCTTCCAAATCTTATGTGAGAGCATTGGCAAAATGCAAATTCACCCAGATCTCCCAGGAAAGGGAGCCTGGGAAAGGTAATCCCCTGACTTCCTGCCTTTGAGACACAGGAGAGAGCACTGAATGGGTTGCGAATAAATGTTTATTTTCTGTCTGCCCCGAGAATGTAAGCTCCATGAGGGCAGATAGCTTTGCCTGTTTGTTAACTCTTGCATTCTCAGCATTTAAAATAAACACGTAAGTGTATTCAATAAATATTTGTTAAATAAAGGCATGAATAATGTAGCAATCTTACTATAACTCATGGAATTCTACAGACCATCAATGATGCTGTTATGTTATTATCCAAATCTCCAGGACATCTGAACCCCATTGGGCCATAAACACAGGATAATTCCTTATTTCATGATGTAAAATGTTAGAATAAGATATTTTTCTTTCTCTTTAGCTGTTAATCCTATCTTTTCTGTTTGGTTCACAATTTTGTAACTATCCTAAAGCAATGTAATTTTGGCTCTGATTGTATATGTAGTTTTATGTCTGAAATGGCCCCTGATAAGTAGACATCTCTGAAATCCCCTGATGAATTCACTTCTGAGATTGTGTTCTTTTCATATTTCCCTTGGGTTTGTGTCACAGTCTAGACATGTCAGAGTCTTTTCTTTGTTCTTCCTCATATATTACTATCATATAACATATCACATTAGGCTCATAACCTTTTGTGGATACTTCAAAAATTTGTTTCACAGGCTGCCACCACTCTGCCTAACTTGTGCATAACAACTCTTCTAAATACTCTTTTGAACTGAGCTTTTGTTTACAAGATAACTGTGCCAGTAATGACATCAGGTTGTAGATGAGTTTGCAGTGGGAAAAGATCATGTGGACTGAAGAAGTTCTTAATTGGATTCCTACAAAGAGTGTTCCAGAATGGCTGAATGAGCTCACTGGTACACAGTTTTATTGGCCACTTGGAAATACTTCAAGGGGCCTCTCAGGAAGGAAAAGAGATCCTTATTTGTGCATCTCTTCTTCCTGGTTTATTGCATTTCCTCATACACATTTTTAGCTGGAAAATTTGTGAGAAATCATCAGAATTAAGTTTCTGTGTGAGCATGTGTTCGCTTAGACTCATTATCCTGAAAGCAGCAGAAAAGCCAGCTGAAACTGGCAGAAACAATAAAGAAGATTTATGAGCTTATAAAAGTCTGAAAGGCTAGGTTTCAGGATTAACCCGAAGTTTCCACCAAGGATTTGGTTTCTTTCTTTTCCTCTCTGTGCTGCTGTCCACATTTTGGCTTCATCTGAAGGCTGATTCTCCTTATGGCTGTAGAACAGTTACTAGCAAAAAAAAAATAAAAATAAAAAATAAAAAATTGAACTACGTATTTCTTGGTTCACCCATTGAGAACAAAAGAACTTGCATCTGGAAATTTCAGGCAAGTGTCCTAAAATTTACCCAAATTAGACTAACTTAGGTTATGTGCCAATACCTCCCACCCAACCAATCACTGTGGCCAAAGGAATAAAATATTCTCAGTGGCTTTAGCCAATCAGGGCCTATTCTGGGTCTTAAACTTGTCATAATATTTTCCAACAGCAAATGATCAATGTAAGCAAAGTATAGATACCTGTGTTTGTCAGAGTCACCCCCCCAAATAGAGGTCATAAACACTCAATTAGGCTAATTTTAGGTGAGATGTTTTTGTTTTGTTGTATTCAAAAGGCCAACTTACAGAGGTGTGGGTGGGGTGCAGTAGAACCATAAGGCATAGTACAGGGACTTGGAAAGGGGAGGGAGAGGCTCCTGGAACCTGGAAGAGGACTTGGTTGAAAGGTAGAAGGGAGTTCTGTGAATATTCCTGTGGAGAAGAAGGTGTTGAAAGGAACAGGGACCCATTAGGAACACAGTTAATTTCAGAGGTGACTGGGAGGGAGCTAGTGAAATTAATAATATTACATTCTTGTTTTCTCCTGTTTTTTACTGGTGCTCCCCATTGTCCGAACCAAACCAGAAGCCTGAGGATGCAGGAGTCCTGTTGATGAGACCATACTGGTCAGCCTTCCAGGGCTGATTGAAAAAGAGCAGAGAATAGATCTGGGAGGAAAAATGGAATGTATTCTGCACAGAATCTGAATTGAAAGTTGGGTACCATGAGAAGGTAGGAGGAGATAATAAATCCTGGGGGGACAGCCAGCCAGTGTTTCCTATAGGCCAGAGTCTTTTTCTTAATAATCTTGCTAAGAACTCTTAAGACACTAGGGCAGTACCTTACATTTCAAAACAGACAGGCCTCCTAAAAATACTTCCAATATCACATATATGTTTATGAGTAATCTTCTACCACAATGACCAGAAACATGAACCAACTATTTATCTTAATTAACTATATTTATTGCCATTATCTACATCAGCTGCTACAGAAAGAATATTAGCTAATTGATGGGACATACTGCTTAAGTTCTAGGAAAGCTTCCTAGAAGAACACATTTTGCATATAAAAGGTCATCACATGTATGATAGAGCCTTCCTGTTCCCTATCTTTCTTGAGCATAAAATAAAAAAAATAAAAAATGCATACTATTGATATGAGATACAGTATTTAGATTAGAGGGAGAATTACTTGAAAGTAAGATATGTTTTTATCCCCTAATATCTTTGTGTGTTTTTTAAAATATATTTTTTTATTGATTTCAGAGTGGAAGGGAGAGGGTGAGAGAGATAGAAACATCAATGATGAGAGAGAATCATTGATTGGCTGCCCCCTACTGGGGATCAAGCCCTCAACCTGGGCATATGACCTTGACTGGAATCGAACCTAGGACACTTCAGTCAGCAAGCTGACACTCTATCCACAGAGCCAAACAGGCTAGGACAATCCCCTAATAACTTTGTACAGAGTTTTGGGATTCCTCTCTCTCTTTTCTAAGACAAATCTGGCAATCAACAGAATCTAAAATGGATATACAAATTTAATTTTGCCTCTCTAAGCACAGAAGTGCCATGTGTCCCAGGATGACTGCCAGAGTGGCAGCTGTCTTGCTTGTAGAGCCAGTGGACTCTATTTCCATTTCCATCTAGAGCTGGCTGTGAGTGATTCACATGGCCGAGGCTTTGGACTACCCAGCAGGGTCCTCGGGTTCCCCTTTATGTGTTATGATGGGGACCCAAGCAAGGAATGATAAACTAGACCAGGAAAGGAAGGACTCAAAATCCAGGAAGATAAGCAGAGTTAGGGCTCATAACATTCATTCGTTCGTTCGTTCGTTCGTTCGTTCATTCATTCATTCAATAAGTATTTACTGAGTGCATACTGTGTGTGTACCACCCAATGTTTTTGTGTTGATTAGAGCAGTGAAGAAAACAGAAAATATTCTTGCTTTTATAAGTTTATCTTCTAGATGGGAAAACAGACAATACCTAATATATATACAAACTGATATTATATTGGATAATGACAGCTGCTTTTACTCTGGGTCATATGGGATCCACTGGAGAGTCCCAAGCACAGGAATGACATGATGTAATCTGCACTTTCAAAAACCTCTGGCTACTATGTTGATAGGAGCCTGTCTTGTCAAAAGCAGTAGCAGGAAAACCAATTAGGAGGCCACGGCAGCATCACAGGTGAGAAGTGATTGTGGGTGACTTGGACCATGGTGGTGGCAAGGCAGCTGGTGAGAAGTGATTAGATTCTGAATATATTTTGAAGTGAGAGGTTATAAGGTTTATGGACAGACTGGATATGGTATATGGGGGATAGAAAAGCCATTAGGGCATTACAACCAGCTGTTTCCAGAAGATTCCATGAACACATTTGAGTTCTAATAGGTCTGAAAATGGAAGTGGGCCATTCTCATGGGGCAAGTATTAAGGAAAATTCTGGGAATTCTTGAGACCGGGGTCCTGCTACTCCTGATTTTGTTGAGATTGGAGTAAAATAGTGCATTCCCAGAAGAAAGACGTGGGAGTAGAATTTATTTGCCATTGTTGAAATGGTGAGGAGTCATATTTTGTTCAAAACGTGGAGATGGTGAAAGGTAAATACGGGAAGAATTTCTGTAAAGACCAGGGTGAGAAATCTCTGTGGGAAATCATTAATGATTGTGAAGAGGGAGTAACAGTGAGTGTTGCATTTTAAGAAGTTTCAGGCACCTTCACTGTGAGGATATATTAGTGCTAAGGCTGCCATAACAAAATACTGCAGACTAGGTGGCTTACACAATGCAAATGTATTTTCTCATAGTTCTGGAGGCTGGAAATCTAAATCAAGATTGGTTCTCCTGAGGCCTCTTTCCTTGGCTTGCAGACAGCTACCTTCTCACTGTGTCCTCACTTGCATACTCATCCCTAGTGTCTTTTCTTCTTAGAAGGACACTAATCATATTGGATTAGGGTCCCACCCTTATGGCCCCATTTAACCTTAATTAAGTTTTTAAAGGTCCTATCTCAAAATATAGTCACATTGTTTAGGGCTTCAACATATGTATTTTGGGGAAACATAATTCAGTTCCATAACAGAGGGGTATAAAACCAGAGGTAAGAATATCATTGTAAGTCTCTAGGTAGAAGGAAATTGGCATCTGAATTATTAAGGTGATCACAGTGGAAGGAAAAGGAAGATGGATATCAAAGACATTGTATAAGTAAAAGCTACAATGACTGAGTAATTGATTGAATATAGAGGCCAAGAGAGAGGAATCATTGATAAATCACAAATATTGCACCTGAGTGACAAGAAGAATGTTGTCCTTAACCCAAAATATCTGCCTCTTTCACTTTGTCCGTCATTTAATTTCTCTAGATACCACCTCCACCCCCATTTCTTTCTGTGCTTCCCGTCTCGTCCGATTTGTTTCTACTGCAGCAGAAATTCTGACATTTTCCACTAGGCTAATCTTCCTAAAGACAATGCCAGGAAACATCTTTCATGTCGTTCTGCTGTGTCCTTTTCTGTTCTACTTCGTACATTTTCAGGCGTTGCAATTTCTTTTCTTTTCTTTCTTTCTTTTTTTTAAATTGCTTTATCAATTTCTAATCCATCTGTTTTTCTTGGTTAACCTTCTCCCTTCCCATTTCTGTTGTCATTTCTCAGTTCTTGTCCCAAAGAATCATTATGTCCAAAATGTTGCTTGATATTGTACATGTGAAGAGATCATTTTAAAGGCTATTTATTTAGAAGGAGGGAAGCATACTGCAAATAAAGGAGTCATAAGCTTTGCTTCTTCTTCCTTGTCCCACCTCCCCTCAGTTCTAGGCAAACTGGGACAGATAGTATCCCAGTTAGGCTACTTACATGGGCACAGGGAGGTGAAAAGAGGTGTAGGAGTGCCACCTGCTGTCTTTGTGCTATACACATGCAGACCTTCAGCTTACCTCGCCTTTCAGCCTTACTTCCTGTCCCTGCTCTTCTTACCCTTTCGGACTTTGAGGCAGGAATTAGGGTGAGCTACCTAGTTTGCTTTATAGAAACCACAGAGGGTATTCTTGGTATGTCTTTTCTTTGTTGGTTTCATCCATCAACATACACCCTCAGTCTTCCAGAAATCTTTTTTTTTAGAAATCTTTCCCATGCTGAAGATGCTCTCTCCTTTCATTGATCTCATTTTGTGACTATTCCTCTTTAGGGTCCCTAATCTTTTATTTCATTGAAGTATCAGAATGGCTGGGGAGTCAAATGCATACACTGGTTGCTACCTCGAATCAGAAGTTCCTTTTCTGTTATATTAACAAGATACTATTTTTCACTTTATGCATATTATTATAAAAATTTTTAAACAAATATATAAGTGGATAGAACTCTCATGTACCCATGACTCAATTTAACACTATGTAATATTTTGCTATATTTGCTTTATCTAACATTTTAAACATTTTCCTTTTATAAAGTGTTTTCAGGCAAATCTTAGATGTCTAGTTATCTCATCCTTACATACTTCAGTAAACATCTCTAAAAAGTAACATTTTATTAGATAACTGCAAGTCTTTGTATGGGTATATGTCCATTACTCTAAATGTGGTTGACCCACTCATAATTTTAAATTATTAGTGCTATTCCCACCTTAAATAGAACCTATTGAAATTAAAGTGGGCATTTGAATGTTTAGATGGTTCCATTAGAAAAATAGAGCAAGTGACTGAAATATTTTTATCTTGCATTTAGAGAGAAAAAACTATTTTGTATCACTAATGAAGGTAAAAGCTCTGACTTCTTTTTAGGGAAAATAAAACATACTTGAAAAATGTATAATACAATAAATATATCTTAAGGCTAGGGATTCAAATGTAAAAGACAACTAATTTTGATAGGATAACCTAATTTAATGTTTATGCATTTTGCTATGCACATTGTTGACAATAGGAAAAGGTTAGAGAGAGAACAAGGGCATGAAAGGAAAGTCTTCAGGGCTTTTAGACCTGAGCTTTTTATAACAGTGCACTTTTAAGCTACCCAATCATCAATAAAACCTATAAACCCGGCAATGTCTATACTGCGTGGTATTCAAAATATACATGGAATTCCTAATGCAAACGACTAAATTGAAAAGTGCTTTTGCAATCCTAATAGAGGTGTTACAGGCTAATTTTTCAGCTGCAGCTACTTTAATGGCAGAGACGGGAAGTTGTGTATTGCCACCTTCCAGTGGGTTTCATCAGCTCCTTGGGGGATTTCGTCAGACAGAGGATAAGGTTTTATGATAGACAACATGGCTGACTTTTCTAAACTAATGCCTTCATCAGTACACATATATGTGTTTATTAAATTGACAGTATAAATCAAATTACCTAATTTTGGACATAGACAATTTTTAAGTTTAAAAGGGCTGGAATTGCGATTGTCTTATTCATCATTGCATCCCCGGTACCTAACGCTATTTTGGGGGCAATATGGGTATTCAGTATACACATGTTGGGTAAAAATAATAGGTTGTGCTACTGTCTTTTTATAGTCTTGACTCTACTTTTCAGGATCAAATGGAAGTTGGTTCCTGAGTCTGAGGCCTCTGAGCTATCTCACAGTTTCCAAAGTTCTTTCTTCACCTTGTTTCTTGTTTCATCCAACATATTCCCACTGCATTTGGGTGTAAAAAAACTCTGGCCTCCTGTGCAAGGGGTGATTTGCTTCCTCTTCCAAGCACCCTGTCTCTTGCAGTGTCCAGATTGATTTCAGGCAACCAACGTTTTCCCCGTGGAATACACAGCAATGCTGAGATCCCTCCCTAGCCGTGGCGTGTTACCTTTTGGACTCCAGTATTCTCTGATATGGGAGGTTTGGCCACAGTGACAAGTAATGTGTTATTTTTTACATATGCTCCCCTGGGACCCGGGCCATGTTTTTTTGTTTTTGTTTTTGTTTTTGTTTTTTTTCTGGGCTGCCTCTTCGGATGAATAATCGCAGAGAATTCAAATTTTGGTTGTCAGAGCCCAACACTTACCATAAACATGGCAGACTGAATCTGGAAGGGTTCACTGTCCCCTAGCACACCCTGTGCCATTTGTACATCACAAAACAGTGGCCCATCACTTTACAGTGACTCGCTTACAGGTGAAGCCTGCCAGGAATAGATGGCCGTTAGAAGTTTTGCTGCTCTTTTTTCTCCTGAATCCTTTGGACATGTTTGCCTCGCTTGCACAGGAAAATTAGTTTAATGGAAAAGCTGTTCCCTTACAGTCTTGAAGTGAGAAATGATTTTTCCATCCCGATTTGATTATGTCTTTATGCCTCACATTTTTTTTTTCTGCTGTATTTCCAGGAGGAACTTCATCTGAGATTATTTTCCCTTCCTACCCTCATGTATCTGCTCTTTTCTTATTTTATCATCTTTCCCTTTCCCCTTCAGACCCGCTTTACTCATTACGCTCTTCCTGACTCCCTGATTCCTTTGTGGGTATATATTTTCCTGTCCTGACTTGGTCATTTCCTCTGTTCAGTGTTTACTAAGATCCCAGACACTTTTGGTGTGAAGCTTCTGAAATGAACTCAGGCTTATAAAATATTTTTTAGCAAATATAGACTCACACTTTATTCAAAGGTATAATTTTTGTGTATGACCATTACTAGCTTTACCCTCTTCCCAATGGTTACTTAAGAAAAACAATAACTACTTGAACACCTACTATGTGTCAGGCACTGTAGGAGGCACTTTCCATACATCATTTCTAATGTTTATGAACTTCTTGTGAGGAAGCATTATGTTATCCTATCTTGCAAATAAAGGGACAAAGGCTCAGAAATTAAAAGCAATGTGTCTAGGATTACTCAGCAGAGTGGAACCCAGAATTATCTGAGGCAAATTTTGTGTTTCTTGTGAGATTATTTTACTTTTTAATACTGTAAAAGCATATTTCTCCTGTCCCATCACTTCTTTTTTGTTGTTGTTGTTAATCCTCACCTGTGGATATTATTCTATTGATTTTTAGAGATAGTGGAAATGAGAGGGACCTGCTGTCTCTCCCTCCCAAACGTGCCTTGATTGGAATAGAACCTGGGATCCTTCATCTGCAGGCTGACACTCTATTCACCTAGGCAAACTGGCTAGGGCTCACCACTTCTTTATAGAATTTGAGTAACCCCAAATACATTTGAAAATTATCCATCTTTCCATGGATGCCTTTTCCAAATCTGGCAATTGCAGGACAACACCATTCAATGGCGCTTCCTGTGATGAAGGAAGTCTACATCTGTGCTGCCCAGTGTGGCCACCACCAGCCATGCTCAGCCTGAGCACAGAAAACGTGGCAAGTGGGACTGATACACTGAATTTCTAATTTACTTTAATCTTAATTAATATAAATGTAATTTAAATAGCCAAATGTATCTACTATATGGGACAGTGTGGCTATGCAATATTCATGTTCCTACAATTGTTTCCTATGGCCTCATCTTCACATCATTACTTGCCCACTTTCAGGCCTTCTGTTCTATTTGGCTACTTTAAAATCACTGTGAGGTCCCTTCATGCTGTCTCAAAGGGTAAGAGAGCCTTCCTTTTTTACTGCTGTGTTGTATTCCTTTGTGTAAATGCACCACAGTTTTTTTATCCACTTACCTACTGATGGGCACTTGGGCTATCTCCAGATCTTAGCTATTGTAAATTGGGCTGCTATGAACATAGGGGTGCGTATATCCTTTCTGATTGGTGCTTCGGGTTTCTTAGGATATATCCCTAGAAGTGGGATCACTGGGACAAATGGTAGTTCCATTTTTTAATTTTTTTGAGGAAACTCCATACTGTTATTCATAGTGGCTGCACCAGTCTGCATTCCCACCAGCAGTGTACTAAGGTTCCCTTTTCTCCACATCCTCTCCAGCACTTGTTTGTTGATTTATTGATGGTAGCCATTCTGACAGGTGTGAGGTGATACCTCATTGTCATTTTAATTTGCATCTCTCTGATGATCAGTGATGCTGAGCATTTTTTCATATGTCTCTGGGCCATCTGTTTGTCCTCTTTGGAGAAATGTCTGTTCAGGCCCTCTCCCCACTTTTAAAATTGGATCATTTGTCTTCCTTTGGTTGAGTTGTATGAGTTCTTTATGTATTTTGACAGCGTGAAGGGACCTGAAGATTATTATGTTAAGCGAAATAAGCCAGTTAGACAAAGACAAGTACCATATGATCTCACGTATATGTGGAATCTAATGAACAAAATAAATTGACAAAAAAAAAATAGAACCAGTGGCATGGAAACATGGTACAGACTGAGGAATTTCAGAGGGAAGGGGGAAAGGGGCGGCAAGAGAGTAACCAAAGAATTTATATGCATAGATGCATTGCCCATGAACACAGACAATAGGGTGATAAGGACAGTAGGGTGGTGGGGGACCCTGAGGGGGGAAGGGGACAACTGTAATACTCTTAACAATAAAGATTTTAAAAATTATATAAAGCAAATAAAAAATCACTGCCTGAGGGCAAAAGAAATTATTTGCACCTTTGACTGTCATCATGGTAATGGGTGTTAGCAGAAATTACTTTAAAAATGTTAATTTCTAAGAAAAATAGTATGGCATCACAGCATATCTTTACTCTTGCTTAGCTTCTTTTCAGAGATTGCTAAAAACAACAACTTTTCTTCAATTTGAACTTAATTAGCTTCAATGTGTAATGTAAAGGTTTCCTTTAACAGCACTAATTTACAGTTTAATTTTTTACTCCTTAGCATTATTTCCTGCTCTCTGTTCACTTTAGACTCTCATGCATTTAGTAATTAAGGTGCAAAGAGGCTGAAGTTACATCTTTTATACCATGAAGTATTATTCCTATGTTATGTAATTTATGTCCCTAAACATTTAATGTATGACAGATAGACTTTTATTTACATAAACTGTTGAAAAGGTGTTCTTCACAGAATATATTTATTAACAAACTAAAACAAATTAAAACTGGCTGAATAAATAAAAAACTTAAAATTATGTAAAGATATAAGATGGACCCACATAATACATATGTACCTTGTTTTAAGATATGATTGATTATTTGATGCTTTTATATTGTAAGACAAATCACCATTTTACCAAAAGTCACCTTCTAAAGCGGTGATTTTCAACCAGTGCGCCCCAGGAATTTTTAAAATGTCCAATACCTGGCTTTTTAGTCAGGGGCACTGACCTCTTTTCCCTTGGATTGTAAAAAAAAAAAAAAAAAAAAAAATGACAAGAGACAACACAACAATAGCCATCTGGTGTGAATAAATGAAAATTATACCCTTTAAAAAATCAGACTGACAAAAAATATATTTCCTGGTATATCACAGAATTTTAGTAATCAGTTTGGGTGTGCCATGAGATGAAGAAGGTTGAAAATCACAGCTCTAGAGGTTCCTTTAGCAATAAATTCTCAGGTTTGTCTTTTATTAAAAAGAGATTATCGCCGAAACCGGTTTGGCTCAGTGGATAGAGCGTCGGCCTGCGGACTGAAAGGTCCCGGGTTCGATTCCGGTCAAGGGCATGTACCTTGGTTGCGGGCACATCCCCAGTAGGGGGTGTGCAGGAGGCAGCTGGTCGATGTTTCTCTCTCGTCGATGTTTCTGGCTCTCTGTCCCTCTCCTTTCCTCTCTGTGAAATATCAATAAAATATATTTAAAAAAAAAAAAAAAGAGATTATCATTCTCTTTTGAAGTGTATACCTCTTGCCCAGGTATGATACATCTAACATTATTTTGGTAAGGGCCAATGCAGGTTATAGTACCAAACAAACCAGTGCTGTTTCACGCAAAAGTTTGCACGTGAGAGTGTGTAGCACAATCCAGTGAGGAGATGAAAGTGTCTGGACATTGAGAACTTTGGATAGATGGGCATTTGTTATCCACTAAGGTACACTGTGTGATAAAAATATAATCACTCCCAGAGGAATACAATTCCACTGATTACACATAGATTTTCAAGAACATTTCTCTACTGTCTCCTCCCCTGGAATTCCTCTTAGGGTGTGAACCAAGTAAGAGGAAATGAGTCTTCAATAAAGCTTAAAAACAACTACTCCAGTGCTAGCTTGCTGTATATTTTCAAAATGTTAATGACCTGTAAAAGACAGGGAAAGAGGTTGATGGGGAAAAGAAAGGCAGGAAAAAAAAAAAGTTATTTAGGGTATTATATTTCTCTAAATATAACACAATTTTAAAACTTAGCATTTTATTTATAACCAAAAATACATTTGGTAGAGAAAATATTGGTAATATTTTGCATTTGGATAATGTAATTGAACTAGATAGCCACAAGCTCCCATGTGTCATGATTCCTTTGAGACAAGGGATGTGGAGATATTTTTTCCACTTACAGATATTTTTTCCACCTATCTCTGTCCTTTATTGTTGAAGTACATTTCTTCAAGGCAAAATTTATTTTAAATTATTCAAAATTATAAAATCATGCCACTCTCACAATGTAAGAAACAGAAATTATGTTCAAGATTTATATTCACTGAAAAATAATTTCTACCATTGCTCTACCATTTCCATTTTTTGTTTCTACTAGTCATTTAATTTTTAGTTGTTTTACTTAAACACTAGAGGCCCAGTGTGCGAAACTGCATGAGACCCAGACCCGCCGTGCGCCATGAGCTTGCTGCAGCGAACCACTACGCTGCAAGAGCCGCAAGCCCTGCCACGTTGTGCAAGCCACTAGCCCCGCCCCGCTTCCACAAGTGGCTTGCAGGCTGGGTGGGGGGGGGGGGGTGGGGGATGGGGGCGGGGAAGAACCAAGAAGTGCTCCATGCACCTCCTGGTGACTGGTTGTTTGGGCGTTACGGCCACTGGCCTTTTATAATATAGATAATTTCTACTAATCTATTTAGATATTAGGTAAACCCATCTCAGTCCTTGTTGAAGTCCACTACCACTATTTCATTTTATCTTTATTATCTTCTCAGACTAATAGCCTGACATTTGAAAAAAAAAGGGGAAGGGGACTCATAAGAACTCATTGTAATTAGGAAACAATCACTATACAATTAGTTAAAATAATGCCTAAAACTGCCCTTAGAGTTTTTCTAATCCAAGTCTTTTAATAGACATTAATAATAGGGTTTTGTATAAGTCAGGCACTGCTTATAGTTACCCTCCACTGACCTAAGGATCTAAGTGCTTCATGTGAGTCTTTTCATTAAATCAGTTCTGTGGGATGAGTATTATGATCACCTCAATTAACACATGAAGACATTAGAGTTCTGCCTGGGTAGTATTGCTCACTGGTTGAACATTGACCTATGAACCAGGAGGTCAGGGTTCAATTCCTGGTCAGGGCACATGCCCAGGTTGTGGGCTCAATCCCCGGTGGGAGGTGTGCAGGAGGCAGCCAATCAATGATTCTCTCTCATTGTTGATGTTTCTATCTCTCTCTCTCCCTCTCCTTTCTTCTCTGAAATCAATAAAAATATATTTAAAAAAAAGATATTAGAGTTTGGAGAGGGAAAGACGAGGAAAAGCGTAGAAGGAATGATAGAAGGAAATCAATGGGCAAACAAACACAGGAGTAAAATGCCTGTGACGTGTGTCAGGCAAGAGAAAATGCAGTTTCTAATCTGTCATATTAGAAATGATTTGAAAGTTAAAAATGAAGCTCTCATGCATTCTCATGAGAACATTATACCACGCAATCCTTTTGGCAGTGGACAACTGATTACCGTCCAAAACAAGGTAAACAGAGTTTAGGTATGCTGCCTTCAGGTTAAATGTTGGCTCGAATTTTACAGGTTAGGAAGAAAGCTTTGTAGTTAAGTGACTTGGCCGAGGTGACAAAGTGACTCCTTTCCTGCCAGAATGTTGACAAGAATGTTGAGAGCAGGGCCTGGGGCCTGGGAGAAAGAAATCATGGAAGGGGAAAAGCAAAGGGAATTCTCACCTCCCTCACTCTGCAGTCATTTCCTATGTTTCAAACAGGTGAGAGATAGAATGAGCTTCCTGGTTCTTTTCTTAACAGCTTCCCCGAGGTCCTGGCAGACAAGAACAGAAAGAATTTGGGCAGGTGATATGACCGTGAGTTCTAGGGGGAGGCGAGACCATGGAGTGCTTTGGGCCAAGTGGAACCTGAACCAGAGCAAAAGGGCCAGAGCAGAAGGTGCCTCCCTGAGAAGAAAAGCCTAGAACCTATAACACCTTCATCTCCTCTATACTCGCACTTTACTGCCCCTACAATCTTTAGCCCTCCTCTCCATTTTACTCTTTCCTCCTGTGGACGAAAAGAGGGTTCTACAAAAAGTAACCTCACAAGGTGATCTAACCATGAATTCCTAAATGGGCAGCTCATGGTGTATAACATTTTTAGTAGACAGGTTATCCTTGCTTTAAGCAAGCTATTTCCATTGTTTTTGTGCCCCTAGTTAACATACTTTTGAAATGTCAGAAGTGATACCCCTGGGACAGAGACCACCCTCAAGACAGCATATAATTGTATTCTGTAATCCAATCCCCACCTTCCTTTCTCCCACCTTCACATAATCTTCCTGAAGTTCTGAAGTTCCCTCCTTTATTTCATATGCATAAAAGAAACTTTCTCCAGAGAATTTGAGATCATGTTTTCTAGCAATTGTCATTGGTTTTGGCTGAAAAATAAACTATTATAAAAATTCTCTACAGGTTTGGACTTTACTTACATTGACACTCTTTAGATTTGTTAAAACACATTGAAACATATTACAAATCTGTTATCATTGATACCATATGTGGTTTATTCTGATTCGAGCCAGAAGATCAAATGAAATAAAGGCCAATGACATAGTAAAGAAATAGGACTCTTCTATTCTGCCTTCACTTCTTTCTTTCTAGTTAAATATAAAGATCTTTAGACTGAAAACTGTCATCAATGATTGAAAAGAAAGAATTGAAGTCCCTGGTGACTAGACAGATTATAAATTAATATGTTGTTGTTCTAAATGAGTAATATCTTCTAGTCTGGGTAATTTGGACTCTAGTGTATGGGAATTTGAATATCAATTTATCAAATATAGGTTTACAGATGAATCACAGAGAATAGGAAAGTTTTATTGTTAAAAAGAATGAAATTGATTCCTAAAATTTAAGATAAATATTTGCCATAAATCCTAATAGGTTTTAGAATGTGTTTTTGAATGAATGCCTTGGGGAGTACTCGCGAATGAACACTAATCATTGTAAGAGCCTCTGTTATTGCAATAATAGCAAGTATGCCACGCTAAATTAACTTCCTTATTAACATATATCCAGGCTGTAGGACCTTGATTATAAACTATGATCATATTACCAAAGTGAACTATTCTTATGGGTGAGATAAAATTAGTGAAACATCACTGACTTCTCAGCAGCATGGAATCCTTCAGGCCCCACTGAACCCCCTTGTTTGTTCTCAATGTGACAGATATACATAGACTAGGGGCCGGTGCATGAAATTTGTGCACTGGCGGGGGGGGTCCCCTCAGCCCAGCCTGCCCCTCTCACATACTGGGAGCCCTCAGGGGATGTCCTACTGACAGTTCCTCCCTTTGTGGGAGGTGACCTGGCTGATCAGGGAAAGGCACCAGCCCCATCACCCCACTGCTGCAGCCACTGCCAGTCACCAAAGCCACCAAGGTGTTTTCATCAACACGAACTCCGGTCCCTTCACCATGAAAAAATGACAACTTTCTTTAGGCATTTTCAAGATGTGTCTTTCATAGGATATGACCTTTCTTTCTTTCTTTCTTTCTTTCTTTCTTTCTTTCTTTCTTTCTTTCTTTCTTTCTTTCTTCCTCACCTGAGGATATGTTTCCATTGATTTTTAGAGAATGTGGAAGAGAAAGGGAAAGACAGAGAGAAACATCAAAGTGAGAGGAACACTTTGATTGGTTGCCTCCTGCATGAGCCCTGACCTGGGCCCCAGCCAGGGAGGAGACTGCAACCTAGGTACATACCCTTGATCAGAATCTAACCCGGACCCTGCAGTTGGCAAACCTAGGCATTATCCACTGAGCCAAACTGCCTAGGGCAGGATATGACATTTCTTAGCCCTCCAGCAGCGGACCTTTGTTTTTTTCTACAGGAATGTGGTGGAAAAGCCCTAGATCACCTTTTTGGATTCTTATACCCAAGTTACTAAGAATATTACCAGTGGCATACAGGGAGCTTAGCCAATGAGTGGTCAGAAAAGGTGTTTCCTCTGTAGTTCACACCTATCTCCTCCGACCTCCAGTTCCACCCCTGCCAAGGCCTAAAGCCTCGGGGACTGGGCAGGAGACGCCCAGCTCACTCTGATCACCCGGCTTCACCCCCAGCCAAGGCCACAAGCCTCTGGCCCAGGCTCAGGCCCTGGGCGGGGGACCCCCAGCTCGCTCCAATCGCCTGACTCTGCCCCCAGCCAAGGCCGGCAAGGGCAGGCGGAAAGCTTGGCTTCCTCCATTGCCGGGGAAACCCAAGCTTCCCTCCTGCTCTCCGTGGCCACAGCCATCTTGGTTGGGTTTATTTGCATATTCGCTCCTGATTGGCTGGTGGGCATGGCTGGTGGTTGTAGCGGAGGCACGGTCAATTTGCATATTACTTTTTTATTAGATAGGATTTGAGTGTGTTGCTCATGTAAAAATGCTGACAGACCAATCTGTTCTCCGCATCTTTTTGTTTCTTTTTTTTTTAAGATTCCACATATAAGTGAAATCATGTCATACTTGTCTTTCTTATTTCTTATTTCACTTAACATAATGCCATCCATATTGTTGAAAATGGAGATATTCTGTTCTATTTAGGTTCTACCATTCTTTTTTTTTTTTGTAATTTAAGTTCTTTATTGTTTAAAGTATTACATAAGTCTCCTTTTACCCCTATTGACCTCTCCCCAGCCTCCCACACCCCTCTGCACATGCCCTCACCCTCTCTTCCCCACCTGTGTCCATTGGTTATGCTTATATGCATGCATACAAGTCACTCCTTCAATAAAATCATTTTCCACATAAATCTTGTATATTTTTGTTATATTTTTCTTATTTGCTGTAATTTTTTCCTAGTAATGACTTCTTTCCTTTGTATATCTTATATTGTTTGTGACAATGTAGACAATTTTACAACCTACAACAAAATATGCTTTCATTTTTATCTTTCTAATTCTTTACATAGTATATTATTTGTTTTTCTCATGGTACCAGCAAGGCCGTGCTGTCTGATTTTGAATAGAAATCATGATAGTGGTCAAATGTTCTGTTAAAGGGACTGCTTTAATATTTCCTCAATAATTATGATATTTGAATTTGTTTTTAATTCATACTATAGTTCCAGTTAAGGAAGTTTTATTCTTTTCTCAGTGTATATATCAATATCTTTATCTCTTTTCTGAACAATTGAGGGACTTGAATCAATTCATTTTGTACTTTTTACTTATAAGCTGTACTATAGGTTTTAGTTTTGTCTGGATTTTTTTTTAAATACTAAATTGCTTGGATCAATTTATTATGAGGAAGACAAACCCATGATAGTTTTAAAATAAAGCTACAAAATAAAGTTTAAAGTCAGATGTTTATCTTAAGTCTGAGTTTGTCTGACAATGTTCTTTTGTATTGTTTGTCTCTATATCAAGTACCAACTCAAACTTTTAAAGTATTGAATGTCTTTATAAATAGAGATCTTTAACTTTTGTTTTTCGGTGGTAAGTGGCATTTTTTATTAACTTGAAATGGAATGGCTAAGACAATTTTATCTTCAGATCCCTTGGAATTATTTTATTATTGACTAAATATTTAATAAGAGCCTGCTTTGTTATTTATTAAAAACATGTTATTAAGAGAACTATATTAGCCACGTAGATACAGATAAGAGCAAGATCAATAAAGTTCCTGTCCTCATAGAGCTTAACTCTCATGGAAGAGCATAAGAGACAAAGAAAAAGCAAAAACACATATAGCACAAAGTCAGGGCCTGATAAGTGCTCTGAAGAAAATGGTAACGCAGGGTCAGAGGAGAGGGAGTGGTGAGCGGGACACTTCAGACAGGGGACTATTGAATGCCCTGTAAGGACCAAGAGACCTAAATGAAGGGAGGGAGGAGGTCCTGTGACTATGGGGGAGGAACAAGCCTCCAATTGTATTTTATGACTAGTGGAGAATCCAGATCTAAAGACCCACCTTGTGAAATAATGAAGAGTAGAAAAGCAGACCTTACAGTTTTGGAAAGATAAAAATTGACTTCCTGTTTTGGCATTGCAAGTCATGGGACTCAAAAATCGCATAGATATAAACACCCATTTACATGGATCTCTGCCAAAAAAACAGTACGAATCCTTACCCAGCAAATTACGGGCACAGATAAGAACAAATGCTATCAACAGCTGTTAACAGAAAAGAAAAGTATTCCTAGGTTATATATAGTGATAGAAAACAAGTTTTCTTCAGAGTTTTGACGGGTTCTGACCATCTGCAAAAGTGGAAATTTATTGGAGAAAATCTAGATGCTCAAATATGAAACAATAAGAGGAAGTTCCAGCCTGTATCCCAGGCATGAGGTGGAGCGAACTCTGTTTCTGCCCAGAAGGCAGTTTTGACCAAGCCAGGTTCATCCTTTCTACCCATTTTGTTTCTTGTTTCAGAGTAAATACAGTTGATATAATTCTGTATCAAAATGCATCCATTTTTGAAATTATTATGTATTGAATTGTTCGTCTATAATACAACCAAATGTGGGTTTTAAAATGCATAGAGTAATTGAAGAATCCTACTGTTTCTGGAATAATTTAGAAGTATTTTAATATAGTTCTATCCAGATTTTATATATACATAAAATAGTCTTTTACTTTTCTATTTTTCTAAGTTTTGACTGGACAAAATATTGAGAAGTAAAAGTAACTATTAAAATGAGACCCCACATTTGCTTTCCTTAAACAACAGTATGGATATTTTATTTATTTGATTATATGGAAATAAACCTCAGCAAGAATATCATAGAGATGAGTCTTCATATTTTCCCACTGATGTCTCTGAATTTTTATTCTCCTTTTGGTGGCCTATATATTAATATTCAGTACATTTACAGTTAATGTAAGTCTATAAATTTTTTTAAATGAGCAAAAACAACTTAGTTTTTATAGAATTAGGAGTACAAAAATTAATATGGGATAAGCTTCAAGTTTTGTGTTTTTTTTTTGTGTTTTTTTTTTTTCAGATATTCAGGAGAATCTTACTTCACAAAGATGGTTACTGCTTCACACTTCCATTTAGGGAGTCCATGGCCAGTTAGGTGAATGCAAGCTGTGCAAGCGCTAGTGCTGGATTAAGCAAAGATTAAGGAAATTAGCTCACTGAATGCAGTTTAGAGCAGTTACTAAGTATGGTTTAGCACTGACCCCTACTTACAATGACTTCCCAGTGCTCAGAGGGTCTAGCCTAAGCTAGGAGAGCTTTTAGAATTTCAAAAGAGACTTGAAATTTTAACTAAGCCACATCTCCTGAAAAGTCTCATGGCAGCCTTTCCTATGACCACATTTTGCATACTCTCTTGCCATCCCCAGAACATCCCCAGTGAGGCCTATAATCATTCTTCTCCTTTTATGCTGCCCTTTCTACCTTCTTACCCACTCACTACTGGGTAAAATTGTTTTCATACCTTCACACACAATACCAACGTCATCCCTTCTCTCACACCTCCCCAGGATGAAAAATTACTGTGCTCAACGTATTCCTTGCTGTAGCATTTAAAATTCTGTTGTAATAAAATGTTTGTATTTATGTTTCTCTTATTACTTATTTTTTTTAAATATGTTTTTTATTGATTTCAGAGAGGAAGAGAGGGGGAGAGAGAGATAGAAACATGAATGATGAACTTTTTACAAACAGCTTTCTTGAGGTATAATTGTTCAGTGAACTTTCAAAAAGTGAATGAAGGTAAACATAGGGCTAACATATTATAAAATTTAAAGCACTTGCTGATAATCCTTAAAGGAATAGCCTAATTGATTAATATACTTGAAATTATACTGACTCTTCTTTTAAGCAATAATCGGTAAAATGAATCTATATATAAAAGCCCAAGTGACTGAATGACTGGTCGACCAGTTGCTATGACGTGCACTGACCACCAGGGGACAGACGCTCAACACACAGGATCGGGCTTCCTCCTGTCTGGATTAGCCTGTGGGGATTGGGCCGAAACCGGCTATCCGACACCCCCCGAGGGGTCCTGGATTGCAAGAGGGCACAGGCCAAGCCAAGGGACCCCACCAGTGCACAAATCCATGCACCGGGCCTCTAGTTAAAAGATAAATTAATATTATGATTACTTCCAGAGTTGTGTAACTATGAGTTTTTTTCATGATATAACTTCATGTCATACCATGTTCTCTAATTAGGTGTTTTTTTTCCCCTTCTAGATGAGCAAGAGATAGTACAAAAACGAACTTTCACAAAATGGATCAACTCTCATCTGGCCAAGCAATCTTGAAATAGTCATCCAGTTATCAGAAACATGAATGATGAGAGAGAATCATTGATTGGCTGCCTCCTGCATGCTCCACTCTAGGGGTCAAGCCCAGGAATTGATCCATGATCTCCTGGTTCATAGGTCGATGCTCAACCACTGAGCCACACTGTCTGGGCTTATTTTTTATTTTTTTTAATTGAAAAATTGCTCTTTGTCAAATAAAAGAGCATATCTTTCATTTTTTAGCATCTTTTAAAAATAGGTTCTTTCACTCTAGAAACTTTTTTTCATATTTAAATACCAATTGTAATTAAATCTAAATTAGATAAATATTTATGAAATAAAGAAATTTTCAAAATTAACATACCAAATAGAATGAGACAGGATAAGAGTTTTGAAAAGCAACAGATTTCTATAAAAAAGAGGTATTAGAAAAGTAATTGTCCTTGAACAGGACATGGATTTCTGAATTTGTTCCCCTCCATAACTTATATTTAAAGGTAATTTTAAACCATTGGAAAACAGTCTCTCTCTCTCCTGAATAAATGTCACCCCACGCTGTAGCTGAGTCTGGAATCTCCCTATGTGTGTCCGTAGGAGATGGTGAAAGAGAAGGAAAAAAGTCTCTTATCCCAAAAGCAGTTTGGAGGTGGCCAAGAGGAGGCATTCAGTACATTCGCTGAGGAAATGACGAGAAGGAAATTGTTTTGTGTCTCAGGAACCATGTGGAATTCCAAGATAAGAAAAACAGTTGCTAATTTGAGTATAAAAGCAGGAAACATGATACACTTGTTTCCTTTTATGCAAACACAAGTATATGAGGGGTTGTGTGAAAATTATTTCTCTCTTGCGGAATCACAAAGACATAGAATCAAAGTGCTTCTTTTGGCCACCCTGGCTTTTCTTTCTTTCTCTGCTTTCTCCCTCTCTTCTATTTCTGGTGGATATTATGGCTAATAACACAACAAGTTTAGGAAGTCCATGGCCAGAAAACTTTTGGGGTAAGATATTTTCTTTACCTGTTTTTTATTTAAAATTAGGATGTAGAGAAATGTACTGTGATTTATGAAAACATTGGATACCTCTGAGACCTTTTGTTTACTGTAAACTGACTCTTTTCATTGATTGATTATAATAGATATATATTTTTATATAAAATGTCTTTATTGTGGGCTATAAAGACACCCAGAAAAATCTGGGCAACAGGCATAGATTGGTTGGTGTTACAAAATATAATTAGAAAAGAATAAGAATAAAGATGAGAAGCAAGGCGGCAGTAATTGCTCTTTGGAATATGATAATGTGGCTTTTGTTGGAAAACGAAATTTCATTTGTTTAAGGTTATGGGTTATGTATTTTATTGAATGAAACCAAGAATTCCTGTAGAGGCTTACCTTAACATACATGGTCAATGCTATACTTTTTAATTCCCAAAGGGAACCTAACTAATAAGTCAGTACGTAAGGAGTGTGATGCCACAGATAAAATAAGGAATCATGTTATGAAATTAGAGGGGAAAACTGAACTAGAAAAAGCTAAGCGGGAATAACACCGTCTAACATTGTAGAGGAAGCCCAGCGCAGGAGAGAAAGGCACAGCACAGGGGGCTTGTGTTCAGACACAGCTGCTGCTCAAATGCCACGGCCGGTGGAGTCAGTAGCACCAGTTGTTCAGGCTGAGCAGTGGTCGGCAAACTGCGGCTCTTTGGCCCCTTGAGTGTGGCTCTTCCACAAAATACCACGGCCTGGGCAAGTCTATTTTGAAGAAGTGGCGTTAGAAGAAGTTGAAATTTAAAAATTTTGGCTCTCAAAAGAAATTTCAATCATTGTACCGTTGATATTGGGCTCTGCTGACTAATGAGTCTGCCGACCACTGGGATAAAGGTACCGGGAAGGACTGGGATGGGAAAACTGACATGTACTTTGGGTTCAGGGAAATTTTAAAAATCAAGGGAGCAATTTGAATTACATCCAGAAAAAGACTTCAGAGGAGAAAATGGAGTTTTAGATGGAGATCCCTGTTTATTAATCCAGAACAAGTTTTTAATCCAGTGAGAGAACTATTCCAGACTTTCTGTTGCAATTCAAGGGGATATTTTGGGAACAATGAGGGGAAAGGTGAGCAGCAGTGGCCGACTGCCCCTGGCAGCCTCATCTACGTGTCCACCATCACAGAAACTCGCATGAAGGGAATTAATCATTCTTTCTACCATCAACCAGTTATGTTTGCTTCAATTTGTAAATTATATTAGGGAACATCCTACAATAATTATATAACAAAATTAGGAAGAAAAAAAAATAAATTATATTTGCATATCTAAAAAATGGCTTGGTAGGCTTATTCAGGTAGACACCAACAGATGATAAGCCTTTGCATTGTAGACGTGTAGACATCTAATTATATGTTTGTTACAATACTACTTGGTGTCCTCATAACAGAGAAAGTGCATGTCCAAAACACAAGCCAGAGTGTGTTTACACTAAATTCATTGTTACAAATCCAAGTAGCAGTGTAAATGAATTCAAAAGCAAAGCAACTCTTACTGCAAAAGTTAATTGTTAAAGCCAAATCTATTTTTTTTTCCAACAACCAAATCTCAGGTTCACTTAGGGAAAGGAAATCATTATCCACTGACTAAAACATGGACAGTAATCATTAAGTAAACTTGAAGCTGTAAGAGCAAATGTTTAGTTGGAGTCTATTTGCCCATCCTCAAAATGATAATTTTTTTAAATATAGAAATCTGTGCTGGAAAAAGAATTCAAACTTACTGTTCCAAAGATAGTTCCTGGTGTTTCTTTGTCTTAGTATGTGCATACAATGGAAAATAGATAAAAATAATGAAATCCAGGAAGAGGGGTGTTATGTTGATAAGCATTAACAAAATCAGGGCAAATATGTTGAGCAGATATAATGTTTTGGGGAAAATATGTAAAAGATGACATTATTTTTTTCTGAAGTAAGGAATATTAAGTGGAAAATGCAAAAGTGTAAATGTGAATATATAAAAGATAAAAGTTACTTGAAACATAAATGCCCATCTTTTGCTTTTCCTTTCTAAATTGATATCTATTTTGATCACTGACTCCACAGACATATTATTTTGAAAATCTTGTAAAATGCAGTATAAGGCATTGTCCATGGCTACCAAAGTCAACTGGCTGCTTCTCACTTTGAATTTGGAGAAGTAAAGAAAGACTAGCTTAGAAAAACAAAACTTGAGCGTTAAGCATATCAGTTTCTCAGACTTAACAC
Organism: Plecotus auritus; assembly: GCF_963455305.1. Classification (NCBI taxonomy): domain Eukaryota; kingdom Metazoa; phylum Chordata; class Mammalia; order Chiroptera; family Vespertilionidae; genus Plecotus; species Plecotus auritus. The sequence goes on along the minus strand of NC_137775.1, from coordinate 8,635,783 downwards.
ACTTAAGCTGCATAAAATGATGATGGTTATTACCAATCATGACAGCTTGCATTTTCATAGTAATCGCCCCCAAAACTTATTACATGTTGTGCAAGTATTAAGGCAATTAGTGCAGGGTGGGCAACAGAATCAGCCTGAGAGGGACAACCTAGGTGAAGATACCCCCTTGCAGTTCTCAGTTTTGCTTAAAACTATTGCTGTACACACTGCCCATGAAACCAGCCAGAGACAGCGGGGCAAAGTTAGCTGTGCCCTAATGTAATGAAATCAACTTAGTTGCCCTCGTGGTCCTTGGAGTCCTAAAGAATACATGTTGTGGTTAAACTTCCTGTCTTACCATGTGGCTGTTCTCTTTTGGTTAACAGTGTATGTGTATTTGGCTAGCATTGTATGTGTGCTTAGCTAGCATTGTGTGTGTGTTTGGCTAGCATTGTATGTGTGTTTGGCTAGCATTGTGTGAGTGTTTGGCTAGCATTGTGTGTGTGTTTGGCTAGCATTGTGTGTGTGCTTAGCTAGCATTGTGTGTGTTTTTGGCTAGCATTGTGTGTGTGTTTGGCTAGCATATGTGTGTGTGTTTGGCTAGCATATGTGTGTATATTTGACTAGCATTGTGTGTGTATTTGGCTAACATTGTATGTGTATTTGGCTAGCATTGTATGTGTATTTGGCTAGCATTGTGTGTGTGTTTGGCTAGCATATGTGTGTGTATTTGGCTAGCATATGTGTGTATATTTGACTAGCTTTGTATGTGTATTTGGCTAGCATTGTGTGTGTGTTTGGCTAGCATTGTGTGTGCTTAGCTAGCATTGTATGTGTATTTGGCTAGCATTGTGTGTATATTTGGCTAGCATTGTGTGTGTATTTGGCTAGCATTGTGTGTGTGTTTGGCTAGCATTGTGTGTGTGTTTGGCTAGCATTGTGTGTGTGTTTGGCTAACATTGTATGTGTATTTGGCTAGCATTGTGTATGTATTTGGCTAGCATTGTGTGTGTGTTTGGCTAACATTGTGTGTGTGTTTGGCTAGCATATGTGTGTGTATTTGGCTAGCATTATGTGTGTGTTTGGCTAGCATTGTGTGTATATTTGGCTAGCATCATTGGTTTAGGAGCTTGCATTTATTTACCTCAATCAATCCTCTCCCAAATGGCAATGTCTGTCCTCAAGAAGATTACATTCTTGGAGGAGATTATGTGCTCATTCATATGCAAATAAATGCCTTTATTGTTGTGGAATAATACAAGATAATATATGGTAAAATGGCAATGATTGGTAATATATTACAAGTTTTCAAAAAATATGGCAGAAATGGTTCCTAAATCCTTTTCAGAAGAAAAGAGACTGCCTGTTTCTAGAAGGTCAGATAAGATTCAAATAGAGAGATAATTCTAGGAAGGACTTTTCAGTCATTCATTTTTCCTTCATTCACTCATTAACTCATTCATTCATATATTTATCTATCTACTTCATTAGTTTACTCAGAAGCATTGACTGGCCACCCATCCTATATAATAAAAGCCTAATATGCAAATCAACTGAATGGCGAAACGACTGATGGAATGACCGGTCGCTATGATGTGCACTGGCCACCAGGGGGCAGATGCTCAACACAGGAGCTGCTCCCAGCCCTCAGGCCCCAGGCCAGCCAAGGCGGGTGCCAGCGGGGGGCTCCCCGATCACCCCGCTGGTCACCCTATTGTTCAGCCCTGATCACTGGCAAGACCAAGGGACCATACCCATGTACAAATTTTGTGCATCAGACCTCTAGTTACTATATAAGAGGCAATGTGTTAGGTATTAGGACAGAAATAAGGCCTAGCTGGAGAATTTCAGGGAGCTCAGGAGAAATGTTATCAGCAAATATGCACAAGTAAGTACACACAAGCCACGTTTGTTGAGAAGTGAATGGCTTGAGGCAGAATTGTGTAAAGAATGACAGTGTGAAAGTTTGAGTAAGTTTAACATAATAATCCTCAATTCCCATGAACTGGGTCTCCCCTCTTTCCTCTTCCCTAAGAGTTTTTCTCTAAGGTGGTGGTGGGGGTGGGGGGGATGGAGGGGAGGTAACATACTATTAGGATATTGGAGAAAGAGCGCCTTTGGTTCTTGAGAGAATATTTTTAGTTCTGATACTTGCTTTGTACACTTAGTTATTTCTTACAGTTTCCATTTTTCTGCTGATACTCTCTACTTTTTCTTTCATTATGAACATTTTCCTTCACATCATTAAACATAGATATCAGTTGCTTTGACATCTTTATTAGAACATCTGGGTCATCCTAGTGTCTTAAAGGGCTGACTTTCTTTTCTCTTAGAAGGGGTCACATTTTCCTGTTTCTTCATGTCAAGCAGCTTTACATTGTATTCTGAACATTTTCAATGGGCTTTTGAATTTTATTTTTTTTTTTAATATATTTTATTGATTTTTTACAGAGAGGAAGGGAGAAGGATAGAGAGTCAGAAACATCGATGAGAGAGAAACATTGATCAGCTGCCTCCTGCACACTCCCCACTGGGTATGTGCCCGCAACCAAGGTACATGCCCTTGACCGGAATCGAACCTGGGACCCTTGAGTCCGCAGGCTGATGCTCTATCCACTGAGCCAAACCAGTTAGGGCAGAATTTTTTTACATTACCTAGAAGAGTTTCTTTTTCTAGTTTGTTTTCACAAGCAAATACATTTTTAGAACTCCAACTAAAATCCCTGTAAAGCCTGTCTCTGGAAAGGCAGTTCACGTCTCAGATTAGTTTAGTTGGTCTTTTGGTTTGTTATTTCTCTAGCTGTGCTGTTTGGAATTTGCAATACAATACAGTTCAAGAGTCAACCATAGATATAGGAAATGTTTTTCAATAAAATTTAGGGATCCTCTTTTCCGCTGTTTCTTCAGACTGGAAATATTACAGGCTTTCAGTTGGAGTTTCACCTGCCCCACATAACTCAGACTGGAAACTGTGCTCTGGCCAGAAGTTTTGAAAAGTAGAAAAATAATCTAGTTCTTTCTCTTCTTTTCTTCCAAGTGTCAGATTCCCTCTAGTAACTGCCTATGTTTGGTCATTCTTCAGTGCCTGCAGAAAGGAATTGTTTTAGGGGAAGGGAAGGGTGTGTGGTTTAACCAATATTTATAGTCAGTATACCTGAAAGGATCAGTCCACAAAAGCCTACTTGGAATCTTATCTTTACACTAGAGGCCCAGTGCACGAATTCGTGCACCAGTGGGGTCCTTCAGCTTGGCCAGCGGGATGGGTCCAAAACTGGTTTCCGACATCCCCCAAGGGGTCCGGGATTGCGAGAGGGCACAGGCCAGGCTGAGGGACCCCACTGGTGCACGATCAGGGCCTGGGAAGGACACGGGAGGTTCGCCAGCCACAGAGGGACTGCAGGAGGGCTCAAGGGTATATCCGGCCCCTCTTGCTCAGTCCCGATTGGCCAGATCCCAGCAGCAAGCTAACCTACCAGTCAGAGCATCTGACCCCTGGTGGTCAGTGCACGTCATAGAGACTGGTCAACTAGTTGACTGTCTAACCCAGGGGTGGGCAAACTTTTTGACTCGAGGGCCACAATGGGTTCTTAAACAGGACCGGAGGGCCGGAACAAAAGCATGGATGGAGTGTTTGTGTGAACTAATATAAATTCAAAGTAAAGGAGCGGAGGGGAGAGCAAGAGAACCGGATAGAACAGCCGGATCCGGCCCACGGGCCGTAGTTTGCCCAAGGCTGGTGGTGGTGCACGTCATAGCAAGCAGTTGAGCAGCCTTAGCATATCATTAGCATATTATGCTTTGATTGGTTGAACGGCTGACCCGACGACTGGACACTTAGCATATTAGGCTTTTATTACATACGATGTTTCTACTGTCTATGCAAAGACTTAAGTCAGGAAGGAGTCTGGTGGCAGAGGGCAGTGCGGATGGAGTTAGATGAGCCAGTAGAAGAGTAGAGGTGAGCAGAGATAATTAAATACAGGTCAACTTGGAAGCTCTATCTATAGAGGCCACTTTTAGGAGTTTACTTTTACTCAAATATGGCGGGCTTAGAAGAGTGATGTGATTTGACTTACATTTTCAAAGGTTCACTGTGGCTATTATATTGAGAATAGAACGTAATTGGGAGAGTGTGGAAAAAAAGACCAGATAAAAGGCTACTGTAATATTCCAGGTCAGAGATGCTGACTGCTTGGACCTTGAAGGTGGCAGAGTAGTTAATAAGAAGTTGAATTCTGGATATAGAGGCATTGTGAAAACAGACCAAAGAGGATTTTCTGGCAGATGATATGCTCATAAAAGTAATTACTCTGTTGAAATTATTGTAATCCATTGAGTTTTCTGTGCCCTAAACATTATTCTCTCTGAAAAGCTTTTGCCAACATGTTGTTGCTTGAAACATTCTCCTCTTTACTCGAGGGAACCAGGAACAGCATGCTAGTACATAACCTGCTTTGGTAATAGTTAAGCTTCATTATTCTTATAATTGTAAAGGATTTTGTGAATAGATCAATGTTCTCTTCTGTTATCAAAGACTAAAATTACTTTTCAGATATTGGAACGATTCAACTCAAGGCCACTAGATGGTAGCCTCTACTAAATTTTAATACTAATAAAATTTGAGGTAATGATTAGATTTACTAAAAACCAGATTCAATATTAGAATATTAGAATTGGGAGGCACTGTAGTGACTGTTAGTAGGCCAAAATTAATAACATGACTTGGGCAAGTTAAATACCCATTATAATAAAAATTATTCATTGAGGACATATGAGCCAGTCCCTTGCTAGTTGTGTAGAAACACAATACAAATTAGAATAACAATACCTAATTTATGTGCCATACCTTATTGATCTTATTTATTTATTGGTCCTTGTTTTTATGTTTATTTATTTTTGTTGAATTTACTTATTGGGGTGTGTTGGTTAATAAAATTATATAGATTTCAGGTGTATAATTCTCTAATACATCATCTGTATACTCTACTGATTTAGAATTTGTTCATTTTTTACTTCAAATGGATATCTGCATTTTAAAAAGTAATTGTTTGTTCTCATTATGTGCATTATATTGCAATTATATGAAGTGAAATCATGGCTCATTTTTCTTCCCCTAAGAATGTTGAGAAATAAGAAGCAAACTGTCCTCAAAAGAGAAATATCTGAGCCAATATATCTTTCAGGTATATTTTCTTTTATAGTAATTATTTTTAAAAGCTCCCAAAATTTATGGGCAGAAGTCTGCCAGAATTAAACTACATAATTTTAAAGCTGTATGGCCAATAGATACTGTTTTTATTACATATTTTCTGGATTCATAGTTTGTGTCAGAAAAATCATTCACTATAAACAAAAAATCTCCTTATGGAAGACCATTCTGGAACAGGCTATTATAATTGTGGTTCTTGATATTTCTTTCTTATTGCTTTTCTGCATTTCCACACTTGTTCTTGCAGTATTTCAGCAAGTCTTAGAGAGTCTTATGTCATTACTCTCATCTATAAGTATTAAAAAATTCTGCATATATAGCAAGGACATAAGAATTAGTGCAATAATTTCTAAAACAGGTATCTGACTGACCATATGGGAAAAGAAGTCAGTTTCGTGGCATGTGCACTCAACTGAACAACAAAATTAGGCAAATCCATATCTAAGGCAGTATAATGTTCTCTCTCATTTTTATAATTTCTGTAGCTCCATCTTATTGTATTTATATTCCTTCAAAATTTAAATAATTTATTATTAATTGAAAGGGCGGGGAGACTCCATGTTCCTTTTGTTCCATGTCTTCCACCTCGTGGAGTCAGGTTCCCACCCTAGAACCTCTCCAAGAGCCCAACCCACACCTTTGAATTAGCCAATAGAAATGCAAGGGAAAGTAAGCCACGCCCTGCCCCCATGTGCAACCTGACCCCAACCAATCAGCGGAGGCCACACTACCTCACCCCTCCTACCTCTCCCAGGCCCCCTATAAATCAGCGCGTTTGGGGTCTTGGGCTCTCTCTCTCTCTCCACCTCGCCGCTGTGCCGGTGTGTATGTGGGGGGGACTGGGCTCGAGCTAGCTTGATTAAAGGCTCTTTGCTTTTGCATCGGACTCGGCTCCCTGGTGGTCTTTGGGGATCACGAAATCTGGGCATAACATTAATATGTATATATTATTCTCAGGTACTTTTGGCATTCAATATTTAATCCTCTTCAGCTATGTATATAACCATATACAGTCTTTCATTTATAATAACCACATATTTTGAATCATAATCATCTATTCTGCCTACATTGTGGGCCCAGACACTAGGTCTATGATGTCAAATAGAAATATTACCAACCCATAGGAAATAATAATTTAAAATAGATATATTATCAAATTGCTCTTGTGAGACTATTATTCTACTTTTAGTGCCACTAAAAATAATAATCTTTCCACTCACAAAACTTATATTTGTCATTTACAAAGATTGTGGTAGTTGAAAATATTCTTTAACAACTTATCTACCAGAGTTTGTATATGACCCTTGTTTTCTTATATCAGAACAATAATAGATTTTGGAAAGAAAGTCACCTGGCATATAAATATATTTCTCACTCCATGTATTTTGGTTTCCTTTGCTAATTTTCTCAATCACTTTAAGGAGAAGAAACTATTTCCCCCTGGTTATATATTTTGAAAATTTCTTTTTTTTTTCTTGACATTGAACCTGATGCTATTTCTCACTAAAGATAAACCACTAGGAACACTTTATTTGCCAGAAGAGACTGTGGTCCAGAGGTTGAAAGGGTAGACACACTGAGAAACACCTGTATGGAAACTCCTGTAAATCTTCAAATGCTTTTACTGGGTAACTGACTCTGTTTCAAGATCTTGGCTTTATCTCCATTTAGTTGAAATAAGGTAAATATATGTTTGGCCTCATCTAATATACCTGCTTATATCCTGATATATGTAGGATCCTCAATCAGACTCTAGTGGTTATATAAGTTTATATACAAAAGCCAGGGCATGTACTTTGTGAACTTGACTATTTGTCTCCTCATTTTATGTTGTACATGAGTGAAAGCCATCGTCTCCTGACCAGTGTTGGTGTCAATATTCAATTATTAAAATAAATCATGTTAGTTCTGCCCTGGCTCAGTAAACCTAAAAAAGTTTTGGGTTTGATTTCCATCAGGGCACATACCTAGGTTGCTGGTTTGATCCCTAGTTGGGGCACTTAGGAAAAGCAAATGACCCATGTTTCTGTCTCACATCAATGTTTCCTTCTCCCTTCCTCTCTCTCTAAAAATCAATAAACATATCTTTAGTGAGGATTTTAAAAAATTATGTTAGTTCTACTATATAAATCTTACAATCTTTCAATATCAATAAAATGAGAAATTTGAGTCCAAGGCATTTTTAAGAGTTTGTTTTAGCTAAAACCCCATATCTCTGTTTCTATATTTGAAGTTGTTGATATTTAAAATTCTCTAATGGAGGCTGTTGATTCAGGGAAATAAATCAATAGAAAACATAATATTGTTTACCATAACTTTCCCAAGTATTTTCGTTCATAACAGACTTTCAAATCTGGTGTCCACCCTTGTCTTCCCACGCCAGAATCCTGGGAGTCATTCTAGAATCCTCTTTTCCTCCATATAGCAAAGTATGATGTTTTTACTGGTTGACTTTTATTTCTAGATGTTGAAGGTGGGAGAGGAATTGTGTGTCCTTTAATGGTTTTTAATTTTCTTTTGTCTCAAAGGATCCCAAATTTTCCCTTTACTCTTTCTTTTCTCCTTCATTATATAGTTACCAAAAGCCCCTCTCCTTCTCTTCCTTTGTTGTTTTTAAGAAGCTTCATTGAGACAGAATTTACCCACTGAAAGGGTACATTTAAATGGTTTTTATTATAGCCACAAAGTTGTGTGACCATCACCGCAATCTAATCTGAGAACATTTTGTCCTTCACAAAGAAACCCTGTTCCCATAGCAGTCACTCCCATTCCCTCCCATCTCTCCCACCCGCCCTAAGCAATCACTATTTGCTTTCTATCTCTCAGTTTTGTCTGTTCTGGACATTTCCTATAAATGCAATCGTATGAGAGGTGATCTTTGGCAGTCTTTCCAAAGAAATGTGCCTCCTCACATTCATGCCCCAAAAGCTTCTTTCCTAAAGCACTGTGTTCAGGGACCAGAATACCTTTTCATCATTTTTAGTTGTTACAGAATTGCCTTTCTTCTCCATGAAGGCTTTCGGTGAAAGCATGGAAGATAATTGATTGGCACCTCCATTGTTTTTCATAGTTCATTTTCTAGGTAACTTGAAGTTGGATGTCACTGTCTTCTAATTATGCTGAAGACATGGGTTTTGTACAGTTTTATTTGTTCATTTTGTTGTTTTCTAATGTTTTGTGTTTGTTTTTTCTTTTGGAAGAAATGTTGGAGAGTTTTTATTTACATTGCTGCCATTGTCTTGGAAACTCTGAATTCCTATAACTTCTTTTCTGGGCTCCAAATATTTGGGGTCCCGATAGAGGTCAATTTGGAATTTTACTATATTCCTAGCAAGGCTTACATTAGGTTCTAACATTATTTATTTGCTTTTTCCAGGTAGTGTCTAACGCAATAAAATCCTCATCTCAAGAGACTGCATTTTCAGGTTATGACTCAGCATTATTTTTGTGAGACACATTTTGGAAGAACAATACTGGGTCTAAGAGATATTTCCTGAATCATCTTGTAATTCAGAAGTCATTTTCCTATTATAAAAAAAATGATTGTTTAGATTTAATATAAACAATTGCCTTAGAGGATTTTTATATTTCTAAAGATAATTGTGAAAGTAGGAGATAACAAATATAATCTTTCATCAGGAGATAATGTAACAATAAAAGGTGGAAAGACATGGAATATATCTTAAAATTAAGGAGCAATGATCATTCTTATATATTCATTAACATCAGCTGAATTACTGATTTTCATAGAATCCTATATAATAAAAGGCTAATATGCAAATTGTCCCCTCAGGAGTTTGACCGGGAGACTGGGAGTTGGATCGCTCACTATGACATGCCCTGACCACCAGGGGGCGGGGCAGAACATGGCGGGCAACCAGCAGCAGTGGCGGGACACTGAGGGAGTGAAGGAAGGAGGAGGTGGGGAGGCGGGGAATCTGATTGGCCCTGATCCTGGCCAGGCCTAGAGACCCTACCTGTGCAGAATTTCGTACACCGGGCCTCTAGTACAATAATAAATGGGTTAAAAAACCTTGGCAATAATAAAATCTAATTCTATTAAAAAGTAATAAAACAAATGAGTCTAAACAAATTTCTTAAAAATCACAAACATGTTAGGGATGAAGCTGAATTTGAATCAGTAAGCTTTTGCTGTGCAACAATCCAACCCAAAACATAGTGGCCTAAATGATCATTGACGTGGCTCATAATTCTGGGGTTGGCAATTTGGATGCAGCTCAGCTTAATGCATTTCCTGCTGGCCTTCGCTCATGTATCACACTCAGATGTTGGATTGACTAAACGATCACACTTACATATTTGGAGTTTGACAGGCTCTTGGCCAGGGCCACAAGGATAACTGGGCCATGTAGCTCTCAACAACCAAGAGGCTAGCCTGAATGATTTCATCTGCTGGCAATTGCAGGTTTCCCGAGAGCAGAAGGGGTGGAAGCTGAAAGCCTTCTTGAGACTTCGACTTGTGCTAGCACAGCTTCATTTCCATTGAGTCCTATTGGCCCAAGCAAGTCATGAAGGCAGACCAGATTCAAGGGGTGGGGAAGCAGATTCTACCTCCTCCTGAAAGGAACCCCTCTTGTTTTCCCAATTTCACAACCCCATTTAGTTAATTTCTGGATAAGCAATTAGATAAGATAGCTTACTCCTCTACTTAAGAGTAACTAATTGTTTAATGAAATGTAGGTGTCTCTATCCAAAAGGTTATACATGAAATGGAGCTTAAAGAATGAGTTTTCCAGACAGAAATGTAAAAATTGTATCTAGATATAAAGAAATAAATACGTGGGAAGGCACAGAATTTAAGAGAGAATGACAGGCTTTGGGTTAGTGAGAAAATCAACATGGCTCATGAGTTCAATCATGGGGTAGAGAATGGAGAAATGTGGCGGGTGGTAAGGCTGGAGGGGTCTTCTGATATGCAGGGTGTCTTCCCATTCAAAGCAGGGGCTCTGTTACCAAGTTTCATTCAAGAATATGTGTGTAGTTCCCACGAAGGAGCAGTAAGGTAGAATTTCCTTGGTAAGGTTTTCTGCCCTCCCCCATTTCCCACCAGAACAGGAAATCTGAACAAATACAAGTTCTGTGAATTGAAGGATACTAGTGTATAGTGAAGATTCTATGGAAATTCAGGGGACAGGAATTTTATTATCAAAACAAGGACATGATGGCAGCATGAACCAGAACTTTGGGACCGAGAAAGAGCCCAGTAGTCTGTACAGGTCATGTCAGCAATGAGTCGTAGATATAAGTGACAGTCCAGAATTTCAGAGAATATAACATAAATCAGTCAGCCCACCAGATGGTTCTAGCCCAGCACTTCCTCTCTCAGAATGAGCTCAGAAAGTGAGACATCATGAACCCTGCAGACGGGAGACATTGATGGGCTTGATAAGAACAGACAGAGGAAAAGGCAAAATCAATACGATTACAAAATTCCTTGTGAACTCTGCACATTACTTACTACTGTAACTCAAATGGCAATAATCTTTCAACTATATCTGCAACCCTATAAAAATTTTATGAGCTAAATAATGGCTTTTTAAAAAAACCACGAGACTATATTTATTACTTCTTTCTTAAAGATGATAAAATAGCCCTGGCCTGTTTGGCTCAGTGGATAGAACGTCAGCCTGTGGACTGAGAAGTCCCAGGTTCAATTCTGGTCAAGGGCACATGCCCAGGTTGTAGGCTCAATCCCCAGGAGGGGGCATGCAGGAGGCAGCCAATCAATGATTCTCTCTCATCATTGATGTTTCTATCTCTCTCTTCCTCTCCCTTCCTCTCTGAAATCAATAAAAATATTTTTTAAAAAGATGATAAAATAATGTAAGTAACATGAAATGATACAGATAAAATGTTATTTTATGAGTATATTCTTTTGTTTAAATGGAAACAACAGCTTTTACTTGTTCATACCCATCTAGTACAATTTTCTCTTTCTCTAACTTAAAATAGGTGTAATCATATAGAGGGTCCCAAAAAGTATATACACACTTTGAATAATTAATTGCAATGTTTCCTTCTTTTCAGATTTAACCCATTGGAATTAATAATTATTTAACGTGTGTATACATTTCTGGGAGGAGGCACCCTCAATATGCCATCCCACAGTTACTGTATTTGTATTCTGCCCTGTGTTTTCAGTTGGGTCCCTATTTGCAAATCAAATTACCTGTTTGGTTTTTTTGTTTCTTTGTTTCAGAGGATCTTATCATGTCCTTCACAGTGTCCATGGCCATTGGGCTCGTCATCGGAGGATTTATTTGGGCCCTGTTTGTCTGCTTGTCTCGAAGAAGAGCTAGTGCCCGCATCTCCCACTGGAGTTCAAGTCGGCGACCTAGGTCTTCTTATTCTCATGGCCTCAACAGGCCTGGGTTTTACCGCCACAGTGGCTACGAACGCCGCAGCAACCTCAGCCTGGCCAGTCTCACCTTCCAGCGACAAGCTTCCCTGGAACAAGGCAATTCCTTTCCACGAAAATCAAGCTTCAGGGCTTCGACGTTCCATCCATTTCTGCAAAGTCCACCACTTCCCGTGGACACTGACAGCCAGGTGATGACTCTCCCCTCTTCCCCGACCTCTCCCACCATCCTCACTGCTCAGAGCCTGAGGCGCCCTGATTTCCACTGGTCCAGTAGCAGCCTTCCAGTGGGCCTTTCCCCACCGCCTCCGCCCACCTATGAGTCCATCATAAAGGCATTCCCCGATTTCTGACAAGGTGCTTGTGTGAACTTGGTTCTTTCTTTCCTCGTCTTGTCTTGAAAGGAAATCATAAATAGACTAAACAGAATTTTGAGGACATGGCCCAAATGACCGATGAGTTCCCAAACTGGAAAGTTGAACATAACAATGTACCTTTTCTTTGATCCCATTTTTCCTTATCTCACAAATAAGTAATATGTTCACAAATCGTTATATATTTATGTATTTTGTACTCAATGTGAGGATTTTTAAAGGTAGTGATTCTAATCTAAGAATCATCAGTAATACAGTATGTATATTTTAGACTAAAATAAAAACAAGGTAGTTGTGGTTTACAATCCCCACTCACTGTCCAATGTGATTACATAGGGTATAAGAAATCAGTGTCACTTAAAAGGTGTTCTAGCTTAAGAAATTTTAATTTTGCTCTCTTTGGAATGACAAGTGAACGATTTTACAATCTTGGATTTCTGATGAACTATATGGGTACAAAATGACAGAACATAGAAGATTCCAAAGTTCCCTGATTCCACTCACTTATGCAAAGGATGGGCATCAAGCCAAAGAAGCTGAACTCGGTGGGTATTACAGGATACTTCCATTTTGCCCTTTGCTTTTGTGCTTTTCCTCAGAATAGTTTTCCACACATCATGGAAGCAGAATCCCTGGATTTACTCACATGACAATTTACTTTCTTCACTGTCATAGTTATGTTTTTAGAAAAGCAACAGCCACAAATCCAATTCATTTAACCTAATAACACACATTAACACTGAGCTTATATTTTTCCTAAGGGATAAGTTTTATTTCTTAGGTTTAAATCTAGCAATAGGGAAAGCCCTTTATCTAGAGACTTTCTCCTGTAATTTCACAAACAAATAAGTTGGAGTCGGCGGGGACAAAGTCTGTCATTGAAATAGATGTTACACCTGTGAAGAATTCTCCTTCCTGGATTGACTCATCAGGCATCATCCCTCGTTTGCATCTCTATGCATTCAACCTCAGATTCTGTGAAGAGTCTTTATAAATAAATGACTAAACCATGCCATAACTGCAGGCAGTTATTTACGGAGTTCACTTCCACAGATGGCCATCCTCTTAAAGAAAGGTACATCCCCAAATGTGGGTACCAGAGAGCTTCAGGGGCCAGATGCCTGTGGCTGCCCTTTTTCATTTAAGGACACAAGTTCACTGGATAATGACTCTAAAGGCCTGTGCTTTATATCTGATACAGTGAATATTTTGCTTATGTCGCTGTTTGTTTGCTCCTATGAACATTGGGATTTTTGGTGAAGAAAAATGTACTCTCATTTTAGTTTCTGCAATGCAGTGGTCCCAGCTACTAGTGTCTAAGTATGGCTTAAGATTGTAAAGATTTTTATATAATAAGATGTTTTACATAGCATTTTCTTTATTAGTTTTATTTAGCTTATATTTATATGGCTCCTTAAGGACAATTATTCTTAATGATGTCTATAGGTAGGTTCTCTTTAATGCAATATACCAGAAAAAAAAAGAAGGAAGGAAAGAAAAAAAGCTCACAGGATAACCAATTTGTTCTGTTTTTGTTTGTTTGTTTGTTTTTGTGTGTGTGTGTTTTTTTAACACATTTAGCAATCATCATATAGCCACATAAAATTTCAAGGGATCATTAACTTAGTAACAGAGCTATCTTGCATGTATATCATTCTTATTGTTTAACATGAGAAGTTAAACAGATTTTATATTGGGAGTAAAAACTGTTTTATATCTCACAATCAAAATGGGTGTCTTGTAAATACCGCGCAATGTCTGAAATGTGAAATTAAAGCCCAACCTGCAGACTTTTTTGGTTGTATTTTTTATTTGAAATGTTTAATATTTTTATGAAACAAATTAAACTGATGTTAATTTTGATTCATGGGTTATTTCTTTAGTAACTTTGAATATCTCCTATTTACTTTGGCCTTCGAACCCAATCTAGACCATTCTTTATCTATTCCTGAGACACAAACATTATTTTATATAAAAATATATTTTTTAAAAAGGGTGACATTACCAATAAATGGAACAGGATTTTTCAATGAGTTAATGCATATGGGAAATATTATTTATTAAAAAACATTAGCTTATATTCTAAAATTACTTAATTAACGTTTTTAGAGAATAAAGTTTTTTTTTATTAAGATATAATTGACATATAAAATTGTATTAGTTTCAGTTGTACAACATAGTGATGTGTACAAAAACAACAAAAATCAGGCTTTCTAGGTAAGCTCCAGCTTAGCTAAGAGCAGAGAGTGGGAGGGCTGATACTTAAATTGCGTTATTGATTGCAAAGAAGATAGGAGGAAGTAGGGCTGGTAGCTGGTGAGTAACAAATGATCAAATGTTCCTGGGGGTCTCAGAGTCAAGGTATTCAGTAGGAAGACAGAGAATCTTCTGTTTTTTTTTTTCATAGCTATCTGGCTCTCTGGTTTTCAGATCTTTCTGATTTATTTTTGTGCTCCTAAATTCCACTTGTAGGGGACAAGTATTTGTCTTGCTTGGCCAACACATATTTCCATTTTTGCTTACCTAACACTTTAATTTTCTTAGGGGAATAATTCTTCCATGTGTCACAGTCTTACTGTGACTCTCTGTCAAAGTTCCCCCACCTGGTCTCTTCCCCTCCTTCCTGTTTATCAAAATGGAGAGAATTCCCCCTTTTCAGTCAATACTATACATTTCCTTTTTGCCTTATTAATGATGTTATTGCTTCAAATATCCCTTCTCTCTCTGGTATTTTAAGTTGGGGCCCTTGAAAACAGACTCTGAAATGGTCATTTGTGTGCAGAAATTTTGATGGGGTTGGGGAGCTCTCAGCAAGGAATATCTGTGAATGAGTGAGGGGACAGTGTTGGGAAGAAGAGGTTAAAATGAGTGGCAATCCAAAAGAGTCATCAGCCAATCCTATAGAGAGAGCTAGAATGTCCCTTCAGAGTTGTCCCTAATTGAAACAACGGACCACACAGTGGTTAGTGTTAGTGTTAGGGTTAGGGTTAGGGTTAGGGTTAGGGTTAGGGTTAGGGTTAGAGATAGGGTTAAGTTAAGGCTGGGGTAGGGGTAGGGTTGAGGTTAGGTCTGAGTGACCTCTGATTGAGGTGATATGAGGACACATCCTGTGAATGGGGCTTCCAGGAGCTGCCAGTCAGGTTAAACAGTGACTATTCCTTGGGCATGAAGGCTTTTTGAGAAACTCTAAAGTGACAAAGACTCTCCTTGACCAAACACCACCCTAGTTTCCCTGAATTCTTTTCTCAAATAGGCCCTAACTTTTCAGCCTCCATGTTTATCTCTGCATTGTTCACTTTTAGCAAAAATCCTGCTAAGTTTAACCATAATACTCCATCCTTGCTATCTGATAACTCTTTTTAAATTACATATTTTTATTGATTTCAGAGAGGAAGGAAGAGGGAGAGAGAGAAATAAATATCAATGATGAGAGAGAATCATTGACTGGCTGCCTCCTGCATGCCCTCCACTGGGGATGGAGGCCACAGGTTTAATTCCAGGCATGTGCCCTGACCTGGAATTAAACCATGACCTCCCTTCATAGGTCAACGCTCAACCGCTGAGCCACACCAGTCAGGCACTATCTGATAACTCGTGATATCTAATCAGGTTCCTTAACCTCCACTGTCTTCCCAGGTGCCGTCTGAGCTCCCTGGCCTGCCTTTGGTAAGAATCCTCCTTACCTCTGATGCTTCCTCCTAGTCATTGTCCCTCAACTGAGCCTCACTCTATTTGAGTCTTTGGCTATCAATTCTCACTTTTCCTTATTGTATTGAGAATTGAACCAGTGTCTACACTGAGGTCTGTTTTCCCCTACTCTAATTGTTTTCCTCAGTAAACTATGTTTTTACCACTCTAATTACTATCCAGCTGGGGTGTGTGTGTGTGTGTGTGTGTGTGTGTGTGTGTGTGTGTGTGTTTCAACAAAACTCATTTTGACTTCTCCAGTGACTGTCAGGCTTTTGGTTTTCACAGACACTGGGTTTGCAGGGCTGCTGACTTTCAAACTACCTCGGAGCTGCCAAGAACAAACTAAGAATAGGCAAGTTAAAATGCCACATGGCCCATTGTCCTTATCAAGATTCTGTTGTTTTTCTTGAATAAATGCTCCCTGGGTTGTTACAAATCCTCGGTTAATTTCCAGAGGACTGGAAATGTTAGAGACATTTTTTGCCAGTGTTCTCATTGTCTTTATGAAGGAGAAAATTTCCAGAGGTTCTTATTCCATCATTCCGGCAGGGCTTCTGCTTATTGATATCTTGGTGTTTAGATAATCATGCTATAAACATCTACTGGTATAAAGTGCATAGTTCCTAAAAATTAGAATGAGAATGCATCAGTTCTCCACTAGAATACAGTACTGATTTCTCCCGGTTGTACTTTTCTTGTGATTTAAATGACAGGCAGGAGTGAAGACCATCCTTTAGAAGGAGTTAACTGATTTTAATGGCTTACCCTTCCTCAACCATGCACCTCTCATGAAAACAGAAAGCGTAATACCCACTGATGGGTAAAAAACTACCACATTATATCTCAATTTAAAAATCTGGATCATATATTCCAAAGCTTTCATCATTCAAACTCTCCAGAATAAATCTGCCACTTCATTAAATCTGTTTCTTCTGGACAAGTGTAATTTATTATCCAAATCCCTTCCGGGAAGGTCTTGGAGTGGAGAGATGCTCATGTGTGATAAGCATCAAGATTAGATGTGTTGCTTGACATAATTTCAGTCTCTATTTAGACACTTCCATTCGCCTGAGTGGTATAGAAATGAGACATGGTTCTGCATGTCGTGACTTTTTTGGCCTCTGCCTTACCCCTAAGTACATGCTTTTCCACAGTGTATTCCTCACAGAAATTCTCATTAGAGGAGACACTTCAGTAACATTTCCCACATGCTTTGACATTTTTGAGAAAAAAAAAATTGTTCTATTAGGCCAATTCCACCTCAAGGTATTTGCATAAAGTGGTGTGGGTCTGGCCTTTGACGTTATGTTCCTGAATGATCTCTGATTGCTCGTTCAGGCATACCGTAGACACACAGTCTCGTTGAATCCTGTGCTATCTTTACCAAATCAAATCTGGAAAGTTCACTTGCAATTTAATGTACTGTTTTTGAGTCATCTTGACATTTTGACTTTATAAGTGTAAACTGAAAACTAGATTTACTGGAAATTTGTTTTTAAAAATAAAACAACATTTGCCAGATCCCTGATCTACAGATGCTTTATACAATTAGGCGATGCTTATGAGGTAATGCTGCTGAAAGAACATCTTTAAAAAGAAATTTATCTCTAATATTTCTAAAGCATATAAAAGAATATGACTATGTTCAACAGGAACAGAAAATTATACAAAGAACAGTGTAAATTAGCATAGAATCCAGTTATCTAAAAGGGAGGCAGAGAACGTAATCAAATGCTAAAAATGTAGCAATGTTTATCATTGTTGAAAGAACCAGAAGAGTTTTTCTTTCTTTAAAAGGTATAAATATTGTATAAAAGTAAGCTTTTGGGTACAGTGAGCCCATAATTAAAAACCAATTCATATTATTCTTATTAATAGAACCTTTGTATATTTCATAATAAATAACATTTTATTTTATAGAAATATTGAAAGCTGAAATTTTCCTGGAAGATAATTTTTATTAATGATTTAAATAGTCTATGATTAACTCTTGCTACTGAATGGGATCACGGTATGATATATTCCAACACTTCATTTTTACTAATCATTTAGCTATACCTATGCATGTTGGCATTCAGAGGTAAACAAAATGGCTAAATAGAGGTAAAGAGGAACTTTGAGAATGCTTACTTCATACATGTTAAGGTTAAGAAAATTTGACAGTAATAAAAATATTTTTGGGGGATGGGATCACTGGAAATTTGAGGGTAGACTAGGTATTAACTATGAGAGTATTATGAATTCTGTTAGGTGTGAAAAATGTCATTGTGATTATGTAAAAACAGGTGTTTATTTTCAGAGATGCATACTAAAACCTGCAGAGGTGAGCTATTCTAATTTCGGAGGCAAGCAAGGAGACAGCCAGAGTGGCCAAGTTGCTTCTGAGGGGAGGCCAAGGTGAGTGGTTCTAATGAGTTAAAAATGAACCAGCCACCAGAGGGTGGATCTCTTCAGTGAAGTTGAACCCTAACACCAGTTCCTGTTGGTCTTCTCCTGGGACACATCCATGAACACCATGGTGTCCAGGCCAACCACATGTGGCTCAAGGACCAGCACACCAATGCTGCCCTGAATGGTTCATTCTACAACTGAACACAGGCCTGGAACAGGGCATTAGACCATCCATTGAAAATACATGATTGGGCCCTGCCAGTGTGGCTCAGTGGTTGTGCATCAATCTATGAACCGGGAAGTCACGGTTCAATTCCCAGTTGAGCCATATGCTTGGATTGCAGGTTTGATCCCCAGTGTGGGGCATGCAGGAGGCAGCTGATCAATGATTGTCTCTCATCATTGATGTTTCTCTCTCTCTCAAATCAATAAAAATATATTCTTTAAAAAAAATAAACTACATGATTGAACATGGATCAAGAATATGTGGTGCTGGGTGGAAATGGTTAATAGATTAAGAAAAAAAACTCATAGACACAGACAACAGTATGGTGATTACCAGAGGGAAAGGGGAGGGGTGGGTGGAGGTATAAGAGAATAAAGAGGGGATAAATGGTGATGGAAGGAGACTTAATTTTGAGTGATGAACACACAATACAATATAAAGATGATGTACTATAGAGCTGTACACTTGAAACCTATAAATTTATTAACCAATATCACCCCAATATATTCAATTAAAAAATTTAAAAAAGCCCTAACTGGTTTGGCTCATTGGATAGAAAGTCGGCCTGCGGACTGAAGGGTCCCAGGTTCAATTCCGGTCAAGGGCATGTACCTTGGTTGCGGGCACATCCCCAGCAGGGAGTGTGCAAGTGGCAGCTGAATGGATGTTTCTCTCTCATTGATGTTTCTAACTCTCTATACCTCTCCTTTCCTCTCTGTAAAAAATCAATACAATATATTTTTAAAAAAAATTTAAAAAGAATCTTTTTAAATCAGCTGATTTCTCAACAGAAACTATGCAGGCCAGATGGGAGTGGCAAGAAATATTCAAAGTGATGAATAGCAAGAATCTACAACCAAGATTACTGTACCCAGCAATCCATGGTGCTCCTGTCAGATGTGCTGAATACTGTTCAGAAGTGAATGTGACAGTTACTGGGAGTTGGGATCAGACAGCTAAATTGTGGGTTCCCAGACTCCTTATAATACAGGGACCTTGTCTCAGCCTGAAAAGGTATAGCATACCCTCTCAGCATCTGGCAGGCTGCATTTTTATTTATTTATTTTAATTTTTATATTTTATTTTTAATAGCTTACATTTATTGAGCACTAACTGTGTACAGGTCTATATGTTAAGTGTTTTTTTTAAATAAATCTTTATTGTTCAGATTATTACAATTGTTCCTCTTTTTTCCTTCCATAGCTCCCTTCCACCCGGTTCCTACCCAACCCTCTGCCCTTACCCCCCACCCCCACTGTCCTCATCCATAGGTGTACAATTTTTGTCCAGTCTCTTCCCACACCCCCACACCCATTTCCCCCCAAGAATTGTCAGTCCACTCCCTTTCTATGCCCCTGATTCTATTATATTCACCAGTTTATTCTGTTCATCAGATTTTTTATTCACTTGATTTTTAGATTCACTTGATAGATATGTATTTGTTGTTCATAATTTTAATCTTTACCTTTTTCTTCTTCTTCCTCTTCTTACAGAATACCTTTCAGCATTTCATATAATACTGGTTTGGTGGTGATGAACTCCTTTAGCTTTTTCTTATCCGTGAAGCTCTTTATCTGACCTTCAATTCTGAATGATAGCTTTGCTGGGTAGAGTAATCTTGGTTGTAGATTCTTGCTATTCATCACTTTGAATATTTCTTGCCACTCCCATCTGGCCTGCATAGTTTCTGTTGAGAAATCAGCTGACAATCGTATGGGTGCTCCCTTGTAGGTAACTAACTGTTTTTCTCTTGCTGCTTTTAATATTCTCTCTTTGTCTTTTGCTCTTGGCATTTTAATTATGATGTGTCTTGTTGTGGTCCTCTTTGGATTCTTTTTGTTTGGGGTTCTGTGTGCTTCCTGGACTTGTAAGTCTATTTCTTTCACCAGGTGGGGGAAGTTTTCTGTCATTATTTCTTCAAATAGGTTTTCAGTATCTTTCTCTCTCTCTTCTTCTGGCACCCTCATAATTTGGATGTTGGTACGCTTGAAATTGTCCCAGAGGCTCCTTACACTATTTCATATTTTTGGATTTTTTTTTCTTTTCCGGTTGGGTGTTTTTTACTTCTTTGTATTTCAAATCTTTGACTTGATTCTTGCGAACCTCAAGTCTGCTGTTGGATCTCTGTATATTATTTTTTTATTTCAGTCAGTGTATGTTGAATTTCTAGTTGGTCCTTTTTCATATCCTCAAGGGTCTCACTAAATTTATCGGCCTTTTCTAGAAAATTCTTGAAAAACCTTATAACCATGGTTTTGAACTCTATATCCAGTCGTTTGCTTTCCTCCATTTCTTTCATTTGTGACCTGTTTCTTTGTCTCTGCATTTTGGCTGCTTCCCTGAGTTGATAGAGTGGCTCTGTGTGCTAGGTGTCCTATATAGCCCAGTGGCTCAGCCTCCCCAGTTACCTGAAGTGGACACTCTTGGTGCACCCCTTTGTGGGCTGTGTGCACAGTCTTTTTGTAGTTAAATCTTGATTGTTGTTGGTATCACTGGGAGGAATTGACCTCCAGGCAAGTTGTCTGTGAGGATCAGCTGTGTCTATGATGGGAGAACTTCTGTGCTGGAGACACCCTTATAAGACAAGACTTGCAAAAGCCTCTGAGCTCAGCTTGGATGGGGCGGGGTCTCAGGGCGGAGCAGACAGCAATGGCTTCCCATCAGCCCTGCTCTAAGAGGCCCCTGGGTCAGTGTCCCACAGAATCGCTGCAAGCACCTCTGAGAGAAAGCTACCCTCGAGTTTCGCCTGCTGCCAGACAGTCCAGTTTCTCCCCAAATGAGTCTGGGTCCCCAGAGTCTTGCCCGGAACTGGAGTTCAGAGCCGTCAGGAGCTTTTATCTCCCTCCTGATTGAGAAAGCCCAATTGAGAAAGCTAGCTGCATACTCAGTTGCCAGCCCTCTCCGCACGTGTACCTCTGTACCTCTGCCTTCCACAGTTCCTCTGAGTCTCAGTGTGCTTTTCTCTTTCCTTTTAGTTGTAGAATTTCCACTCAGCCAGCCTTCCTGTGGTTCTGGATGGTGTTCGTTTTGTCTTTTAGTTGTAGTTTTGAAATTGTGCGAGGCAGCAGTTTAGGTGTTTACCTATGCTGCCATCTTCGTTTCTCTCAGGCTGCAGTTTTAATGCAGGACTTAAGGAACATGGGCTATTTGCAGCAGCTCTGGGGTCAAAGCTAAAATTCCAGAATGGCTGCATATGAGCATTTCCAAACAAGTAAGGTAGGTTCTGTTGAAGGCCAAGTGGCATTTGAGTGCTTGGACCCAAGCCCAGAGGAACAGAAAAAGAAGTATGGCTTCAAGACTAAAAGAAAATAAGCAGATTTACCCAGTCAATGCCATTTTGCCACAATACATTTGCCACAGGTGGTTCTGATGGATTTGTAAATATTTAGGATCTATTTTTAAAAAAGCAACTGTGCCAGTTTCCTCAATACCTCCCCAGCATCACATCACTTGCCTTCAGAAATGATGGGACTACACTTGCAATAGCATCATCATATGTGTATGAAATGGCTGACAGGGAACATCCTGAAGATGGTAGCATTATCCGCCAAGTGACCGCTGCAAAACCAAAGTCCATCTAATCATCTGGTGAAAGTGGTTTCCCTAGGGAAAGACTTGTTTGGCCCCCTACAAACACGTGCTTTCCCCCTAAGTCATTGTGAGTATGTTAGTTAGTGTGTGGATTTCTCTGTTTTCTACCTCACAAAATCTGTTCTCTATGCCCTTTCACACTGACATTGCACAGAGAGAGGAGGCTTTGTGTCTTTTGTGTCTGTTATTTACTCTGAAATACTTTAACAGAGGGAAACTGAAAGAAGCAAATATGGAAAAATATTAACTGTTTTAATACCTAGGTGATGGGTTCATGAGTGTTCATAATACCATTTTCTTTCCTCTTCTATATATTTGAAAGTTTCCAAGAGAAACAATGTAAAAATGTCTTGTAGCTAAAAAAGATGAAAAGTTTTGGCAATTGAGATTTTGCAACCAACAATGGAACACATGGACTAACAAAAAAAGCAATTTCTATTACCATTAGCAGTTGTATTTTACACATTTAAAGTCTTTAAAATGTAAATTAGAGTTAAATACTTAATTGTTTGTTTTGAAAGAAATTGAATGTAAGGAGTTTAACTACCAAAAAAAAAAAAACCCTCCAAAGCCTTTTCTTTCTTTGTAATCCTTTATCCCATCTTTTCTTTCTTTCTTCTTTGCCTGTTACTTAGT
Source organism: Plecotus auritus (assembly GCF_963455305.1). Taxonomy (NCBI): domain Eukaryota; kingdom Metazoa; phylum Chordata; class Mammalia; order Chiroptera; family Vespertilionidae; genus Plecotus; species Plecotus auritus. The sequence continues at coordinate 8,613,308 of NC_137775.1, read as the reverse complement.
ATTTATAAAAGGGTTTCCAACCAAGATATCATAAATAAGAAGTAGATGATAAAGTTATGGCCAAGAGGAAATGGAGCCAGCAATCAGGTTAGTGCTTAAAAAAACAGTCTACACGCTAAATTCTCACCAGCAAAGGGCCACAGATACATCTCTTAATATTCTAATTGTAAAGTTAAAGGAAGGAATATGAACAGATAGATCATTCAAGTGCTCATAAAATAAAGTCAAATCCTTTATCCAGGAGCAGCTCAGTCATTTCCGATTTGAAGTTTATACTAAACAGGATCCTGTGTGATGTAATGAGCAAAACACTCATTACAGTATCCTAAGCAGTAGGCTTAGGATAATTAAAGCCAGGAGTATTATGGGAATTTAGTCAGTTGTTATCATAAAAAAATAATCAGTAAAAATAAACCTATTGGGGCAAATGCCTTAGTAAGGTAAGCAGCACCGCAGTGTGTTTCAGAGATTTTTGGAGTACCTTGAGCAAACCTTTGTAACCAGTTTCAAGAACCCAAATGGAGTTGATAAACTTTGAAAGAAGAGTTCTGGGACTGTTTTAAATTGTGTACATTGGCGGTCATGTATGGCCACGGATGTATTGTTTTGAGGACAGGGTTTGATCCTTGTATCAGAAGGCCCTTTGGAATCAGGGAAGATTGAGAACCACTGATTTGTAGAAATAAAGAGGCCTCATATCCATGATGAATAATTTTCTTAATGAGCTTTTAAGACACATGAGTTTTGAGACTGATCTCTCTGCCTACTTCTTAGAATGAAAAAATTCTGTCTGCCCACTAAAGAGAGAAAATATATGCTCTACCAGTCAGGTCACCGGGGCAGCTTGACCTCCAGTTATGAAAGTTGAAGAGCTGATTGAGAAATAATTGGTAGAGAAACCTATTTCACATATGATTGCAGCTAAGCCCAGGGAATATTGCTGGGAAAGATAAGGATTTTATTAAAAAATGATTCTGAATATATTCCAAATGAAATAAATTTAAAACTTTATATATAGTGTGTTGATAAGTTTAACATGAATATTTTTAAGGCAGGTGTACTAAAAAACTTATCTTGAACATTACAAAAGAAAAGTTGAATAAATCATCCATAGACTGGTTTTGAGCAATGCACTTTCCTGGAACAATATGCTAAGATAAATGGCTCGCAAAATGGATTCCTCTATAACTGAATGAGATAACTTGCTGAATGGGGTTGTTAACCATAAATAAATTACAGGTTTTCTCTCTGGCAATTGTCAGGGTAGCAGTTTCTCAAGGTCTTGGCTAGATCATAGGTATAAAAAGTATTATGTATCTTGTATGTATGTGTGTGTGTATACATAAATTAATATTTTACATATTGAGAAAACATATGTACATAAGTATATTGTAAACATATTCATCTTAATGTATTTGCTTTATAAAATATATATGCAGTACTAATTTATAAATATATACTTATAAACATACATATATAAATATACTGTCTATATATTCATATATATGTAAATATATATCAGAAAGATTGAATAACCTGCTTAAGATCTTACATTGTAGGCAAATGGTGGAGCTAGTATTCAAACCAAGGTGGTGTAGCTCCAGAGTATACATTTTAACCACTAAGCTAGACTTCCTCCGTGTGCAATAATACAATTTTGTTATTTGCTTATAAAACTATTACCTTTCTATTGCTTGTGTCTAGTAAAGGAGCAATGTATCTACTTCACTCAAAATACTATTCAATCATTAAAAAGCAAATTAATATGAAAGAAAGACTATCCTGATTAGTGAGAGATCAAGAGCATTGGTATAGTGGACATTCTATTTAAGGTTCCACTATTGAGAGAAGTCTAGAGAAGCTAATATAATAGCTGGACATCTCCTTTTAGTCAGCTACTCTCTAAGTGTAGGAAATATTGTTTCATTTGTACATAATTAAGAGAGTTCAGTTAAGTGGTTTATTAGTCTTCACTCTCAAATTTCTCCAGCCAGCTTTACAACTGTTTACAGGAGAACTGACATAGCAATTTTACTCTAGGAATTTATCTGAATGAAATTATTTAGGGGAAGTGATAAAGCTATATTCATGAAGATAGACAGTGCATCTTTGTAATGGAATATAAGAAAACATAAGAGACAAAATAATCCCAGGGGCCTTATATTAAGAAGGGTAAAGACAGCTATGGAATTATACTGTTTTGTTAACTTCCCTTAATTTTGTAATTTTTATTTTTCAAATAAATATTTTGAAAATTTCTTGGTAAGTTTCTGGATTTTCATTAGAGGTTTCATTAGCCATTAATGGACTTCAGATACTAGATTCTCTACTTATCAGTGGGATAATATTGTACCAAGTAATTAACTTTTCTATATTGCATTTTTTTCTTGATAAAAATGGAGAAAATAACACCTAGATTTTTTTCTTTTTGATTCAGCTTTAGAAATAGAGGAAATTCAACATTAAGATTAAATAAAACCCATTGAAAAAATGTAAGAACCTTTCCATTTTTCTCATTTAAATCATTCATTTTATTCTGATCAGCAAGCATTTGGGGGACACTTACCATGTACCAGGTGATGCATAAGATTCAGTTACATTAAATTCAATTAACCGGTCATTTGACTGCAGTGCAGAAAATGCTATGAAGCAACAATACAGATAAAGTTCTAAAAAGCAAGTCTAGAGGATGAGAGAAGACATTCCAAAGGAGTTATGAGCCATTCCTATTTTAGAAAATATTTCCTTTTCCTTTGTGAAAATATATTATTTTTTGCAAGAATCTTACTTGCTTGAAAAGATGTTTATGCAAGTTAAAATACACCAATATACTAATCAAGCATCAACCAGAGGGCTGCTGTATACATAGTATTTGTTTTAGGGACTAAGAAGCAGTCTAGTTACTATTTAGTAAATCTTAGCTCTAGAGAAACAATCAATATGAGAAGATTTTAAAAAGATAAAATTGAGTTCTAGAGACAGAGAAGCATCAAACAAAACGTCAACTTCAGAGGGAAGGCAGGGGAGGGAGTGCGGGTTAAGAGATCAACCAAAGGACTTGTATGCATGCATATAAGCATAACCAATGGGCACAGACACTAGGAGGGCGGAGGGCATGTGCTGGGGCGGGGTGGGGGGAGGGAGGATGGGGGGGCTAGGGAGAGGTCAAATGGGAAAAAAGGAGACATATGTAATACTATATGTTATACTTTAAACAATAAAGAATTTTTTTTTAATATATTTTATTGATTTTTTACAGAGAGGAAGGAAGAGGGATAGATAGTCAGAAACATCGATGAGAGAGAAACATCGATCAGTTGCCTCTTGCACACCTCCTACTGGGGATGTGCCCGCAACCAAGTTACATGCCCTTGACCGGAATCGAACCTGGGACCTTTCAGTCCGCAGGCTGACACTCTATCCACTGAGCCAAACCGGTTTTGGCAATATAAAGAATTTTTTTAAAAAAAGATAAAATTGGGGGAAATTTTGGGCAAAAAGCATCCTATACTAAGACTAGGTTGGACTTGCTGGCTTCATAACCCAGCAAAAAACAGTGAAGTTGTAGAGAGAAAGAAGAGTCCCAATCCCACCTCTGCTGCTCATTGGAAGTCAGTTGGCTCATTTGAATATTGAATTGTTATAATTTCTCCAAACAAAGTAGCAGGACTAAATTTTCATACATTCTTTCTAGCTAAATGTCATGGTTGTATGAGTCAGTCTCCCAGACTGGGAAGGACAGTGAAATGAGTACAGACACAGGATATCAGAATAATGATTAAGAAAAAAATGGAGCTTATCCAATAGCCACATCTCCTGTTTCCTAGACAGTGAGGCGTTCTTCCCTGAGGACCAGGCGCCAGGAGTCCTGGGGAGGTGGAGGGTGCAATTGCCTCAGATCTCCTTCCCCAGGGACATTCTGCTACTCCCTGCAAAGACTGGATCAAGGTTTGATGTTGGCTTCTGCCAGCACATTGACCTTTCCTCCTGACATGTATTAGCAATGGATCCAGCCTCTTTTCCTACAAGGACTTGAGTAACATCAAGTATCTGCATGTGCTTCCAGTTTGTGTTTTAGCCACAATCTTTAAAAATCAATTGCTCACCAATCTGACAGAGTGCTCAAGGCTAGAATGACCTTCCTCCAAGTTTCCATGTTGATTATTTGATGGAATCTCACAATTTGAATAAAAAAACTTAAAACTTTAGAAATGAGCATCCCATCCATCTAAAACTACTGAATCTTAAAATGAAATGTCTCCAGATATTCTTAAAAGTATGATTTGGGGTGAAGAATAAGAGTGCACAAGTCAGAGACCCAGCTGGACACAAACATCTGCCTCCACAGGTTAATGGAAGAAGAGTTAAAAAGATATTAAGAGCCAATGAGGTGGCAAAAGACCCATGGACGAGCCTCAGCAAGAAGCTGTTGGCACCTCTAGAGCAGTGGATAGATTTCAGGCTGAGTATGAATTAGGATGTAAGGCAGACAGAGCTGTCACTCAACGAGGTCAAAGAGCACCCTGAGGTATTTCATCTATAATAGCAACTAGAGGCCCGGTGCATGAATTCGTGCACCAGTGGGGTCCCACAACCTGGCCTGCAGGATCGGGCCAAAACTAGCTCTCCGACATCCCCTGAAGGGTCCTGGATTGTGAGAGGGCACAAGCCAGGCCGAGGGACCCCACTGGTGCATGATCGGGGGGTTGGGGAGGAATGCAGGAGGTTGGCCAGCCAGGGAGGAACCATGGGAGGGTTCCAGGGTGTGTCTGGCCCATCTCGCTCAGTCCTTGATTGACTGGACCCCAGCAGCAAGCTAACCTACAGGTCGATTGTCTGCCCCCTGATGGTCAGTGCACATTATAGCAAGCAGGTGAGCGGCCTTAGCATATTATTAGCATACTAGAGGCCCGGTGCACAAAATTTGTGCACTGGGGAGGGTGTCCCTCAGCCCAGCCTGCACCCTCTCCAATCTGGGACCCCTCAGGGGATGTCCAACTGCAGGTTCAGTCGGACATCCCTCTTACAATCCAGGACCGCTGGCTCCTAACCACTCACCTGCCTGCCTGATTGCCCCCAACTACCCTCCCCTGCTGGCCTGATCACCCCCTTTTATTAGTATAGATATGACCCTTCACAGAAAATTTTACTAACCCTGCTTTACAATAAGGGCTTGATGATTGAATCATTGGGACCAGACACCAAGATTTCCTTTCTTTGAATAGTGGAGGGAATAATTATCTTGTCTTTAAGCTGCCCTGAAATTAAAATGAGATAATGACTTAGAAAAGTATAAAAGCACCATATAAAGACAACTGTCTTTTTCATATACTGAAAAGACAATAAAGTGGTAAAATGAAAAACACTATTTTTATTCTTCCCCTTCCTTCTTTTACAGCCTTTATTTAAACTTTGAAATTTATAAAAATTTCACTACAATTTTCATTTCTTTACATTCAATATTATTCTGTATTGGTTTCAGGTTTTATATTAGTTACAGAATTGTGGTTAGACAATCATATACTTTACAAAGTGTTCCCTGATATTTCCAGTACCCACCTGGCATCATACCATCATTACAACACTATTGACTATATTCCCTATTTAAGTGACAGTGGGTTTACAGGTTCCTTCCAGTCTTTCTTTTGTGTTGTTCGCCTTTCCTTTTCTTTCTCACTTCTTCCCTCATTTTCCTTATATAGTATCTCAGTTGGCCATCAAAGCTCAGTGAAGGCACTGGGACACGCTGGTCAGCGCTGGGAGCTTCTCTGAATCACATCAATCAGTCTAGTACCCTGCAGTGCGGCACCCCTCCACTGAGGTGGCACCGCCCCTCAAACCCCGCCTCAGGGCTGGGGGTCCTTGTCCCTCCGCCCGGGCGTCCTTCCATGCCCATTGATACCTGGCTGGGCCCACCCACATCTTGGGGCCACTGCAGAACCTCTCTCTCTCTGCAGGTGAGGCAGATCCCTGCCCTCGGTCTCCACGAAGCTGTGAATCTGTGGCCAGAGGCCCAGTCTGGGTCTCAGCAATCCCATGCCTGCAATGTTCCCAGGGCACCGTGGGCATGGCAAGGCGGCCCGGCTGCTCCACCCTGGGCAGCGATGTTCCCAGGGCCCCGTGGGAGTGGCTAGGCAGCCGCTGCCCCTCCCGGGGCCTGCTATGGACCTGGACCCCCAGGGGCGGACCATGGTGCGGCCTGCCCCGCCTGTGTATGCAAATTTACCCACCATCTTTGATGGGTTAATTTGCATACTCGCTCTGATTGGCTGATGGGCGTAGCAGAGTGATGGTTAATTTGCATGTTTCTCTTTTATTAGTGTAGATTACACTTTGATTGGTTCAACTGGACATTTAGCATATTAGGCTTTTATAATATAGGATACTATAGGATAAGGATCCTCTATTATCTCTTTGCACTGAGGAAGAAATGGTGAATCTGGGTTTCTGTCTGACTCCTGATTTTGAAAATACCTTTCACCACATTTTCCTATATTCAGAAAGTTTTGGGTTAGAATGAAAATTCTATTTCTCTGTCCTTGGTCCTGTTGATGAGAAAGGGAGAGGGGAGATGTCAATATTTTTATGTGCGTTTGTTGTCCTTATCTGACCTGTTAGCATCAACAATGGTGATAACAATAGGTATAGTAAATGACCAGTTCTTAACAAAAAATAAGTTAAATGAAGATCAGATGATTTCGCTTTCAATCCCAATTTGTAATTAACTCCAGTGTGAACTTGCAAGCGATACTTAATGTCTCTGGTGTATTTATCTGTACAAGAAGAATCTTGGAGATTTGTTCTGGTAGAATGAACAAATGATAGTTCTTCTTATAAACAGCCCTTTACTGAGAAGCCTTAAGCTGGAAAGTAAGTTTTGTTAAAGATGTGTGAAAAATATTGAAAGATATGTCAAAGTTGAGGAAAAGCAGATTTAAACAGTAAATTCACATTTGTATTTTTGTATTTACTGAGTTTCATAGTAAATTCAACTACGTATTTTTTCTTATGCTTATTTTTCTGGAAGCATTCATAATGGATCTGGTTAAAGGATCTCTGGTTTGCATCCCTTTCTTTGAATAAAAAGAGAAGAAACACTTTAAAAAATATCTGTGGATTAACTCTTTGAACCTGCAGATGGTGCTATGATTCCATTTTAAAATTCAATTTTGCTTTCCAGGGTATATTCATAGGAAAAATACAGTTCTTTGTTTTCTTATCATCTTGAGGTAAAGTATTTCTCTTTATTTTTGTGTTTTATTATTATAATGGGAGAAACTGTCCTTACCATTAGAAAAATCTTCAATAGTTACTTTTTGTTAAAGCTAAATACTTCCTTTGATGAAATAACAATCACTTTTCTATCCTTTTTCTTTCAGAATTTTCTACTTATCACTCAGCATCAGTTTTTCTGTAACTTACAACCAATTTACTTTGCTGTTGATGTTCTTAAATAACATTGCTTCACTGAGAACTGGGTGACAAAGATCTAAGGACAAAAAATTCCATATGAGAATCATTTCAACCTCTTGTTTGTAATAATCAGGTAAAAATGATTTCCTGGTATTAAGCCACAGGAACTCTGGTTTAAGTCAGAGCTGTCAACTGGGAAACAAATTTCCAGCCATTTTGACATTTAATTCATTTAATTTTTCTTGTAACTGGATTAGAAAGTATGATTAGCATAGCAGGATATTCTTTTACTGAATCAGTCTGACTTTGAACAAACAAATAGATACTAAAATCTTAAAATACAAGAAAGAACATGGCTTTAGAGTCATTCTCTCTTGATAAACTTAAGAACAAAAATGTAAAAGAATACATGCACTTGTAGTTTTTACAAATACAAGGAAAGATGTTCATGTGGCTGTATTTATTTATTTTTTTACCTTGAACTGTGGTTAGATGTAAGCTAAACTACTGTGAATTAAAAACCCACAGTTAGAAATTAAGTGTGTATCAAAGCACAATACTCTCTCCAGCCTTCCAACTAGTTCTCTGAGACCACCTTCAAGTGATTGAGTTGGAGATGTTCAAAAGCTGGTGTGGGTGTGGGTGTGGGTGTGTGTTGGAGACTGGGAGCGAAACACGGTAATTCTGCGCAGTGCAAAGATTTATAAAAATGATGAGTAAAAATTTTGAAAAAGAAGAAAAATTGAATTCCTTGAGATAGACAGTTTGATAATTTAGTTTTTAAAGAATTTGAGATTATGTCTGTGAAAGTGCATTGGAAATGATGACATTCTATAGAAATGTCAAATAGCAGTGTTACTACCACCTTCTACTACAGAGTATGTATTACCCTAGCCTGGAGCCTTTCTGAAACTTTTATACTGGGATTAACATAAAGTTTCAACATAAAGAAATTATTACAATGGAAAAATAGAAAATTAGTTTTAGATGCTTTAAAAATTAGGATATCAAGAAAGAATATATGAATCAGGATCTACACGAATAGCATAAAAATAAAATAAAGGCTTTAGAAGAACTGATGCTTTGTAATAAAATAAAATTATACATTTGTAAGCAAAATGACCATAAGTGTTTGTTGCTTTTTAAATCTATTTCTGCACATAAAATTCTTATTTTCTGAAAGAACCTCAATGTCCCTGACTATAACGCAAATTCATTTGCTTACATCATTACTGCTAATTAAAGATTACACTATTTCACATTAAACTTGATAGCTGCTTTTGTTTAAAGAAAAGTAAATTTCCTCTCTTTTACGTCATGAAGATGCTTACTATATATTTATATAAATCAGAAATTAGATAAGAATTTCAAGCTCTATTCATCCTGTGGGAGAGCTGCTGTGACGTCTTTCAGAGTTTTGTGATTGCTCAGCCCTGAGTACAAGCCCTATAAAATGATGGGCTTTGAAATGCTGGTCAGGATAGAGTGAAAGCTGCTGCTGGCAATAACCCTTAGCCAGTACAAGGTCTGGTTCAACTCTAACTGGTGGAGCCTTTCTTGGACTCACGGGACTTCAGCACCTGAGACAGCTCCAACAGTCTGTGGAACAGAAGGCTCTCCAAGAACCCTCCTAGGCAAGGTTAGTGACAACTACAGCTTTCTTCTTTTAATCCCTCTCTGCCGCTGGAACTTTTCTCAGGGTAGATTGAATTTTTTTCTCTCTGGAAATTTTTTTTTACAGTGTTCTTTCTTTATAACAACAAAAAGAGGAGTTTCTCAGTCACCTGGTAAGGATAGAAATGCCTCAATTTCTCACGTATGCATGAATTTTCTGAATTCTTTTGTTTAAAAGATGGTTTTCCTGCTGGCCATTTTATTTGATACTGTTTTTTAAAATAATGCATACAAGTAGTGTTTTCTTTTTGCTTGTATATAAATTTTTGACCGAAGGGTTCAGTGGGTACATTTGTTTTTGAAGTTTCAAACTTGTTTTTTAAGTTCTGTTCTTTCTCTGTCATATGTTGGTTATGTGAATCTAGGAAGCATTTATTTTCCTCTTTATTTTAAATTGAAATCCTGTGATTTTTAATAGAGCGCAAGAGAACAGACCATGAAGTCTTAAGTTTCTACCTAGAAACTATTTAGACATAAAATGTGTAAGTGGATTAAATGTTAAAACCACACAATGTTTTTAATATTTTTTTCTTCTGTGGCAAAAATTAGGTCAATGGTGATATGTGGTTTACATTTTTTTGGGGGGGGGTGGGGGAGGTATCAATTTTCACCAATAATTGTGTTAAGTTGTTCAAACTCAGGCTTAAGGAAGTATGTTACTGGTAACATCTACAATTAAAAGAAGAAAATATGTATATACAAAATCATTTTTTACTGTTATATATACACATTTATATGTACATGTTCATTATAAAATGTATAATAACCTAGTTTTATATTAATCAGATGCAGAATCTTAAAGTAGGAAAAATAATCATCTTTTTGCAGTTGTTAGAAATGATACTAAAATTGGATGCCACCACTTTGTAATAGAATATGGTCCCCAGGGCTATTTCCAGCAGGATAAGAGTAAGCCAATCAATGTATACTTGGGCCAACTCTGAAAAATAGGCAGTAGTTCAAAAGGATCCTCATTTTTATTCAAGCCCCCGCCACCAAGAGAAATCGTCTTCATTTACAAAGCAATATTATTATAGTTTAACTGTTTCTATAAGATGAAAATGACTTTTTCCAAACTCTGTGCAAGAGTCTTCAGCATTTGCTGGACACTCAGAATCACCGAGCAGGTGAGGTCTGTGGACGGGAAGTCTGATGTGGTTCTCCCTTTCGAGGTGCAGAGATGGAATCCGGAAGGACGCCCCGGCTCCTCCTGCCCCTGCTCCTTTTCAGCGTGCTCTTCTCACAAACATTGGCGCGGCCTCTTTTCGGAGCACCTTCTGCTCTGAGGTAAGTTCTCTTTCAATTCAGACAGTTGGACATTCCTTCATCTAAATGGGGACTTCCTATCTGGGATTTTGGACAGCTCAAACTTTCAAAAATTACGTATTATTTATTTAAATATTAAATATCTGCTTGATGTGTTAAGCAAGCTTTTTCAACACCAGGTCCCCATGATTAGCCTGAGCCCCAGCATCACTCTCAGGGCATGAGAGACAGCATCAGTGGCTAGTTTTATGGATAGGGTAGTTCACATTTCCAAACAAGGTGGAAGGAGAATTTGACTTTCCATTCATTCAAAAGCAGCTTTAGATAAGGAACGAGCTTTCATACAGCATCTCAGTTCAGATCAGTATCTGATGGAAAAATAGAACTTTCATTGCATGCCTCATTTTTTGTTCATTTTTAAGATCAGTCAGTAAATAATCATAAGTTTAGTAGTTGATTATAAAAATACATATAGAATCATGTTGGAGAGATCTACCTATGCAGAATTAATTTGTTAATATTAAGAATTGTGGAATAATTGATCTACTGAGATACTCTTGCCCAATGAGTAACTTTTAATATGTGGTTTTGATTTTTAAAAATCCTTAGTTTTTACTGTTCTCTTTGTGGTATTTTATATTTTAAATTCATAGACTATAATACAGCTCATTTAAAGCTTTATCTGAAATAAAATAAATGTATGTTTAAAGAAATAAATGGTCAATTAAAACTACATTAGTTTAAACTTTCCTCTGGTCCTATACCCAAGGGCACTATATACAGGCACTAACTCTTGTTCTTCACAAGGTCTGCTTAAAGCCAGATCTCTGCAGCTTTGATAACTAAACAGAATGATTCTGACTGAATGGTTATATCATCACAGATGAACAATCACAAGAATGCTGACGTTTGCATTGATTACTAGGCTTCATTCTCAAAGAGGACTGCTTGTTACTGACTACCAACTACCACATCACCAAAAGATACACAAGTGCCCAGGAACCAACATATTCCTTAGAGGCTTATGCTAACAGAGAAAACATACATACATAGAATTTTAATAGTTTGCTGGTGTTCAAAATGTGTATGCATTTATGAAATGTAGTAATATTCCCTGTATAGGAATGACTATCCTTAGTCTTTCAGTGAAGCACTGTACATCCTTTACTAAAATATGTTACTACATAAGATTAGAAACCAGAGGCCCCACAGAATTAATGAAATTTGAGTAAGTATTCAGAGATGTAGAGGTTCTTTGGACGTGATCAATACAGAGAAACATATCACACAAAATGATACGAAACACCAATAAACATACAATTTGCTCACCATTTTCACGCTGAATATTAATTTTTTTCAAAGTGCTTATGAAATTTATGCTTATGAACTTTGCAACCTGAAGATATTACTAAGGAAGTATACTTTGCTTAATGTTTTGATAAGATGGAACTGAGTAGCTATCACACCTGATGCATACAGCTTATAAAAGTGGGATGGTATCTATTTTATGGGATAAATAAAATTTTATTATTTACACTCTCATAAACTATTGAAGCCATTAAATCAGATACACTATACATATTTTGTGAATAGACAATACTTCCCAAGATTTTGGGTATCTTATTTAAAATAATTGTATAAGCATAAGCACAAACTTCTGATAAAATAATGTATTATATTTCTATTGTACTTTGCCCTGGTAGGTTGGGTAACAGAATACCCTATGAAGGAGAAGATGAACCTGACCAAGCTTCATTAAAAGCAGACACTGACATCTTGCAAAATGTATTAGCTGAAAATGACACACCCTATTATGAAGCATCCAGGTGAGTTCACTTTTATGAAATGGTATTTTAAAAAACACAGTTTTAAATTATAAGTGTTTCATTTTTGTGTCTCCATGAAGCTATTTCTGCAGTGCAGCACTGCATGTTTCCTCATGTCAGGGCTTCATCCAGCCACATTTAGGTCCAGGACTTGCAGGCAGAGGCTGTAACATGGAACAAGCCAGGGCGAACTAATCACTCACTTGCATTCTGTTGCACAAAATGTCAACATCAGATACTGCACCAATTCTAGGAAAACTTCCCCATTTAAGATTTCAGGATAGAGGAATTTCTAAGGCAAAAGTTTCATGTCCACATAAAGAAAAGATGTCTAAAAATAAAAGCTACATTCACAGAGACATTTGTCAAGAGCAGCATTGAAATATAGACAGTATAGATCTCTACTGAAGACAAAGAATAGAAGCTTTCTCATTTGAACAGAAAAGTTGGTTGATAGACCCTAAGCTCCTCTCTTTTAAAGGATTTTGTTTCCAAATATTGGCAGAAGAAATAGCAAAAGACATAATAGGGGTTACAATCAGGATTGTTTCCCCTTATATATGTCATTATTAAGGGTAAGAGAAATAAAGCACCATAAATAAATGGAAACTAATTCAAATGTTATATTTTTCCTACCAATATTCCTTAGAGAAGAATTTGCTTTATAGATTCTATCAAGGAACATTATTTAATGTTGAGATATACTTCTACAAAAGCTAATTTCTTTGCTTTTCAAAATTTGGGGCTGGAAAATCTGGGTTATTAGGAAACTAGGAAATCTAATTCAATTATTAGAAAATCTCCTTTTGGACTTAAGTTTTTATAAGAAGCTTTCATAAGTTTATTAATTTCTTTCTTATTGATTGAGCCAAAATAATATTTTAGAAAATCATTTTTAAAATAATGGTTATCCTTTCTTTCTTGTTTTAGGAATACCAGACATGCTGATGGAGTTTTCACCAATGACTATAGTAGACTCTTGGGTCAGATTTCTGCCAAAAAATACCTTGAGTCTCTTGTTGGAAAACGCGTTGGGTAAAGATAAATTATTATTATTATTTTATCAAACACATTATGATTTTTTAATCTGAGAATTATATTTGCACTGTTAATAATTTATTAATGTTGTTGCACATTTATAACTTCGATCATATTCAATTTAATTGAAAAATAATTTATATTCTTCGATAAAATATACCAGTCCCATGGATTAAGGCTTACTAGTAAAATTCTCACTGGCTCTAGACACACTTATTTTCCTTTAGGAGCAAACATTTGTAAATCTGCAATCAAATTGAAGTAGACACAGTAAAAAATAAATAAGACATAGTATAAATTGAAGCAAATGTTAAGGTTAATCATAGTAGCTGTTTTTTAACTTCCTGCTCAAACCATGCTTTGGAAGATTCTTTCTTTAAATGACTAATAGGTGAATATTTAGATGGCACTATTCAGGTGACATAGCTCCTCAGGAAGCATTAATTTATTAAGAACTTTTCCTCCCAGTGGCAGAAAACAACTTTAAATATCTCCCTATGATTTGATAGAACATTTGCTCACTTAGTACTGAACGTGTCTTAAGACACTCCCAGTAAGTGCCAACATATATTGGATTATTTCTCACTCTCCTATCTTTAGGCTTAGATGTATTTTTTTCTATGTATTTTTGTCATAGAAAATGAGTTGGGTGTTAGAATTCATTTTTATTTGACACCAAGAAAAATTGGAACTGTGGTATATTTATCATTTCTTGCTAAAAATCGTTGATTCTATTTCCATCACATTTCTTAGCAATGACATCTCAGAAGGGCCAATCAAACGCCATTCGGATGCAGTCTTCACTGACAACTATACCCGCCTTCGGAAACAAATGGCTGTGAAGAAATACTTGAACTCAATCCTGAATGGGAAGAGGAGGTAAAGAAACAGAAAACTTGCTAAAACGAGAACTTATAAGTGACTTTTAGAATAGAAGCTACAGAGGGAGCCTTCCCTATCCCTCTATCTCAGTATCTATACTCTGAAGCAGTAATTCTCAACCTTGGCTGCCATCAGACAACCCTGGACACAGCCCTACCCAAACTCATTGCCAGGAATTAGTGCCTTTATGGATATGGTTCTAGATATACGGATTTCTTCAGAGCTCCCTGGTTGATTCTATTGTGTCTCCAGGTTTAAAATTGATGACTATAGAGGCATCTGCTTTGAATCTGGAAGCAAGTTTTAACAAAAGTGCTGGTTTTTAACCATGGAAAGCACAGTCCACTAGCAATTTGGTATCACATGGAACTCCCTGTATGAGCATTCCAACTCCCTTATTTTACAAAATTAAGCTCTAAGTTATTTTGTCTTCTGACATTCAGTGAAGCCCAAGTCTGTCTGGGGTGTGTAGATATTGGAGCACAATAAATAGGAAGTGGGATGCTCTCTTTTTATTCCAATTATTTTTGTTTAGAAAGTGAGTATTAAGGACGACCCTGGCTGGGTGAGGCCATACAAGATGACTTTCTTTGCCCACCAGATTGTAATTGTGTAGGAATGATTTTAGACACTTTAAAATAAAATAAAAATCATTCACAGGTAAGAACTAAATGGAAAGATAATTATTTAGCTCCCAGAGCACTTTACAGGGCACAGAGAAGAGCATAGGTTACACAATATCATTTATTTAGATGCTTTATTCTCTAAGAGCCTTAACATGCACAATTTTCTATTTCTGCTGCACAGCACTGAGGGAGAATACCCTGACTTTTTTGAAGAGCTAGAAAAATGATGAGAAGGGTCTTTGAAGAAAGCTGGTGGAAATGTCCCAATGGTGCGTATATCTGCGCATGCTTATCATATTTTTATAGCCATCATCCAGCTATTTCCGTAAGTAAGAGCTGCTTGGTAAGAGATATCCTAGACTTGTTCACAGTGAGACCTCCTGTAAGAATGACCCTTCTACCAGAAGTGAACCATGGGCCCGTAATCAGCTTAAAATTATTCATGCAGGGTTCTGATTGCGTAACGGAGAAAACTCACAATTAGTAAACAGTTTTGTATCTTCTAGTTTACCCAGACATATTCCTACCCTCTGTCAAGATTTAAAACAGCAGAGACTGACTCACACTAATGAGAAAAACTGGTCTTCTTATCAAGCATCCAGCCAGGCTGCTGTTATTAATTTAAGGTTTCATTCCATGATTGACTGCTAGCATCTTATTCAATTTAAGTACAGGGAAATGCCCCCAAATTACAGCCAGGTTTGTTATTGTGAAAATACAATGCACTTTGGGTCTAATTGTATTCCTTGAAACATAGCAAGCTTCAGGCAGCAAAAGTCAAGTTCAGCTTTCTTTATCTATAAAGTAAGTGTATTATGACTCCAGTAGTATTTACTGTAAAATAATTTTTGAGTAGAGAAAAAACATAGTTTTTTTCTTTGTTATATAATAAGCTTGTTAACACAATTACTTTTATGTATACATAGGTACAAGGCATATATGTTTCCTGAGTACATGAATGCTTATATTAGCTCATAAAATGTATCTATGATATTTGGCAAGTGCTTAAAGAAATTTTACATCATCAGCACTTGAGATTAACAAAATTTTTCTCTAAAGGCTATGGAGTAAATATTTTTGGTTTTGTGGTCTATATAGTTTCTTTCAAATATATGTCTGCTACTGTAGCAGAAAATTGTCCACAGATAATATGTAAAATGAATGGGAGCAGCTGTGTTACAATAAAACTTTATTTCTAAAACATGAAGGTAGGCTAGACTCCAACCCTGAAAGGGTCAAGGAGATTAAAGTAGACCCAAGATTAGAAAGTATAATTCATTGTTCAACTTCAGTCCTGGTATTCATGAGAGCCCTCAGTAGTGGGCAGGGTGTCTGCGAAGACACCTGCACAATTGGTGACTCGTATCCACTGATTACCCTTCACTTCTAAGGGACATGCCTGGTCAGGGGTGTGGCGCATGCCCATTCATGGTCATAGATGGATAGTCCAGAGAAATGAGTCCCTTTGCTCAAAAAAGCAAGGTAATCCCATGTGGCTTCTTGAAAAACTGTTTATAAGAAGAAGGCCTCTCCATTCCATTATACAGCACAGCAGACACTAAAACACAGAAGAGGACTATTCACTGTGTCTTTTGTAAATTGTAAGATTATCTATTAGATTACATCTTCCATTTCTTTTTTTTAATGTGTAGTTTTGGACAAATTCTTTTTCACAAGAAATCTTGTGGGTCAGCCATTTGTGAAAATTACAAATTATTGACTGACCAGAGAGCATCTTCCCATCCCTGTGCCATTTCTAACCATCAGTGTTTTGGAAGATGTGCTCCTGATTTCCCACAACAGGATCCTTTGTCACAGACTATTGACAAGGGGCAAAGAGAAATAGATGTTTATTGAATGAGAGGATAAGGGAATGAAATTAAGATGCTGTCAATGAAAAAACTTTTATGCTTACATACTAATTCTTTCTTTTTCAGATTCTTGAAGAAAAATGGTAGATGATGTAATTACATTTTGAGCTCTACATAAGTAGTAATTCAAGAAAACATCTTCAATATTGAGACCAAATAAAATACTGTGTTGTGAATGTTGTGATTTATTTTAAGCTAATGTAATAACTGTGTTGTTTACATTGCAAATGTTATTTAAGAGTTCTTAAATTTGTCTTTAACTCCTGAAAATCCTGTAATTTCAAATGCTGTGTACCCTTTCTAACAAAAACATTAAATGACAAGAAAATAGTAGGTTAATTCCAATTATATTAGGCTTTATGGAAGGGTAGAAATTGAGCAAAATTGATTTGTTTATTTATAGAGTTTCCTTAACTATTCACATAGTACACCAGATAATCAGTGTGTCCAAATTTGAATGGTAAGCAGATAGAATGCTGTGCTAAGTAAACCTCAAAATGTCTAAGAGGATACCAACCAAGTTAAAAAGTCATTCTTCAAAATAGATGTTTTTAAAAATGTAATGCATTTTCATATTTTAGGCAACCTTTATTTTAAACTGGATAAAATCTCATAAATTTGGATCTCTAATGCCAATGGCTCTCTTCTGATCTATTGATTCAATGAAGGAGAATGGCCTCTACTTCTAACTTTGGACCTTGCCTTTAATCTTGTGTAAAGTATGTGTAAAATGTAAACTTGTTTTCCCGTGCTGAGTACTTTTTCTCCAATATCCTTCAAAGAATGTTTTGGTCATACCAGTTTTGGTCAGTGAAAGTGCATTTGGAGACACAACTATTTTTCCAAAATGATTGTAAGAAATTAAACATAGAAAATAAAGGTGTCTGATTATCATTGCAAACGATTTCTGTTGTTTTGCGTCTTTAAATGATACAGTAGTAGTAGCTCATTTTAGCACTAAAATGCCAGCCACTAGATCGTTTTTGTGATGTTAGAGGTAGAATTATGTTTAACTTTGTGTGAGATATGAAAGAGAAAAGCCCAGAATGTTCCCAAGGTAGATCACTTGCACTGAATTAACTGAGATGGAAAAGATGGGAGGAGGGAGTTTCCAGAGCAAAAGGAGTTTAGATTTAGACATTTTAAAGATATATGTTAGGAGTTCTGAGGAGATGCTGGGCTGGAGGTAAACTGTTGGTAGACTTCAGTATATAAAAAAGATTTAAAGACACAGGTCATGAGATCATCAAGGACCAAATCTACACTAATAAAAGAGAAAGATGCAAATTGACTGTACCTTCGCAACACCCACCAGCCAATCAGGAGTGGGTATGCAAATTAACCAAACAAAGATGGTAGGTTGATTTGCATACACAGGTGCCAAGCGGCCGGGGGCAGGAAGCAGGCGTTCTGCACCGCTCCAGCCACACAGGGCCTCTGGGCATCATGGGAAGGTGGAAAGGCGGCTCCGGCCGGAGTGAAGGCGGTGTCGGCAGCCAGGTGAAGGAAGGCCCATTCTTGCATGAATCATGGTGCATCGGGCCTCTTGTGTAACTATAAAAGAATCTCAACACAGGATCCCTGGTGTGTTCATTTACCAGAACTGTTATGACAACATACCAAACTCAGGGATTGAACAACAGAAAATGAATTGTCTCAGTTCTGGAGGTAGAAGTCTGAGTTCAGGGTGTTTGCAGGGTTGATTCTTTCTGAGGACTGTTAGGGACAATCTAATCTCTCTGATTTCTGATAGTTTCCTAGTCATCTTTGGTTTGTAGAGGAATCACCTTGATTTTTTTGTTGACATTCACATGGTTGTGTGTGTGTGTGAGTGTGTGTGTGTGTGTGTTTGTCTGTGTGTCTATGCCCCCAATTTTTCCTTTTTAGATAGTAGCCATATTAGATTGAGGCCCATGCTAATTACTTCATTTTAATGTTTTTACCTCTGTAAGACTCTGTCTCCAAATAAGGTCACATTTTGAGGTACTGAGAGTTAGGACTATAACATATGGATTGGGGGGACACAATTCAACCCACAACACTGAGACACTGCAACATTAATAATCTGGCATGTTGAGGAACAAATGGGGTAAAAAGGAGTGAAAGAAGCAGCTAGTAAAGTAGCAGAAAAATAGGGAATTTTGTAGTTCTTTCAAGGAAGAAGGCATCTTTAAGAGGTTTATAGCTGCTGCTGTGTAAAATAACATTTACTTATTGGTTTCTTCAACTAGTATTTATTAGGAACCTGCTATGTGCCTAGCACTGTCCCCAGTTCTGATGATATAACAGTGAACCAAATATACAGAAATTCCTGCCCCCAGAGCGTTTATATTCTACTGAGGGAAACAGATGATAAACAAATTAGTTAAGGAAAATGCATGTTGTGTTAGAAAGGGATAAGTGTTAAGAAGGAAAATTAATGCAGGGAAAGAGGATATAAAGTGTTGAAATGAAAGATTGAAGCTTTAGATGAGGTTCCTGGAAAAGACCTCATAAGAAGGTGAATTTGAGGAAAGCCCAGAAAGAAATCAGCTGTGAGTCTCTATGTAAACATCATTCTGGACAGAAGAATTTCCAGATGCAAAAGCCCTTAGTTTGGGGCTTACCTCATACTTTCAAGGAGCAGAGAAGAGGTCAATTTAGCTGACGTGCAAAGAATGATGAAGATACCATCTAAGAGAGAGAGCCAGAGAGGTTATGAAGAATTAGGCCACATGGATCATCATGGGTCCCATTCTGCCTGGCTCTCCTTAGTACTCAAATCTGCCCTATCTCCTGGTTTTCAAAAATCTAGCTCTGAGACCCAGCCACAGCTGAGTGTTCTACCGACCCTTTCCCAGAGCTGAGTTTTACTTTTCCTTATCTTGTCTGTGAGGATGGCCTTTGCCCCTGTAGACCCTGAGAAAGAAGATACAGGACAAGAAGGGCTCCTGGTGGCTTAACTGGGCTCAAATTATAAACAATAAAAAGCCCACCCAGTGTGGCTCAGTGGTTTAGCTTGGACCTATGAACCAGGAGGTCATGGTTGGATTTCCCGTCAGGGCACATGCCCTGGTTGTGGGCTGGATTCCCAGTGTGGTGCATGCAGGAGGTAGCTGATTGATAATTCTCTCTCATCATTGATGTTTCTATCTCTCACTTCCTCTCTGAAATCAGAAAGAATATATATCTTTAAAAACTGCACAAAACAAAACAGGCACACACAAAAACAGACTCTAGCAGCCATTTCTACACAGGGGCCTGACACACAAACTGCACTTCAGGGAGAAGCCTGCACTGAACCACCAGCCTCAGCCCTGAACTGCGCTGTGCCCCAGCCATCTGAGCCAGACCTCACAAAGGGTTCCTGGAGTTCTATTCCCCTGTCAATTGGAGCACAGCTGTAGCCCCCTCAGCATCTTCACTGACCAATCAGAGTGGTTCCATTCTAACCCATCAGGACAGTGCCTTTTGGACCAATCAAACTGCAAATTTGGAGTTTTCATTTGTGTAAGGAACCAGAGGAGGGAACTTCTGGGCCATATAAGCCCCTCCCCTCTGACTGAGGGAGCACATTTGCCCTTTCCACCAAAGACTGAAGGTTGCATTTCCCAGGCTAAAGTGAAACATTGAAAATGCAACAGGGAAGATTTCTTTCAGGAACAGTTCAGAGCAGAGCAGAGCTGTCTAGAGAGGGGCCTGGCCCAGGGACTGGCTGCCTTCACAGCCCTGCTGTATCCCATTTGAGCTGTTTGCATGGAATAAATTTCTTTCTTCACTGCCCCCCAAACTGTGGATTCCTTTTGGCATTGAATTGGCACCAAAGAGGACCTGTTGGAACTCCTCTTTTTCCTTCTGTATCCCAGCTCTCTCTCTGGAGCTTGATCTCTGTCTGGAATTGGACAGAATTTGCCAAGGGTCATAAAGACTGCATTGGCGATGGTCTCATTCTCTGCTATTTCCCGCCCACATGACCTCACTTCCCAGTCTTCCCTCTCTCCAATATGTCCTTTCTTTGCTCCCTGAGTGTTTTTTTCCATCTGCAACCTAATGCTTTCCTGTGAGTTATGTAAAGCAGAATTCTTTTTTTGGGGGGAGGGGGATTGGATTTGCCATAAAAATGTATACCATTTAACAGATCATTGTGCCTAAAAGAATACAAATGGTCTTTTTCAGCAATAATTTTTTAAATGGCAATCTAAAGATGTTGCCTCTTTATTCACAAATGACTTAAATTAGAAAGGTCTTAGTTTAATGTATTAGACAGCATTCATCTCTGTGCTTTGGTCACTGAGTAGAGTACTTTCTGTGGCTTTGACATTCTAACTCAGGAAAAAAGAAACTTTCATTTTTAATTGGGTTGACATTTATATAAATTAATATCTAATGCACAATTACCAACGCAATATCACTTTCAATTTTATTTTAAGGCACCCACAGTACAATAGCTATTAGCAAAAAAAAATATTTTTTGTTTACCATGTAAAAAAAACTGTATATTACTATCAATATTACCATTTGCTACCTTAATATTAAACTAACACACCACACAGTTTCTGGTTTTCAGATACAGAGTCCATTCTACAGGCTTTCTTGAAGACAGAAAGTAAGAGCTCTCCAATAACGTCTATGAGTAACTGAGCGCCCTTGGCGATGAACATTTCATTAGATCTAGATTTTAGAAAAGTGCTCCCCCTTGTTTTATTTGCCTGTTTGCTCGGTGCTCCACACTCTGGTTAACTGATAGTGGCTGCCGTTGTCTGACGGAGAGAGGGGAACAGGCACCTTTAAAGCATCTGCCTTGTCACTATCCTGGCCACAGCTTTCTCTCCCGACTATTGGGAGGAAACATTCACTCGGTCCCTCTCTTTTGCTTCCTGTAATTGCAGGTCTCCTGCAAGATGTGTTTCCTTTCATACTTTAACTTTTCTCATTTCCCCACACAATTGTGCTCTTTCTATTTCTCTTCCTTGGAAACTCACCTTGGCTTTATAAAGTTGCTTCTTTCTCTTTGGCTCTCCTGTTTTCTAGAGTTGTGGCTTCATGCACTGGTGCCTTTTGCTCTGCTTCCTGTCTTACCCACATGTTAACCTCATTTGTTCCAGTGATGAAAAATGTATGTAAATCTCCCAAGATTTCCTTTTGTCTCTTAGATGTTCTTTCCATGAGGCCTTGCTAAGTAATATTTTCTAATTTACATTTTATATAGCTTTTTGATTAAAATACCTAGACTACAAAGATATTTTCTCCTTACATTGATACAGATAAAGAAACTTTAGTCATATCCTTGTTATCTCATCCTTAATGAAATAAAAGTTTAGAGCAGCAGGCATATGTCAAAAAAAAGAGAACGTCTGAAATTGTGTACAGGTAGTAATGGAATACAACTGAGAAAATTTCCATTTAAAGTTCTCAGCTCTTGCCCTAACCGGTTTGGCTCAGTGGATAGAGCATCGGCCTGCGGACTGAAAGGTCCCAGGTTTGATTCCAGTCAAGGGCATGTACCTTGGTTGCAGGCACATCCCCAGTAGGAGGTATGCAGGAGGCAGCTGATCGATGTTTCTCTCTCATTGATGTTTCTAACTCTCTATCCCTCTCCCTTCCTCTCTGTAAAAAATCAATAAAAGATATAAAAAAAAGAATATAATTAAAGTTCTCAGCTTTTGTTAAGTAGTTTAGCCTGAAAATACACCTGCAAAGTAAAAGCAAAATGATAAATAGTCCTAGCTGGTTTGGCTCAGTGGATAGAGCGCCGGACTGTGGACTGAAAGGTCCCAAGTTCGATTCCGGTCAAGGGCACATGCCTGGGTTGTGGGCCTGATCCCCAGTAGGAGTCATGCAGGAGGCAGCCAATCAATGATTCTCTCTCATCATTGATGTTTCTATCTCTCTCTCCCTCTCCTTTCCTCTCTAAAATCAATAAAAAATATATTTAGTAAAAAAAAGGTAAATAATATAGGTGATAGTCAAGTTGGGTCCCATGTATGGGCCATTATAGTAATGTTATTGGAAAACATTAAGAAGAAACTATATAATAAGTTAAAAAATAAAATATAGGTAGTATTGTATGTACCAAATTAAATGTTATTTACCAAAGTTTGGGACATAGCTGCTAAGTTGCTTATAACTGGAAAAGTGGTTGTAAACTGTATAATAATTCAACTAATTTGTGTTAAAATAATATTATTTGGATCACATAATTCAGTGAATTGTGGGTGAAAAAGCAAATTTGAGCTTTTGCCTAAGTTCCCACCTTTGGGGGGAAGTAATGCCTATAGATCAGTAATTAAAAATGTATTTGAACAAACATTACAGCAGAAATAGCATATTTTTTTCAGTGTTCCATGAGTCTCAGTAGGGTACTAATAGTGGGGGCTAAATTTCTCATTGCATAACATTCAGGTGATCAAATCTTTCCACATGTTAGCTGAATAAACTAGAAAATTCATGTCATTACTCACTGTGTTTGTGATGAGAAAAATTGCTGAATGCTGCCTCTTCCTTCCCGTGCCCCCTATGAGCCGGAAAACATGAGTCTAAAGGAAGGATGACCAGCTAATAACAATGCACGTGCTCTCCAGCTTTCCCGGTGCTGGGAATGAGCTGGCCCATGGACTGGAATGGCTTTGGAGTGTCAAGGTGAATACTTCAGGGACCTCTCTTCTCTTCTGCTGTCACTATATATCCTCACTGGGAGCCAGAAACTCAGTCTTGGGTTTGAAAATGAAGCCTCAGTCTATGACTATGAAAATGAAGTATCAGAATAGAACTGAGACCAGAACCTATTACAGAACCACAGTGATCTTCACAGCACACCACTGGAGCACATAGTCACGGGCTAACGTTACTTAGTGACTACTTATTTTTGCCTGTTTATGGTTTTGAGGTACCACAAAAAAAGAACAGACGCCAGCTTCCCCCACTAAATCAAGGAGTTGTGAGGACATCAGCCAGCTGCCTAGAATGTTCAAGAATAAGTCGCTTCAGGGCATTGAATGAATCCTTAGATACGGTGCTGCACACCTGCATCCACCGGCAGGCCCAGAAGCAAGGCTGATTTTTCCAG
Source organism: Plecotus auritus (assembly GCF_963455305.1). Lineage (NCBI taxonomy): Eukaryota > Metazoa > Chordata > Mammalia > Chiroptera > Vespertilionidae > Plecotus > Plecotus auritus. The sequence continues at coordinate 8,589,667 of NC_137775.1, read as the reverse complement.
GAATCAGACACTGAGGGTATCAGAGCAGGAGCCTGCGTGCATCAGGGCTCCTTCCCCAGGGCCAGGCTGCAGCTCAGGACCCGCCGGAGTCAGGGCTTGCACATGGTCTCTCTCGGCATTGACCTTTGCCAGCATTGGGCCAGCACCTCTGGTCTCAAGAGCCTGCCTCAGCCTTGGTCAACAATTCATTCCCGTTCCTATGCCAAACTGCAAAGATCAGTGCTTGCTATTTCCAACGTAGCTCAACTCAGAGACAGAAATAGTTCTTCCTGGCTCCAGTTTGACTAAAACACAGTGAATATTGACTCTCGGCACTTATTTTTTCCTGAAACATACTAGTAGCTACATGGGTTCACACAAGTGGTTCTCTCTACTCCATGCTTAATTTCCCATACCTTTTAAAAAAGCTATTTCTCACTTATTATGCCAGAAATGCTCGCAAGGAAATCACAAACTAGAATTTGGTGGAAAAGAGAATGATCTGCGAATTAGTTCGTGTGTGAAATGTATAATTCAGCCCAGATGAAAAGGACTCCAATCTCAAATTCTAACCATGATTCAGACCTCAGAAAATTGTTTGGGAATTTTGGATTAGTCCACATGAATTCATCCTGCTCTGTTTCATTTTAATGAACTCAATTCAGTTCATAATTTTTTACTAGAACTAAAATTAAAATAAAGAAACTTGATAGAAAATATGTGGTAAGTAGAATATTAAAACTATTTAAAGACATGGTCTGGTATAGTAAAATCCCAGTGTTCTCATCAGTATCACAGTACCTATGCCCTTCCCAATTCCCAATTCCCTATTCCAATAAAATAAAGTGGGAATTAGTTAACTTTGTTATCCTGTAAGTTTAGAGCTGCACTTCTTAATTTATCTTTATTGTTGAAAATATTACATATTTCATCTTTGGGAGAGTCTTCTTTGTATTGAATACAATTTATTTTATGTCCTATTAAATGCCGTCTATAGGTGCCCAGAGCTATACCGGTTCCTGCCCAATACTTCTGCCTCCCTCTTCCCAGCCTCATTGCTCCTCTGATGGTTTTCACTTCTGTTGCATCACCTGAGTCACTATATGCAGTTTCCAAACAGAAATCCTAACTGAGATAGTCTCTAGTATGTTTTAAACTCTCTGGGTCTCTAGGGATTATTTGCAGATTCTTGCTTCCAATATTTTCATGAAAACCCTGGGAAATAGCTCATGTGTGTTCACCATTCAGCCCTCTTAGCTTTACAGTGGTGCCTTGGGCATGATGGAGCCACGGAAGTGTAGCCACTGTCCGCTGAAGCCGACCTCTGCTGCTCACTAAGCCCTTCACGTGACAAAATTGCCTCTGCCTTCCTGGGACCTTCAGATACTGAAGTCTTGCTGTTTTCTTTGCCAACAGGCAAGAAACCCTTTACTGCTAGCTCTGTCCAGCTGTGTGAGTTTAAGAGCTTGTCACCTCTTTCCCCAGTCTTTCAGAGATACTGAAATACAATAGCACTTTCTATTTTCACTTGAACTTCTTACCTGGAGGACCAGGACGGAACCCCATGGGAGCTGGGCCTTGTGAAGATAATGATTAAATAAAACTTTTTTTGTATGCTTGCACTTTGGTGGCAGTGGTTAAACTGTTCTTCGTGAGCGGAACATACTTCCTTTGATTCTACACGGAGAGGTTTTGAAATGGCTCTACAGAAACAAACACCTGCTCACCTAAATTATGCATTTGAGTCCCATTGAAGGTTTGCTTCAATATCTAAAATATTTAACAGTTTAAAAGGTTAAGCAGGAAGCACTTATGAATTACATTATTGTATTTGTAATTTTCCCTTCTATTATAGTGAATAAAGACATATTTCTCCTAGTCTACAGGGGTGCCAGTTTCTGAGCCTTCTGGAACATTAGCATTTTCTACCTAAATTGCCTCATATATTCTGATGATCATCCCTTTCTATTTGCTTCCTTTAAAAATACAGTCATCAATTCTGATTACTTTCCTAGCTTTTGTTCAATACAAGAAAACAATCCATTCTATGGATGTATTAAGCAAATACAAACAATTATAAAATATACAGTGTTTTCAATTTTTAAAGATGTAATGCCTTTTGCCCAGCTGGTGTGGCTCAGTGGTTGAGCTTCAACCTATGAACCAAGAGGTTACAGTCCAATTCCCTGTCAGGGCACATGCCCAGGTTGTGGGCTTGATCCCCAGTGTGGGGCATGCAGGAGACAGTCAATCAATGATTCTCTCTTATCATTGATATATTTTTTTTCTCTCCCTCTCTCCTTTTCTCTCTGAAATAAATAAAAATATATTTTTAAAAAATGTAATGTCTTTTGCTCTTTTATCTTTCACAGTTTACCTAATGGAGAATAGTAAATAGATTCCCCTGTCAATTGTTCAAATGTCTTAACTTTGCATGAAATAATTGATCTTTATCAACATGGAAGTTCTATTATTCATTCATATTTTTCTATTGAATTTGAATTTTCTATTTATTTCTATTTCACCCAATTCTTTTCATCTATAATAAGTAAAGTATGTATTATAAGACTAAAAGAAGCATCATATTAGTAGTTACATACCATAGGTTCTTTGTTAATTTCACTAATTACTGAGTGTATTACATTTTAACACTTTAGTTCAACATATGACTTAAACTGTAAGAAAAATAAATGTTACCCAATTCTTATTCTTCAAACACCAAGAAATAGAGTGGGATAAATAAGGTATCATGTAAAATTGTCAATGTGCATAGTGAAATGCACCAATTTAAACACTCTGTGAAGAATGGGTAGAGGAGTTAAAAGCTGGAGAAAATCCATGGAGGGTGGGGCTGGCATCATGGAATCTGTAGTGATTATTGAACTGCTGCAGGTGATCTCGGTGGGTCCTAATAGCATCTCTATAGATTCCAACCCCAAGCTACGCTGTGAGGGGTTGGCTTGCTTGCCTCACAGCTACATCCTTTGCCTGAGAATTGTCCTGGGCTGAATGGGTGCTGCCTGGTCTAACCGGTCATTCATTACTCCTACTCTCAGAGGAGAGTCAAGGTTAATAACTGATTGATCCAAGAGGACAAAAGGCCAGCTCCTTTGTGTTAAGATTGAACCAACTCAGGCGTCATCTCTGCTTTAAAGCCATACCCTCTTTTAAATGATCCTTTTTCTAGCCAGGACCCATTATTGTCATCTTGCTCCCAGCCTCTTTGGTTCCTTTTTCATAGTTCTTTAACCATCAGCCAACTTTCTGTATTACGTCTGGCAGAAAAAACTACTTCTTTTTGATGATGATAAAAGAGACTCATTAAAGTACCATCTCCTATGTATCTAGATAAGACAATTTCTTGCAGGCTTGCCTGTATGAATGCTCTAGTGCACACTGTGTGCTGACATCCCGCTTAAAGAATAGTCATGGACTGTGGGGAAATAATACGAGTATGTAAGGAGTCATTTTCCTCCATGAGGCAGAGTCATAATTGAAAATAGGCTTGGTAAATATTGGTTATTACATTGAGTACAGAATAAATGTTGTATTCTGTGAGGGATGGGTAGTAAGATATTTTACCTTTTAACTAATCCTTCATCTATAATTACTATTCCCTATATAGTAATTATAGATGAAGGATTAGTTAAAAGGTAAAATATCTTACTACCCATCCCTCACAAAGTGCATATATACAGAATTTATCCTGTGCTCAATGTAATAACCAATATTGTTAAATCCAAATGGAAAGAACAGTCATACATCTCATCAGGTAATGTTAGGAAATGGCTCTTAACCAACAATCTATTTGCTCACAAATGAAAAGATATGGGAAAACTGTATGCTCACCATCTCATTCTAAAAATCTCTAATGTTATCCAGAGGGTGGATCCTTATATAAGAAGCAGGAGGGGTAAAGAGGTTTACTGGTGGCATTTTTACCACTTTATTATTATTTTAAATATATGTTTATTGGTTTACGAGAGGAAGGAAGAGAAAGAGACAGAAACATCAATGATGAGAGCAAATTATTGATCAGTTGCCTCCTGAATGCTTTACACTGGGGATTGAGCCCATAACCTGAGCATGTGCCCCAACTGGGAATCCAACTGTGACCTCCTGGCTCATAGATGGATGCTCAGCCACTAAGTCATGCCAACTGGGTGGCATAAGAATTATTTTAAGGAAGTAACATTCTTTATAGAGGCAAATGCCCAAAGCAGCTTTTATAAAAGTTTGGACCTCCAAGACCCAGATATTATTAGGAGTCAAGGCTATATGAGAAAGGGCCAAATTGCTTTACAGCAGAGTGATTTTGTTTTTTGCTTTTGTTTTGATGCTTTGAGAGAGGGAGAAAATGAGAAATTTTTTAAAAAGCAACAGAAGGGAGAGAAAGAAGTCATTAATCTGAGCACTATTTGGAGAGCAACAAGCAGAACACGAATCTCAGACTTGGGGCAATTAAAAGTCTTTTAAGAACTGGAATGACTATATACATACATACATATATACATACATATATATATATATATATATATATATATATATTGAAGCTGTGTCATAATGTTAACCATTCCTCCATCCTCACAACCAAATATTATAGTGTCTATTCTGTGTCCAAAGGTATAGAGAACAGTTTGGACGGAGGAGTCATAGACAGCAGTATCAATATAAATTTCATGTTTGAATCAATGTGTTGTCCATAGACAAAGCTTGGTCCTAGCCAGTTTGGGTCAATGGATAGAGCATTGACCTATGGACCAAAGAGTCCTGGGTTTGATTCTGGTTAAGGACACCTACCTTGTTTGCAGGCTCCTCCCCGGCCCAGCCCTTGGTCAGAGCTCATGCAGGAGGCAACCAATCGATGTGTTTCTCTCAAAGCATCCCTGTCTTTCTCTCTCTCTTCCACTCTCCCTAAATATCAATGAAAAAAAATATCTCCACGTGAGGATTAACAAAACAAAATAAAAATAAATAAATAAATATAGATAAAGATTGTGAGATGAGATGACTCATAATTTGAATTAATTTGACCAGTGCTGGAGATTGAAGCTCAAGGTGCATGTATATTTTACCTGTTGCCATCTAGTAGAATTCATAGAAATTTTACAGAATATTTGGACTTTAAAGGGGCATACACTAGGTTGGAGGAAATGTCAAGGCAACCTTACCTGTATTTCAAAGATTAGGGGGTCATCAACTGACATCTCATTAAGTGAATACTCTAAATGAACAATGGGGGGGGGGACTGTGTTTAATTAAAAAACAATAACAAATGAAAATTTGGTCAATGTGCTAGCTCATTTTTAGTCATTTAACTAATGACTACAGTAAATATACAATGACGAAAGTTGGCATTTTGACATTATTATTCTACCATTGGATCCTATTTAATAGCCTCCATAACCCCCAAATCACCCTCACTGCTCTCAACAATAACATCCTTCTGCTAAAGAAATGAAGAGCATTTCCTTTCCAATGGTGCAGACTTCTCAAACAGAAAAGTATCATTCATCCTAAGTGCCTGTCAACAGATGACTGGATAAAGAAATTAGAGTAGATATATCCAATGAAATATTATCCAGCCTTGCGAAAGAAGGTGATGCAGCCATTTGCAACAACATGGATAAACCTGGTGAACATCATGCTGAGTGAAATAAGCCAGATACAGAAAGAAGAACAAACTATATGATCTCACTTATATGTGGAACCTAAAAAATGGAACATGTAGATGCAGAGAGGAAGCTCTCTTATGAATGCAGCATTGTGGTAGAAACTAATAAACTGATTGCGAGGGTATATTTGTAGTAGTGTTATATCTTACTTAAGGATTATTTTTTAAAGTTAGCAAATAAATTAAATATAGTATTAAGTCAAATTAATCTCAAAAAATTTCCTAAAGCTGTTCATAAGGTCCATTATACATTGCTCATTATATATATATATATATATATATATATATATATATATATATATATATCAACCTATATATAAATATAGATTTATCAATGTACAGCATTTACTATAACATAGAATACATGTTAAATATATTCTATGATTTTTTTAATTGCCAAAAAGAGAGAGAACAAATATAATTGAAATTGTGTAAGTTAAATGCTCAAGAATACTGCAAATATATATTTTTTTTAATTACTTAATATGGTGTTGTTGTTTTTTGGTTAAAAAAATCCTGGAATAATGAACAAGTTGGAAAAAAAGCACAAGTAGTGATTATCAAAATCAATTATATAAAAGTGAAAGTGCTCTGATTTGAGAACGAGGACTTTTTAGATGCAATTAACTTTAGAAAAGTTGTATGAAAAAAATTATGCCATATTTTACTTCAATTTTACTTTTTTTAATTCAGATTTTCTGACCTAACACAATGAAATTTCTGCTATTTGAGGCTCCTTCCACAGATTCTGTGGGTAACGTGTTAAGGTAAACATTTTAAATTCTCTGTCCCTGTCTCAAATGTCAGTGAACTAATATCTGACTTCTTTCACAGATGAATGCTATTTCCTAACTCCAGCTAAGTCAAAAGCACAGGGCCATAAGCAGAACCCTTTGTCTCTTCTTCAGTTCACAGTGGAAACCAAAGGCAGAAAAATTTGATAATCTCAAAATAGAGAATTTCTGTTGTTCTAAAAAATACTAGTAAAGTTTTAATTTATATCATCTTTTGGTCTTTGACCTTAAAAATGCATTCTCTATTAGTAAAAGTTGGCATATATCATTTTTTTTGCTAAAGAATAAATATTTTTAAGAATGCTTAGTAGGTTTCAAAGAGTAAGGGTAGGCATTAGAGTAATGAAGACCTTATTACTCAGACTTGCTAATGCTGTGAACACATACCAGACATTGTGAGGGCAAACCGTACCTTCAAGATGTTTGGATGTGAACCACAATCAAAGACAGGATGATAGCTGGAGGTGGATGTGGAGTTTAGGGAGGGTTTCTGAGCTTTCATTTCTGCTTTTCATCTGATTTTCTTAGAGATGGCTGTTGAACTAGTGAAGAAGTGAGTTCTTGCTGCAGACCCTGGGCCCTGTTTCATAAGCAAGTACTCTTGAAAGAGCCAACGTATTTTCAGATTTCTATTCAGAATTAAACATTTTCAGGGAGACACAGGATATTTCCTGTGAACTTTCTGAGATGATCTATTGCATTTTGTTGGTATCAGTGGTCTCGTTTCTCCTTGATTTGTCTTTTAGGTCTTATTGTGGGAAACACGTTGCCCTGTGGAAAATGTTGAATTCACAGTTCATTTGTCTTCCCCTGGCCCAGAAAATCACTTCTCTGAGATCTTCTCATGGTTTTTAACTTGGGTCTTATTTGAGGGTAGTGTCTTATTCAATCCAAAGGGAGTCCATATATGATTTCTTGCACCAAACATTGTTATCCCCTAACAAGGACTTGTTTCCGCTGGTAAGAAAAACATTATTTCTTCAAATAATGCTTTCCCTTCTAACAATTTTTACTCTTCTCTAAGAAGTATGATGGCATAAGTCAGAGATGCAGACTTTGTAGATGCCAAATGGGTCCATATTGAAAAAAAAAAAACTCTCAAGATAAAGGGCATTATTTGGTCTCAGGCCTAGATGATTCAGAAATGACAGCAAATCTTATATCTGTATTTCTTCAGTTCTCTAGGGGACTCAAAAAGGATAAGCATTTATATTTATCGTTCACTCTGGGCTTATGGGTCTTCGGGAGCTTTCTTTTCTATGCATCATTCCTCAAGCCTGACGTGAAACTAACCTGACACCCCACCCATGCCACCACCGAAGACCAGCATCTTGGATCTATAAACCTAAGTTAAAAATCCAAATAGAACGCAAGCAAATTGTAGTGTGTGTCACTGGTTTCCTAGGGTGATTTGGCAAATTATGTTAACAAATGTGGTTTAAATAAGAACACATGGTATATATTTTTCTGTCTTAAGAATTTAGGAGAGAAAATGTGAAATACATTCATTGGAGATACATCATGGTCTTTATGAGTTCGCCTTTGCCCACCAAGCTAGGAACGTGCTCCCTAGCGTGCAGAGGAGATGGTACTGGCTCCATCCTGCTCCCCTCAGCCCAGAGGAGCCTTTTACTCAGAAGGTGCTGCCTGTGCTGTTTACTTTAACTAGCTGCCCCCCAAGTGGTAGCCTAAACCACACACCCAAAGCCAAAAGATGACACTGTCCTTTGAACATGAAAGATGTTTTTGTTTTTAGATTACTCTGTATTTGGTCTACATCTGTTTAATCCAGGGGTGGGCAAACTTTTTGACTCGAGGGCCACAATGGGTTCTTAAACTGGACCGGAGGGCCAGAACAAAAGCATGGATGGAGTGTTTGTGTGAACTAATATAAATTCAAAGTAAAGGAGCGGAGGGGAGAGCAAGAGAACCGGATAGAACAGCCGGATCTGGCCCGCGGGCCGTAGTTTGCCCACGGCTGGAAGAAAACCAATTTATCATCTTGCTCTCTCTCCAGTCAAGGACCAAATTGTCACACGAGGATCTTAGAAAATTAACAACATATTTCATTTGATATCATACATTAAAATATATGCACTTCCATGTAGGATGTGTCTCTTTTCACTTGTACTTACTCAAAGCTACAGTATACTTGAAATATGAGTAATATTTAATATTCTGTATTCTGTTTTTCTCTTCTATTTCTCTGACATTTCTGCAATTAGATTGTCTTTCTAGGGGCTGCTGTGTTTACTCAGCTGTATAATTGCTGCAGCTTTTATTCTTGGTCCTTTTTCTGAACACTTGCAGATAACTAAATATGTTTATGGATAAATAATAAAATGATTTCTATTGAAGACTGTGGTTTTCCATGTTTTACATTGCCAAGCTCTGCAAATTTTGTGTGTGTTGTCTGAGATAGACAATAGCATCTTGAACTTCCATAATCCCCCCTTTGCCACTTCCCCACTGGTGTTCTAAGCTTAATCCTTAGCACAGAAGAAATTCTTACTCTATAGCTATTTTATACATTTACATGTGTTTTGAGAAACAATAAAAAATGTGGTAATGCAAATAAGGAAATAAGGAGATGGATAACTGTGGTGGTGTCAGGCTTATGAATAGGTGTGGTAAGGCTTCGCTCCCCAAATATTCTCCCACTCAGTACAGTGATTTCATTAAAGAGTTGTTTTGGAAATTATAGCATTTCTCCATGTAGCAGTGCTACAGTCTCTCTGGCTGTAATGTTCTGTGCAAAAACAACAATGCCTCTGTTTAATGATGCCATTAGTAAAAATCATGGAAAATCTCAAAGAGGGAAGCAATCACTGATATAGTAAGTGCAGTGAAAAAAAATCCTTTAAGAAACTCTAACTCCTTTGTAAGCAATCTTACCTTCCTCCCTCCCTTCATGGCTAAATTTAGGTCAGGAGTCAGCTCTACCTTCTCTCCCCTCTTCTTTGAACACATTTATTCTTCTAGTCTTTCAAGTATTGCTTTTGCCCCTTCATACCAACAAAAACTGCTCCTGTTCCACTTGACCATGGACAGCCCCAAAGTGAAATGCAATCCGAATCCTTCAGTGAAAATCCATCCACCTCCCACTTGACCACCCTTAGCATAGGACACTGAATAATCTCATACTCTCTCTTACCTCCTCTTTCATTGGAATCTGGGACACTGTTCTCCAATGGCCTCTTCATACTTCTAAAATTATTAGTGCTTAGTCTTCTTTGAGAGTCTTTACTTTTGAATTTCAGCCAATTGGGGCAGAAACAATATCTAATTAGCCACAATATAACCTATAATACATACAATACATTGTCTAACAAAATAGGTGTCTAATATTTTTAAATATATGGATTTTATTATTGTTGTTGTGTTGTTAATCCTCACCTGAGGATATTTTTGCATTGTTTTTTAGGGAGAGTGGGAGAGAGAGGGAAGCCAGAGAGAAACATCAATGTGAGAGAAACACATCGATTGGTTACCTCCTGCATGCACCCTGATCAGGGGCCCAGGCCGGGGAGGAGCCTGCAACCAAGGTATGTGCTCTTGACTGAAATCAAACTTGGGACCCTTTGGTCCACAGGCTGACGCTCTATCCACTGAGCCAAACCAGCTAGGGCTAAATATATGGGTTTTTAAAAGTGGTTTGATATTAGGAATGAAAAAGGTAACACTATTTAGGCCATTCATGTCACTACGAATGAAGTCTTTTTAATTCCTCCAAATGCTTTTTCCCTATTTTCTTAGAATACTTTCAAAAAAAATTCTACACTTTGTTGCTCTTACTGCCTTCGTTTTCTAGATAATCCCCAAATTGCTTAGCCAGTTTGGTAAACAGTGCCTGGCTTACAATGATGGAGATAATGATGTTTTTCCCTTGAGCCATCGAGTCACTATGAAGGATCATGTCTCAAGGAACATTAGAATCTGAAAATCTTCTGAGTGGAAGGAACTGGATAGGTCATCTACTCTGAAATTTCCCTAACACAGTCATTCTTTCCTGATTGATGCCTCTTCACTCTTGTAACAGCACAATTCTGAAACTCTGCTGCCTTTAGATAATGGTGAGTTTCCTATTATTTCCTGTCTTGCTACCAGATGTCAGATATAAAATACATTATCACATGTCTGCTCTCTTATTAAGGGTTCCTGACTTTCTAATTGTCATTATACATTCTTTACATACTGCATGGACTGTATCTTCTTCCTCAAAAACTTCACTATTTCATGGGAGTGGTATGTAGGCTCTTCCGATCAAAAACAGTCTGAGTTCAAGTCCTGTCTTGGTCACTCAATAGCCATGTGATCTTCCGTTAACTAATACCCATGAATCTTAATTTCCTCATTTTTAATCCCACAAGGGATGCTTGATCACATAAGAAAAGGAGAGGTTACGTACAGTGAAACATGTTCATAACTAGTAAACATGTTAGCAACTAGTAAAATCATCATTGTATAGTAAATCATGGAGAATTCTCTCTCCTCTCTCATATTCTATAGCTGGCAATTTCTTGAAGCTGGCAATTTCTTGAAGCTGGTTTTGATTCCCTCTCTTCCTTTTGGTTCATTTCTTCTTTCTAGAGATTTCTCACTCTCTCCAACAAGCGTGAGCACAGAGGAGCTTTTGTAAGCCTTTTGTTTGATGTTTTCTACATGGAGAGCCACCAGCTTCCATGAACAGGTCACAGCTCATCTCAGACACAAAGACAAATAAAGCACATTGCTAGGAGGGCACAGGAAGTCTTGCTTGGTGCTCATACTTCACACTTCCTGGGTCTCCAGTCAAACCAATTCCCTCATGAGTCCCCTTAAATATTTCACATGAAAAATTTTTCGTGAGGGCTCTGATGACATGAAGGAGCCTCAAAGTTTTTATGTTGAAATCGGTTAGATGGCTCTTATTCCTTGGTTCTTCCTGCTGAGAGTCAACTGCCATGCCCAGACTGCTGTGGAAGGCACAGCAGCACAGGCATATCACCTTGTCAGTCCAGGCAGAAATGTTGCTCTTTTAGAGTCTTTCCTCAGGGTTTAAAATGTCAATTGAATGGACTCACTCGTCAATAAACAGTTCTTATAATGGTTCATCTGTCTAACCTTTTCCTTCTGTTTAATTAAAACATATTATCCCATTTGCTTTTATTTTGCTGCATACTTTATTAAATGTTTATCAGTGGATGCTTAGGCATTATACATCTGTTTTGCTTCCTAAATGTTCCAAAGCTTTCTGAATTTCTTTGATCATTGTCCATTTTTTTTCAACTTAAAAGTCCGAAAAAGTGATGTTACCCTGGTGTTATTACTAGTGTAAATTCAAGTTATGAATTAATACACTGGAGCAAGAAAGCTCAAGACTAGCCCAAAGCAAACCTGTGATGACTTTCACTTCTCTCTTTAAAAAAAAAAAAAAAAATATATATATATATATATATATATATATATATATATATATTTTTTTTTTAATTGATTTCCAAGAGGAAGGGGGAGGGATAGAGAGATGGAAACATCAGTGATGAGAGAGAATCATTGATCGGCTGCCTCCTGCATGCCTCACACTGGGAATTCAGCCTGCAACCCAGGCATGTGCCCTGACCAGGAATCAAACCGTGACCTCCTGGTTCACATGTTAACACTCAACCACTGAGCCACGCTGACTGGCTTTCATTTCTCCTTTTAATGCTTGTGTGTGGGCGTCTCCCTTTTTTGCCCTTTAGCAGTTCATAGTAACTCTTGAGCACTCTTCTACGCTCTCCTTCTCTAATCCACATGTTTCTACTCTCTTATACTTATCTTCTTAAGCAAAATATGGAAATAAGACCTTTCTCATGATCTTTAGCTCAGGAATACCTCTCCTGGGATTCTAGTCCAAAGAAACAAATCAAGGGAAGTAAAATATCATAATCACAAAGAAAACCATAGTATTTACAATGATAAACTGGAACAACCTAAACATTGTGTGTCCGCCAGGTGGAATCATATGTGGAATCATATTCAGGGCTTTGCAGTAACTTGGAAAGCTGTTTGTGATATAATACTAAAGGAAATGAAAAATTATATGTAATATCATTACAAAGTTCAATATCACATAACACTTGATTCTCATGATTTAAGACAAGTAATATTTTCTCACCATCTTACTTATAAATACAGTCAGTCATTACTGCTCATTTACTTGATGATTACCACTTTTAATTTTTTTCTATTCAATAATAACACTTGAAATTATTTTAAGCTATAGTAGACTCATTGAGAATTTAATTTCTGCTATTTTTCTAATCTCATTATGTTATATTGAACATATTTGCAATGGAAATTACTCTTAATTTTAAGGGTTTAAAAACGTTACATCTTAATTTGCTGGTAGAATCTTGAGATTGTTTTCTGAATAAGTGTAGTCACCATTGTCTTGACCCATTCTACTGCTTATATTACATCATTTCCCCCTGAAAAATTACATGTTATTTAATATAAACAGACCTACTGCTCTAGGGAGCTGCTTCTTTTGACGCTAGTTTTGCTTGAGTCACAGGGAACAAAATAATTCTAGAGTCTTCCTTCTGTTGAGCTGCTGATACCTATTTGTCAGGTGTGGGAATTGGAGAATTGCTTATACTAGATCCAAACTAAGAACTTGGAAACTCTGGCCCATAATTTCAGCAGAAATGCTTGCCATGAATCTGAACAGTCAGGATGTAAAACTAGAAGTTCTAAATCACAGTGTTGAATACTTCGTTGATTATTTCTTTGAGTAATTCAGCTCTTTTTAAACCCCAAAAACAAAGCAGTACTTAGTAAAACTGTATCAAAGAAAAAGACCACTATTAAGTATATTCCAAAAAAATAAATGAAGTATTTGGTATCATCCCTGAATTAGTTCTTCCATCATAAATATAAGAAGACACCAAGGAGAATAGTCTTAATCAGATGTTAATATGTCTTTTGCACAAAGAACCACAGAAGACCCAGAATTTTACTGCATTGGAGGAAGACATTATACATTGATTTGTCTATGAAAATTCAAAATTTCATTACCGTCAAGAGAAAACTGAGTTTCCTATTGCTCTCAATACTGCTGCCAGTGAATTAGGTTTATGAAATTGATGATAAAGATCTTTCCTGTAGTTTTTAACTTCTTTATTAATAAAAAGCTAAAAGCATGACCTTGAGTACTGAATCAACACATTACATATTTTACTAGATTTTTTTCTAGGCACTTAAAAGCTTAAAAGATAGATGATCTCATGTGAAACCTGGAAGTACCTACTGAATAATTAAAGTTGTAGAGTTTGGTATCTGGCTTTCATTGTTCTATTAAGAAATCACTCATTGAATGGCTGTTATTACTTTAAAGAGAATTTATTCTTTCCCTTTGTAGAACTTGTTATTGTTCTCTGCACCTTATTCTTCTTTTATTAAAAAAAAACAAATTAACTGTTTCTATATTATATTCTTTATCAGATAAACCAATATTTAAAGGCTTATCCTTCAGGTCTTTTATTTCCTATCACCTTGTGATCTTGTTTTTTTTTTTTAATATATGATCTTATTTCTTAAAATTTTATATGTGAGAACTATTATAGACTTGGGATAAGGTAGGGTTCAACCCAAGAGCATTTGCATTTACTTTTGGATGATTAGGAGGCAATAAGCACCGGGGACCACCTTAAATGTTTGCATCTCCCATGTGTGGTGAATCCAGGCTGCATGAACTCTCCATGATAGTTGACTTCTCTTCCTAATATACCAAGGGTCTAGAAAATACTTGTTTTTTCCAGATCCCTTCAGTGCAGTGGGTCAATTTCTTATTCAACTTTATATAATATTTGCAGTTCTTGGAGTTTAATATTACTTTTCACTGATTTTTCTTATAGCTTCACAAATTTTAATTGCATATATACAGTAACCCATGTGTCTATAACTCATGAAATCCAAAGTTCTTGTTAACCCAGGTTAGCAAATGTCCTCAAGGAAGAAGCTTACTTCACAGCCTCATTGGCTTCCATGACTTGCTTTTTATCACTTAGGTTTTTGAACTCCTTCCCACTCTATTTTAGTTGTGTGGTTTTTTTTTTAGTGGTGGTGGTGGGGGGTTAATGAAACATTATTTCTATTTCTAGAAATAGAAGCATGGTTTAGTTATTGATTTCTTTAACTATCCATATTTTTATGTTCAGTGAACTCAGTCTCTTACATGACTATATTGTTATCATCTAATTCCATTCACCTGAAAATTTAAATTTCAATATATCATTCTCTTAATGCAAACTTTCTGTCCTCCCATTTCCATTTCAAGGATACTTATTATCTGTCAATTTCTCTTTTTCCATGCAATTTATCAAATCTTTTCCTATTTCACACCCTCCCTGGTTGAGCTGGCCCTAGATTGAATCACTTGGACATTCTCTGATCAATGTCTTCTCCCTGAACTCCTTCCCACGTTGCTTGCTCTCCAGACCTCAATCTCTGAACCAGTCCTGCTCTCCATCAGTTCTGCTTCTACACTCAGACTGATGAAAATGGTAGGACAACACATTGAGATAGTGCAAGTATCATGGTTTCCAATCATAGGCGCAAATTAAGTTACTTCCCAACTCCTTTCACAGAGCCCTCAACAGTGAATAATATCTACACAGCCATTCTCAAGCCATCAATTCTACCTCTGTCCTTGTTTTTCTCAGAGACAATGTTATCTTGTATTTTTCAGGGAAATGTCCTTCGCT
Source organism: Plecotus auritus (assembly GCF_963455305.1). Classification (NCBI taxonomy): domain Eukaryota; kingdom Metazoa; phylum Chordata; class Mammalia; order Chiroptera; family Vespertilionidae; genus Plecotus; species Plecotus auritus. The sequence goes on along the minus strand of NC_137775.1, from coordinate 8,574,494 downwards.
TCCAGCTCTTCCCACTGAACATAATTAAAGTCACAGCAATCATTCTCAGCAGGAGGGGTGTCCTTCCTGTTCATAGTTAAATCTATCTGTGCTGTTGATCACCTTGCCTTCCATTTCCTTAGAAGTGTTTCTATATTACCCAATTATTAACATATTCTCTCTATATCTGACCTGACTCTATATATTTTTTCAAAACTCTATCCCCTTAAATATTCCTCTTACCTCCACATTCCCCTCATACATAAGTATATTTTATATTACTTGCCTCCTCCCTCCCCAGAGCAAAGCAACATCATTTCCTCACTTTTCCTCCCTCTCTGCTCCCCTTTTCAACCTGGCATTCTTCAAGCCCTCACACTGAGATGCCTTCTGATAACTTCACAAATGACAAACTAATTTTCAAATCCAATAATCCTTTTCAATCAATACTCTTTATATTTTGAAAATTGGCATTCATTCCTCTTGGTTTCATATCTTTCTCCCTCTGAAAACTTTTCCTTAGTTTATAACTTATTGGTTTCTGTTTTACTACTCACTGCTTATATTTTGGTATTCTGTAAGGGTTTCATCTTATACTCTTCTATTTTAATTCTATATACTCTCTGTGATTGATGTCAACAACTCTTATATTGTACACTGGCATTTATTAAACCAATGACTCATAAATGTAATTCTTTGGTCTACAGTTTTCTGTAGAGACTCATATACATATATGTAATGTCCTACTGGGCATTTCCACCTGGACATCCTGTGTTCACTTTATTTTATTTTATTTTATTGATTTCAGAGAGGAATGGAGAGGGAAAGAGAGATAGAAACATCAATGATGAGAATCATTGATCAGCTGCCTCCTGCACACCCACTACTGGGGATCAAGCCCACAAGCCAAGCATATGCTCTTGACCCATGGAACCTGGGACCCTTCAGTCCACAGGCCAAAGCTCTATCCACTGAGCCAAACCAGCCAGGGCCCTGTGTTCACTTTTAACCCAACTAATACCCTAAGTACCCTGAAAAAAAAAGAAGAAAAGATGCATTACTGTGAGTGGATCAAAATGTTGAATGTTTGGGATTCTAGGCTGAGTTACACTCTGATGTCCTTATTTTTTTAAGGTGAAATCATTCAAGGTGACTCAGCCTATGTACCACAGTGATATCATCTAGGGAAATATATTCTTCATTATCTGGACTCTCAAAAGTGCTATAAATGAGCTCAGATAAGAAACATTGCCATTAATTGGTAAGAGTGGGATGCTAAGCAGACCTCTCAACAAAGAGATGGATAATGATCAACCTTTTCATGACACTATTGCCAGCAGGTCACTAAAATCATGTCTAGATTTATTCTTTCTCTTTGTTACAGTTCAATTGGAAAGGTATATTATTTGTTAAGTAACGTGTCATAAAAGCAAGTTCCACAGAATCCACCCCAAAATCTTTTAAATTAAAATTTTTCTCTAATATTAGATTCACTTTAAAAACAAATATCCGTGCCCTAGCTGGTTTGGCTCAACGGATAGAGCGACGACCTGCGGACTGAAGGGTCCCGGGTTCGATTCCAGCCAAAGGCACATGCCTGGGTTGTGGACTCGATCCCCAAAAGGGGGCATGCAGGAGGCAACCAATCAATGATTCTCTCTCATCATTGATGTTTCTATCTCTCTCTCCTGCTCCCTTCCTCTCTAAAATCAATAAAATATATTTAAAAAAAATAAAAACAAATATCCGTATTTGACTCTTGTTTTCAAGGTAAACTAGACAATGATTTTATAAATGGATTCCCAAATAAAATAAATATGCTCTCCAACATACAATAAAACTGATATTTAAAAATACTAATATTTTTGTGAAAACTTTCACATATCCAAGATTTCCCAAGAGAATAATAAAAATGTATCAGAACAGCAGTATTTAAAATGGTGACGTACTTAGAATAGAAAGAGACTGATTGAATGAAGTTCAGAAAGTAAGCTAAATATGCACACATTAAATACATAATGAAGGTGGTATTTCAATTCAGTAGGTGGAATACTTAATAAATGTGTAGGAACAACTACATTTTGATCTCTACCTGACCGAATAATTTGGCTACAGAGACCGACAGTGGCTTCTTTATCAATATTAAAACCAATATTAAAGAATTATTGACCCACTGTCTTATCATATCTCCACATTAGAAGATAGGAGAATAGTTGTGAGTCAATAAGCCACATATTGACTAAATATATTTTTGCACTGGGGTAAATAGAGCTCTTGAAGCTGGAAGGGCTTCTAACTCAATAGACACTAGTGCAGGTTTTAGAAGTGAAAACAGAAGTCTGTGGTGACATTTGCAGATGCTAAAAGTGATACTTAAATACAAACACAATTTCCCCTTGGAGAAGGAGAGTTTGCAGCTAAGATGGGCACACTGTTTTTAGAATTTTCTTCTGAACTCCAGGCAAGCCTCCATGATACTCTGTCTTCTCCAAAATCAGATGTACCCCTGAATTTAAGGTAACCTGAGATTGCAAAGGATCGGTCCCCACAATATCAGAAATCGTGGAAAAACTGAACACTTAGGGAAAAGAAAGGTATTTGTAGAGATTTGAGAAGCCTTTACTATAATGCTGTTTACTCATTCATTTGTATTTCTGATCATAATTTTTTTTGAAAAAATCAATCTTACTTCCCCTTTACCTTCTCATCCATTCCATTCCATCCAGACTGTCTGACTCTCTGTAACAAACAAATCAGGAAACCTAGTATCTACCTCTTTTTTGCACTGTCCTTCCCATCTTATATCTTCCATTTCTGCAACCATCCAGTAAATCTACAAAGCTCACATTAAACCACAGTCTTTCATGAAGGGACTCTTCTCTCAGCTGGTATAATCCTTGTTTAATATGCCACTCACTGAACACATATATCATGCTGTCCTATTAATCATCTGTTGAAGTCCCCTCAGCTTTTCGCTAAGTCTCCCCAGGGTAGGAATCATAACTTCCCCTTCTGTGTATCTAGAAGCCAGTATTCTACTAATGAAAGGAGTGATTTGGAGGAACGTTAAAATTACCGTCCAAGCAAACAAAAAAAAATATTTGTGGGACATTTTAGTAGAGTACATTTATAAAGAGAGGTTTTGAAATTTTCACAACTTAGAGTGTGATGTGAAAAACTACTAAAAAGTAAAAGATCAACTGAGGTTTACTAAAAGAACTGCTTTTCTTGCTAGTCATCTGCAGTTTAAAATTTATTTTTGAGTATACCTTGTACCTCCAGTCAGAACTCCGGAACATACGTATGGGCTCTTACTTGTTAAAAAATACTTTGTTGACTTTCTTACAAAAAATTACCTATAAATAAAGAGGAGTCCTTTTGCTTCATTCTTTCTGGGAAACAAGTAGAGCTGTTTGTGATCGCGTGTGCGTTCAGCTGGCCTTTACTCCGGCTTGGATTTCCCTTTTCTGATTTCCGTGGTATTCATCAAAATCTTCACACTGGGTGGGCTCTCTATGCCCCTTTGGTAAGCAAAATGGATGCTGGACTTGTACGATTGTGTACACATCCTTAAACACATGTCAGGGGCATGGATTTGTAAAGAGGCTTTGAATTTCACAATTTCAAGTTGCACTTCTAATCTTTAAGGCAATTGGAATTCTCTTTCTGTGTGGTTTTTTTTTTTTCCTAGACTATTCTAAACCATTACTATCTACTTATTTTTCAGACTCAAAGCTCTTGAAGGTTTCCCCTTTCTCTTTGGAAGGAGGCAGATGGCTCTATTGTTGCAATCGGCCTCCACACAGCATGATGGGGATGGCCATTTTTCCTTCTGGAAGGATCGCATTGTCATTTGATGATTAGGGATGTGATATTTCTAATCTGAACTTCCAGGAGCCAGCAAATGCAATTAAACGGTTCAGATGAAGCCAGTCACAGAGCTCTGGGCTAAGACATTTAATACATCATTTAATTATATCGAGAAACAAACATTCATAGGGTAAGTTAAGATTTTAATCATACAAACATGCAGCTATGGAAAAAATCTTCACATTCCCTTGCACATCACATCTTCCTTTCTGTCTCTGTCTTTGCTTCTGTTATTTCTCTACCGCTACCCTGAAAATCACAGAGTGCCTTAGGGTTCTGTTCTGATCCCTCTTCTCCTCTTTCTGCACTTTGTCCTTAAGCTATGCAACCTAGTCCTGAGATTCCCTCTACCGTACTCAAGTTGATCTGATGTATCTCCTACTTGGGGGCCCCTGGGTGAGGGCTAAGGCCGGTGTCCTTAACCCTACTGAAAACCCAGCCCCCACACAAATATTACTTATTTATTTATCTCCCAATTTATATGTCCCACCATCTATTGTATACTTGGTGACTGATAGCTCCTTAAATTCAATATAGGTAAGTCTACTTTCTTCACCTAACCTCACCAAGAATCAATTAGTTCCTTCTGCTGTATTCCCTATTCTAGTGGGGGCTACCACCACCCACCCAGTTCAAGCTAGAAATCTGAGAAACCACCTGGATTTCTTGCTTACATCCTTCATATCCAAGCACACCCCCTTATCCACTGACATATCCAGCCACCATTACATTGTCACCTGTACCACCTCCTAACTAGTTGCTTTGATGGGGGTTGCTGGGAAAACCCACTCAGGGCCTAGATTAAAGCATCCTTCATCTACACATACTCATTACCACCAAATAAAATTGCCTTGGAATTTTCTTTTATTGTTTTACAAGGTTATTGAATAAGGTATTCAAATCCTACAACCATAAGCTTTAAAAGTGGCTAATGCAGTCTGACTGAAATAGTGCCATTTGAATTTAGGCACTGATACCATGGCTTTGAAATATATGTAAGTGTGTGATTGACAGGTGAGCCTTGAGCTTTAGAAGGCTGGAGAGTTGTTCTTGCCTAGGATGCTCCAGGCCCTGACCATCTGGCCAATCCAACTACTAAATGTCCAATTACCCTCAAATCAATTAACTTCCCAGCTCCTACATACCTTGACACCTGAAAAAGACTAAGAAATCTATCCAGCTGGTGGTGTAAAAAGCAGTGGAGCATGGCTAACCCTCTAGCACACACACTAGACCTAGGCAGATTCCGTTGGGCCTTTAAAAATGTTCTTCATCAGACAAAGGACCGAGCTTTCTGAGGAATAGTGGGTATTAAGAGCATACACTCAACTCTGCCCAGTCACTATACATTTCCTTTGTCCCTTTATTGACTCAGCCTGGAACTTAAACTCCTTTTTAACAAATGCATCTCCACTTTTGCTAATGGTTGTTGAGCACAATTTCAGTCTCCTTCATCCACTTCCTATTTAAAATAGTTACTGAGCACCTGTTATGTGTCAGGCACTGTGCTTGCATATGTTATAACTGGGGGTGTCTGAAATGTGAGGTGTCATATTAACACAGTGTGCTCAGTATTATGCTAGGGGGAATGCAGAGCCCCAAAGCAGGGCATGTAGCCCAGACTGAATGGGAGAATGGTTTGAGACCATTCTGGAAAAAGTGTCCTGTAAGCTGAGACTTAAAGGAAAAGGAGAGATTGGAGGGGGAGCTCCTGATAGAGGAAATGGATGTGTGAAAACCAGAGGCAAAGGAGAATGCAGGACTTCCTAGCAACTGAACGTTGTTACTCATGGCTAGAAAAGAGATCACGGTGGGATGGGGTGGGGTGGGGTCTGCAAGGACCTGTTGATGAGAGCAGCCTGGAGCAGGCTTGCAAGCCTATTGTTGGGTCAAGACTTTAGTTTAAGGGCAATGAGGAAACAGAAAGGTTTTTACCAAGGGAGTGATATTATCAGAGGTATGTTCTAGAATCAAGATCACTTTGGTGCAATTGGGAAGAAGAGATCAGAAGGAAAAAGGCTGGAGGTAATGAGACCATGAGGAGACGGCTAACATAGTTCAGAAGAGGAAAACAGAGACTGGCCTGCTTCAGTGATCCCTCAGTGTGTTATCCAGAGAACTTACAATCTCCCATTTGACATTTTCCCCTCAGATGATAGAAACTCCCATGAATATACACACACATGTCATTGTCAGAGGTTCTTGGCATTTGTGCCTACACACAGATAAAGTCCAGTATGTCTCGTTTTGATTCCTCCCCAAGAAAAATGCCAAGAACAGCCCTTCTTGTGGATGGAGAGAAGAAAGAAGCACTGTATGCTTTTCTATCTAATACCTAAGCTCAGAACTGTTATGATGAAAGAACTGGCAGGGATTGGATTTCTCTCACTGTGCCTGGTGAATGAGGCAAACTGAAGGCACTGGAGCCACAAAGAGACTAGTGTAAGACCTAGAAGCCGTTCCCTGTTCTGATCCCACTCAACACAGCTTCATTCTATTGTTATTTTGGGTAAGAACTATTTCCAAACAAATGTAAGTCACTGGACTTAACTGAATATTAATACCATCAATACATTAATCAAGAGTGGGAAACCCACAGGAGCAAGGGAAGCTCCCTCTTCCCCTCTCTTCCCTGTCACCTTCGTTGTACACCACATTGTCCATCCTGTGGGTTGTGAATTTGCTGGCTTCACAATCCAGGAAAAAGTTAGTGAACTTGGAGAAAGAGAAAAGAGTCCCAATCCCAGCGCTGCTGCTCATTGGAAGTCAGTTGGCTCATTTGGATATTGATTCGTTATACTTTCTCTAAACAAAGTAGCAGGACTACATTTTTGTACATTCTTTCTAGCTAAATGTCATGGTTGTATGAGTCAGTCTCCCAGACTGGGAAGGACAGTGAAATGAGTACAGACGCAGGATATCAGAATAATGATTCAGAAAAAAATGGAGCTTATCCAATAGTCACATCTCCTGTTTCCTAGACAGTGAGGCGTTCTTCCCTGAGGACCAGGCGCCAGGAGTCCTGGGGAGGTGGAGGGTGCAATTGCCTCAGATCTCCTTCCCCAGGGCCATTCTGCTACTCCCTGCAAAGACTGGATCAAGGTTTGATGTTGGCTTCTGCCAGCACATTGACCTTTCCTCCTGACATGTATTAGCAATGGATCCAGCCTCTTTTCCTACAAGGACTTGAGTAACATCATGTGTCTGCATGGGCTTCCAGTTTGTGTTTTAGCCACAATCTTCAAAAACCAGTTGCTCACCAATCTGACAGAGTGCTCAAGGCTAGAATGACCTTCCTCCAAGTTTCCACAATGTGAGCTATTGTCCATGTGCAACTACTAAACTTGGTCATTGGACAATACATATGTGATAGGCATTTCCATGTCCAGTAAAACTTTATTTATGGACACTGAAATTTAACTTCCATATAATATTCATGTCATAAAATATTATTTGTCTTTTAATTTTTTTATTATTAAAAATATAAATATCATTCTTAGTTTGAGGGATGTAGTCACCAGAGAGCTGAGCCATATGTGATTCATGGCCAGCAGTATGCAACCTCTGTCTAGACCTAACCCTCAGGATGACCCTGAGAGAGTGGGTAGACCACAGGCTGAGTGTGAGTTAGGCAGACAGAGCTATCACTTAAAGAGGCCAAACAGCACCTCTGAGCCATATACATACACACACACACACACACACACACACACACACACACACACACACATATATATATATATGCAAATTAGGCAGGGACTCCATAACAGGTTATGACCAGACAGGAGGAGGTTGCGCACGCAGGTGAGGCCTGGAGCGGAGACGGGAGACAGAGGCAGGGGGGCCTGCCTGAGCTGGCATGGCAGCTTGGGAGGCCCTGGAGCAGACACAGGCAGGGGGTCCAGGGGACGCTCTGAGTCAGGCACAGGTCCCGGCCCCCAACAGCCCCGGAGTGGACACAGGCAGGGGGGCTGGGGGGTGGGAGCCTGGGACTGGCCAAGCCACCGGGCTGGCTCGGGAAGCCCCAGTGCAGACACAGGCAGGGGGGCAGGGGGTGCCTGGGGCAGAAGTCAGGCATGGGTCCCAGCTGCCCGTGGCGGTGGTTGGGCCTGACTCTTGAGGAGGCCTGTGAGGTGCCTCCTTGCATGGCAGGAGGCGGGGTGTCTCCTCGCGCGATTTCAATCGTGCACTGGGCCTCTAGTTTCGTCTATAATAGCAACAAGGATCCTCTGTTAAGTCTTTGCACCAAGGAAAAAAAGGGTGAATTTGAGTTTATGCCTACCTCCTGAGCTTGAAAATCCCTTCCATCGTATTTCCCAATATTGAGTAAGTTTTGGGTTAGAATGAAAGTTCTATTTCTCTGTCCTTGGTGAGAAAGGGAGAGGGGAGATGGCCAATATTTTTATCTGTTTTTGTTTTCCTTATGTGACCTGTTATCATCAATGGTGATAACAACAGCTATAGTAAACCACCAGTTCTTTTTTTAAATAATTCTTTACTGTTGAAAGTATTATATATGTCCCCTTCCCCCCCCTTTGACCCCCTCCTGCCAGCCTCAGCCCCCCGCCCCAGGCCCTCACCGCCCCATTGTCTGTGTCCATGGGCCATACGTACATGCCCACAAGGTCCTTGTAAACCACCAGTTCTTTTTTATTCTTTATTGTTGAAAGTATTACTTACATATGTCCCCTTCTCCCCCCCCACATTGACCCCCCTCCTGCCAGCCTCGGCCCCCCGCCCCAGGCCCTCACCGCCCCATTGTCTGTGTCCATGGGCCATACGTATATGCCCACAAGGTCCTTGTAAACCACCAGTTCTTAACAGAAAATAAGCTAAATAAAGATCAGATGATCGAGCTTTCAATCCCAAATTATAATTAACCAGAAGCCTGACTCAGCAAACATTACTTAAAGTCTCTGGACATCTGTTTCCTTATCTGTAAAAGAAAGATCATGGAATTTGTTCTAATCGAATGAATGAATGACAGTTCTTATAAATATCACCTTATAGACAAGCCTTGAGATAGAAAGTAAGTTTTGCTAATGATGTGAGAAAATTATTGAAGGATAAGTCAACATTCAGAAAAACCATATTTAAACAGTAAATTCACATTTGTATTTTTGTATTTAATGAGTTTTATAGTAAAGTATTCAGGATAAATTTAACAATAGATATTTTATGTTTATTTTTCAGAAAGCATCTTAATTTATTTGGTTAAAGGATATCTATTTGCATCCATTTCCTTGAAAGAATGGAGAAATACAATTTTTAAATTAAATCTGTGAATTAAGACTGAACCTGCAGATGGTGCTATGATACCTTCTTAAGATTCAGTCGTTTTCTTTTTAGTTTAAGTTCTTAGGGAAATATATGGTTCCTTTATTTTGTGTGTTTGTTTGTTTTTATCCCCCCCCAAAATTAAATGGAATTATTTCTCTTTATTTTTGTGTTTTATTATTAAAATGGGAAAAATTGCCCTTACCATTGGAAAAATCTGCAGTAGTTACTCTGCAAAAGTTGTGTGCTTTCTTACATGAAATAATTTCACTTCTGTGTCTTTTTTCTTTTAGATATTTTTTGCTTATCACACAGCATCAGTTTTTCTGTGGCTCTCAATCAACTTACTTTGTTGTTGATGTTGTTAAATAAAATTGCTTCACTGAGAACTGGGTAATAAAGAGCTAAGGATAAAAATTTCCATAGGAGAACCATTTCAACCTCTTGTTTGTGATAATCAGGTAAGCAAAACAACAAAGATTTCCCAGAATTAAGCCACAAGAACTCAGGCTGAAGGCAGAGTTGTCAATGGTGAAAAGTTTCCAGACATTTTGAAATTTAATTCATTTAAATTTTCTTGTAAAGGTATTATAAAATATGATGAAGCCTAGAAGGATCTTCTTTTACTGGATCAGTCTGACTTTGAACTAAGCAAATAGATACTAAAATCTTATAGTAGAAAAAGAAAGGGCCTTTGAAGCAGATCTCTCTTGAGGAAGTAAGAACAAAATTGTAAAAAAATATATGCACTGGAAATTTCAACAAATAGAAGTAAGGATTGAATTTAATTTTTGTCCATAAAATTGTTCATGTAGCTGTACTTTTACCTTGAACTCTGGTTACTAAGCTACTTTGAATGAAAAGCCCACAAGTAGAAATTAACTGTGTATCAAAGCACAGTACTCTATCCACACTTTCCAACTACTTCTTTGCAACCACCTTCAAGTGATTGAGTTGAAGATGTTCAAAAGCTGCTGTGGACAAGTGCTGGAGAGGATGCAGAGAAAAAGGAACCCTGAGGTACTGCTGGTGGGAATGCAGACTGGTGCAGCCACTGTGGAGAACATTATGGTGTTTCCTCAAAAAACTAAAAATGGAACTCCCATTTGACCCAGGGATCCTACTTCTAGGAATATATCCCAAGAAAACAGAAACACCAATGCACCCTTATATTCATAGCAACACAATTTACAATAGCTAAGATTTGGAAACAGCCTAAGTGCCTATCAGCAGATAAATGGATTAGAAAAGTGTGGTACAACTACACAATGGAATTCTATGCTGCTGTAAAAAAGAAGAAATGCTTACCATCTGCAACAGCATGGATGGACTTAGAGCATTATGCTAAGCGAAATAAGCTATTCAGAGAAAGATAAATATCACATGATCTCACTCATTTGTGGAATATAATGAACAACATAAACTGATGAACAAAAATAGAACCAGAGACAGAGAAGCATCGAACACACTGTACAACCTATGATGGAAGGTGGGGGGGGGTAGTAAGGGGTAAGAGATCAACCAAAGGACTTGTATGCATGCATATGAGCATAACCAATGGACACAGATAGTAGGGAGGTGATGGCTTGTGCTTGGGAGTGGGGGTGGCCGGGGAGAGGTCAATGGGGGGAAAAGGAGACTCATGTAATTCTTTAAACAATAAAGAATTAAAAAAAAAGCTGGTGTGGGTGTGGGTGTGGGTGGTGTGGATGTGTGTTGGAGAATGGAGGAGAAACACGGTAATGCTACACAGTGCAAAGATTTATAAAAGGATGCGTATGACTTTTGAAAAAGAAGAAAAGTTGAATGCCTGGAGGTGAAAGGTCTGGTAACTTAGTTTTTAATCATTTGAGATTATGTGTGAGAGAGGGCATTGGGAAGGATGAGATTTTATAGAAATGTCACACAGTAATGGTACTACCACCATCTACTACAGTGTGCATGTTGCCCTAGCCTTGAGACTTTCTGAAACTTTTACACTGGGATTAATTTCAACATAAAGGAATTGTAATAAAATTACGGGAAATTGCTTCTCTATGTTTTTAAAATTAATATAGATTTCAACACGCTGGCTGTTTGTCTCAGTGGTTAGAGCATCAGCCCATGGATTAAAGAGTAGCAGGTTCAATTGAGGTCTGCACCTCCCTTGTGGGCTCCATCCCTGGCCCAGTCTGGGCAAGTGCAGGAGGGAGCCCATCCATGTGTCTCTCACACATCAATACTTCTTGCTCTCTGTCTCTCCCTTTCCCTTCCTCTCTCTCTAAAATATAATAAATAAATACATATTTAAATATTTAAAAATATATGTATAGATCCCAAAATGATTACATAAATCAGGATTTACATAAATAGCATAAAAATAAAACTGGCTTTAGGAGAATTGAGGCTTTGTAATAAAAGAGAATTATAAATTAGTAAGCATAACAAATGTGTTTGTTGCTTTTCATTTTTTCTTTTTTTTAAATAATTCTTTATTGTTGAAAATATTACATATGCCCCTCTTTTTCCCCCATTGATGCCCCCACACCTAGCCCCAGGCCCTCATCACCCCATCATCTGTGTCCAAGGGCCATGCATATATATATACAAGGTTCTTGGTTTATTACCTCTCACTCAGCTACCCTCCCCGCCTTCACTTTGAGATTCCACACTCTGTTCCATGCTTCCATCACTTTGGATCCACTCTGTTCACCAGTTTATTTTGTTTCTTAGATTTCACATCTGAGTGAAATTATGTGATACTTGTCTTTCTCTGGCTGGCTTATTTCACTTAGCATGATAATCTCTAGGTTCCTCCATGCTGCCTCAAAAGGTAAGATATTCTTCTTTTTTACTGCTCCGTAGTATTCCATGGTATAAATGTACCACAGCTTTTTTATCCAATCATTGACTGATGGGCACTTGGGCTGTTTCCAAATCTCAGCTATTGTAAATTGTGCTGCTATGAACATAGGGGTGGATACATTCTTTCTGATTGGTATTTCGGATTACTTAGGATAACAAACATGTTTGGTGCTTTTCAAATCTACTCGTGCATATAAAATTTCTATTTTCTGACGAAAACTCAAGGGTTCTGGCTATAGCATTTGCTTATATCTTTGTTGCTAATTAAAAAGCAAAATATTTCACATTAAACTTGATACCATTTTTATCTAAAGAACAGGACATTTCCTCTTGGTCTTTTGCATCATGAAGTCTCTCACTATAGATTTATATAAATCAGATATACTTACAATTATGTAAGAACTCCCAGTCCTATTACCCCTGTGGGAGAGCTGCTGTGACCTCTTTCAGAGTTCTGTGATGCTCAGCCCTACATATAAGCCCTAAAAAATAATGGGCATTTGAACTCCTGGTCAAGGTAGAATGAAAGCAGCTGCTGGGAATAGCACCCGACCATAGCCAGAACCAAGTTCTAGTTCAACTCTAAGGACAAGAACTGGTGGAGCCAAATAAAAGATTCCCAGTCACCTGGTAAGCATAGAAATGCCTCATCTCCTCACATGTGTATGCAGAATTCTTTTGGTTGAAAGATGCTTTCCCTGCTTACTCTTTGACTCAATACTGCTTTTTAAAATTATGCATTCAAGAAGGGTTATTTTTTGTTATTTGCTTGTATATACATTTTTGACTGAAGCGTTCAGTGGGTACATTTGTTTTTGAGGTATTAAATTTGCTTTTTAGTGATAATTTTTCTGTTACATGTCAGTTATATGAACCTAGGAAGTATGTATTATCCTCTTTAATTTAAATTTAAATGCCTTAATTTTTATATGCAGAAAAAGAAACACACCTAATACTCCTACGTTTCTATCCAAAAACTACTTAGAAATACAATGCATATGAGGAATAGATGTAAAAATCACAAGCTTTGTGTTTAATATATTTTTCATTTTATGGCAAAATTATTTCACTGAAGATATGTGATTTAATGATTTTATTTTAGATATTAATTTTTACTCTTAATCAAATTAATTGTTCAAATCCAGGCATTAAAGAATAAAGTTTCAATAATATATAAAATTTAAAGCCAAAAGAATTTACATACAAAAGAAATTTAGATATATAGATAGAAAGATAGATGATAGGTAGATAGATATGCATAGCTATACATACATATACACCCATTATTAAATAGATGGCACCCCAGTTTTATATTAGTCAGATGCCAAAACTTAATGTAGAATAAACAATCAGTTTTTTAACTATTTAAAAAGATACTAAACCTGGATGTCACAACCCAGTTATCAGCAGATGGCCCCCAGGTTACTTCCAGGACTGTAAAGTGTATGATGTTCAATATATACTTGGGCCCACTATGTGCCTGGGGAGAGGGGGGCAGCAGTTGAAAGAGATTCTAATTCAAGCACCTGTCACTGAGAGAAATCCTCTTGATTTATAAAGGAATCATATTGCTGTTAAACTTTTCTTGGAAGATAAAAATTACTTTCCAAACTCTGCAAGAACAATGAGAAACATCTGCTGCACACACAGCATTACTGGGAATCTTTCTAAAATTAAGAAAACACTTATGTGTAAAGATATGTTTACCCCCTTTTTTATTGACGTATTATTCACTGTGGTCAAGACAGGGAAACAATCTAGATGTCTTTTTTTTTAATTTACTTTTTAATTCACACCCAAGGATATTTTTCCATTGATTTTAGAATGTATGGAAGAGAGAGGGAAAGATAGAGAGAAATATCGATGTGAGAGAAACACATCGATTGGTTGCCTCTTGCATGCACCCCGACAAAGGCCCAGGCCAGGGAGGAGCCTGCAACTGAGGTACATGCCCTTGACCAGAATCAAACCTGGGACCCTTCAAGTCATAGGGCTGATGCTCTATCCACTGAGCCAAACCTCCTGGGGCCTTTATGTCTTTTGATGGATGGTTGGATAAAGAAGTGGTACTTATGTACAATGGAATACTACTCAGCCATATAAATGATGAAATATTGTCATTTTGGACAACATGGATAGAGCCTGACAGTAAAAGGCTAAGGGAAATGTCAGTCAGAAGTCTAGAGCCATATAAGTTCACTCATACAGGCTGTCCCAAAAATGTATACACACTTGAACAGCTGAGAGCTCAATTTTGAAAATGAAATGAATTGGAATAAACACTGCCTTTATAATTTTTTAAAGTGTGTGTATACATTATTTGGGACACCCTATGTGTGGCATACAAAACAGAGCAACAAATGAACAAACGAACAAACAAAAACTCATAGAGGAAGATAATAGGATGGTGGTTACCAGAGGGGAAATGGAGTTGGAGGGAAGATGAAGAAGGTAAAGGGGGTTAAAAATATGGTGATGGAAGGAGACCAGTCTTTAAGTGCCTAGCAAACAATGCAATCCTATAAAATAAAAGGCTAATATGCAAATCGACCAAACAACTGGTTGCTATGATGCACACTAACCACCAGGGGCAGACACTCAATGCAGGAGCTGCACCCTGGTGGTCATTGTGCTCCCACAGGGGGAGCACCGCTCAGCCAGAAGCCAGGCTCATGGCTGGAGAGCTCAGCAGCAGTGGCGGGAGTCTCTCCTACCTCTGCAGCAGCGCTTAGGATGTCCGACTGACTGCTTAGGCTCCCAAACATTGAGAGGACGCAGGCCAGGCTGAGGGCCCCCCCCCCAAAATTGCACAATTTTGTGCACTGGGCCTCCAGTACACAGATAATGTATCATACAATTGTACACCTGAAACATATATAATCTTATTAACCAATATAACCCCATTAAAAAAAGAAGAAGAACGGCCTGGCTGGTGAGGTCTGTGGTTGGAAAAACTGACATGACTCTCTCCCTATTGAGGTACAGAGATGGGAACCAAAAAGAATTCCCAGCTCCTCGTGCTCCTGATCCTTCTCAGCGTGCTCTTCTCACAAACATGGGCCTTGCCTGCTTTGGAAGCAGAAGCGCTGAGGTAAGTTCCCTTTCAATTGCGACAGTTGAACTTTCTGTCCTGATCTAAATGAGAATTTGCTACCCTATAGCAACTATCAGTCTGTTCTCTGTATTTATGTATCTGATTATATTTTGTTTGTTCATTTATTTTGTCCTTTAGATTTTGCATACAAGTGAAATCATATGGATTTCTGTTTCTCTGACTGTGATCTAAAAACAAAATTTAATTTAAAATAGGAATTTACTTTTTGTTATTTTGGAAAACTCAAGTTTTTAGATTATGAATTTTTAATGGAAAATTAGGTGGATATTCTATGATATCTTAATCTAATATCCTTTTTTAAACATCAGATCAACATTAGTCCTTCATACATCACTTATTGAAATTGTGTTCATACATAAAGATTAGAAACCACAAGGCCCCACCAAATTAATTAAATTTGAGTACCATTCAAAAATGAGGTGATTCTTTGGACTTGATCAATACAGAGAAATATATCATACCAAGGTGAATCTTTGAAGCTGGGTTCTGAGACTTACAGAAATAAAAGTACATGACGAATGTTTCAGATAAATAATATTAAATATCAACAAATACTAAAGTGCTCCCCGTTTTCATAATGAATGTTATAAGATTTTCAAAATTTTATCCTATATAATAAAAGCGTATGTGGCGTCACACCCTCACTCAATGCCCTTGTGCCATGTCATCATAAGATGGCCACTACAAGATGGCCACCACAAGATGGCTGCCACAAGATGGCCAGCAGGGGAGGGCAGTTGGGGGCAAACAGGACAGCAGGGAAAGGCGGTTGGGGGTGATTGGGCCAGCAGTGGAGGGCAGTTGGGAGTGACCAGGCCAGCAGGGGAGGGCAGTTAGGGGCAACCAGGTTGGCAGGGGAGGGCAGTTGTGGGTGATCAGGCCAGTAGGGGAGGGCAATTTTGGGGGCAATCAGGTCGGCAGGGGAGGGCAATTTGGGGCAGTCAGGCCAGCAGGGGAGAAGTTAGGGGTTGATCAGGCTAGCAGGCAGAAATGGTTAGGGGCAATCAGGCAGGCAGGCAAGGGAGCAGTTAGGAGCCAGTAGTCCCAGATTGTGAGAGTGATGTCCGACTGTGCCCTGTGGGATTGCACCTCATCCAGCAGTTGGACATCCCCTGAGGGGTCCCAGATTGGAGAGTGTGCAGGCCAGGCTGAGGGACACCCTCCCCCTATGCATGAATTTCATGCACCGGGCCTCTAGTTGTGTATAAAATCTTTCTTCCTGTGAAATTTAACTTCTCAAAGGGAAGATATTACCAAGGAAGTGTACATGGCTTAATGCTCTAATAAAATTGAATAGAGTGGTCTTATCTATCTATCTATCTATCTATCTATCTATCTATCTATCTATCTATTTATCTATCTATCTATCTATCTGGCTAATATGCTGTGTCCCCTTGGGATTTCAACTGTGAGATTGGGAGTTTGCTTGCTATGACGTGCGCTGACCACCATGGGGGGCACAGAACAAAGGAAGGTACCAGCCAGCAACCAACAGCTGTGGAAGGGAGGCCCCGTTGGGCAGCCAGAAGAAAGGCCCCAGCTGGCAGCCAGAAGGCCCTGATCAGCCCTGATCGCTGGCCAGGACTAGGGACCCTACCCGTGCACGATTTTATGGACCAAGCCTCTAGTTCATGGATAAAAGTTGTATGGTATCAATTACTGAGCTAAACAAAATTTTATTACTTATACTGTCATAAACAATAGAAACCATTGTCAACTATTTTACCCATCTTTTTAAAATGGGTGATATTTCCCAAGATTTTATGTGTCTCATTTAAAATGATTGTAAAAAATATGTTATTTCCTGAGAAAGAAATTCATATACTTGGTGACAGAATACCATTTGAAGGGAAAAATTAACTTGATCAAGCTTTGGTAAAAGTAGACCCAGATTGGTTGCAAATTGTATTAACTGAAAATGGCAGGTGAGTTCATTTTTAAGGAGTAGTATTTAAGAAAATGTACTTTTGAAATTTAATTTTTTTTTATTTTTGTGTTTCCATGAAGCTTTTTCTCCAATGATACACGTTTCCACGTGTCATGGCTTCATCCAGCCTCATTTATGGCAGCTTGTGCCTCTGTACATGACTTTCTTACACAGGCTGTAACATGGAACAAGCCAAGAAGAACTTGCATTGTGTTGCACAAACTATCAACAGCAGAGATTGCACCAATTCTAGGAAAACTTTCACCTTTAGGATTCCAGGTTAGAGGAAGTGTCATGTCTGTCTAAAGAAAGGATGTCTAATGAGAAACGCTGTTCATTCACAGAGCAATGGGTTAAGAGCAGCACTGAAGTATAGACAGAGTAGCTCTCTACTGAAGACAAAGAATAAAAGCTTCCTCATAAGGACAGAAAACTTGGTTGTTGCACACTAAGGTCCTTTCTATGCTAAGAGATTTTGAATGCAAAATAGTTTGGAGAAGAAATAGCAAAAGGTCTAATAAAGTGTTTGCAAAAATCAAGATAGTTTCTTTTCTGTAAATGATTCATTTATTTTTTTTGCAATTTGATAACTCTTGATAATCTTTAATTTACTTGGATACACCAGGCCTATGCATTAGGAAATAAGACTGTGTAGTCATAAAATGCTCACTGTCTTCTCACCGACTTATATTATCTTGGTAGCAAATATTTGGAAATCTACAATCAAATTGAAGTCGACATAGTAAACAGTAAATGAGCCATAGTATAACATAAAGCATATTTTAACTTAAACCATGATACTTGTTTTTAACTTTCCTGCTCAAACCATCATTGGAAGAGTCTTTATTTAAATAGCCAATAGCTGAATATAGAGGTGGCACTATTCATGTGGCAAAGCTTCTAAAGAAGCATTTATTTTTAAAGAATATTTTCTCCCAGTGGCAAAACACAACTGCAAATAATTTCATATATATTTGCTCAGTTAATATAGAGTGTGACTTTGCTCAGTTAATACAGAGTGTGCGTTTGCTCAGTTAATACAGAGTATGCCTTAAACATCACAGAAAATGTCTAATGTGTTGCATTATTCCTCTTTTAGATTTAGGGGTATATTTGTTTTAGTATAATTGTGACAGAAAATGAGTGGGGTGTTGGAATTCCTTTTTATCTGACACCAAGAAACCTAGGAATATTGGCTTATAAATCATCCTATCTAATAAAAGGGTAATATGCAAATTGCCCATCACTCCAACACACAAGATGGCTGCCCCCATGTGGACACAAGATGGCCACCACAAGATGGCCAGCAGGGGAAGGCAGTTGGGAGGAACCAGGCCTGCAAGGGAGGGCAGTTGGGGGTGATCAAGCCTGCAGGGGAGGGAAGTTAGGGGTGACCAGGCCTGCAGGGGAGGGCAGTTGGGGGGTACCCATGCCTGCAGGGGAGAGCAGTTGGGGGGGACAAGGCCTGCAGGGGAGGGCAGTTGGGGGGGACCAGGCCTGCAGGGGAGGGTAGTTAGGGGCAATTAGGCTGGCAGGGGAGCAGTTAGGCATCAATCAGGCTGGCAGGGGAGTGGTTAGGGGGTGATCAGGCTGGCAGGCAGAAGCGGTTAGGGGCAATCAGGAAGGCAGGCAGGCAGGCGAGCAGTTGGGAGCCAGCAGTTCTGGGTTGTGAGAGGGATGTCCGACTACCCATTTAGGCCCTATCCAATAGGATCGGGCCTAAGATTGGGCCTAAATGGGTAGTCAGACATTCCTCAAGGGGTCCCAGATTGGAGAGGGTGCAGGCTGGGCTGAGGGATTACCCCCCCCCACCCGTGCACAAATTTCGTGCACCAGGCTGCTAGTTTTTTTATAAAACCCTTTGTTTGCTTTTCCTCAATTTTCTTAGCAATCTCAGAAGACCCAGGGACCAAATAAACATCTCAGAAGATCAGGGACTAAATAAACGCCAGTCAGATGCATTATTCACTGACAATTATTCCAGACATCGAACAATGCTGGCTGTGAGAAAGTTCTTGTTGAGTTTTACTGGGAAATCAAGGTAAAGAAACTGATACCTTGCTTTATTCAGAAATTGTAAGTGACTTTCAAAATACAAGCTTCATATGGAGCCTTACCTCTCAATCTCACTACCTATACTCTGAAACAGTAATTCTCAACCTTGGCTGCCACAAGACAACCCTAAAGAATTTTAAAAGTATGGTATTTGGGCCCTACCCAAAACCCAATATCAGGAAATTAGGGCCTCTATAGATATGGTTCTAGACCAGGGTATTTCATAAGCCTTCCCAGTTGGCTCTATTGTGTCTCCAGGGGTAAAAAAAAAAAAAAAAGATAACAATACAGGCATCTACTCAGAATCTAGAAGCAAGTTTTATCAAAAGAACTGGGTTTTAACCATGGAAAGCCCAGTTAACTAGTAATTTGGTATCACATAGAACTCCAAGTATGAGCATTTCAACTCCCTTATTTTACCAATTAGCTCTGAGTTATTTTGTCTTCTGAGATTCAGTAAGGCCCGAGTCTGTCTGGGGTGTGTAAACATTGGAGCACAATAAACAGAAAGTGGGAGCTCTCTCTTTTTATTGTGATTATTATGTGTAGATGGTGAGTGTTAGGGACAATTCTGATGGGGTGAGAACAGACAAAATGACTCTCTCTGCTGACCAAATTATAATTCTGTAAGGAAAAGTTAAGCTCCTTTACTATTAAAAAACAAATAATAGTTAATAACTAACATTATAGGTAATTATTTAGCCCCCAGAGAACTTCACAGAGCACAGACAATAGCATAGGTTACACATTCCTTTAGATGTTTTCTCATCTAAGAGCCTTCACATGCACAATTTTCTCTTCCTGGTCTGCAGGGTTGGGAAAAAACCTAAAGAAGAACAATGATTCAAAGAAACTCTTTGGAACAAAGCCGATGACGAGTTTTTAGTGGTGAGTATATATGTGCATGCTTATCATATTCCTACAGCCATCATCCAGCTATTTCAGTAGGTAAGAGTCGCTTGGTAAGAAATATCTTAGATCTGGTCACAGTGAGACCTCATGTAAGAATGACACTCCGACATGTAGTGAACAGTGGACCAGTAAATGGCTTCAAATGATTCTTGCTGGGTTCTAATCACATAAAGGAGGAAAACCACATGACTAAACAGTTTTTTATCTTCTAGTTTACTCAGACATACTCCTACCCTCTGTCCAGATATAAGATGGAGGAAAGTGATCCACACCACATAATGAGAACTGGCTTTCCTATTGATGTCAAGCCAGGCTGCTCGTATTGCTTTAAGAATTCAGCTGATGATCAACTGCTGGCATCTTATTTAGTACTAGAGGGTCGATGCACGGAATTTGTGCAAGGGGCTTGGCCCTGGCAGCTGCGGTGGCTTGCTTTGGTGGCTTGCCTCAGCCCTAGCAGCAACGGCTTCATCCAGAAGGACGTCTGGAAGGTTTTTTGGCTTTCCCAGTCTAATTAGCATATTATGCTTTTATTATTATAGACTAGAGGCCTGGTGCACAAAATCGTGCATGGGGCAAGGGGCAGTGGGTGGTTCCTCAGGCTGGTTTGCAGGCTCTCGCAATCCAGGACCTCCCCGGGGATGTCCAACTCACAATCTGGGACCACTGTTTCCTCATTGCTCACTTGCCTGCCTGCCTGAGTGCCCCTAACTGCCTCTGCCAGCCTACAAGATCACCACTAACGACCTCAGCTTGTCTGCCTGATTGCCCCTAACTGACTCTGCCTGACTGCCTGATCACCCATAACTGCTCGCCTATGGGCCTAATCACCAGTAACCGCTCACCTGCTTATCTGATTGCCCCTAACCACTCTGCCTGCCTGTCTGCCTGCCTGATTGCCCCTAACCGTCTCTGCCTTGGCCCCCACCATTGTGGCTTCATTCGATAGGAGGCCCGGAAGGACATCCAGAAAGCCATTCGCCTGTCCAGTCTAATTAGCATATTACACTTTTATTATTATAGATAAGTACAGGGAAATGGCACCAAAATATAGCAAGGCTTGTTATTGTGAAAATTCCAAGGTACTCTGGGTAGAACTGTCTTCCTTGAAATATAGCAACTTCAGACAGCAAAAATGAAGTTCAGCTTCTTCTACCTATAAAGTGTATAGTAGGTACTATGATTGCAATAGCAGTCACTGGAAAAGATTTTTTTGAGTAGAGAAAACACAAATAAGTTTATTCTCTTTGTTTAGTGATAAACTTGTTACCATAATTGCTTTTATATATACACATTATATTTCTCTTCCAAGTACATCAATGTTACCCAATTCATAAAACGTATTTGTGATACTTGGCTTAGTAATATTTTATATTGTCACTATATCAAAGATTATCAAATTTGTCTCAAATGGCTCCAAGAGAAATATTTTTGGTTTTGTGGTCTATATGGTTTCTGCTAGAAATACTCAAATATGCTATTGTAATATGAAAGCAGCCAAAAATAATATGTAAAAGGAATGGGAGTAGCTGTGTTAAAATAAAACTTTATTTATAAGACATTAAGGTAGAGTAGACTACAACCCTGAAGGGGTCAAGGAGATTACAGGAGACCCAAGCTCAGAATGACTGAAATTCATTTTCCAACTTTAGTCCTGGTGTTCACGAGAGTCCTAAATAGTGGGCAGGGTGTCTGTGAAGACACCTTCACAATTGGTGACTTGTATCCACTGATTACCCTTCACTTCTAAGGGACATGCATGGGGAGGGTTGTGGCACATGCTCATTCATGGTCATAGATGGATAGTTCAGAGCAATGTGTACCTTTGTTCAAAAAAAGTTAATCCCATGTAGCTTTCTGTAAAACTATTTATAAGAAGAAGGCCTCTCCATTATTATATAGCACAGCAGACAATAAAACATGGAAGAGGGCTAACCACTGTGTCTTTTGTAAATTGTAAGATTATCTATGAGTTTATATCTTTCATTCTTATTTTGAATATGTAGTTTTGGACAAATTCTTTTTCACAAGCAATCTTGTGGGTCAGCCATTTGTGAAAATTACAAATGGGGAATTAGTGATTGGTCATAGGGCCCCTTCCCATCCCAGCGCCTTTCCACCCATCAGTCCTTTGGAAGATGCACTCCTGGTATCCCACCACATGCTCTCCTGTCACAGGCTGTGGAGAAGGTGCTAGGACAAATACTAGTGGGTATTCATCAAATGAGTGGATAAGGGAATGAAATTAACATACTGTCAATGAAAGTATTTATATGCTTATATACCAATTCTTTCTTTTTCAGAATTATAGAAGAAAAATTATTAGATGAAGTAATTGTAGTTTGATTTCTATGCAAGTAATTCAAGAAAACATCGTCAAATAAAATAAAATCAAATAAAATGCTGTGTTGTGCATGTTGTAATTTATTTTATTCTAATTCATAACCATTATGCTTACATTGTAGATAATATTTGTAAATTCTTAAATTGGTCATTAACTAAGGAAAATCTTGGAATTCATATGCTTTGTACAATTTCTATCAAAACATATTTAATTATAAAGTTCTAGGCTAATCCCAAGTATATGAGGATTTTTGGAAGTGTAGTCACTGAGAAAAATTGATCTGTTTCTTTTTTTAAATAAATCTTTATTGTTCAGATTATTACAGGTGTTCCTCTTTTTTTTTCCCCCATAGCTCCCTTCCACCTGATTCCTCACCCCACCCCATGCCCTTACCCCCCACCACTGTCTTCATCCATAGGTGTAAGATTTTTGTCCAATCTCTTCCCGCACCCCTCACACCTCCTTCCCCCTGAGAATTGTCAGTCCACTCCCTTTCTATGTCACTAATTCTATTATATTCACCAGTCCATTCTGTTCTTCAGATTTTTTATTCACTTGATTTTTAGATTCACTTGTTGGTAGGTATGTATTTGATGTCATTTTGTTGTTCATAATTTTTATCTTTACCTTTTTCTTCTTCCTCTTCTTAAAGAATACCCTTCAGCATTTCATGTAATCCTGGTTTGGTGGTGATGAACTCCTTTAGCTTTTTCTTGTCTGTGAAGCTCTTTATCTGACCTTCAACTCTGAATGATAGCTTTGCTGGGTAGAGTAATCTTGGTTGTAGGTTCTTGCTGTTCATCACTTTGAATATTTCTTGCCACTCCCTTCTGCACAGTTTCTGCTGAGAAATCAGCTGACAGTCGTATGGGTGCTCCCTTGTAGGTAACTAACCATTTTTCTCTTGCTGCTTTTAATATTCTCTCTTTGTCTTTTACCCATGGCATTTTAATTATGATGTGTCTTGGTGTGGTCCTCTTTGGATTCCTCTTGTATGGTGTTCTGTGTGCTTCCTGAACTTGTAAGTCTATTTCTTTCACCAGGTAGGGAAAGTTTTCTGTCATTATTTCTTCGAATAGGTTTTCAATATTTTGCTTTCTCTCTTCTTCTGGCACCCCAAAAATTCGGATGCTGGTACGCTTAAAGTTATCACAGAGGCTCCTTACACTATTTTCATATTTTTGGATTCTTTTTTCTTTTTGTTTTTCTGGTTGGGTGTTTTTTGTTTCCTCATATTTCAGATCTTTGGTTTGATTCTTGGGGTACGTTGATCTACAGTTGAATTCTGTATATTCTTTATTTTAGACAGTGTATGCTTAATTTCTGACTGGTCCTTTTCCATTTTTTTTTTTTTTTTTGGCATTCTCATTAATATCCTTAAAGGTCTCACTAAGTTCCTCAGAGGTTTTTAGAAGATTCTTGAGTATCCTTATAAATGCGGTTCTGAACTCTATGTCATTCAGTAGTTTGCTTTCCTCCATTTCTTTCATTCGTGACATGTTTCTTTGTCTCCGCATTTTGGCCACTTCCCTGTGTTGATGGAGTGGCTTTGTGTGGTAGGTGACCTATAGGGGCCAGTAGCTCAGCCTCCCCAATCACCTGAGGTGGACGCTCTTGGTACACCCCTTTGTGGGCTGAGTGCAAAGTCTTGGTGTAGTTAAGCCTTGATTGCTGTTGGTACACTGGGAGGAATTGACCTCCAGGCCAATTGGCTGTGAGGACCCGCTGTGTCTATAATGGAAGAACTGCTGCGCTGGAAACACGCTTATGGTGCAGGACTTGTTTCAGTGGGGCTTTGGTGCTCACTGAGTGTGCCTCTTGAATGTGTCACTTATGGATGTGAGGAGTTGAAATCTGGTGTCTTACACTGACCACTAGGTACACTGGCTTCTGGATCTCCAATGGGGTGCAGGTCAGCTACTGTCTGAGGCCACCCAGCAGGAGCTACAGCAAGAACTACAGTTTTCTCCTCTTTGCTTGGGGTTTGGAGGTTTTGGAGCCGTCTGACCAGGGTTGCAAGTTTGCTAGGTTAAGCTGCGATGGGGCAGGCCATTCATATGCTAAAGCCGCTGCTTGGAGCTTGGGTGGGTTTGTAGGTTGTGCGGGGCGGGGTCTCAGGGCGTCACTAGGCTAGGGCATGGCAAACTGCCATGGCTGCCAGTTAGCCGGCTCTGCATCTCCGACCGCGTCCCCGCGTCCCGCACCTCAGCACAGTAAACAATTATTCCTGCATGCAGCTCTGCAAGCAAGCCACCCTCTTTCCGACCAGATGGCAGACAGTCCAGCTTCTCCCCATAGGAGTTTGGGTCCCCCGCGTCTCCCCAGAAACTGGATTTCAGAGTAATCAGGGGCTTGTCTCCCTTTGGGTTGAAAAAAGCAACGCCTGCCGCCAGCCCGGCTGGCGTGCCTCCGTACCTCAGCTCTTCAGCGCTTGTGCATGTCTCAATGCTCTTTTCTCTTTCCTTCTAGTTGTAGAACTTCCACTCAGCCAGCTTTCCCTTGGTTCTGGGTGATAGACGTTTTGTCTTTTAGTTGTAGTTTTGAAATTGTTGTGCGAGGCAGCAGTTTAGGTGTTTACCTACGCCGCCATCTTGGATCCTCTCTCAAAGTAAGAATCTTAAAGGCGGGTGGCATCACTGCTGGTCATGGCGAACACCACAGAGGCCAACCGGCAGGCTTACTTTCATGCCTCACTGAACAGCTGATCTGTTTCTTTATAGAGCTTCCTTAACTATTCAGATAGTACAGCTGATTATGAGTGTGTGCAAATTTAACTGTTCAGCAGATAGAATTCTGTGCCAAATTAATCCCAAAATGTCTCAGAGATCCCTGGCTGGTGTTTCTCAGTGATTAGAGTAATGGCCCATGCACTGAAGGGTCTCCGGTTCAATTCCAGGTCAAGGGCAGGTTCCTGGGTTGCAGGTTCAATTCCAGGCCCCAGTCACACTCTCTCTCTCTCTCTCTCTCTCTCTCTCTCTCTCTCTCTCTCTTTCTCTCTCTCTCTCCCACATTCATCAATAACTTTCTCTCTCTCTAAAAATCAATGAAAAAAATATGGTGTGTATTTGGTTTATTTTTATTTGAGGCTACGGGTCTTATATTCTTAATCAAAACATAATGAAATGATAGAGAAAATGGGAATCAGAAAGACCCAAACCATTATTAAAGAATCAATATCATCACAACACAAAGATTCGTCACTCTGAATTGCTAAATTAGAGCACATGGCTATATACTGAGTGTACTGCTTAATAATGCTGATTTTTTTCACTAGATGGAGTTACACATATGTTGATATATATGCGATTTGATATGTATGCTATTTTGTTGTATTGACAACAAGCTTCAAAACCTTACATGTCAAATTTTCTGAAGGTGTTAACATCATAGATATTTTTACACTTAAAAATCTCGAATATCGTGCCAAAAAAAAAAAAAAAGCATTTGAGAGAAGTTTTAATTCATTACTTTATTTTGAAGAAAAGTGCTGCTGAAAGTTATCCTATACTTCTGGAAGCTTATGGTGAACATGCTCCTTCTCAAGATACTTGTGAATGCTGGTTTAAAGCTTTAAATGTTATGATTTCGATGTGAAAGACAAAGAACGTACAGGTCAACCGAAAAAGTTTGAAGACCAACAATTACAAGCATTATTGAATGAAGATGCCTGTCAAACTCAAAAACAACTTGCAGAAAGATTCAATGTTGCCCAGCAAAGAATCTCTGATCATTTACAAGCAATGGGAAAGATTTTAAAGGAGGGAAAATGGGTGTCACATCAACTGAATGAAAGACAAATGGAAAACCAAAAAGTCATCAGTAAAATGTTGTTTCAACAGCACGAAAGAATGTCTTTTGTGTATCAAATTGTGACTGGTGATGAAAAGTGGATTTTTTTTTTTAGAATCCCAGATGCACAAAATCATGGGTTGATCCAGGTCAACATCGACTGCAGGGCCAAATCGCTTTAGAAAGAAGACAATGGTCTGTGTTTGGTGGGATCAGAAAGGTGTGTGTATTATGAGCTTCTAAAATCAGGTGAAAATGTTAATACTGATCGCTTCTGACAACAAATAATCAATTTGAATGACGCTTTGGTCATGAAAGGATTAGAATATGCCAGAAGGCACGGCAAAATAAATTTGCTTCATGATGATACACCATCACACACTTCAAAACCAGTTAAAGACATGTAAAAAGATCTTGCCTGGGAAGTATTAACCCACCTGCTGTATTCACCAGACCTTGCTCCTTCAGATTACCACTTGTTCCAATCAATGGCACATGCACTTTCTGAGCAGCACTTCAAAACGTACAAAGAAGTGGAAAATTGGGTCTCTGAATGGTTTGCCTCAAAACAAGAAAAGTTCTATTGGGACAGTATTCACAAGGTGGGGGAAATGTGTAGGTAGTGATGGACATTACTTTGAATAAAGCACTTTTAATGTTTCTCTTAAAATAATTGTGTTTTCTTTGATTACAAAATCTGCCATTATTAACCAGTATACCTAGTAAGCAGAGACTAATCTAGATTGACCAGTAATTTCTAGTAATCACTAGTCATCACCAGTAATCACCAGTTCTACTAGTCTAAAACTACAAGTTGAAGTGAATTGGACTAATTTCATCTTTTGTTCATATCTGATATCACAAATTACTAAATATTTGAGGAATGACTTTTCTATGCAAAGCACTGCTATGAAAACAGAAAAAAATCCTTGTGTTATGTAAACGTAAGGAGCTTCTAAGATCAAATTGTAGCAGGATAATAGTGCAATTTGAAAGTGAATCTAAAGAATATTAATTTTATTTTATTAAGAAATCTTTTCAATTTATTCCCTATTCTTTCAAGGACTATTTATTGAATGACTCTGATGTGCAGTGTAGAAATCAGAGAGTTGAGTGTTTAGGCAGAGGGCATAGCTGGTTCCAGCGGGGGAACAGTCCTGGTGCATCTGGACAGCAAGGAAGCCAGTGTGGCCTAGCAGTGTGCACTGCATGAGGGCAGAGTTGAGGATGAGCTCAGAGAGGTCACCATGTTCTGGACCTTGAGGGGCCTCATAGACACCGCCCCCCCAGGAGGACTTGAGGACTGAGAGGAGACGATGATGCAGAGTTTGGGAAAATGGTGTTATAATAGCTGAACTAGATTGGGATAGGATCATTCTGGCTGGTATATTGCGCATAGAGTGAAGGGTATAAAGGGAAGAAGCAGGGAGACAAGGAAGAAGGCCTCTACTGTAAATCAGGTGAAAGATGGTGGTGGCTACTAGGCACAGACTAACGTGGTGAGAAGTAGAATGTGAAGACATCAAAGATTTTGCTGATACATTAAATTTATGAACGAAAAAAGTCCAGCAGGTGCCAAGGTAGATCAGCTGAGCAACTTGAAGGGAGCCATTGCAGATAAGTGAGAGGGAAAAGACAGGAGGAAGGAGGTTCCAGAACACAGTGATTTGGACGTTTTAAAGCTGATGTTGAATGCAGTTGGAGATATATGTGGGAATTTCTGAGGTGATGCTGGCTGGAGGTAAGCAGGTGGTAGACTTCAGTATATAAATGAGATTTAAAGGCACAAGTCATGAGATCACTAAGGGATGGAATGTAGTTAAAGTAGAATCTCAACACCTGCTCCCCAGGTGTGTTCATTACTCAGACTGCCATAACAATATGCCACAGACTCACAGGTTAAACAACAGAAATGGATTGTCTCACAGATCTAGAGGTAGAAGTCTGAGCTCAGGGGGTCTGCAGGGTTGCTTCCTTCTGAGGACTGGGAGGGAAATTCAGATCCATGCCTCTCCCTGACTCTGATACTTTGCTGGCAACTCTGGGGCTTGTAAAAGTGTAACCTCGATTTCTTCTTGAGCTTACCACAGTGTTGTGCCTGTTTGTACGTGAGTGTTTGTGTCTGTGTGTGTGTCTCTAAACTTTTCTTTTGTAGAAGGACATGAAATATATTGGATTAGTGCCCATACTAATGACCTCCAATTAACTTGGTTATGGCTCCAATAACCCTATCTCAAAATAAGGTTCCTATCTGATATAATGGGGTTAGGACTACAGCATATAAACTAGGGGTTGGGGGTGACATAATTCAACTCACAGCACTGAGTCATCCAACATTAAAATGTGGCATGTTGAGGAGAAAATGTAAAATCGATGAAAGAAGCTAATGAAATAGGAGAAAAATAGGAAAGTGAAAAGTTATGGGATAAAAAAAAAACACAAAATAAGGAAAGTTTCTCAGAAAAGATGGAATCATTACAGGTTTACATATAGCTGCTGTGTAAAATAATATTCACTTATTGATTTCTGAAATGAGTGTTAGTGAAGAACCTTGTATGTACTCATCACTGTCCTACCATCTGATGATATAACAGTGAAAAAACATACACAACTTCTTGCTCATTTAGAGCTGAAATTCTATTGAGGGAAGCATATAATAAACTAGTTAAGGAAAATACATATTGTGTCAGAAAGTGATGTGTGAAGAAAACATTAATGCAGGGAAAGAGGATAATATATGTTCAAATAAAAATTTGAAAGTTTAGGTGAGTTACCTAGCAAAGACCTCACAAGACGTGAATTTATGAAAGGCCAGAAAAAATCAGCTGAGAGTCTCTATGAATAGATTATTCTAGACCAGTGCTCGGCAAACTGTGGCTCGCGAGCCACATGCGGCTCTTTGGCCCCTTGAGTGTGGCTCTTCCACAAAATACCACGTGCGGGCGTGCACGAACAGTGCAATTGAAACTTCGTGGCCCATGCGCAGAAGTCGGTTTTCGGCTCTCAAAAGGAATTTCAGTTGTTGTACTGTTGCTATTTGGCTCTGTTGACTAATGAGTTTGCCAACCACTTTTCTAGACTGAAGAAATTCCAGTTGGAAAGCTCTTAGGTTAGGGCTTACCTAATAGTTTTAGGCACATAGCAGAAGCCAATTTGACTGAAGTGGAGAGAATGATTAAAATATAACAGCTCTGATGGCATTCTTAAATACCTGAGCATTGACCAATGAACCAGGAGGTCATAGTTCTATTTCTGTTCAGGGCACATGCCCAGGTATTGGGCTAGATTCTCAGTGTGCCCTGTGCATGAGGTAACCAATGAATGATTCTCATAACTGATGTTTCTATCTCTCTCTCCCCCTTTTTTCCTCTCTAAAATCAATAAAGATATTTTAATAATTAAATAATGTATACAATATAAGAGAGATTAGGAAGAGCTGGGCCTCAGGATCATCATAGGTCATAGCAAATCATTGCCTTTTATTTTGAATGAGCTAGGGAATTAACAGAAAAGATTTTGATAATTGACTTTCAGAATAATTGAACTGGTTGAATGATGTGGGTGAGAGTTGCTTTGGAATGGGCCTAAGAGAATGGGGAAGAGCAATCTACACTATGACATGGACAATCCCTTTAAGTATTTTCCTACCTTGGAAAACAAAGAAAGAGAGCAGTTATCAGGTAGGGAAAAGGGATGTAAAGTAGTTAGTTTTTATATGGAAGAAATATCAAAAACATGTTTGCATGCTGACAAGAAAGATCAAAAAGGAAAATCTGTTGATGCTGTGAATAAAGATTTGCTTGAGTGATACCTTGAGAAATGAGAGGACATGAAGGATAACCAGGGAGATGGCTTGAAATTTGCATGGCGCAGGCATTCTTCAACCAAAGTAATAGGCAGAGTGTCTGGGCCAAAGGTGTCTGGATAGACTTAGGAATGGGTAGAAGCTGATGGAATTCCTCTTTTTTATTTTATTTTATTTTATTTTAACTTTATTGATATAGGTATTACATATGTGTTCTT
This sequence comes from Plecotus auritus, assembly GCF_963455305.1. Lineage (NCBI taxonomy): Eukaryota > Metazoa > Chordata > Mammalia > Chiroptera > Vespertilionidae > Plecotus > Plecotus auritus. The sequence goes on along the minus strand of NC_137775.1, from coordinate 8,544,359 downwards.
ATCCCCTCATTTCCCATCCACCCCTCACTCATGCCCAAACCCCCCAGGTGTCTGTGTCCATTGGTTAGGCTTATATGCATGCATACTAGTCCTTTGGTTGATCTCTCACCCTTATGCCTCCTCTCCCCTACCTTTCCTCTGAAATTTTATGTCTGATGAATGCTTCTCTGTCTCTGGATCTGTTTTTGTTCATCAGTTGATGTTCTTCATTATATTCAACAAATGAGTGAGATCATGTGATATTTATCTTTCTCTGACTGGCTTATTTCATTTAGCATAATGCTCTCCAAACATGCTCAAAGTCACTAATGATCCCAGATATGCAAATCAAAAGGACAATGCTCTACCATCTCACACCTGTCAGAATAGCTATCATCAACAAATCAATAAATGAAAGTGCTGGCAAGTATGCAGAGAAAAAGGAACCCTCGTGCACTGCTGGTGGGAATGCAGACTGGTGCAGCCACTGTGGAGAATAATATGAAGTTTCCTCACAAATCTAAAAATGGAACTTCCATTTGACCCAGTGATCCCACTTCTAGTAATATATCCCAAGAAACTAGAAACACCAATCAGAAAGTATATAAGAATTCCTCTTTTGAATACATTAATTTTCACAGTGAAATAGGTAAGAGTAAAGATAACTGAGGAGTATTAGAGATATGGGAAAAGTTTTTAAAACACAAATAGTTGAAAAGATGACTTGGAAAATAAATGAACTAGGAAAAATATTTTACTGATATGAAGAATTCAGTGATGAATAAGATGATTTTGCAATCTGAGTCACTTTACATATTCCATGAACATTTTATTTTTAATTTTGAAAGTTTAATGAAAGCAAAAGGGCTTTTCCAGAAATATTCCCACAATGTATTTTGTGATTCCAGAACAATCTCTGAATACAACATGCCCATACAGGGAATTTTGGAGGGTGCATGATTGCTCTTTAAGAATCACTACCTAGTAGTCATGTAGTAGTTGGTGTCATGTGAGAGAGAACCTGCAAAAGAAAGATGCTATGTAGGCCATTAACATCATCCAAGGACATCAGAGGAATGGCATGGGAGAGCGTTCCTTGTCCTCTCCCTGAAACTTCAACAAGTTAACCAACTATAATTGAACAAAGAAATCCCTTGTCAACACAGATGCATGCCTGAGAGACCCACACATTGGAACATGTAAAGGTGGCCCCTGGGAATAATCTGGGTGATGAGAAGTGAGGAAAGCACAGGCTGCAAGCAGGTGCAGCCCTGCAGCTGGGAAATGGTGGCTCAGAGGCTGGGAGAGGGGAGACAGCTGGCTGTAGCAGGCACTTCCTTTGATCAGGAGGAACAGAGCTGGGGGTGGGGGCAACTCAGCATGGCAAATGGTGAAGGAGCCAAGTGCCCATCAGTAGATGAGTGGATAAAAAACCTCTGGTAGATTTACACAATGGAACATTATTCAGCCATAAAAAAAAATGAAAAAAATTTACCATTTACAACAGCATGAATGGACCTAGAGAATTATTTCCAACATGAGAAATCAAACAGAAGTTGTTATTTCTGGTTATCATTTCTGGAAAGAAATAAAGATGACCAGATATCCAGACTCACTTGAAGAATATCTTGAATGCTTCCTACAAGGAAATGTGGCCCTGGGCTCATGGTTTGACCAGGTTCATGGCTGGCCACTGATGCAAGAGAAAGAGAATTCCCTATGGGTATTGTATGAGGGGCTGCACCAGGACATGAGAGCCAGTGTGGAGAGGACCAGCCAGTGCTTGGGCATGCAGCTAAGCTCAGAGCTGACCTCAGTCCTCCAGAATATACCCTTCCCGGCCAGCAGAGAGAATAAAATGAGCAATTACCCTCTAACAACTCATACCTATATGGACACAAGCAAAGTGTGTTTTATGGGAAGAGGAATCACTGGGGATTGCAAAGTCAATTCATAGTAACCTAGAGGGAAGCCTTTGTAAAGTTTCTGAAGAGAAGATGGCCAGACTTCTTCAAGGCCTCTTCCCATTGGAATAATGGCCTCCTATCTTTAAACCTGATGTAAACGCTGAATTTCCTGATGTTCTTGCGTGCATGCCTGCTCATACAAAGCAGACTGGGCACTACAATCCATTATAACTACCAATAAGAAGGGTCCTTAGTAACTGAAGGCCAGGCCACCTTCAAGCAGTTATGTAATCGCTCAAATGTACAAACTAACAGAAACACAGTATTTTAAAAACATAAAAATAAAGAAGTAAGAAGAAAATGCACATTTGTATTTTTGTATTTCATGAGTTAAATAGTAAAGAATTCAGGATAAATGCAACTTTGTACTTTTATGTTTCTTTCTTGAAGCATCCTATGTATTTGGTTAAAGGATCTCTATTTTCATCCATTTCCTTGAAAGAATGGAGAAACAATTGTATGAAAACTAATCTGTGAGTAAAGACTGAACCTGTAGATGGTGCTATGATTTCTTTTTAAATTCAGTTTTCTTTTTAGTTTTATTTTAGCTTTCATTCATTTCCTTTACTTTAGTTGAGTTGAGTTGAGTTTAAGGGAAACATGATTCCATTATTTCGTTTCCTTTTATCCAGAGATAATAAAATAAAATTATTTCTCTTTACTTTTGTGTTTTATTATTAAAATTGGGAATATTATACTTAACCACTGGAAAAAATCCACTGTATTTACTCTTTGTGAATTCTAAGTGCTCCCTTAGGTGAAATAATATTCACATTTGTGTGTTTTTTTCTTTTTCTTTTTCTTTTTTGCTTATCACTCAGCATCAGTTTTTCCGTGACTCTCAGAAAACTTAATTTGCTATTGATTGTCTTAAGTAAAATTGTGGCACTGAGAACTGTGATAAGGGAATAATGACAAAAATTTCCATGTAAGAATCATTTCAAACTCTCCTTTCTTATAACTAAGTAAAATAAAGATTTCCTGGAATTAAGCCACAGGAACCCAGTCTTAAGACAGAACTGTCATTGGGCAAACAAATTTCCAGCCATTTTTACATTTAAATTATTTAATTTTTCTTATAACTGTATTAGAAAATATGATTAGGCATAGAAGGATATCCTTTTACCAGATCAGTCTGCTTTGAACAAAGCAAATGGACACCACAACCAGAAGTTAAGTGGGTATCAAAGCAGAGTACTCTACCCATGCTTTCCAACTGGCTCCAGCCAACCACCTTCAAGTGACTGGGTTGGAAATGTTCAAAAGCTGGTGTGGTGTGGGGGTGTGTTGGAGAGTGGGGGAGAAACATGGTAATGCTGCATTGTGCAAAGATTTATAAAAGGATGAGTGTGACTTTTGAAAGAGAATAAAAGTTGAATGTCTGGAGGTGAAAGTTAGCTTTTAATTATTTGAGATTATGTGTGAGAGAGGGCATTGGGAAGGATGACATTCTATAGAAATGCCACACAGCAGTGGTCCTACCACCGTCTACTACACTGTGCATGTTGCCCTAGCCTGGAGCCTTTCTGAAACTTTTACACTGGGATTAATTTCAACATAAAGGAATTGTAACAAAATGATGGAGAATGACTTCTCTATGATTTCAAAATTAGTATAGATGTCAACATGCTAGCCGGTTTGTCTCAGTGGTTAGAGCAGAGGCCCAAGGACTGCAGGGTTGCAGATTGCATTCTGGTCATGGGCACATACCTCCCTTGAGGGCTCTATTCATGGGTCAGTCTGGTCATGTGCAGGAGACAGTCAATCATTGTGTCTCTCTCACATCAATACTTCTCTCTCTGTGTCTCTCCCTCTTCCTTCCTCTCTATAAATAAATAAATAAATAAATTAATTAATTAAAAAGAATAAAAATATATATGCATAGATCTCAAAAATTCTGTATAATAAAAGAGTGATATGCAAATTGACCATCACTCCAACACACAAGATGGCTGCCCCCGTGTGGTCAAAGATGGCTACCCCCATGTGGACATAAGATGTCCACCACAAGATGGCCAGCAGGGGAAAGCAGTTGGGAGGGACCAGGCCTGCAAGGGAGGGCAGTTGGGGTCAATCAAGCCTGCAGGGGATGGCAGTTAGGGGTGACGAGGCTGGCAGAGGAGAAAAGTTGAAGGCGACCGGGCCTGCATGGAAGGGCAGTTGGGGGGGACCCAGGCCTGAAGGGGGGGGGCAGTTGTGGGGGACCAGGCCAGCAGGGGAGGGCAGTTAGGAGTGACCAGGCCTGCAGGGGAGGGCAGTTAGGGGTGACCAGGCCTGCAGGGAAGGGTAGTTAGGGGAAATCAGGCTGGCAGGGGAGTGGTTAGGGGGTGATCAGGCTGGCAGGCAGAAGCAGTTAGGGGCAATCAGGAAGGCAGGCAGGCAAGCAGTTGGGAGCCAACAGTCCTGGATTGTGAGAGGGGTCCCAGATTTGAGAGGGTGCAGGCTCGGCTGAGGGACACACCCCTCCCCCCCGCATGAATTTTTGCACCGGGTCTCTAGTGAGTACATAAATCAGGATCTACAAAAATAGCCTAAAAATGAAAATGGCTTTAAAAGAATTGATCCTTTTAAATAAAATTGAATTATACATTTATAAGCGTAACAAAAATATTGGTTGCATTTCTAATGTATTCCTCTACATAATTTTTTTTTGTTTTCTGAAGTAAACTCAATTTTTCTGGCTACAACATTAATCATTCACTTATATCTTTGCTGCTCAGATTAAAATATTTCACATTAAACTCAGTACTCTTTTTATCTAAAGAACACGACATTTCCTCTTGATCTTTGCATCATGAAGTCACTAACTATAGATTTATATAAATCAGATATAATGACAATTATGTAGGAACTCCCAGACCTATTCACCCTGTGGGAGAGCTACTGTGACCTCTTTCAGAGTTCTGTGATGGCTCAGCCCTGAGTACAAGGCCTATAAAATGATGGGCTTTGAACTGCTGGTCAAAGTAGATGAAAGCAGCTACTGGCAATAATACACAACCCTTAGCCAGAGCCAAGTTCTAGTTCAACTCCAAGGGCAAGAACTGGTGGATCCAGAGAGAAGACTCTCAGGCACCAGGTAAGTATCAAAATGCCTCAGCTTCTCACATGTGAATGAAGTTTGTGAATTCTTTGATTCAAAGGTGCTTTCCCAGCTTCCTCTTTGACTAAGTGGCATTGTTAAAAATTATGCACTCAAGAGCGTTCTTTGTTTTTAGCTTGTAAAAATATTTTGACTGAAGGGTTCTGTGGGTACATTGGTTTTTGAGGTTTTAAACTTGTATTTAAAGTGATGAATTCTCTATGTCATGTGTCAGGTTTATGAAACTAGCAAGTATATAATTTCCTCTTTATTTTAAGTTAAAATGCCTCAATTTGTACAGTCAGATAGAGAAACATACCACGTACTCCTAAGTTTCTATCTAAACACTACTTAAAAATATAATGTATATGTGGATTAAAGGGAAAAACCACAAGCTTTGTTTTTAATATATTTTTTTGTTGCTGGCAAAATTATTTCAATGGTGATATGTAATTTAATAATATTGATATACTAATTTTTATACTTAATTTAGTTAAGTTGTTCAACTCCAGGCATTAAAAAAATAAGGTTTGAGTAACATCTGCAATTAAAAGCTGAAAAAATGGCCGAAACCGGTTTGGCTCAGTGGATAGAGCGTTGGCCTGCGGACTACAGGGTCCCGGGTTCGATTCCGGTCAAGGGCATGTGCCTTGGTTGCGGGAACATCCCCCGTGGGAGGTGTGCAGGAGGCAACTGATCGGTGTTTCTTTCTCTCATCGATGTTTCTAGCTCTCTATCCCTCTCCCTTCCTCTCTGTGAAATATCAATAAAATATATTTAAAAAAAAATAAAATAAAATAAAATAAAAGCTGAAAAAATGTACATACAGAACAATTTTTGTATATACATTTAAATATGCATATAGGTATATACATATACATACACACATATACACACACAGATTATTAAATATTTGATACCCCAATTTTATGTAAGTCAGATGCTAAAATTAGATGTAGAATAAATGATATCTTTTTTAAAAAACTGTTAGATAAGACACTAAACCTGTATGTCACATCTCTTTTATAAGCAGCTGATCCCCAAGTTTAATTCCAGGACTGTAAGAGTATGGCATTCAGTATATACTTGGGCCAACTATGTGCCTGGTGAGTGGTGGGCAGCAGTTGAAGGGGATTCTAATTCAAGCACCTGTCAGAGAGAAATCCTCTTGATTAGAAAGGAAACATATAGCAGTTTAACTTTTCTTATAAGATGAAAATCATTTTCCAAACTTTGCATGGACCTTCAGAAACTTCTGCTACACACTCAGAATTACTGGGTATCATTCTGAAAATTATGAAAACACTTATTTGTAAAGATATGTTTACCCTTTTGTTTATCGCACTATTATTCACTGTGGTCAAGACATGGAAACAACCCATATGTATCTTGACTGATAATGGTATAAAAATGTGTTGGAACAAATGTACAGTGGAATTCTACTCAACCATATAAATGATGAAATATTGCCATTTGGGACAACATGGGTAGATCCTGACAGTAAAGGGCTAAGTGAAATGTCAGACAGAAGTCTAGAGCCATCTGATCTCACTCATACCGGGTGTCCCCAAAAAAGTATACACACTTTAACAACTGATAGCTCAATTTTGAAAATGAAATGAATTTTAATAAACACTGCCTTTATATTATCCAAACTGTGTACACATTCTTTGGGATAGCCTATGTGGCATAGAAAACAGAAAGCAACAAATGAACAAACAAAACAAACAAAAAAACTCTTAGAGGCAGACAATAGGATGGTGGTTACCAGAGGGGAAATGGAGTTGGAAGGGAGATGAAGAGGGTAAAGGGGGTTAAAAATATGGTGATGGAAGGACACTAGTCTTTTGAGTGCCTAGCAACAATGCAATATACAGATAATAAAGAATTGTACACCTGAAACACATAATCTTATGAACAAATGCCACCCTATTGAAAAAAAAAAAAAAAAGAAAAAAGGAAGAAGAATGGCCTGGCTGGTGAGGTCTGTGGTTGGAAATCTGATGTGACTCTCTCCCTTTCCAAGTACAGAGATGGAAACCAAAAGGAATTCCCAGCTCCTCCTGCCCCTGATCCTTCTCAGCGCGCTCTACTCACAGACATGGGCCTTGCCTGCTTCGGAAGAAGTACTGAGGTCAGTTCCCTTTCAATTGAGACAGTTGAACCTTCTGTCTTCACTGAAATGAGAATTTCCTCCCCTATGGCCACTATCAGTCTGTTCTCTGTGTCTATGAATCAGTTCTATTTTGTTTCTTCATTTATTTTGTCCTTTAGATCCCACATATAAATGAAATCATGTGGTATTTGTGGCAGTCCGACTGTAATTGAAAAGTATAAATTAAATTAAACGGAAGAATTTCCTTAATATTATTTTGGACAACGCAAATTTTAAAATAATATAGAATTTTTTGAAATATTAGGTTGATACGCTAAACAAGATTTTTCACATAAGGACAACTAGATTATTCCTTTGTAAATTCTCTTATTTGAAATTGTATTCAGACATAAGATTAAAAACCAGAAGGCCCCACCAAATTCATTGAATGTGTGTGATTATTCCCCAATGGGGTGATTCTTTGGACTTGATCAATATAAAGAAATACATCACAACACAGTGAATCTTTGAAGTGGAGTTTCAGGACTTAGAGAAGGAAAAGTAGCTGTGGAATGTTTCAGCCAAATTATACTACAAATTAACACATAGAAAATGTGCTCCCAGTTTTCATAGTGAATATTATTTTTTTAAATTTCTATTTCACATAAAGTCTTTCTTCCAGTGAAATCTAACTTTGCCAGGGGAAGATATAACCAACAAGATGTATACAGCATAATGTTCTGATCAAATTGTACTGAGTAGCCCTTATGCTTAGTAAGCAGCTTATAAAATGGCATCAATTTCTGGGATAAACAAAATTTTACTCCTTATACTCTCATAAACCATAGAAGCCATTGTCAATTATGCTACCCATATTTTTTAAGTGGGTGATACTCACCAAGATTTTGATGGTGTTATTTCAAATGATTGTAAAAATATGTGTTATATTGTGAGAAAGAATTTTATTATACGTGGGTGATAAACTACTATTTGAAGGGCAGAATTACCTTGATCAAGCTTTATTAAAAGGAGACCCTGACTGGTTGCACATTGCATTAGCTGAAAATGGCAGATCGGTTCATTTTTAAGGAGTAGTATTTAAGAAAATGTACTTTGAAATATGAATGTTTTATTTTTGTGTTTCCATGAAGCTATTTCTACAGTGTAACACTGCATGTTTCCACATGTCATGGCTTCATCCAGCCTCATTTATGGCAGCTTGTTCCCCTGTCCATGACTTGCAGGCAGAAGCTGTAACATGGAACAAACCAGGATGAACTAACCACTCACTTGCATTCTGTTGCACAAAATGTCAACATCAGAGATTGCACCAATTCTAGGAAAACTTCCACCTTTAGGATCCCAGGTTAGAGGAAGTGTCATGTCTGTGTAAAGAAAAGATGTCTAATGAGAAACGCTGTTTATTCACAGAGCAACTTGTCAGGAGCAGCATTGAGGTGTAGACAGAGTAGCTCTCTACTGGAGACAAAGAAAAGAAGCTTCCTCATAGGACAGAAAACTTGGTTCCTGGACTGTAAGCTGCTTTCTATGCTAAGAGATTTTGATTCCAAAACAGTTTGGAGAAGAAATAGCAAAAAGTGTAATAAAGTTTTTGGTAACATCAAGAGAGTTTCTTTTGTGTATATGTTTTGATTCTAAGTAGCATAATTAATCACCATAGATCCGTGGTCGGCAAACTGTGGCTCGCGAGCCACATGTGGCTCTTTGGCCCCTTGAGTGTGGCTCTTCCACAAAATACCACGGCCTGGGCTAGTCTATTTTGAGGAAGTGGCATTACAAGAAGTTTAAGCTTAAAAAATTTGGCTCTCAAAAGAAATTTCAATCATTGTGCTGTTGATATTTGGCTCTGTTGACTAATGAGTTTGCTCACCACTGTCATAGATAAATAAATGAAATTTAATTAATTAAATAGAAACCAATTTAAATATATTTTTTCCACCAAAGTGTCTCAGAGAAGAATTAGTTTTATAGATTCTGTCAGGGAGCATTAATTAACACTTACATATAATTTTTAAAAATTATTATTTTTAATTTGCCAAATTTGAGGTACCAAATATAGAATATATTTTGATGTAAATGACAAGAAAATATCTTTGACTAGGTTGTTAGGGATCTTGAGAAGGCTAAAAAGGGCTAATTTCAATGTAACTCTGATATTTGGGGGTTAGTGATCTGAATCCTTGTCAGCAAGCTCAGTGTACATTCTTGATAACCTATAATTAAGTCACTACGTCCTTCCCAGATACTGCTCTTGCAGAATCTGTTACTGTGAATAGTGCACTGCCCTGGAGGGAGGGTTATTAATGCTGGCGCCAGGCCAGACCATCAGATATGGCCTGGAGACACCCAACACCTGAGGGCCTTCTTGCAAGGCCCACAGAAAGGACCGGAAGCATAATCCATATTTGTGGGCCCAAGACCACAGGGAGATATAAAAAGAAGCCCCATGCATGTTTCTGCACTCAGATTTGGAAAGCTATTCCCTTAGTCTGCCGGTGTATTAAACAGTGTCTCTCCTCTTCTTTAAAGCATCACTTGGTTTTTCTTTGGTCTTCTGCAACAATCTCATTTTGGATTTGAGTTTACATGAAAGGCTTTCATAATAAGCTGATGAATTTCTTTCTTACTCATTTAGATGAAATAGCATTTTAAAAATCATTTTTATAATAATGGCTATCCTGTCTTCCTTATTTTAGGAATGTCAGACCTGCTGATGGGAGTTTCCACCAGTGACATTAGTAGTCTCTTGGGTCAACTTTCTGACAACTAATACCTTCGATCCCTTGTTGGAAAATGAGGGATGTAAAGAAAATTTATTAATTTTATGAAGCATTGTGTTAGTTAATATGAGAATTATATTGTCACAATCAATGATTCATTTACTTGGTTGGAATTTGATAATTCTTGATAATGTTCAATTTAGTTGGATACTCCAGGCCCATGCATTAGGAAATACGACTTTGCATTATTATTAACATGCTCACTGGCTTCTCAGACACTTATATTTTCTGAGTAACAATTATTTATAAATCTACAATCTAATAGAAGTAGACATAGTGAAAAATAAATAAGACTTAGCATAAAGTGAAATAAATTTTAAGGTAAACCCTAGTACTCGTTTTTAACTTTTCTGCTCAACCCAAGCTTTAGAAGGTTCTTTGTTTAAATGGCCAATAGCTGAATATTGAGATGGCACCATTCAGGTGGCATAGCTGCTTCAGAAGCATTTATTTTTAAATAATATTTCCTCACAGTGGCAGATCACTACAAATAGTTCCCCGTTTACATATATATTTTTGTAAAGCCTTTGCTCAGTTCGTACTGAAGGTGTCCTGAACATCCCAGAAAATGCCTGATGTGTTGGATTATTCCTCTTTCCCAATTTTAAGTTTAGAGGTATATTTGTTGTGGTATAATTGTGATAGAAAATGAGTGGTGGGTTGGAATTCCTTTTTAGCTGCCATCAAGAAATTGCCAAATTTTGGCAAATATATCATTTTTTTGTATAAAATCCTTTGTTTGCTTTCCCGTACATTTCTTAGCAATGACATCTCAGAAGACCAGGGAAGGTTCAAACGCCAGGCAGATGCAATGCTCCTTAATGACTATGCTCGCTTACAACAACAGAAGGCTGTGAATGACTATTTGGAGCAAGTGTATAAGAATAAGAGGTAAAGAAACAGCAAGCTTGCTAAATTGAAAAATTATAAATGTCATTCAAAATATAAGCTACAGATGAACAAAAATAGATCCAGAGACAAATGGCAGGGGTGGTGATGGCGTTAGAGAGCACCCAAAATACTTGTATGCATGCATATTAGCATAACCAATGGACACAGACACTGGGGCAGTGGTGGCTTGCCCTGGTGGGGATGGCTGAGGGGGAACGGGTCTATCTGGGATAAAGGAGACATGTAAAACTTTAGACAATAAATAAAATTTTTTTAAAAAATGCAAGCTACCTATGGAGCCTTACCTATCTCCCTATCTCTCTAGCTATACTCTGAAGCAGGAATTCTCAACCTTGGCTGCCATGAGACAACCCCAGAAGATTTTTTAAATATCATGTTTGGACCTTACCCAAAACCCATTTCAATTCCCTTATTTTACCAAATGAAGATATGAGTTACTTTGTTTTCAGAAATTCAGTAAGACCTGAGTCTACCTGGGGTGTGTAGATATTGGAACACAATAAGTAGGAAATGGATGCTCTCTCTTTTTATTGTGATTATTATGGTGTAAATGGTGAGTGTTAGGGAAAATTCAGGTTGGGTGACAATAGACAAACTGACTCTCTTTGCTCACTAGATTAGATTTTGTAAGGATAATTTAAGCTCCTTTAAGGTGAAAAAGCAAATCATAGTTAATAACTAACATCATGGATAATTATTTAGCCCCCAGAGAACTTCACAAGGCACAGATAATAGCATAGGTTACACATCATCATTCCTTTCGATGTTTTCTCATCTAAGAGCCTGAACATGCACAATTTTCTCTTCCTGGTCTGCAGTGGTAAGAAAAAATCTTAGGAGTCAGAAAGATGATCCAAAGAAACTCTTTGGAACAAAGCCAATGACAAGTTTTCAGTGGTGAGTATATCCGCGCATGCTTAGCCTATTCCTACAGCCATCGTCCAGCTATTTCAGTGGGTAAGAGTCGCTTGGTAAGAAATATCCTAGACTTGTGCACAGTGAGACCTCATGTAAGAATGACACTCGTACAGAAAGTGGACTGTGGACCAGTAATTGGCATATTCTTGCAGGGTTCTGGTTGCTTAAAGGAGAAAAACCACAATGAGTAAACAGTTTTTATCTCCTAGTTTACTCAGACATACTCCTTCCCTCTGTCCAGACATAAAATGGAGGAGAATGACCCTCACCACATAGTGAGAGAACAGGCTTTCCTATTGAGGTCAAGCCAGGCTGCTCTTACTGCTTTAAGGTTTCATCTGATGATAACTGCTAGTACCTTATTTATTTTTTGTGTAGAGAAATGGCACCTAATTACAGAAAATATTGTTATTATGAAAAATTGCATTCCTTGAAACAGCAAGCTTCATGCAACAAAAGTCAAGTTCAGCTTCTTTTACCTACAAAGTGAGGGTAGAAACTATGACTCCAATAGTTGTCACTGTAAAAGATTTTTTGAGTAGAGAAAACACAAATAGGTGTGTTTTTTTCTTTGTTACGTCATAAACTTGTTATCACAATTACTTTTATATATGCACATCATATTTCTTTTCTGAGTACATAAACATTTACATTAGCTCATAAAATACGTTTGTGATATTTGGCTTAGTAAAATTTTATGTTATTGAAGCAGGAATTTTAGGGGGACACAGGCAGGCTTAGGGATTTTTTAGAATTGGGGTCCAGGAAAAGCATGGGGCTGCAGACTGGGAGAAGGTACATTTCCATAACATGAGGAAGCCAGGTGCAGTCACATTTCCATAAGACAAGGAGGCAGCCACAGGTATATTCCCATAAGACAAGGGAACCGGAACTAGTCAAGAAAGCCCAAAGCGAATAGGAAAACAATAAGGGAGGAGGTGGGAGAACCTCGTATGTGCCATGTGAGGTTCAACCTTTGAGCCCAGGAGTTACTATAGTAACCAACTCAAAAGGGAATATTGACCAATCAGAGGGGATATCGGGCACCAGGCTCTGCAGCCTATAAAAGCCATAGGGAAGGGGAAGCCAGTGGGATTCTTCCCCCTCCCTACTTGGGAGTCAGCTCTGTGGGACTCTTCCCTCTCCCCATGTGGGAGTCTGTACTTGTTCTTCAATAAATTCCCACCTTTGCTATACCACTTTCTGTCCGTGGATTCATTCTTCGATTCCGGCGGACAAAGAATCCGGGTTCCAGTCTGAAAATTCGGTATCATTATCACTATATCAGATATTATCAAATTTGTCTCTAAAGGCTCTAGAGAAAATATTTTTAGTTTTATCTATATGTTTGCTGTTTAAGATACTCAAATATGCTACTGTAATATAAAAGTAACCACAAATAATATGTAAAAAGAATGGGAACAGATGTGTTACAATAAAACCTTACTTCTAAAACATGAAGGTTGGCTAGACTACAACCCAGAAGGCGTCAAGGAGATTAAAGGAGACCCAAGCTCAGAATGAGTATAATTCATTGTCCAACTTCAGTCCTGGTGTTCATGAGAGTCTTCAGTAGTGGGCAGGGTGTCTGTGAAGACAACTGGTGACTTGTGTCCAGTGATTACCCTTCACTTCCAAGGGACATACATGGTCAGGGGTGTGGCACGTGCCCATTCATGGTCATAAGTGGGTAGTTCAGAGAAATAAGTCCCTTTGCTCAGAAAGGAAAGGTAACCCCATGTGGCTTCTTGAAAAACTGTCTATAAGAAGGCGTCTCCTTCCATTATACAGCGCAGCAGACACTAAACCTCAGAAGAGGACTAACCACTCTGTCTTTTGCAAATTGTAAGATTATTTATGTGATTTCATCTTCCTTTCTTATTTTTAATATGTAGTTTTAGACACATTATTTTTTACCAAAAATCTTTTGGGTCAACTATTGTGAAAATTGCAAATGGGGAATTATTGACTGGTCAGAGGGTCCCTTTCTGTCCATCTGTCCTTTGGAAGATGTGCTCCTGAAATCCCACAACATGATTTCCTGTCACAGGCTCTGGATAAGGGGCAAAGAGAAAGAGATGTTTTTCAAGTGAGGGGATAAAGGAATGAAATTCAGATGCTGTCAATGAAGATATGGATATGCTTACATTCCAATTCTTTCTTTTTCAGAATTATAGAAGAAAAATGGTTAGATGAAGTAATTGTAGTTTGATTTCTATGGAAGCAATTCAAGAAACCATCTTCAAATAAAATAAAACCAAGTAAAATCCTATGTTGTGTATATTGTTATTTATTTTACACTAATATATAACTACTAGTGGCCTGATGCACGAAATTCATGTATGGGGGGGTGGGCAGTGTTCCTCAGCCCGGCCTGCACCCTCTCCATCTGGGACCCCTCGGGGGATGTCCGACTGCCGGTTTAGGCCCGATCCCTGTGGATCAGGACACAGGGATCAGGCCTAAACCGGCAGTCGGACATCCCTCTTGCAATAGGGGACCGCTGGCTCCTAACCGTTCACCTGCCTGCCTGCCTGATCGCCCCTAACCACTCTGCCTGCTGGCCTAATCAACCCCAACTACCCTCCCCTTCCAGCCTGATCACCCCTAACTGCCCATCCCTGCTGTCCTGCTCGCCCCCAACTGCCTCTGCCTGATCACTGGCCTGATCACTCCCAACTTCTCTCCCCTGCTGCCCTGATCGCCCCTAACCGCCTCTGCCTCTGCCCCACCACCATGGCTTTGTGCAGAAGGAAGTCTGGAGGGTCTCCTGGAAGGTCTCCTGGTCTAATTAGCATATTACCCTTTTATTAGTATAGATTATGCTTACATTGCAGATAATATTTGTGAATTCCTAAGTTTTCTTTAACTAAGGAAAAATCTTAGAATTTCATATGCTGTATATATTTTCTGTCAAGACATATATAACAAGAGGCCTGGTGCACGAATCTGTGCATGGGTGGGGTCCAGCCAGCCCTGCCCCGATCAGGGCCTATTGGGGTGAGCCAGCCTGGGGGAGGAGCCGCAGGAGGTTGGACAGCCAGCCAGCCCCCAGCAGTGCATGTCATAGCAACTGGTTGTTGCAGTCGTTCTGGTCTCTTAGGGTTTTATATAGAGAGATGGTAAAAACACTAGGCTAATTGCAATTATATGAGGATTTTCAGAAGTGCAGTCACTGAGAAAAATTGTTCTGTTTATTTATGGAGCTCCTTAACAATTCAGATAGTACAGCCGATAATGAGTGTGTGCAAATTTAACTGTTCAACAGATAGAAGTAGAATTCTGTGCCAAATTAATCCCAAAATGTCTCAGAGATCCCTGGCTGGTGTTTCTCAGTGATTAGAGCAATGGCCCATGCACTGAAGGGTCTCCGGTTCAATTCCAGGTCAAGGGCAGGTTCCTGGATCGTAGGTTCAATTTCAGGCCCCAGTCAGGGGCGGGTAGGGGGGGGACCTCTCTCTTTCTGTCTCTCTCTCTCCCTCATTCCATTTCTCATTACCTCCCACTCTCTCTAAAAGGCAATGGAAAAATATTCTCAAAGAGAATTAACAAAAAAAATTTCTCAGAGAGTACCAACAAAGACAAAAGTCATTCTTAAAAATATGCATTTCCACATATTTAGACAACCTTTATTTTCAATGGGTTTTAAAATCTCTCAGATTTGGATTTCTAAATGCCAATGACTCTCTTTCTTTCTTTCTTTCTTTTTTTTAATTTACTGTTGAAACTACTACTGGTGTCCTCTTTTTTGTTTCCCTATTGATAACACTCCTCCCTAGTATCAACCCCTCCCCAGGCCTTCAGGCCACTATTGTCTGTGTCCAAGGGATGGATATATATATATATATATATATATATATATATATATATATATATATATGTAAGTTCTGTAATTGATCTCTTCCCTCCCCCCACCTCTTTCCTCTGAGAATCCTCAGTCTGTTGCATGCTTCCATGTGTCTGAATGTATTTTGCTTGTCAGTTAATATTGTTCATTAGAGTCCACATATATGTGTCTCATGTGATACTTATCTCTCCTAAAAAGCAAAGGCTGTCTTTCAAAGCAGTGTTTCCATGAGAAGGAATGGCCTCCAATTCTGACATCGAGCCTTGCCTTTATGCTGGTGCTAATATGTTTAGAATGAAAACTGAGGGGGAACATTTCTTTTTTAGTGATAATTTTCATTCTTAGTAATGCTTTAGTCATACCAGGTTCCATCCCAGTGAAAGTAGTTCCAGCCATCATAGCCCATTCTAGACATTGAGATAGAAGAAGGGGCGTGAAAAACTAGGGAAGGAAAGAATGCATGCTGGTTCTCTTCTAGCTGATACCTATGCTAACATCCCTTTGACTAGAACTCAGTTGTTTGGTCACAGTCATTTGCAAAAGAAGCTGGGGCATGTTTTGTTTTGTGTTTGTTGTTTTCATGTGCCCTGCTAAAAACTAGTGTCCCGTAATATTCTATATATATTAAAGCCTAATATGCAAATTGTCCCCTCAGCAGATTGACCAGGAGACCAAGAGTTTGATCACTTGCTATGACGAGCGTTGATCACCAGGGGGCAGTGTGGAATAAAGGAAGGCCCGGCTGGCAGCTGGCAGCCAGGGAAGGGAGACCCCTGCAGGCAGCAAGAAGGCCCCTATTGGCCCTGATTGCCGGCCAGGCCTAGGGACCCTACCCATGCACAGATTTCAGGCACTGGGTCTTGAGTAAAAAAATAAAAAATAGATAAACCAGTTGGAGAAAGATAAATATCACAAGATCTCAGTCATTTGTAGACTATAATGAACAACATAAACTAATGAACAAAAATAGATCCAGAGACAGAGAAGCATCAAATAGACCTTCAAACTTCAGAGGGTAGGCAGGGGAGGGGGAAGGGGATAACAGATCAATCAAAGGACTTGTATGTATGCATATAAGCAGGATCAATGGACACAGACACTGGAAGAGGGGATGTGTTGGGGGGAGGGAGTGGCCGGGGAGGGGTCGATGGGGAAAAAAGGAGACATATGTAATACTTTAAACAGTCCTATCTAATAAAAGAGTAATATGCAAATTAACCATCACTCTGCTATACCCACCAGCCACGCCCACCAGCCAATCAGGAGCAAATATGCAAATAAACCCAACCAAGATGGCTACAGCCACAGAGAGTAGGAGGGAGGCTTGGGTTTCCCTGGCAATGGAGGAAGCCAAGCTTTCCACCTGCCTTTGCTGGCCTAGGCCTCCACTCAAGGCTACAAAGTTTCAATGACAGAAGATACATAAATCCAAACAGAAATGGCAGCAACCTCGGAGCTGGAAAGAGCAGGAGGCTAGGGTTGCCTGCAGAGATGGAGGAAGCCAAGCTTTCTGCACACCCTGGCCAGCCCAGGCCTCTGCTTAAGGCTACAAAGTTTCAATTATAGAGGATACATAAATTCCAACAGAAATGGCTGCTGCCACAGAGCAAGCAGAAGGCTTGGCTCCACTCCAGGCTACAAAGTTTCAATTGTAGAAGATAAATAAACCCCAGACACCAGGGCCTCCACTTGGGTCTCCAGGGGGCGTGGCCGGCCTGCAAACCACCACAGGCCCCTCGCCCAGGCCACCTCACACCCCAAGGGAACCCCCACCCTGATCCAGGACATCTTTAGGGCAAACCAGCTGGACCCCACCTGTGCACCAGGCCTCTATCCTATCTAATAAAAGAGTAATATGCAGATTGACCATCACTCCAACACACAAGATGGCTGCCCCCATGTGGTCAAAGATCCTGTCCCCATGTGGACACAAGATGGCCACCACAAGATGGCCAGCAAGGGAGGGCAGTTGAGAGGGACCAGGCCTGCAAAGGAGGGCAGTTGTGGGTGGTCAGGCCTGCAGGGGATGGCAGTTAGGGGTGACCAGGCCTGTAGGGGAGGGCAGTTAGGGGCAAACAGGCTGGCAGGGGAGAAGTTAGGCATCAATCAGGCTGGCAGGGGAGTGGTTAGGGGGTGATCAGGCTGGCAGGCAGAAGCAGTTAGGGGCAATCAGGAAGGCAGTCAGGCGAGCAGTTGGGAGCCAGCAGTCCTGGATTGTGAGAGGGATGTCCAACTGCCCGTTTAGGCCCGATCCCTCGAGGGGTCCCAGATTGGAGAAGGCCCGCTGGGATCGGGCCTAAACAGGCAGTTGGACATCCCTCGAGGGGTCCCAGATTGGAGAAGGTGCAGGCTGGGCTGAGGGAATTTCGTGCACCAGGCCTCTAGTGAATATATAAAAAATTAAAAACGAATAGATATATTAGAGGGGTGTGTGCTTTAATTTCATAGCTATGGGTCTTAAATTCTTACCAAAAAGAAATAAAGAAATGATAGAGAAATTGGGAATCAGAAAGACATAAACCATTATTGAAGAATCAATATCATCACAGTGCAAATCTTCACTCTGATTTGCTGCAATTAGAGCACATGGCTATAGAAGGAGAGACTAATCTAAAATTATCAGTAATTTCTAGTCATCACTAGTCATCACCGGTAATCACCAGTTCTACTAGTCTAGAAGTACAAGTTGAAGTGAATTGGACTAATTTCATCTTTTGTTCATATCTGATATCACAAATTACTAAATATTTGATAAATGACTTTTCTATGCAAAGCACTGCTATGAAAACAGAAAACATCCATGTGCTATGTACCTATAAGGAGCTTCTAAGATCAAATGGTAGCAGGATAATGAATCTAAGAATAATAATTTTATTTTATTAAGAAATCTTTTCAATTTATTCTCTATTCTTTCAAGAAATACTTATTGAACAACATGGATGTGTAGTGTAGAAACCTCACAGTGGAGTGTTTGGGCAGAGGGCACAGCCGATTCCAGGGAGACAACAGTCCTGGTGCATCTGGACAGCAAGGAAGCCAGTGTGGTGCTAGCAGTGTGCACTGGCTGAGGGCGGAATTGGGGATGAGTTCAGAGAGGTTACCATGGTCTGGCTTGTGAGTGGCTTCACAGGCCCCCAGGAGGACTTGAGGACTGAGATGGAAGATTTGCTGGGGTGATATCCTTGAGAAATAAGAGGAAATGGAGGGTAACCAGGTAGGTGGCTTCACATTGGCATGGTGCAAGCACTCATCAGCCAAAGGAATAGGCAGAGTATCTGGGCCAAAGGTGTTTGGATAAACTTATGAATGGGTAGAAGCTGAGGGAATGCCTGTTTTGATGACATCTATATTCTCAGGGAAATAGGTAAGAGTAAGGATAACTTAGGAGTATTGGAGATATGGGAAAATTAAAAAAAAAAAACATGAATAGTTGAAAAGATGACTTGGAAAATAAATGAACTAGGAAAAATATTTTTACTGATATGAAGAATTCAGTGATGAATAAGATGATTTTGCAATCTGGCTCAATTTACATATTCCAAGAACTTTTTTTATATATATATTTTGAAAGGTTAATGAAGGCAAAAGGGTTTTTCCAGAGATATTCCCAGAATATATTTTGTGATTCCAGAACAATCTCTGAATACAACATGCCCATTCAGGGAATTTTGGAGGGTGCATGATTGCTCTTTAAGAATCACTACCTAGTAGTCATGTAGTAGTTGGTGTCATGTGAGAGAGAACCTGCAAAAGAAAGATGCTACGTAGGCCATTAACATCATCCGAGGACATCAGAGGAATGGCATGGGAGAGCGTTCCTTGTCCTCTCCCTGAAACTTCAACAAGTTAACCAACTATAATTGAACAAAGAAATCCCTTGTCAACACAGATGCACGCCCGAGAGACCCACACATTGGAACATGTAAAGGTGGCCCCTGGGAATAATCTGGGTGATGAGAAGTGAGGAAAGCACAGGCTGCAAGCAGATGCAGCCCTGCAGCTGGGAAATGATGGCTCAGAGGCTGGGAGAGGGGAGACAGCTGGCTGTAGCAGGCACTTCCTTTGATCAGGAGGAACAGAGCTGGGGGTGGGGGCAACTCAGCATGGCAAGTGGTGAAGGAGCCAAGTGCCCATCAGTAGATGAGTGGATAAAAACCCTCTGGTAGATTTACACAATGGAACATTATTCAGCCATAAAAAGGAAGAAATCTTACCATTTACCACAGCATGGATGGACCTAGAGGATTATTTACATCATGAGAAATCCCACAGAAGTTGTTATTTCTGGTTATCATTTCTGGAAAGAAATAAAGATGACCAGATATCCAGACTCACTTGAAGAATATCTTGAATGCTTCCTACAAGGAAATGTGCCCCTGGGCTCATGGTTTGACCAGGTTCATGGCTGGCCGCTGATGCAAGAGAAAGAGAATTCCCTATGGGTATTGTATGAGGGGCTGCACCAGGACATGAGAGCCAGTGTGGAGAGGACCAGCCCGTGCTTGGGCATGCAGCTAAGCTCAGAGCTGACCTCAGTCCTCCAGAATATACCCTTCCCGGCCAGCAGAGAGAATAAAATGAGCAATTA
This sequence comes from Plecotus auritus, assembly GCF_963455305.1. Taxonomy (NCBI): domain Eukaryota; kingdom Metazoa; phylum Chordata; class Mammalia; order Chiroptera; family Vespertilionidae; genus Plecotus; species Plecotus auritus. The sequence continues at coordinate 8,524,170 of NC_137775.1, read as the reverse complement.
CCCTCTAACAACTCATACCTATATGGACACAAGCAAAGTGTGTTATGGGAAAAGGAATCACTGGGGACTGAGAAAGTCAATTCACAGTAACCTAGAGGGAAGCCTTTGTAAAGTTTCTGAAGAGAAATGGCCAGACTTCTTCAAGGCCTTTTCCCATTGGAATAATGTCCTCCTATGTGTAAATCTGATGTAAATGCTGAATTTCCTGATGTTCTTGTGTATAGACTTCCTCATACAAAGCAGACTGGGCACTACAATCCATTATAACTACCAATAAGAAGGGTTCTTAGTAACTGAAGGCCAGGCCACCTTCAAGCAGTTATGTAATCACTCAAATGTAAAAACTAACAGAAACACAATATTTTAAAAACATAAAAATAAAGAAGTAAAAAGAAAATTCACATTTGTATTTCCTGAGTTAAATGCTAAAGAATTCAGGATAAATGCAACTATGTATTTTTATGGTTCTTTTTCTTGAAGCATCCTATTTATTTGCTTAAAGGATCTCTATTTTCATCCATTTCCTTGAAAGAATGAAGAAACAATTGTATGAAAACTAATCTGTGAGTAAAGACTGAACCTGCAGATGGTGCTATGATTCCTTTTTAAAATTCAGTTTTCTTTTTAGTTTAATTTTAGGTTTCATTCATTTCCTTTAGTTTAGTTGAGTTGAGTTGAATTGAGTTGAGTTTAAGCAAAACATGATTCCATTATTTAGTTTCTTTTTATGCAGAGATAATAAAATAAAATTATTTCTCCTTACTTTTGTGTTTTATTATTAAAATTGGAAATATACTTACCACTAGAAAAAATCCACTGTATTTACTCTTTGTGAATGCTAAGTTCTCCCTTAGCTGTAATAATATTCACATTTGTATGTTTTTTCTTTTCTTTTTCTTTTTCTTTTTCTTTTTTTTGCTTATCACTCAGCATCTGTTTTTCCATGACTCTCAAAAAACTCACTTTGCTGTTGATGGTCTTAAATAAAATTATGGCACTGAGAACTGTGTGATAAAGAAATAAGGACAAAAATTTCCATATACGAATAATTTCAAACTCTCCTATGTTATAATTAGGTCAAATAAAGATTTCTTGGTATTAAGCCACAAGAACCCAGGCTTAAGACAGAGCTGTCATTGGGCAAACAAATTTCCAGCCATTTTTACATTTAAATCATTTAATTTTTCTTATAACCAAATATGATTAGGCATAGAAGGATATCCTTTTACCAGATCAGTCTGCTTTGAACAAAGCAAATGGACACCACAACCAGAAGTTAAGTGGGTATCAAAGCACAGTACTCTACCCATGCTTTCCAACTGGCTCTAGGCAACCACCTTCAAGTGACTGGGTTGGAGAAGTTCAAAAGCTGGTGTGGGTGTGGGTGTGTGTTGGGGAATAGGGGAGAAACATGGCAATGCTGCATTGTGCAAAGATTTATAAAAAGATGAATGTGACTTTTGAAAGAGAATAAAAGTTGAATGCCTGAAGGTGAAATGTCTCGTAATTTAGTTTTTAATCATTTGAGATTACCTGTGAGAGAGGGCATTGGGAAGGATGACATTCTATAGAAATGCCACACAGCAGTGGTACTACCACCGTCTACTTCACTGTGCATGTTGCCTTTCTGAAACTTTTACACTGGGATTAATTTCAACATTAAGGAATTGTAACAAAATGATGGAGAATGACTTCTCTATGGTTTCAAAATTAGTATAAATGTCAACACGCTAGCCGGTTTGTCTCAGTGTTTAGAGCAGAGGCCCAAGGACTGCAGGGTTACAGATTGCATTCTGGTCATGGGCCCATACCTCCCTTGAGGGCTCTATTCATGGGTGGGTCTGGGCAGGTGCGGGAGACAGTCAATCATTGTGTCTCTCTCACATCAATACTTCTGTCTCTTCCTTCCTCTCTCTATATAAATAAATTAATAAATAAGAAAAAATATACATGAGTAGATCTCAAAAAAAATTTACATAAATCAAGGTCTACAAAAATAGCATAAAAATAAAATGGCTTTAAAAGAATTGAGCCTTTGTAATAAAAGAGAATTATACATTTATTGCATTACAAATATATTTGTTGCATTTCTAATGTATTCCTGCACATAATTATTTATTTTCTGAAGTAAACTCAATGGTTCTGGCTACAACATTAATCATTCACTTATATCTTTGCTGCTCAGATTAAAATATTTCACATTAAACTCAGTACTCTTTTTATCTAAAGAACAGGACATTTCCTCTTGATCTTTGCATCATGAACTCGCTCACCATAGATTTATATAAATCAGATATAATGACAATTATGTAGGAACTCCCAGACCTATACACCCTGTGGGAGAGCTACTGTGACCTCTTTCAGAGTTCTGTGATGGCTCAGCCCTGAGTACAAGGCCTATAAAATGATGGGCTTTGAACTGCTGGTCAAAGTAGATGAAAGCAGCTACTGGCAATAATACACAACCCTTAGCCAGAGCCAAGTTCTAGTTCAACTCCAAGGGCAAGAACTGGTGGAGCCAAAGAGAAGACTCTCAGGCACCAGGTAAATATCAACATGCCTCAGCTTCTCACATGTGAACGAAGTTTGTGATTTTTTTGATTCAAAGGTGCTTTCCCTGCTTCCTCTTTGATTAGTGGTGTTTTTTAAAAATTATGCACTCAAGAGCGTTCTTTGTTTTTAGCTTGTAAAAATATTTTGACTGAAGGGTTCTGTGGGTACATTGGTTTTTGAGGTTTTAAACTTGTATTTAAAGTGATGAATTCTCAATGTCATATGTCGGGTTTAGGAAACTAGAAAGTATATAATTTCCTCTTTATTTTAAGCCAAAATGCCTCAATTTTTATAGTCAGTTAGAGAAACATACCATGTACTCCCAAGTTTCTATCTAAACACTACTTAAAAATATAATGTATATGTGGATTAAAGGTAAAAATCACAAGCTTTGTTTTTAATATATTTTTCTGTTTCTGGCAAAATTATGTCAATGATGATATGTAATTTAATGACATTGATATACTAATTTTTATACTTAATTTAGTTAAGTTGTTCAACTCCAGGCATTAAAAAAATAAGGTTTGAGTAATATCTATAATTAAAGGCTGAAAAAATGTACATACAGAACAATTTTTGTATATACATATAAATATGCATATAGATAAGTATAGGTATACACACACACACATATACATACACAGATTATTAAATACTTGATACCCCAATTTTATGTAAGTCAGATGCTAAAACTGAATGTAGAATAAATGATATGTTTTTTTAAAAACTGTTAGATAAGACACTAAACCTGTATGTCACATCTCCTTTATAAGTAGCTGATCCCCAAGGTTAATTCCAGGACTGTAAGAGTATGGCATTCAGTATATACATGGGCTGACTATGTGCCTGGTGAGGGGTGGGCAGCAGTTGAAGGGGATTCTAATTCAAGCACCTGTCAGAGAGAAATCCTCTTGATTAGAAAGGAAACATATAGCAGTTTAACTTTTCTTATAAGATGAAAATTATTTTCCAAACTCTGCATGGACCTTCAGAAACTTCTGCTACACACTCAGATTTACTGGGTATCATTCTGAAAATTATGAAAACACTTATTTGTAAAGATATGTTTACCCCTTTGTTTATCACACTATTATTCACTGTGGTCAAGACATGGAAAGAACCCATATATATCTTGACTGATAATGGTAAAAAGATGTGTTGCAACAAATGTACAGTGGAATTCTACTCAGCCATATAAATGATGAAATATTGCCATTTGGGACAACATGGGTAGATCCTGACAGTAAAGGGCTAAGTGAAATGTCAGACAGAAGTCTAGAGCCATCTGATCTCACTCATACAGGGTGTCCCCAAAAAAGTATACACACTTTAACAACTGATAGCTCCATTTTGAAAATGAAATGAATTTTAATAAACACTGCCTTTATATTATCCAAACTGTGTACACATTCTTTGGGATAGCCTATGTGGCATAGAAAACAGAAAGCAACAAATGAACAAACAAAACGAACAAAAAAACTCTTAGAGGCAGACAATAGGATGGTGGTTACCAGAGGGGAAATGGAGTTGGAGGGAAGATGAAGAGGGTAAAGGGGGTTAAAAATATGGTGATGGAAGGAGACTAGTCTTTGAGTGCCTAGCAAACAATGCATTATACAGATAATGTAATGTAGAATTGTCTACCTTATTAACTGATGTCACCCCATTAAAAAAAAAAAGAAAAAAAAAAGAAAAAAAGAAGAATGGCCTGGCTGGTGAGGTCTGTGGTTGGAAATCTGATGTGACTCTCTCCCTTTCAAGGTACAGAGATGGAAACCAAAAGGAATTCCCAGCTCCTCCTGCCCCTGATCCTTCTCAGCGTGCTCTTCTCACAGACATGGGCCTTGCCTGCTTCGGAAGAAGAAGCACTGAGGTCAGTTCCCTTCCAACTGAGACAGTTGAACCTTCTGTCTTCACTGAAATGAGAATTTCCTCCCCTATGGCCACGATCAGTCTGTTCTCTGTGTCTATGAATCAGTTATATTTTGTTTCTTCATTTATTTTGTCCTTTAGATTCCACATGTAAATGAAATCATAAGGTATTTGTGGCAGTCTGACTGTAATTTAAAAATTAAATTAAACGGAAGAATTTCCTTAATGTTATTTTGGACAACCCAAATTTTAAAATGATATAGAATTTTTTGAAATATTAGGTTGATACACTAAACAAGATTTTTCACATAAGGTCAACTTGACTATTCCTTCTTAACATCCTTTAATGAAATTCATTGAATAATACTGTATTATTCAGAAATGGGGCAATTTTTTGGACCTGATCAATATAGAGAAATATATCACAGCAAGGGGAAAATTTGAAGTGGAATTATAGGACTTAGAGAAAGAAAAGTAGTCGTGAAATTATTCAGCCAAATTATACTACAAATTAGCACTTATAAAATGTGCTCCCAGTTGTCATAGTGAATATAACAATTTTTCAAAATTTCTATTTTGTATCAAGTTTTTCTTCTTGTGAAATTTAACTTTGCCAGGGAAGATATAAGCAATGAGGTGGATATGGCTTAATGTTCTGATCAAATTGAACTGAGTAGCCCTTATTCTTGGTAAGCAGCTTATAAATGGCATAAATTTCTTAGATCCAAATTTTTTTTCCTTATACTCTCATAAACCATACAAGCCATTGTCAATTATGCTAACCATATTTTTTAACTGGATGATATTTCCCAATATTTCAAGGGTGTTATTTCAAATGATTGTAAAAATAGATGTGTTATATTATGAGAAATCATTTTATTATACGTGGGTGACAAAATGCCATTTGAAAGCAAAATTACCCTGACCAGGCTTTATTAAAAAGAGACTCTGATGGGTTGCAAGTTGCATTAGCTGAAAATGGCAGGTGAGTGCATTTTTAAAAAGTAGTATTTTAGAAATACAAATGTATTCTTTTTATGTTTCCATGCGGCTATTTCTGCAGTGTAACACTGCATCTTTCCACGTGTCATGGCTTCATCCAGCCTCATTTATGGCAGCTTGTGCACATGTACACTTTTGCATGCAGAGGCTGCAACATAGAACAAGCCAGGATGAACTAATCCCTCGCTTGCGATCTGTTGCACAAAATGTCAACATCAGAAATTGCACCCATTTTAATAAAACTTTAGGATTCTAGGTTAAAGAAGTCTCATGTCTGTGTAAAGTAAGGATGTCTAATGAGGAAAGCTGTTCATTCACAGAGAAATTGTCAAAAGCAGCACTGAGGTATATATAGACAGAGTAACTCTCTACTGGAGACAAAGAATAGAAGTTCCTCATTAGAAAAAAAAACTTGATGCTTGACCCTTAAGGTCTTTTTTGTGTTAAGAGGTTTTGATTCCAAAAAAAGATTGCAAAAGGTATAATAAAGTTTGTGTTAAAATCAGGATAGTTTTTTCTCTGTATATATTTTGATTCTAAGTGAAAAAAATAAAGGACCAAAATTAAATGAATGAAATAGAAACGAAAGAATTAGTTTTATAAGTTCTGACAGGGAGCATTATTTAACACTGACTTATACTTCTAAAAAAGATACTTTGCTAATTTTGCCAAATTTAGACTAAAATGTTATACAGGTGACAAAAAATACCATTTATTAGATTGTTAGAGAATCTCCTTTTGGATTTGAGGTTGCATGAATGTCTTTCATAATAATCTGATGAAGTTCATTCATACTCATTTAGTCAAAATAACATTTTAAAATTCATTTTAAAATAATGGCTATCCTGTCTTCCTAGTTTTAGGAATGTCAGACATGCTGATGGAGTTTCCACCAGTGACAGTAGTAGTCTCTTGGATCATCACCCTCCCAAAGACTACCCAGAGTCCCTTATTGAAAAACGATTGAGGTAATGGCAATTTATTATGTGTATCAAGCACATTATGGTTAGTTAAAACTATCACTGTTCAGCCGAAACCGGTTTGGCTCAGTGGATAGGGCGTCGGCCTACGGACTGAAGGGTCCCAGGTTCGATTCCGGTCAAGGGCACGTACCTTGGTTGCGGGCACATCCCCAGTAGGAGGTGTGCAGGAGGCAGCTGATCGATGTTTCTCTCTCATCGATGTTTCTAACTCTCTATCCCTCTCTCTCTCTTCCTCTCTGTAAAAAATCAATAAAATATATTAAAAAAAAAAAACTATCACTGTTCATGGTTCATTTATTTTATTGCAAATTGGTAATTCTTGATAATGTTGAATTTAGTTGGACACACCAGGCCCATGCATTAGGAAATAAGACTTTGTAGTAATAAAATAGTCACTGGCTCTGACACACTTACATTTTCTTGGTGGCAGTTACTTGTAAATCTACAATAAAATTGAAGTAGACACAGTAAAAAATAAATAAATAAGACATAATATAACGTGAAATGAATTTTAAGGTAAAGCATAGTACTTGTTTATAACTGTCCTGCTAAAACCAAGCATAGGAAGGTTCTTTCTTCAAATGGCCAATAGCTGCATATAGAGGTAGCACCCTTCAGGGGGAAAACTTCTAAAGGAGCTTTTATTTTTAAAGAATATTTCCTCTCAGTGACAGAGCACACCTGCAGATTGTTCCCCGTTTATATACATAAAGGTAGATAGATCTAGATCTAGAGATAGATAGATAGATAGATAGATAGATAGATAGATAGATGATAGATAGATAGATAGATGATAGATAGATAGATATTTAACAATGCATTACCTCAGTTACTACTGAATGTATCTTTAACATCCCAGAAATGCCTAATGTGTTGGATTATTCCTCATTTCCCAATTTTAGGCTCTGGGGTATGTTAATTTAGTGTATTTGTGATAGAAAATGAGTGGGGTGTTGGAATTCCTTTTTAGCTGACACCTAGGAATCTAGAACTTTGGGCATATATATCATGTTTTGATACAACCCTTTGTTTGCTCCCCCTCACATTTCTTAGCGATGACATCTCAGAAGACCTGGGACCAAGAAAACGAGAGATAGATACCACATGTAACACATGCCTGGCCGCTATTGATGAATTTCTAAAGGAGAACCCTGGCAGGTAATACTTGAAGTGATTCCCTGAGGGGGCTAGATAAACACAGAGCAAGCTTGCTCAATTCAGAAATTATAAACGACATTCAAAATACAAGCTACACATGGAGCCTTACCTATCTCTCTATCTCACTAACTATACTCTCAGCAGGAATTCTCAACCTTGGCTGCCGTTAGACAACACAGCAGAATTTTTAAAATACCATGTTTGGGCCCTCCACAAAACCATTGCCAGGAAATTAGTGCCTCTATGGATGTGGCTCTAGACATGGGTCTTTCTTAAGTGTTACCCAGTTGACTCTATTGTGTCTCCAGGGGTAAGGAAGACCACCGTTGACACATCTGCGCTGAATCTGGGAGCAAGTTTTATCAAAAGAGCTGGTTTTTAACCACAGAAACACAGTCCACTAGCTCTTTACTATCACTTGGATCTCCTTGTATGAGCATTTGAACTCCCTTATTTTACTAAATTAGGCTCTGAGTTATTTTGTCTTCTGAGACTCAGTAAAGCCCGAGTCTGTCTGGGGTGTGTAGACATTGGCGCACAATACATAGGAAGTGGGTGCTCTCCCTTTTTATTCCAATTACTATTGTGTAGATGGTGAGTGTTAGGGACAATTCTGGTTGGGTGAGAACAGACAAAATGACACTTTGTCCACTAGATTATTATTCTGTACGACTAAGTTAAGTTCCTTTAAAGTTAAAAAAGAATTCATAGTTAATATGTAGCATTATAGATAATTATTTATCCCCCAGAGAAATTTACAGAGAACAGATAATAGCATAGGTTACACATTTATTTAGATACTCTCTCATCTAAGAGCCCTAACATGTACAATTTTCTCTTCCTGATTTATAGTAAAAAGAGAAATGCTAAGGAGACAGAAAGATGATTCAAAGAAACTCTTTGGAACAAAGCCGATGACAAATTTTCAGTAGTGAGTATATCTGCGCATGCTTATCCTATTCCTACAGCCATCGTCCAGCTATTTCACTGGGTAATAATCACTTGGAAAGGAATATCCTAGACTTGTTCACAGTGAGACCTCATGTAAGAATGACACTCCTACATGTAGTGAAGTGGGAAGCAGTCAATGACATCAAAATATTCACGAAGGGTTCTGATCGCATAAAGGAGAAACATTACAATGAGTAAACATTTTTTCATTTCCTACTTTACTCAGACATATTCCTTCCCTCTGTCCAGATATAAAATGGAGGAGACTGACCCTCATCACATAGTGAGAGAACTGGCTTTCCTATTGAGATCAAGTCAGGCTGCTCATATTGATTTAAGGGTTCGTCTGATGATCAATTGCGAGCATCTTATTTAAGTGCAGGGAAATGCCACCAAATTTCAGCAAGGATTGCTATTGTGAAAATACCAAGGCACTGTGGGTATAATTGTAAAATATAGCAAGCTTCATGTAGCAAAAGTCAAATTCAGGTTCTTTTAACTATAAAGGAAGTATAGGTACTATGATTGCAATAGGACTTACTGTAAAAGACTATTTGAGTAGAGAAAACACAAATAGGTGTTTTTTTTCCTTTGTTAACTCATAAACTTATCACAATTACTTAGTATATATATGTTATATTTCTTTTCCAGAACATTAATGTTTACATTAACTTATAAAATATGTTTATAATATTTGGTTTAGTAAATTATTATGTTATCACTATACCAGACTTGGCAAATTTTTCTCTAAAGGCAGCAGAGGAAATATTTTTGGTTTTGTCGTCTATATGGTTTTTGTTTAAAACACTCAAATATGCTATTATAATATGAAAGCAGCAACAAAAAATAAGAAAAAGGAATGGGAGTATCTGGGTTACAATAAAACTTTATTTTTAAAACATGAAGGTAGGCTAGACTCCAACCCAGAAGGGATCAAGGAGATTAAAGGAGACCCAAGCTCAGAATGAGTATAATTCATTGTCCAACTTCAGTCCTGGTGTTCATGAGAGCCCTCAGTAGTGGGCAGGGTGTCTGCGAAGACACCTGTACAATTGGTGACTTGTGTCCACTGATTACCCTTCACTTCTAAGGGACATGCATGGTCAGGGGTGTGGCACATGCCCATTCGTGGTCATAGATGGATAGTTCAGAGCAATGGGTCCCTTTGCTCACAAAAGGAAGGTAATCCTGTGTAGCTTCTTGAAAAACTGTTTATAAGAAGAAGACCTCTCCATGACATTATACAGCACAGCAGACACTAAAACACGGAAGAGAACTAATCACTGTCTTTTATGAATTGTAAGATTTTTTATGAGATTACATCTTTTTTTTTTAATATGTAGTTTTGGGCAAATTCTTTTTCACGAGAAATCTTGTGGGTCAGGCATTTGTGAAAATTACAAATGGGGAATTAGTGACTGGTCACAGGGCCCCTTCCATCCCAGGGCCTTTCTGTCCATCAGGCCTTTGGAAGATGCACTCCTGGTATCCCACCACATACTCTCCTGTCACAGGCTGTGGACAAGGGGCACAGGGAAAGAGATGTTCATCAAATGAGTGGATAAGGGGATGAAATTAAGATGCTGTCAATGAAAATATTTATGTTTCAATACCAATTCTTTCTTTTTCAGATTCCCCAAGAAAAATCATTAGATGAAGTCATTCTAGTTTGATTTCTAAAAAACTCCAGAAAGCATCTTCAAATAAAGAAATCAATTAAAAAATAAAATTGTGTGTTGTGCATGGTTTGATTTATTTTATTCTTGTATGATGTCTATTATACTTACATTGCAGGTAATATTTGTGAATTCTTAGGTTTGTCTTTAGTGAAAATCTTGAAATTTAATATCATGTGTACATTTTCTTTCTGAAGTATATTTAATGATAAAAGTACTAGGATAATTATAATGCTATGAGGCTTTTGGAAGTGTAGTAATTGAGCAAAATTGATCTGTTTATTTATGGAACTTCCTTAACTATTCAGATAGTAGAGCAGATAATCAGTGTGTGCAAATTTGAATGTTAAGCAGTTAGAATACAATGATAATAAATCTAAAAATGTGTCAGAGAGCCCTGGCAGGATTTTCTCAGTGGTTAAAGCAATGGCCCATGCACTGAAGGGTCTTGGGTTTAATTCCAAGAAAAGGACAGGTATCTGGATTCTAAGTTCATTTCCCAGTCCCAGTTAGGATTCATAAGGGAGGCAAAAAAATCCATATCTCTCTCGCTCTCTCGCTCTCTCACTCTCTCTCTTCCTCTCCCCCCCTTTCCCTCTTTCTCCCTCTCTTTTACATACTATCTAAAAAACACACAAATAAAATAAAAATAACATATGTAGAACTCAAAAAAGATTACACAAATCAGGACCTACATGAATAGCATAAAATAAAGTAGGCTTTAGGCAAGTGGATGCTTTGTAACAAAAGAGAATTATACATTTGTAAGCCTAAAAACATGTATATTGCTTTTCGAATCAATATCTGAATGTAAAATTTTATTTTCTCATGTAAACTCAGTGGTTCTGGCTATAACAATCATTCACTTATATCTTTGCTGCTAAATAAAGATTAAACTATTTCACATTAAACTTGGTACTGTTTTTATCTAAAGAACAAGACATTTCCTCTTGATCTTTTACATCCTGAACTCACTCACTATACATTTTAATAAATCAGATATAATGACAATTAAGTAAGAACTCCCAGTCCTATTCACCCTGTGGGAGAGCTACTGTGACCTCTTTCAGAGTTCTGTGATGGCTCAGCCCTGAGTACAAGGCCGATAAAATGATGGGCTTCAAACTACTGGTCAAGGTAGAGGAAAAGCAGCTTCTGGCAATAATACCCAACCCTTAGCCACAGCCAAGTTCTTGTTCAACTCCAAGGCAAGAACTGGTGGAGCCAGTTGGAAGACTCTCAGGCACCAGGTAAGTATCAAAATGCCTCAGCTTCTCACATGTGAACGAAGTTTGTGAATTCTTTGATTCAAAGGTGCTTTCCCTGCTTCCTCTTTGACTAAGTGGCATTTTTAAAAATTATGCACTCAAGAGCGTTCTTTTTTTTTGTTTTTATCTTGTAAAAATATTTTGACTGAAGGGTTCTGTGGGTACATTGTTTTTTGAGGTTTTAAACTTGTTTTTATAGTGATGAATTCTCTATGTCATATGTCGGGTTTATGAAACTAGCAAGTATATAATTTCCTCTTTATTTTAAGTTAAAATGCCTCAATTTTTATAGTCAGATAGAGAAACATACCACGTACTCCCAGGTTTCTATCTAAACATACATAAAAATATAATGTATATGTGGATTAAAGGTAAAAATCACAAGCTTTGTTTTTAATATATTTTTCTGTTCCTGGCAAAATTATTTCAATGGTGATATGTAATTTAATAATATTGTTATACTAATATTTACACTTAATTTAGTTAAGTTGTTCAAATTCGGGCATTAAAGGAATAAGGTTTGAGTAATATCTACAATTAAAAGCTGAAAAAAATGTACATACAAAACAATTTTTGTATATACATTTAAATATGCATATAGAGAAGTATATATATACAAATACAAACACACACACATATATACATACATTATTAATAGATTATACGCCAATTTCATGTAAGTCAGATGCTAAAATTAAAAGTAGAATAAATGATATGTTTTTTAAAAATTTTAGACAAGACACTAAACCTGTATATCACAACTCAGTTATAAGCAGCTGATCCCCAGGGTTAATTCCAGGACTGTAAGAGTATGGCATTCAGTATATACTTGGGCTATGTGCCTGGTGAGGGGTGGGCAGCAGTTGAAGGGGATTCTAATTCAAGCACCTGTCAGAGAGAAATCCTCTTGATTAGAAAGGAATCATAAAGCAGTTTAACCTTCCTTATAAGATGAAAATTATTTCCCAAACTGCATGGACCTTCAGAAACTTCTGCTACACACTCAGAATTACTGGGTATCATTCTGAAAATTATGAAAACACTGATTTGTAAAGATATGTTTACCCCTTTGTTTAACGCACTATTATTCACTGTGGTCAAGACATGGAAACAACCCATATGTCTGTTGACGGGTGATGGGATAAAGAAGTGGTGGAACATAAGTACAATGGAATTCTACTCAGCCATATAAATGATGAAATATTGCCATTTGGGACAACATGGGTAGATCCTGACAGTAAAGGGCTAAGTGAAATGTCAGACAGAAGTCTAGAGCCATCTGATCTCACTCATACCGGGTGTCCCCAAAAAAGTATACACACTTTAACAACTGATAGCTCAATTTTGAAAATGAAATGAATTTTAATAAACACTGCCTTTATAATTATTCAAACGGTGTACACATTGTTTGGGATAGCCTATGTGGCATAGAAAACAGAAAGCAACAAATGAACAAACAAACAAACTCATAGAGGCAGACAATAGGATGGTGGTTACCAGAGGGGAAATGGAGTTGGAGAGAAGATGAAGAGGGTAAAGGGGGTTAAATATGTGATGGAAGACCAGGCTTTGAGTGCCTAGCAACAACGCAATATACAGATAATACAGAATTGTACACCTGAAACATATATAATCTTATGAACAAACTAGAGGCCCGTTGCACGATATTGGTGCAAGGATAGGCCTTCTTTCCCCTGGCTTCACTCCCAGCCATCCGGGAGCTGGCATGTCCCCGCTCAGAGCCCGGCCGGAGCCAGCAATTCCGGGGGAGTCAGCAAGTCCTCCCTTCTGTCCAGAGCATGGCTCCAGTAGTTCCCTCCGCTGCCCCCCTTCCCCTCAAAGCAGGCGTCATGCCCTTCCCAGCTGCTCTGCGCCTGTATATGCAAATTAACCTCCATCTTTGTTGGGTTAATTTGCATAATCACTCTGATTGGCTGTGGGCATAGCGGAGTGATGGTTAATTTGCATGTTTCTCTTTTATTAGGTAAGATGCTATTCAATTAAAAGAAGAAGAAGAAGAAGAAGAAGAATGACCAGGCTGGTGAGGTCTGTGGTTGGAAATCTGATGTGACTCTCTCCCTTTCGAGGTACAGAGATGGAAACCAAAAGGAATTCCCAGCTCCTCCTGCCCCTGATCCTTCTCAGCGCACACTACTCACAGACATGGGCCTTGCCTGCTTCGGAAGAAGAAGCACTGAGGTCAGTTCCCTTCCAACTGAGACAGTTGAACCTTCTGTCTTCACTGAAATGAGAATTTCCTCCTCTATGGCCACCATCAGTCTGTTCTCTGTGTCTATGAATCAGTTCTATTTTGCTTGTTCTTTTAATTTGTCCTTTAGATTCCACATATAAATGAAATCATATGGTATTTGTGGCAGTCCAACAATAATTTAAAAATAAAAACTAAATTAAACGGAAGAAGTTCCTTAATGTTATTTTGGACAACCCAAATTTTAAAATGATATAGAATTTTTAAAAATATTAGGCTGATACACTAAACAAGATTTTTCACATAAGGTCAACTAGATTATTCCTTCGTAACATCTCTTATTTGAAATTGTATTCATACATAAGATTAAAAACCAGAAGGCCCCACCAAATTCATTGAATGTATGTGATCATTCACCAATGGGGTGATTCTTTGGACTTGATCAATATAAAGAAATACATCACACCACGGTGAATCTTTGAAGTGGAGTTTCAGGACTTAGAGAAGGAAAATTAGTTGTGCAATGTTTCAGCCAAATTATACTACAAATTAGCACATAGAAAATGTGCTCCCAGTTTTCATAGTGAATATTAAATTTTCTTTTTAATTTCTATTTTACATAAAGTCTTTCTTCCGGTGAAATTTAACTTTGCCAGGGGAAGATAAAACCAACGAGATGTATATAGCATAATGTTCTGATCAAATTGTACTGAGTAGCACTTACGCTTAGTAAGCAGCTTATAAAATGGCATCAATTTCTGGGATAAACAAAATTTTACTCCTATACTCTCATAAACCATAGAAGCCATTGTCAATTATGCTACCCATCTTTTTTAAGTGGGTGATACTCCCCAAGATTTTGATAGTGTTATTTAAAATGATTGGGAAAATGTGTTACATTGTGAGAAAGAATTTTGTGGGTGATAAATTACTATTTGAAGGGCAAAATTACCTTGATCAAGCTTTATTAAAAGGGGACCCTGACTGGTTGCAAATTGCATTAGCTGAAAATGGCAGGTGGGTTCATTTTTAAGGAGTAGTATTTAAGAAAATGTACTTTGAAATATAAATGTTTTATTTTTGTGTTTCCATGAAGCTATTTCTGCAGTGTAACAATGCATGTTTCCACATGTCATGGCTCCATCCCACCTCATTTATGGCAGCTTGTGCCCCTGTCCATGACTTGCATGCAGTGGCTGTAACATGGAACATGCCATTGTGAACTAATCACTCACTTGCATTCTAATGCACAAAGGTCAACATCAGAGATTGCACCAATTCTAGGAAAACTTTCAACTTTAGGATTCCAGGTTAAAGGAAGTCTCATGTCTGTTAAAGAAAAAAAACATCTGTGAGAAACGCTGTTCATTCACAGAGCAATTTGTCAAGAGCAGCATTGAGGTATAGAAAGAGTAGCTCTCTATTGCAGACAAAATAGAAGCTTCCACATTAGAACAGAACATTTGGTTGCTATTTCCTTAAGGACCCCCCATGTTAAGAGATATTGATTCCGCCAAAACCGGTTTGGCTCAGTGGATAGAGTGTCGGCCTGCGGACTGAAGGGTCCCAGGTTCGATTCCGGTCAAGGGCATGTAACTTGGTTGCGGGCACATCCCCAGTAGGAGGTGTGCAAGAGGCAACTGATCGATGTTTCTCTCTCATTGATGTTTCTGACTGTCTATCCCTCTTCCTTCCTCTCTGTAAAAAATCAATAAAATATATTTTTTAAAAAAAAGAGATATTGATTCCAAAAAAGATTACAAAAGAAATAGAAAAATAAATGATAAAATTTGTGTTAATATCAGGATAGTTTCTTCTTTGTATATATTTTGATTCTAAGTGGAAAAATAAAGGACCAAAAATAAATTAATGAAATAGAAACAAATTTAAATATATATTTACCCACCAATGTGACTCAGAGAAGAATTAGTTTGATAGATTCTGTCAGGGAGCATTATTTTACACTGACATACACTTCTAAAAAAGATACTTTGTTAATTTTGCCACATTTGGGTCTGCAAATATAGAGTATAATTTTATATAAGTGACAAGAAAATATCATTTATTAAATTGTTAGACAATCTCATTTTGGAATTGAGGTTGCATGAATGCCTTTCATAATAATCTGATGAAGTTCATTCATACTCATTTAGTCAAAATACCATTTTAAAATTCATTTTAAAATAATGGCTATCCTGTCTTCCTAGTTTTAGGAATGTCAGACATGCTGATGGAGTTTCCACCAGTGACAGTAGTAGTCTCTTGGATGATCACTCTCCCAAAGACTACCCGGAGTCCCTTATTGAAAAATGATTGAGGTAATGGGAATTTATTCTGTGTATCAAGTACATTATGATTAGTTAAAATTATCACCATTCATGGTTCATTTACTTCGTTGCAAATTGATAATTCTTGATAATGTTGAATTTAGTTGGACACACCAGGCCCATGCATTGGGAAATAAGACTTTGTAGTAATAAAATAGTCACTGGCTCTGACACACTTACATTTTCTTGGTGGCAGTTACTTGTAAATCTACAATAAAATTGAAGTAGACACAGTAAAAAATAAATAAATAAGACATAATATAACGTGAAATGAATTTTAAGGTAAAGCATAGTACTTGTTTATAACTGTCCTGCTAAAACCAAGCATAGGAAGGTTCTTTCTTCAAATGGCCAATAGCTGCATATAGAGGTAGCACCCTTCAGGGGGAAAACTTCTAAAGGAGCATTTATTTTTAAAGAATATTTCCTCTCAGTGACAGAGCACAACTGCAGATTGTTTCCCATTTATATACATTAGATAGATATAGACAGATAGGTGACAGATATAGATAGATAGATTTTTAATAAAGCATTTATAAAGTACCGAATGTGTCTTTAACATCCCAGAAATGCCTAATGTGTTGGATTATTCCTCGTTTCCCAATTTTAGGCTCTGGGGTATGTTAATTTAGTGTATTTGTGATAGAAAATGAGTGGGGTGTTGGAATTCCTTTTTAGCTGACACCTAGGAATCTAGAACTTTGGGCATATATATCATGTTTTGATACAACCCTTTGTTTGCTCCCTGTCACATTTCTTAGCGATGACATCTCACCAGACACAGGAACCATACCATGCCAGCAAGATAGAAGATGCCCACCTTCTCTTGAAGCAATTCCCTGAGGAGGATCGATAAACGCACAGCAAGCTTGCTCAATTCAGAAATTACAAATGACATTCAAAATACAAGCTACACATGGAGCCTTACCTATCGCTCTATCTCACTATCTGTACTCTGAAGCAAGAATCTCAACCTTGGCTGCCATTAGACAACATGGAGAATTTTTAAAATACCTTCTCTGGGTCCTTCCCAAAACCATTGCCAGGAAATTAGTGCCTCTATGGATGTGGCTCTAGACATGGGTATTTCTTAAGTGTTACCCAGTTGACTCTATTGTGTCTCCAGGGGTAAGGAAGACCACAGTTGACACATCTGCTCTGAATCTGGGAGCAAGTTTTATCAAAAGAGCTGGTTTTTAACCACAGAAACACAGTCCACTAGCTCTTTACTATCACCTGGATCTCCTTGTATGAGCATTTGAACTCCCTTATTTTACTAAATTAGGCTCTGAGTTATTTTGTCTTCTGAGACTCAGTAAAGCCCGAGTCTGTCTGGGGTGTGTAGACATTGGAGCACAATACATAGGAAGTGGGGTGCTCTCTCTTTTTATTCCAATTATTATAGTGTAGATGGTGAGTGTTAGGGACAATTCTGGTTGGGTAATAATAGTCAAAATGACACTTTTTGTCCACTAGATTATAATTCGATAAGGATAAGTTAAGCTCCTTTAAGGTTAAAAAAACAATTCATAGTTAATATATAGCATTATAGATAATAATTTAGCCCCTAGAGAACTTTACAGAGAACAGATAACAGCATAGTTTACACATCATCATTTCTTTTGATGCTCTCTCATCTAAGAGCCTTAACATGCACAATTTTCTCTTCCTGGTCTGCAGTAAAAAGAGATATTCTTAGAAGTCAGAAAGATGATCCAAAGAAACTCTTTGGAACAAAGCTGATGACAATTTTCAGTGGTGAGTATATCTGTGCATTCTTATCATATTCTTACAGCAATTGTCCAGCTATTTCAGTGGGTAAGAGTCGCTTGGTAAGAAATATCCTAGACTTGTGCACAGTGAGACCTCGTGTAAGAATGACACTCCTGCAGAAAGTGAACTGTGGACCAGTAATTGGCATAACATATTCTTGCTGGGTTCTGATTGCTTAAAGGAGAAAAACCACAATGAGTAAACAGTTTTTATCTCCTAGTTTACTCCAAAATATTCCTACCCTCTGTCCAGATATAAAATGGAGGAGACTGACCCTCACCACATAAAAGAGAAAACTGGCTTTTCTATTGAGATCAAGCCAGGCTGCTTCTCTTGCTGAAGATCGACTGTTAGCATCTCATTTAAGTGCAAGGAAATGCCAGCAAATTACAGCAAGGATTGCTATTCTGAAAATACCAAGTTACTGTGGATCTAATGGTATTCCCAGAAATACAGCAAGCTTCATGCAGCAAAAGTCAAGTTCAGCTTCTTTTATTTATTAAAGTGAGTATGGATACTATGATTGCAATAGTATACAGTGTAACAGATTTTTCCTGGAGAGAAAGAAAAAATAGGTTTGTTTTTCTTTGTTAACTCATAAACATCACAATATTTTCTGGAACATTAATGTTTACTAATACATTAGCTCAGAAAAAATGTTTGTGAGTCTTGGTATCATCAAATTTTATTTTATCACTATATCAGAGTTGGCAAATTATTTTTCTAAAGGCACCAGAGGAATTATTTTTGGTTTTGTGGACTATATGGTTTCTGTTTAAAACACTCAAATATGCTATTGTTATATGAAAGCAGCCACAAATATTATGTGAAAGAAATGGGAGTAGCTGTGTTACAACAAAACTTTATTTCTAAAACATGAAGGTAGGCTAGACTCCAACCCTGAAGGGGTTGAGGAGATTAAAGGAGACCCAACCCCAGAAAGAGTGTAATTCATTGTCCAACTTCAGTCCCTGGTGTTCATGAGAGCCCTCAGTAGTGGGCAGGGTGTCTGCGAAGACAGCTGCACAATTGGTGACTTGTTGTCTACTGATTGCCCTTCAGTTCTAAGGGACCTACAAGGTCAGGGGTGTGGCGCATGCCCATTCATGGTCGTAAGTGGATAGTTCAGAGAAATGTGTCCCTTTGTCACAAAAAAAGGAAGGTAATCCCATGTAGCTTCTTATAAAACTGTTTATAAGCGAATGCCTTTCCGTTACAGTATACAGCTCAGCAGACACTAACACATGGAAGAGGACTAATCACTGTGTCTTTTGTAAATTGTAAGATTATCTATGAGATTACAACTTCCATTCTTTTTTTTTTTAATATGTAGTTTTGGACACATTCTTTTTCACAAGAAATCTTGTGGGTCCGCCATTTGTGAAAATTACAAATGGGGAATTAGTGACTGGTCACAGAGCCCCTTCCATC
The DNA here is from genome assembly GCF_963455305.1 of Plecotus auritus. Taxonomy (NCBI): domain Eukaryota; kingdom Metazoa; phylum Chordata; class Mammalia; order Chiroptera; family Vespertilionidae; genus Plecotus; species Plecotus auritus. The sequence goes on along the minus strand of NC_137775.1, from coordinate 8,504,967 downwards.
CCAGCGCCTTTCTGCCCATCAGGCCTTAGGAAGATGTGCTGCTGATATCCCACCACATGTCTCCTGTCACAGGCTTGGACAAGGTGCTAGGACAAATAGATATTTAGCAATTGAGTGGATAAGGGAATTAAATTAAGATGCTGCCAGTGAAAATATTTATATGCTTACATAGAAATTCTCTTTTTCAGATTCCCCAAGAAAAATCGTTAGATGAAGTAATTCTAGTTTGATTTCTATAGAAGTAACTCAAGAAAGCATCGTCGAATAAAATAAATTAAAAACAAATAAAATGCTGTATTGTGATTTCTTTTATTCCCATATGATACCTTTTATGCTGACATTGCTGATAATATTTGTGAATTCATAAGTTTGTATTTAGTGAAAATCTTGGAATTTCATATGCTTGTACACTTTCTGTCAGCAGTACATTTAATGGTAAAAATACTAGGCTAATTTCCATTTTATGAGGATCTTGGAAGTGTAGTAATTAAGTAAAATTGATGTGTTTATTTATGGAACTTCCTTAACTATTCAGATAGTAGAGCAGATAATCAGTGTGTACAAATTTGAATGTTAAGCAGTTAAAATGCTGTGATAAATAAATCTAAAAATGTGTCATGGTATTTGTTTTCTCTGACTGTAATTTAAAAACAAATTTTAAATTAAAAAAAAAAGGAATTTACTTCCTGTTATTTTGGACAACTCAATTTTTAAAATCATGGGTTATTTATTGGCATATTAGGTTGATATGCTAACCAAGATTTTTTAACATCAAGTCAACCTAATGATTCCTTTGTATATCCCTTATTGAAATTGTATTCATACATAAGATTACAAATCAGAAGATCCCACCAAATTAATTAAATTTGAGTGACTATTCAGCAATGGGACAATTTTTTGGACCTGATCAATACAGGGAAGATAAGTGTTAGGACTTAGAAAAAGAAAAGTACTTGAGGAATGTTTCAGCCAAATGCTACTGAACATCAACAAATATGGAAAGTGCTGCCAGTATTGAATATTGAACTTTTTTCTAAGTTTCAATTTTGTATAAAGTCTTTAATCTTGTGAAATTTAACTTCTCAAAGGAAGATATTACCAATGAGGTGTACATGGCTTAATGATCTGATCAAAATTATCTGAGTAGCTCATGCTTGGTACAAGCAGCTTATAAAAGGTGTATGGCATCAATTTCTAGGATAAACATAATTTTACTACTTAAACTCCCATTAAACCATAGAAGCCTTGTCAATTATGCTACCCATTTTTAAATGTGTGACACCAAGATTTTGAGAGTCTTATTTCAAATGATTATAAAAACACTAGAGGCCCAGTGCACAAAATCATGCACAGGTAGGGGGTCCCTAGGTCTGCCAGCGATCAGGGCTGATCTAGGCCTTCTGGCTGCCAGCTGGGGCCTCCCTTCCTCTGCTGCCAGCCAGGGCCTTCTTCATTCCACACTGCCCCCTGATAGTGAGCATGTGTCATAGCGAGCAATTGAACTCCTGGTCTCTCAGTTGAACTCCCAAGGGGACATTTTGCATATTAGCCATATATGTGTATGTGTGTGTGTGTGTGTGTGTGTGTGTGTGTGTGTGTGTTATATTCTAAGAAAGACATTTCTTATACTTGGTAACAGAATGCCATTTGAAGGAGAAAATTAACTTGATCAAGCTTTATTAAAAGGAGACCCTGCCTGGTTGCAAATTGCATTAGCTGAATATGGCAGATGAGTTCATTTTTAAGGAGTAGTATTTAAGAAAAAGTACTTTGAAATATAAATGTATTGTTTTTGTGTTTCCATGAAGCTATTTCTGCAGTGTAACACTGCATGTTTCCACATGTCATGGCTTCATCCAGACTCATTTATGGCAGCTTGTGGCCCCTGTACATGACTTGCATGCAGAGGCTGTAACATGGAACAAGCCAGGATGAACTAACCACTCACTTGCATTCTACTGCACAAAATGTCAGCATCAGAGGGAGGAAGATGGCTGCTGACAAGAAGGCAGACTGCAAGATAGTGTGTGAGTGAGAGGATGAAAGGAGAGTATGTGGTAACATGGGGAGTATAATTTGTGGGTGAGGGACAGCTATATTTCAAGGGACTGTTGGGGATTGCCAGACTGGGTTCCCCTGACTGGGCAGCCTCCACTGCTGCTGAAATCTCTCCCAGAGCAATCGGCTCTGACGCGGAGACCGCACCATCTTGAAGGAGAGCGTGGCTGTTATCAGAAACCTATACAACCCAGGAATCTACAGCAACAACACCCAGGGAACAGCTGCGAATCCAGGAACACCCGATCTCAAGCAGCGTAAATACACAGACTCGGAGGAGCCCTCCACCTTCTAACATAAAGGTCAGATTTCACCTAGGAAAAGATGAGGTCTGAGATCCAGGCTGGGGAAAGAAACGTGCACAATGGGAGCTAGAGGTTCCGGGAGAGTCAGCATCCCACAAAATCCACTGCCGCTGGGGCTAGCGTGATCCATGAATGTGGAAGGGGATCTGCAGGGCTGCTAGCAGAAGGGATCTCTAAAAAGCTATTCATAGCTGGACTAGATGCAAAAAGGCAGCCTGAAATTTTAACAGTGAGCTGGCTGATTAGTTCCAGAGATATTCACAGAATTGCGCACAGTGCCAGAGGGTAAAAGTCGCGTGTCCATGCATTTACTCTGGCTCTTTTTTTCTCTTTAAACCCTTGCTTTTGATTACTAAGCCCAGTACATAGGATCACCCAATTGGGGACACTCTCAGAGACTGCAGGGGAAAGTTGTTTTTGTAGAAATTGGGGATCAGAGTGGGGAGTACAATCAGAAAACCAGCTCTGGGGCAGTCCATTCTCCCAAACCAGTATTAAGTGCGACAGGGGAAAAAAAAATATCTAAATACTGGCTAGAGAGGACTTATAGCCCAGGAGGTCAATCCAGAAACACTGCCACCCAGGGGTTGAATCACAAATTGACTCTTGTGTAAACACAAATAAAGGAGTCTAAGAAACAAAGAAATACTGCCTGCTGGAAAATCAGGACTGTGGTTTACAACACAGAGGAGCAGTGGACCTCAGGGAACTTCAGTACTCTCCTGACTACTGACAGAAACAGGCATGCCAAACAGAACAGTAGAGGAAGGAATGACCTTCACTACTGCACATTTTTATTTTTTCATCTTTCACTTAAGAAACTAATTTTTTTCTTTTTTCCTCACATGATTTTACCTTTCTAATTATTATATTTTTATTTTTAATCAGTATTATTACTACTCCTATTTTACCTTTTTTTTTTTTTTTAGCAAAAAAGTGTCATTTAATTTTCTATTTATTTTATTTTAGGATTAGTGTTCTACATTTTATTTTAATTTTTCCATTAGCATCATTTTACTCTGTCTCAACTTTACCTTTAAGCCAACACTCTCTTCCTCACTTTTCCCCTTTTGTTGTCCTGTCTCTCTTACCCTATTCCTGCTTTAGATTTTCCCCATTCCTTCTTTTTACCCCATTAAAAATTCACCCTATTTATATATCTAATTTCCAATAACCTGCTCTAAGTTCATATAAACCTCTCTCTTCTCTTTCTTCACTATCCAATGTTTTTTTCGCTCTGCCCTTTTTTTATTCATTCTTCGTTGTTATTTTTTTGTTCTGTTTTGACTTTTTGTTCTAGGTTTTTTTAGTTTTATTTTGTTTTGTCTTTCCTTCTGTCCTATTGTTGTTTTTTGCTTGATTGTTGATTAAATTGGTTATTGTTGTGATTGTTTGTGAGATTGTTACTCTTCTTTTGTTTTTTTTGTTTTGTTTTGTTTTTGTTTGTTTGTTGCCTCTGTTTTTCCTCTCCTTGCTTATTATTAGTTGTTGTTTGTAGTTTGCATTCATCTCTGGGTGTTTGTTGTTTGTATCTTTTGGGATTAGTGGTTGTTCTACTGGAGTTTTCTTCCCATATAAATAGTTTCCGCCCCTCCCCCCCTTTTTTTATTCTCTTTCTTTTCTCTCTTACTTTTTTCCCTTTTCTCAATATCATTTTTGCACTCCTTTTTTTTTATCTTATTACCTAATTCTCTTTTCTCTGGTGGTCACCTTTATTTGGGGTTATTAGTATTGTGAATACATTGCTGTTCGGTGCTTTGTGTGTTGTGCCTTGTTGTGTTGTATTTTGTGTCTTTAAATCAATGCAGGAGAGAGAAAGCTATATAACCAGATACCTGGAGAAGAAAGATCATGGGGAGACAAAGAAACAGCCTGCATATGAAAGAAAAAGCAGCATCACCAGAAAAGGAAATAAGCAAAATGGAGGTAAGCAATATGTCAGAGAATGAATTCAGAGAAATGGTCATAAGGTCGCTGAAAAGAATGAAAGACAAATTCAACAATATGTGTAAGAACCAAGAGGAAATAAAGAAGAACCAAGAAGAAATGAAAAATGACATTGTTGTTATAAAGAACTCAATAGAAAGCATCAACAGCAGACTAGAAGCAGAGGACCACATCAGTGAGCTAGAAGACAAGGTAGAAAAAAATACCCAAGCAGAGCAGCATCTAGAAAAAAAAATTAAAAAACAAGAGGAGAGCCTAAGGGAACTTTGGGACAACACGAAACAAAACAATATCTGCATAATAGGGATGCCAGAAGGAGAGGAAACTGAGCAAGGAATAGAAAACCTGTTTGAAGAAATAATGACAGAAAACTTCCCTGATATAAGGAAGAAAAAACTCACACAAATCCAAGAAGCTCACAGAGTCCCAAACAAAATGAACCACAAAAGACTGATGCCAAGGCACATTAAAATTAATTTGGCAAACACCAACGACAAAGTAAGAATATTAAAAGCAGCCAGAGAGAAACAGAAAGTTACCTACAAAGGATCCCCCATCAGACTAGCGACTGATTTCTCATCAGAAACACATCAGGCCAGTAGGGAATGAAATGAAATATACAAAGTCATACAAAGGAAGGGTCTGAATCCAAGAATACTGTACCCAGCAAGGCTATTAATCAAAATTGAGGGTGAAATCAGGAGCTTCACAAACAAAAAAGGACTAAGAGAGTTTATTACCACCAAACAAGCAATGCAAGTAATGCTAAAGGGTCTGCTGAAAAAAAAAAAAAAGAAATAGGAAGCGAAGAAGGAACACAGGGGTAAAGAATAAAAATGGCGACAAACAAGTACCTATCAATAATAACTTTAAATGTAAATGGATTAAGTGCCCCAATCAAAAGACAAAGGGAGCTGAGTGGATAAGAAAACATGATCCATATATCTGCTGTCTACCTCAGAAAAAAGGACTCACACAGACTGATAGTGAAGGGATGGTAAAAGGTTTTTCAGGCAATTGGAAATGAAAAAAAAAAAAAAGCTGGTGTAGCCATACTTATATCTGACAAATTATATCTCAAAGTGAAGGACATAAGAAGAGATAAGGAAGGCCACTTCATAATACTAAAGGGACAAATCCAACAAGAAGAAATAACTCTGATATACTTATATGCACCCAATACAGGAGCATCCAAATACATAAAAAAACTTCTAAAGGATATCAAGGGAGAGATTGACAGCAATACAGTCATAGTAGGGGACATTAATACCCCACTATCACCACTGGACAAATCCTCTAAACAAAAAATCAGCAAAGAAACATCAATCCTAAATGACTCACTAGATCAGATGGAATTAATTGAAATCTTCAGAACATTTCACCCCAAAGCCACAGAATATACATTCTTCTCAAGTGCACATGGGTCATTTTCAAAGATAGACCATATGTTGGGTCACAGGCAAAGTCTCTTCAAATTCAAGAAGATAGATATCATATCAAGCATCTTCTCAGATCACAATGGCATAAAACTGGAAATCAACTACAATAAAAACAATCCAAATAAATCAAACATTTGGAGACTAAATAGCATGCTATTAAACAATGACTGGGTTACCAGAGAGATCAAAGAAGAAATAAAAAGCATCATGGCAACAAATGACAATGAAAACACAACAATCCAAAATCTATGGGACACAGCGAAAGCAGTCTTGAGAGGGAAGTTCATAGCTCTACAAGCCTACTGCAAAAAAACAAGAAACAATAGTAATAAATTACCTAACCCTACAACTCAAAGAGTTAGAAAGAGAGCAACAAGAAAAGCCCAGTGTAAGCAGAAGGAAGGAAATAGTAAAGATCAGAGCGGAGATAAATGACCTAGAGACCAAAGAAACAATTCAAAAGATCAACAAAACCAAGAGCTGGTTCTTTGAAAGGATAAACAAGATTGATGAACCTCTAGCCAGGATCACCAAGAAGCAAAGAGAGAGGACCCAAATAAAGAAAATCAGAAATGAAAGACGTGAAATAACAACCGATCCCACAGAAATACAATTGATTGTGAAAAAAATACTATGAACAACTCTATTCCAACAAACTGGACAACCTAGATGAAATGGACATATTCCTAGAAAAATACAACCTACCAAAACTCAACCAATAATAATAATAATAATAATAATAACCCTGAATAGGCCAATAACTACCAAAGAAATTGAATGAGCGATCAAAAATCTTCCAGCAAAAAAAAAGTCCTGGTCCAGACAGCTTTACAGGGGAGTTCTACCAAGCATTCAAAGAAGAAATGAAACCTATCCTCCTCAGACTATTCCAAAAAATTCAGGAGGAAGGCACACTTCCAAGCTCTTTCTATGAATCCAGCATTACCCTAATCCCAAAAACAGATAAAGACACCACAAAAAAAAGAGAACTACTGGCCAATATCCTTGATGAACATAGATGCTAAAATCCTCAACAAAGTACTAGCAAATCAGATTCAGCAATACATTAGAAATATCATACACCATGACCAAGTGGGATTTATTTTGGGGATGCAAGGTTGGTACAACATCCGCAAATCAATAAATGTGATACATCACATGAACAAATTGAGAGATAAAAATCACATAGTCATATCAATTGATGCAGAGAAAGCATTTGAAAAAATCTAACACCCTTTCTTGATAAAAACCCTTAGTAAATTGGGAATATAGGGATCATAACTCAACATAATAAAAGGCTTATATGACAAACCTACAACCAACATGGGCAAAAACTAAACTCATTTCCCCTAAGAACAGGAACAAGACAAGGATTCCCACTTTTACCACTCCTGTTTGACATAGTATTAGAAGTACTAGCCACTGCGATCAGACAAGAGAAATAAAAGGCATCCAAATTGGAAAAGAAGTAAAACTGTCCTTATTCACAGATGACACGATGCTATACATAGAAAACCCCAAAGACTCCATCCAAAAATTACTAGAACTAATAAATGCTTTTGGCAATGTAGCAGGATACAAAATTAACATCCAGTAATCTATGGCCTTTTTATACACCAATAATGAACTCACAAAAAGAGAAATGAAAAAAACAATTCCATTTACCATGCACCAAAAAAAAATTAAAATACCTAGGAATAAACTTAACCAAAGACATAAAAGACCTGTATTTGGAAAACTACAGGACATTGAAAAAAGAGATAGAGGAAGACATAAACAAATGGAAGAACATACCATGTTCATGGATTGGTAGAATCAACATCATTAAAATGTCCATATTACCTAAAGCAATCTATAGATTCAATGCAATACATATTAAAATACCAATGGCATATTTCAAAGATCTAGAACAAACTCTCCAAAAAATCATCTGGAATAAAAAAAGATCCTGAATAGCCACAGCTATCCTGAGAAAGAAGAACAAAGTTGGAGGGATCACAATACCAGATACCAAACTATATTACCAAGCCACGGTTCTCAAAACTGCCTGGTACTGGCACAAGAACAGACATATAGACTAATGGAACAGAATAGAGAATCCAGAAATTGACCCAAGCCACTATACTCAATATTTAATAAAGGAGGCAAGAGCATACAATGCTGTCAAAACAGCCTCTTTAATAAATAGTGCTGGGAAATTTGGTCAGATACATGCAAAAAAATGAAACTAGATCACCAACTTATACCATACACAAAAACAAACTCAAAATGGATAAAGGACTTGAATATAAGAAGAGAAACCATAAAAATCCTACAAGACTCCATAGGCAGCAAAATTGCAGACATATGTCATAGTAATATCTTTACAGACACAGATTCTAGGGAGAAAGAGACTAAGGAGAAAATAAACAAATGGGACTACATCAAAATAAAATGCTTTTGCACAGCAAAAGAAACCATCAACAAAACAACAAGAAAGCCGACTGCATGGGAGAACATATCTGTCAATGTTATCTCCGATAAGGGTTTAATCTCCAAACTTTACAGGGAACTCATACAACTTAACAAAAGGAAGATAAACAACCCAATCAAAAAATGGGCAAAGGACCTAAATAGACACTTTTCTAAAGAGGACATTCAGAAGGCCAAGAGTGACATGAAAACATGCTCAAAGTCACTAATCATCCGAGAGATGCAAATCAAAACAACAATGAGGTACCACCTCACACCTGCCAGAATGGCTATCATCAACAAATCAACAAACGACAAATCAACAATTCTCCTGGTGGGAATGCAGACTGGTGCAGCCACTGTGGAGAACAGTATGGAGTTTCCTCAAAAATTTAAAAATGGAACGGCCATTTGACCCAGTAATACCACTTCTAGGAATATATCCCAAGAAAACAGAGACACCAATCAGAAAGGATATATGCACCCCTATGTTCATGGCAGCACAATTTACCACAGCTAAGATTTCAAAACAGCCTAAATACTCATCAGCAGATGAGTGGATTAGAAAACTATGGTACATCTACACAATGGAATACTACGCTGCTATAAAAAAGAAGGAATTCTTACCATTTGCAGCAGCATGGATGGAACTGGAGAGCATTATGCTGACATAAGCCAGGATGTGAAAGAAAAATAACACATGATTTCACTCATTTATGGATAATAAAGAACATTGTAACCTGATGAACAAAAAGATAGATGCAGAGGCAGAGAAGCATCAAATAGACTGTCAAGTTACAGCGGGAAGGCTGGGGAGTTTTGATGGAGGGGGTAAGAGATCAACTGAAGGACTTGTATGCATGCATACAAGCATAACCAATGGACACAAGACACTGGGGGGATGGGTTGAGGGCATGTGCCAGGGGTAGGGGAGGTTGGGGGAAGGTCAATGGAAAAAGAAAGGAGACATATGTACTACTATTTGTAATATTTTAAACAAAACAAAAAAAATGTCAGCATCAGAGATTGCACCAATACTAGAAAATTTTCACCTTTAGGATTCCAGGTTAGAGGAAGTGTCATGTCTGTGTAAAGAAAAGCTGTCTAATGAGAAATGCTGTTCATTTACAGAGCAATGGGTCAAGAGCAGCATTGAGGTGTAGACAGAGTTACTCTCTACTGGAGACAAAGAAAAGAAGCTTCCTCATAGGACAGAAAACTTGGTTCCTGGACTGTAAGCTGCTTTCTATGCTAAGAGATTTTTATTCCAAAACAGTTTGGAGAAGAAATAGCAAAAGATGTAATAAAGTTTTTGGTAAAATCAAGATAGTTTCTTTTTTATATATATTTTAATTCTAAGTAGCATAATTAATCACCATAGATAAATAAATGAAATGAAATGAATTAAATGGAAACCAATTTAAATATATTTTTCCACCAATGTATCTCAGAGAAGAATTAGTTTTATAAAATCTGTCAGGGAGCATTAGTTAACACTTACATATAATTTTTCAAAAGCATTATTTTTAATTTTGCTAAATTGGGATATCAAATATAGAATATATCTTGATGTAAATGACAAGAAAATATCTTTGATTGGGTTGTTAGGGGATCTCATTTTGATTTGAGTTTACATGAAAGGCTTTCATAATAAGCTGATGAATTTCTTTCTTACTCATTTAGATGAAATAGCATTTTAAAAATCATTTTTATAATAATGGCTATCCTGTCTTCCTTATTTTAGGAATGTCAGACCTGCTGATGGGAGCTTCCACCAGTGACATTAGTAGTCTCTTGGGTCAATTTTCTGACAACTAATACCTTCGATCCCTTATTGAAAAGTGAGCAGTGTAAAGACAATTTATTATTTTTATCAAACACAATATGGTTAATTAATATGAATATTATATTGTCACTGTCAATGATTCATTTACTTTGTTGCAATTTGATAATTCTTTATAATGTTCAATTCAGTTGGATACACCACACCCATGCATTAAGAAATAAGACTGTATGATTAACATGCTCACTGGCGTCTCAGACACTTGTACTGCCTTGGTAACAATTATTTGTTAATCTACAATCAACTGAAGTAGACATAGTGAAAAATAAGTAAGACTTAGCATAAAGTGAAATAAATTTTAAGGTAAACCATAGGACTCGTTTTTGACTTTCCTGCTCAAACCAAGCATTGGAAGGTTCTTTCTTTAAATGGCCAATAGCTGAATATTGAGATGGCACCATTCAGGTGGCATAGCATCTAAAGGAGCATTTATTTTTAAATAATATTTCCTCACAGTGGCAGATCACAACTACAAATAGTTCCCCGTTTACATATATATTTTTATAAAGCATTTGCTCAGTTAGTACTGAAGGTGTCCCAGAAAATGCCTGATGTGATGGATTATTCCGCTTTCCCAATTTTAGGCTTAGGGGTATATTTGTTGTAGTATAATTGTGAGAGAAAATGAGTGGTGGGTTGGAATTCCTTTTTAGCTGCCATCAAGAAATTGTCAACTTTTGGCAAACATATATTTTTTTTAAATAAAATCCTTTGTTTGCTTTCCCGCACTTTTCTTAGCAATGAAGTCTCAGAAGACCAAGGAACATTCAAAAGCCAGGAAGATGCAATTCTCCTTAACGAATATTTGCACTTTCAACAACAGAAGGCGTGGGTTTGTGATGTCACAAGCAGGCGCCGGCCACCCGCTTCCCGTCCCGGTCCATTCTGGCCCTGTTCTGGTCCATTCAGGTCCCATCCTGGTTAATACCAACGCTGACAACTGGATGTTTAATGGACATGATGCTGGGCGGGGTTTTGCAAACTTCTCCGCCCTTCCCAGTTCAGCAAGCACCCAAGTACCGCCTTCCATTCTGCTGCTTGGAAACCTCCGGCTTTTTTCTTTCTTTCTTTCCCCACCCACTTTGCCTCCGGTGGGGAAGATAATGGTTTGTTAACCACAAGCAGTTATCTTCCTTTGTTTTAAACTCCCCTGGATGGAAACCTTTACAGATGTTATACTTTTAAATTAATCTAAGACATATAGACAGACATTTCACTAGCTAAGTAAACGAATTAAACAAAAAAAAAACAGACATAAAACATCAACACACACTGTCATACAGCCACGCATAACACTAAAAGTTTACACCAAAAGTCATGTCTCTGTCCCTGGTTCAGGAATTTGCCTCCCCAGAACCTCAGCATTGTCCCAATGGACTATTTCTGGGGAATGTATTCCCTAGGCCTAGAATTTCCCTTTCCCATCCTCGGCAGGTCCCTGGTGACTATGTACTCAAGCCCCCATGTTGGAGATTTCTCGTATTCCCCGAGATCTGCTTCGTCCCTCTCTGGCCGCTTCCCTCACAGGAGAACAGAACCACAGATCAGAACTCCACACTCGCTTTATGTCCAAGACACATCCCAGTCGCATATGCCCAACCTCTGAGGACACCCAATCACCAAAGCAGTACTCAGTCCATTCCTACCTTGACTCATGCATGAGGTTACCTGATTGCCACTGGTCTTGCTTGGGCCCTTCCTGCGTTGCTGGCTGACTCTTGATCCCTAGCTCATAGTTGGCCCAGGGGTAATGGCTGTCCCTTCTCACCGAGGCCGCCGCAACTTGGCAGCAGGATGCACCTCCTCAGGAGAGGGGTCCACTTACCCTGTGGCAACAGACAGTATCCTGGACGAGCCCCAAAATTGTTAGAAATAAGGTGAGCCCCCCCTCAAGTCAGGGGTTCTGGTAGAATACAAAACACTCGGGAGCCAGGCAGCAAGGCAAACATATTTACTTCTACGTAGAAGGGTGCACACACATGGTCTGGAAGCGCGTGCACACCAAGCAGGCAGTCTGCTCGGATTTGTAATTCCTTATGCACGTGACCTGTCCTTTGCTCTTGATTGGAGCTCAGGCGCACAGTCTTTCGCAATTGGCTAATTCAAAGGGAGGGGTTGGCCTTTGCTGTTTCAAGATGGCAGCCCCCAGGGGAGCTGCAAGCCATGCGGCCAACATGGTGGCTGCCAAGTCATGCGGTCCAAAATGGCGGCTGTCTAAACTGTTCTTTGACAGAAAAGATGACTTGTTTATTCTCACACTGGTGTTCATGAGAGACCTCAGTAGTGGGCAGGGTGTCTGAGAAGACACCTGCACAACTGGTGATTTGTATCCACTAATTACCCTTCACTTCAAGGGACAGACATAGTCAGGGGTGTGGGGCATGCCCATTCGTGGTCATAAATGGATAGTCCAGAGCAATAAGTCCTTTTGCTCAAAAAAGAAAGGTATTCCCATGTAGCTTCTTGAAAAATTGTTTATAAGAAGAAGGCCACTCCTTCTGCAGACACTAAAACATAGGAGAGGACTAACCACACTGTCTTTTGTAAATTGTAAGATTATTTAAGTGATTTCTTCTTCCTTTCTTAATTTTAACTAGAGGCCTGATGCACAAAATTTGTGCATGGGGGGGGGCAGCGGTTGTGTGTCCTTCAGCCCAGCTTGCACCCTCTCCAATCTGGGATCCCTCTCCCCGTCCAGGACTGCTGGCTCCCAACTGCTCACCTGCCTGATTGCCTCTAACCCAGCCGTGGGCAAACTACGGCCCGTGGGCCGGATCCGGCCCGTTCAGCTGGTCTATCCGGCCCGCGGAGCCAAAAGAGCAGAGAGTTCTCTTGCTCTCCCCTCTGCTCCTTTACTTTGAATTTATATTAGTTCACACAAACACTCCATCCATGCTTTTGTTCCGGCCCTCCAGTCCAGTTTAAGAACCCATTGTGGCCCTCGAGTCAAAAAGTTTGCCCACCCCTGCTCTAACCGCTTCTGCTTGCCAGCCTGATCACCCTCTAATCACTCCACTGACAGCCTGATTGACGCCTAACTGCTCCCCTGCAGCCCGATTGCCCCTAATTGCCCTCCCCTGCAGGCCTGGTCACCCCTAACTGCCCTCCCCTGCAGGCCTGATAAACCCTAACTGCGCTCCCTTGCCAGCCTGATCGCCCCTAACTGCCCTCCCCTGTCAGCCTGGTCGCACCTAAATGCTCTTCCCTGCAGGCCTGGTCCCCCCCAACAGCCCTCTCCTGCTGGCCTGGTTCCCCCCAACTGCCCTCCTGTGCTGGCCTGGTCTCTCCCAACTGCACTCCCCTGCAGGACTGGTTGGCCCCAACTCTCCTCCCCTTCAGGCCTGGTCCCCCTCAAATGCCGTCCCCTGCTGGCCCGGTCACCCCTAACTGCCCTACCCTGCCAGCCTGGTCCCCCAAAACTGCCCTCCCCTGCAGGCCTGGGTCCTACCAACTGTCCTTCCCTATAGGCCTGGGTCCCCCTCAACTGTCCTCCCTTGCAGGCCTGGTCAACCTCAAATGCCCTCCTTGCTATCCTGATCACCCACAACTGCCCTCGCATGTGGGCCATCATATGGTGGCCACCTTGTGTCCACATGGGAGCAGCCATCTTTGACCACATGGGGGCGGCCATCTTGTGTGTTGGACTGATGGTCAATTTGCATATTACACTTTTATTAGACAGGATATCTCAAAAACATGTTTGCATGCTTACAGGAAAGATCCAAAAAGGAAAATCTGATGTTGCTGTAAATAAAGGAAGATTTGCTAGAGTGGTATCCTTGAGAAATAAGAGAAAATGGAGGATAACCAGGTAGATGGCTTGACATTTGCATGGCACAAGCACTCTTGAGCCAAAGTAATAGGCAGTGTGTCTGGACCAAAGTTATTTGGATGGACTTATGAATGGGTAGAAGCTGATGGAATTCCTCTTTTGATGTCACCTATTTTCTCAGTGAAATAAGTAAGAGTAAAGATAACTGAGGAGTATTAGAGATAAGGGAAAAGTTTTTAAAACACAAATAGTTGATTAGATGACTTGGAAAATAAATGAACTAGGAAAAATATTTTTACTGATATGAAGAATTCAGTGATGAATAAGATGATTTTGCAATCTGGCTCAATTTACATATTCCAAGAACATATATATATATATATATATATATATATATATATATATATATATATATATATATTGAAAGGTTAATGAAGGCAAAAGGGTTTTTCCAGAGATATTCCCAGAATATATTTTGTGATTCCAGAGCATTCTCTGAATACAACATGCCCATGAGAAGGAAAACCCCTATTTTGTAAAAAACTGCTGTTTAGAATTCTCTGCTGTTTTTCTTAGACGGCCTCTTATTCTAAAAAAAATAACTTTGCTTTCTAGCCTGCTTTAGCCTGCTTGAATAATGAGGAAGATAAACTTAGCTGTCTGACCTTGTAGGCCAGAGACTAGATATGCCCATACTCTCAATGCCATGCCAGGTGCATTTTTTAATTGGATAGAACTGTGTTGTTTTCAAGGCCAGCAGCGAGATAACCACTAAGCACACATAGGACTGGCTTCTTAATAAAAAGGGAAGTCCTGCTTGTAGCTTTGCTTAGAATTTGAATTCATTTTCTCTAAGCCCACCGCGGTGAATAAAGTGTGACTCCAAACTCTCCTGCCTTGTTTGATTATTCCGGTTTTCTGCAACATAATTCGGTGCGTAGGCCCGGGAAAACCAACCCATGCTTGGCTTTTTAGCCTCTGGTGAGTGGACCGGGTTTGGGGCCCGGGGGCATTGGACAGGCCTCCGGGAGGCGCCGCTCTGCTGAATTAGCAGAATTAAACTGGGGGACTCTGGGCGCTCCCGGACCTCAGCCCAGGACCCGGCCAGCAACTGGAGAGAGTGGACGGACACTTCTGGACCTGTCGACAGAATCGGTAAGGTAGGGGCCCCGTCGGTTCAGCCCACTCCAAGTGAGTGGAAGGGGGAGCTTGATCACCTCCCCGAAAGCTATATGGCTTCCTCAGGCAAATTAATCAGGAATTGGGTGGATTGTTGTTTAAACTCTGAGTGAATGTCTGGTGAAAGTGTGTGAGTGTGGAGGGAGGGGGCCTGCCCTTTCCTCTCCTTTGTGTGGCTCCACGACTTCGGTTACGGAGTCCGAGTGGGCCCCAACCTGCGGTTCCGCGATTCGTCATATGGCATAACGGTGACTCACCCCCACGTGGAGGTGACCAGTCCCGGGGTTTATACGGGTGCACCTTAGCTAAGACGAATCTAAGCTCCCAAGGGACACGACCAGGCCGGCATCTGAGTGAGGATCTGTGAAAACAGGTCACCCCCTCCCTTGTCTGTCTCGCACCACCGATCATCATGGGGTCAGGACAGAGTAAACCCACTGTTCTCAACTGCATGTTGAAAAATTTTAAAAAGGGATTTGATGGAGACTATGGAATTAAAATGAATTCTGAAACACTGAGGAAATTCTGTGAAGTGGAATGGCCAGCCTTCGGGGTTGGCTGGCCCTTGGAAGGCTCTTTAGATGAAGGATTGGTCAGGGCGGTGTGGAATGTAGTCACAGGAGACCCTGGACACCCAGATCAGTTTCCCTACATAGACAGCTGGTTAGAATTAGAGGAAGAATTCCCGCTGGGCTGGGCAGAAGGAAATCCCCCTGGCCTGGCCAAAGACCATGCCCCGATACTAACTGACTTAAAGCCTGGGGACAGCCTGTCAAAATCCGCCAATATCCAATTCCACGGGAGGCACGCCTAGGAATTCAGGTCCACTTAGACCGGCTACTTCAGTGGGGACTCCTCAAAAGATGTCAGTCACCATGGAATACTCCCCTCTTGCCTGTCAAAAAGCCTGGGACTAATGACTACCGCCCGGTACAGGATTTACGGGCTGTTAATGAGGCTGTTACAACCTTGCATGCGACGCTGCCAAACCCCTACACACTTCTAGGACTTATTCCATCAGAAGCGGAATGGTTTACATGCCTAGATCTGAAAGATGCCTTTTCCTGCCTCCGATTAGCCCCCATCAGCCAGCCGCTTTTTGCTTTTGAGTGGGAAAACCCAACTACGGGAGCCAAAGAGCAGTTCACCTGGACCAGACTTCCACAAGGATTCAAAAACTCCCCTACTCTCTTTAGTGGAGCACTAGCATCTGATTTATCTAAGTTCCCAGGACAGGACTCGGGGTGTGTTCTACTCCAGTATGTAGACGACCTCCTACTAGCCAGCTCCACACGAGCTCAGTGCTGGGAAGGGACACGAGCCCTCCTGAGACTGTTAACTGAAACAGGTTACAGAGTGTCCAAGAAAAAGGCACAGATTTGTCAGAAGGAAGTCAAGTATCTAGGCTTCCGAATCACCCAAGGGAAACGAAGGCTGGGGACTGAAAGGAAGCAGGCAGTATGTGCCATCCCAGTCCCTAGCACCCGGCGGCAGATTCGGGAATTCCTGGGAGCGGCGGGGTTCTGTCGAACTTGGATCCCAGGGTTTTCAGACCTGGCCAAGCCTCTCTATGAAGCCTTAAAAGGGGAAGAGAAGGCACCCATTGTATGGGGCCCTGAGCAGGAGAAAGCCTTGATCAGCATAAAGGCAAAGCTCACTGAGGCCCCAGCACTAGGGCTACCAGATGTGACACGAGACTTTAATCTTTTTGTTCACGAGAAGAGCGGGGTAGCCCTAGGAGTTCTAACCCAGGAGTTTGGACCTTGACAAAGACCAGTAGCCTATCTCTCCAAGCAGATTGACCCAGTTGCCTCCGGGTGGCCCCCGTGTCTCAGGGCCCTTGCAGCCACCGCATTATTAGTCAAAGAAGCAGATAAGCTTACCCTGGGACAAAGCTTAAATGTCAAAGTACCTCATTCTGTTATTACTCTAATGGAAGCAAAGGGGCAGCACTGGCTAACTCCTGCTCGGATGACTCAGTACCAGGGATTGTTAAGTGAGAACCCGCGGGTACGATTAGAAGCAGTAAGAACTCTTAATCCTGCTACCTTTCTACCCGTTGCTGAGGGGGCCCCTGAGCATGATTGCCTGGAAGTCCTAGAGGAGATTTATTCCAGCCGGCCAGATCTAACAGATAAGCCCCTGCCAAACCCAGACCTGGTATTGTTCACAGACGGCAGCAGCTTCTTATTTTTTTATTTATTTTTTTTTAATGATCATCATTGATTTTTTTTTAATTTTATTTTTTTTTAATTGATATTTTACAGAGAGGAAGGGAGAAGGATAGAGAGCTAGAAACATCGATGAGAGAGAAACATCGATCAGCTGCCTCCTGCACACCCCCCACTGGGGATGTGCCCGCAACCAAGGTACATGCCCTTGACCGGAATCGAACCCAGGACCCTTCAGTCCGCAGGCCGACGCTCTATCCACTGAGCCAAACCGGTTTCGGCAGCAGCAGCTTCTTAGATAAAGGAGAAAGACGAGCTGGGTATGCAGTGGTATCAGACTTGGAGACAATCGAGGCACAGGCCCTGCCTGAAGGATGGTCAGCGCAGAGGGCAGAACTTTGGGCCCTCGCCAGAGCCTTAGAACTCAGTAAGGATAAGCGTGCCAATGTCTACACTGATTCACGCTATGCCTTTGCTACCCTGCATATTCATGGGGCTATATACAAGGAAAGGGGGCTCCTGACGGCAGGAGGAAAAGGAATCAAAAATCAGAATGAGATTTTAAAGTTACTAGAGGCAGTTTGGGAGCCTAAAGAAATAGCTGTCATTCATTGCAAAGGTCACCAGAAAGGGAACGACTCAGTGTCAGAAGGGAACCAGCGTGCTGACGCCGCAGCCAAGCTGGCTGCCAAAGAACAAGCAGCACCGGCACGGGTCATGTTGGCCCCCGAATTACCTGAACCTCCAAGGTACACTCCGCAGGAGGAGGAATGGGCTCAGCGAGAAGGGGGCAAGAGAACAAAGGAAGGCTGGTGGATACTCCCAGATCAGAGGGTCTATGTCCCAGAACAGTTAGCCCGTAAGGTAGTCCTCCAGCAGCATGAACTTACTCATTTAGGAAAGACTGCTCTAGAAGCTTTGTTAGGCAGATATTACCTAATTGCCCGTCTTCCCTCCTTGTGTGCCTCAGTTTCTCAGCGTTGCCTCTGTGCACAGAACAATGCCAAACAGGGTCCTGTGGGACCGATAGGAGTTCAGCGCTGTGGGCAAGCTCCCTTTGAGGACTTAGAAGTAGATTTAACTGAAATAGGGCCTAGCAGAGGAAATAAATACCTACTAGTCTTTGTTTGTACCTTTTCAGGCTGGGTCGAGGCATATCCCACTCGCACAGAAAAGGTGAGAGAAGTCACTAAGGCATTGCTGAAGGACATAATTCCACAGTATGGAATGCCTCTGACCATAGGGTCTGATAATAGCCCAGCCTTTGTAGCAGAAATAGTACAACAGGTAACTAAGGCTTTAAGAATTAGATGGAGCCTACATACAGCTTACAGGCCTCAGAGTTCAGGGAAAGTAGAGCGCATGAACGGGACTCTAAAGCAGGTTATGGCTAAGCTATGCCAAGAGACAAACTTACCCTGGACAGATATCTTGCCTCTTGTACTCCTGCGTGTACGCTGTGCCCCGAGGGCCAGGGTAGGTTTCTCTCCCTTTGAAATTCTATATGGTAGACCCCCTCCCTTAATTCGGCCAAAGGGAGATTTGGGGGAAATAGGAAACTTAGAAATCCAGAAGCAACTACAAGGACTTGGAAAAACTGTCTTTGAGATCCACAGATGGGTTACTGACCGACTAGCCATCTCTCTAGGAACAGCTGTACATCCTTATAAACCTGGAGACCAGGTTTGGGTAAAAGACTGGAAAAAAGAGCCCCTTAAGCCAATTTGGAAGGGACCCTATCCAGTCATACTAACCATGCCCACAGCTCTCAAGGTTGCAGGACTGAACAAGTGGATTCACCACTCCCGGGTGAAATCAGGCCCCCAGCCAAGCGATGCCCAGCCTGAGTGGAAGGTGACCTCTGACCAGAAACACCCCCTGCGGATCACCCTCAAGAAAAACAATGGACCTGGCTGATCAACCTGCTCAAAGGGATTCAGAAATGCCCTGCTGAATTCTTCCTTACACTAATCTTTCTTTCTTATCTTCTCTTAAATGTGAAATGCTCTGGTATTTCTGGATAATTGTTTTTATCTTTCTAATAATTCTCATTTTGTCTTTTTATGAGTGCCGCCAGAACCCGAGGCTAGTCCCAGGAGGAGAGCTCTTCTGCCCTTGCTGGAACACAGAGGCACCATAAAATTACTGCTTCCTACACAGCAAAGGAACACGATGAAGCTAAGGCTAATTCTTTCACTGTTACTGAACTCTCTTAATCTCGACCACTCACAGGTCTACACTCTGCCCCTTAAGAGCTTCCTAAGTCCTCACTATCTCTACCGAACGCTTAACCTTACCCTTTCCCTCTTAAATCAGACCAATCCAGCCCTAGCCAGGGAGTGCTGGCTCTGTCTTCCCCTCTCATCTACAAGCTACACGGCAGCCCCCACCTCCCTGCACGCATGGTCTGATTCTAGTCTGTCCTTCCATTATAAAATACATGGAGGACCTCCATTCCAACTTATGCACCTCAATGAACTTTATAACTTCAAAATCACGGAGATGACAAAAGGGGCAGGGCCGTCCAGCTACTCCAAACTTATCTAAATGATATAGCACCACACCGATCCAACTAAGTTCCTACCTTTGGACTGGTAACCACTAACACTGCCTTAATGTTTCAGTCACCCCTCTGCATCAAAAGGGAACTCCCTGGAGGAGACGCTTTGGGACATCTTGATCAACACCTCTGCAATTTTACTCTCAACCTAAAACCTGCCTCTAATTGGGTTATATTGTCACCCAAACAGCTCCTTTTCGGAACCCTGTTCGATTTTCAGCAGGTCCCACCATTTCAGCAGCCTTCCCAACCACTGACACCTCTCAGTTCTGCTCAGGCCGACCCCGCACCTGCTCAAGGTTTCACCCATGGCAGGATTGCACATTGAACCAACAGGCCTCATGCCGTCGCCTCCCTTCCCATGGGCTCACACACTCTAAAATCTGGGTAGAGACTGACAGGAAATTTATTTTCTTTGAAAACACCACCTCTGGGGCCACACAAAATAATCCTCGAGGCCCCTTTCAGCCTCTAACAGGGGCAACCTTGGCAGGAACTCTCTCTGTCTGGGAACAGGAGAATAGCAAGCTCACACACCTCTTTACCATTGAGAATACCTTCTCTTTGGAGACCCAGGGAATTTTCTTCCTCTGTGGCACCAATACCTATCTCTGTCTACCTGCCAACTGGACTGGGACCTGCACTCTGGTTTACCTAGCCCCCGAAATAGACATTGCCCCCAACAATCAGTCCTTGCCTGTCCTGGTAACACACCATATCCAATACAAAAGAGCAGTCCAGCTAATCCCACTCCTTATAACACTTGGCATTTCAGCAGGGGTTAGCACTGGAATAGGGGGACTGGCAACTTCCCTCTCCTACTATCAGAGTCTATCCAAAGACCTTGCTGACAGTTTAGAGGAAATAGCTCAAAGTATTGTCGCAGTACAGGATCAGATTGACTCACTGGCAGCTGTTACTCTCCAGAATCGAAGAGGACTAGACCTTCTCACAGCGGAGAAAGGGGGGCTTTGCCTGTTCCTTGAGGAAGAATGCTGTTTTTATGCTAACCAGTCTGGTATTGTAAAGGATGGGGCTAAGAAACTAGTTGATCGAGCTTCAAAAATAAGACAGGAGTTATCTGAGACCTGGGCTGCATGGGGGCGGGGGTGGGGGGGGAGTCTGGAACTGGCTCCTTCCATTGACAGGACCACTGTTAACGCTACTCATAGCCATAACCCTAGGACCATGTCTTCTAAATCTGTTAACTCGCTTTATCTCATCCCGTCTAGATGCCTTTAAACTTCAGATGGTCCTACAAGCCAGAAGATTTCCCTACAAACCTCTCCAAGAGGAGGAAACGGGATGTTAACCCCTTGGACAGCGCCCCTTTCCAGCAGGAAGCAGTAAAAGAGTTTCGACACCCCTGTTCACCATAACATCCCGTGGTTATTGTACCACAAGGCTGAAAAGCTTGTGGGACAAGGGGGGGAATGAGAAGGAAAACCCCTATTTTGTAAAAAACTGCTGTTTAGAATTCTCTGCTGTTTTTCTTAAATGGCCTCTTATTCTAAAAAATAACTTTGCTTTCTAGCCTGCTTTAGCCTGCTTGAATAATGAGGACCATAAACTTAGCTGTCTGACCTTGTAGGCCAGAGACTAGATATGCCCATACTCTCAAGGCCATGCCAGGTGCATTTTTTAATTGGATAGAACTGTGTTGTTTTCAAGGCCAGCAGCGAGATAACCACTAAGCGCACATAGGACTGGCTTCTTAATAAAAAGGAAAGTCCTGCTTGTAGCTTTGCTTAGAATTTGAATTCATTTTCTCTAAGCCCACCGCGGTGAATAAAGTGTGACTCCAAACTCTCCTGCATTGTTTGATTATTCCGGTTTTCTGCAACACCCATACAGGGAATTTTAGAGGGTGCATGATTGATCTTTAAGAATCACTACCTAGTAGTCATGTAGTAGTTGGTGTCATGTGAGAGAGAACCTGCAAAAGAAAGATGCTACGTAGGCCATTAACATCATCCGAGGACATCAGAGGAATGGCATGGGAGAGCGTTCCTTGTCCTCTCCCTGAAACTTCAACAAGTTAACCAACTATAATTGAACAAAGAAATCCCTTGTCAACACAGATGCATGCCTGAGAGACCCACACATTGGAACATGTAAAGGTGGCCCCTGGGAATAATCTGGGTGATGAGAAGTGAGGAAAGCACAGGCTGCAAGCAGGTGCAGCCCTGCAGCTGGGAAATGGTGGCTCAGAGGCTGGGAGAGGGGAGAGGCTGTAGCAGGCACTTCCTTTGATCAGGAGGAACAGAGCTGGGGGTGGGGGCAACTCAGCATGGCAAGTGGTGAAGGAGCCAAGTGCCCATCAGTAGATGAGTGGATAAAAACCCTCTGGTAGATTTACACAATGGAACATTATTCAGCCATAAAAAAGAAGAAATCTTACCATTTACCACAGCATGGATGGACCTAGAGGATTATTTACATCATGAGAAATCCCACAGAAGTTGATATTTCTGGTTATCATTTCTGGAAAGAAATAAAGATGACCAGATATCCAGACTCACTTGAAGAATATCTTGAATGCTTCCTACAAGGAAATGTGCCCCTGGGCTCATGGTCTGACCAGGTTCATGGCTGGCCGCTGATGCAAGAGAAAGAGAATTCCCTATGGGTATTGTATGAGGGGCTGCACCAGGACAAGAGAGCCAGTGTGGAGAGGACCAGCCAGTGCTTGGGCATGCAGCTAAGCTCAGAGCTGACCTCAGTCCTCCAGAATATACCCTTCCCGGCCAGCAGAGAGAATAAAATGAGCAATTACCCTCTAACAACTCATACCTATATGGACACAAGCAAAGTGTGTTTTATGGGAAGAGGAATCACTGGGGACTGAGAAAGTCAATTCACAGTAACCTAGAGGGAAGTTTTTGGTAAAGTTTCTGAAGAGAAGATGGCCAGACTTCTTCAAGGCCTCTTCCCATGGGAATAATGGCCTCCTATGTCTAAATCTGATGTAAATGCCAAATTTCCTGATGTTCTTGTGTATAGGCTTGCTCATACAAAGCAGACTGGGCCCTAGAATCCACTATAGAATTAACTACCAATAAGAAGATTCCTTAGTAACTGAATGCCATGCCACCTTTAAACAGTTATGTATTGACTCAATTGTACCAACTAATAAAAGCACAATATTTTAAAAACATAAAGAAAATCAAGTAAAAGGAAAATTCACATTTGTATTTTTGTATTTAATGAATTTAATACTAAAGTATTCAGGATAT
Organism: Plecotus auritus; assembly: GCF_963455305.1. Taxonomy (NCBI): domain Eukaryota; kingdom Metazoa; phylum Chordata; class Mammalia; order Chiroptera; family Vespertilionidae; genus Plecotus; species Plecotus auritus. Next base: position 8,482,006 of record NC_137775.1, on the reverse strand, counting down.
ATGCAACTCTCTGTTTTTGTGGTTCTTTTTCTTGAAGCATCCTATTTATTTGGTTAAATGATCTCTATTTGCATCCATTTCCTTGAAAGAATGGAGAAACAATTGTATGAAAACTAATCTGTGAGTAAAGACTGCAGATGGTGCTACGATCCCTTTTTAAAATTCAGTTTTCTTTTTAGTTTAATTTCCGTTTTCATTTTGTTTCATTTGGTTTAATTAAGTTGAGTTGAGTTTAACGGAAACATGATTGCATTATTTAGTTTCTTTTTATCCAGAGATAATAAAATGGAATTATTTCTCTTTACTTTTGTGTTTTATTATTAAAATGGGAAATATTATACTTACCACTGGAAAAAAATCACCTGTATTTACAAATTGTGAATGCTAAGTGCTCCCTTATATGAAATAATAGTCAGATTTGTGTCTTTTTCCTTTTAGATTTTTTGCTTCTCATGCAGCATCAGTTTTTCTGTGACTCTCAACCAACTTACTTTGCTGTTGATGGTCTTAAATAACATTGCTGCACTGAGAACTGAAATAATTGGGTAAAGATAAAAATTTCCATATAAGAATTATTTCCACCTCTTCTTTATAATAATCAGGTAAATGAAGATGTCCTAGAAATAAGCCACAGGAACCCAGACTTAAGATAGAACTGTCATTGAGAAAACAAATTTCCAGCCATTTTTACATTTAAATTATTTAATTTTTCTTATAACTGTAATATAAAATACGATTAGGCATAGAAGGATATTCTGTTACTGGATCAGTCTGCTTTGAACACAGCAAATAACTAGAAAGCAAGTGGGTATCAAAGCAAGGCACTCTCTCCAGGCTTTCCAACTGGCTCTTGGCAACCGCCTGCAAGTGACTGGGCTGGAGACATTCAAAAGCTGGTGTGGGTGTGGGGGTGTGTTAGGGAATGGGGGAGAAACACCGTAATGCTTTGCAATGCAAAGATTTATAAAAGGATCAGTGTGACTTTTGAAAAGAATAAAAGTTGAATTTCTGCAGGTGAAAGTTCTGGTAACTTGGCTTTGAATCATTTGAGATTATGTGTGAGAGAGGGCATTGGGAAGGATGACATTCTATAGAAATGTCACACAGCAGTGGTACCACCACCGTCTACTACACTGTGCATGTTGCCCTAGCCTGGAGCCTTTCTGAAACTTTTACACTGGGACTAATTTCAACATAAAGGAATTGTAACAAAATGATGGAGAATGACTTCTCTATGGTTTCAAAATTAGTATAGATGTCAACACGCTAGCCGGTTTGTCTCAGTGGTTAGAGCAGAGGCCCAAGGACTGCAGGGTTGCAGATTGCATTCTGGTCATGGGCACATACCTCCCTTGAGGGCTTTATTCATGGGTTGGTCTGGGCAAGTATGGAAGACAGCCAATCTTTGTCTCTCTCTCACATCAATACTTCTGTCTCTCTGTGTCTCCCTCTTTCTTCCTTGCTCTATATAAATTAATCTATATAATAAAAGAGAAACTTGCACATTGACCATCCCTCTGCTATGCCCACCAGCCAATCAGGAGTGAGTATGCAAATTAACCCAACAAAGTTGGCGGTGGCCATGGAGCTGGAGCGAGCAGGAGGCTTGGGTTGCCCCGGTGATGGAAGAAGCCAAGCTTCCTGCCTGCCCTGGCCTCCGCTCAAGAAGGGGCTGGGGACTGGGTCACTGGGGACGATCCAGGGTTCCATCCCACCCTGGCCTCCTCTCAAGCAGGGGCTGGGAGCCTGGGTCATAGCGGGGTGTGGCCAGCCTGAAAACAGCCCTCAGCCCCTTACCTAGGCTGGCCAGGCACCCCCATGGGGTGAAGGTCCCTGCTGAGGGGCGTGGCCAGCCTGCAAACAGCCATCAGCTCCTCACCCTGGCTGGCGAGGCACCCCAGCAGGGATCTCCACCCCATGGGGGCATGGCCATCCTTCAAACCACCACAGGCCCCTCGCCCAGGCTGCCCCACACCCCAAGGGAACACCCACCCTGATCCAGGACACCCTTCAGGGCAAATAAGCAGGCCCCCACCTGTACACCAGGCCTCTATCTATACCAGGGGTCCTCAAACTTTTTAAACAGGGGGCCAGTTCACTGTCCCTCAGACCATTGGAGGGCCGGACTATAGTTTCAAAAAAAAACTATGAACAAATTCCTATGCACACTGCGGGCCCGGGATGAGTCAGCTGCTAAGCAGGACAGGCAGCGGCACCCGGCGGGCTGGATAAATGTCCTCAGCGGGCCGCATGTGGCCCGCGGGCCATAGTTTGAGGACCCCTGAAAAAGGGTAATATGCTATTTAGACTGGGAGACCTTCCAGGAAACCTTCCGGATGTTCTTCTGGACAAATCCATGATGGCGGGGCCAAGGTAGAGGCAGTTAGAGGCCAAGAGGGGACGGCAGTTGTGGGTGATCAGGCCAGGATGGGACAGCAGTTGTGGGTGATCAGGCTGGTGGGGGGGCATTAGGGGTGATCAGGCCAGCAGGGGGGCAGTTGGGGGTGAGCAGACCAGCAGGGGGGCAGTTGGGGGTGAGCAGGCTGTCAGTGGAGGTCAGTTGGGGGTGATCAGGACAGTGGGCGGGACAGTTTGGGATGAGCAGGCCAGCAGGGAGGGTACTGGGGGGCAAGCAGGCTGGCAGGGGGGGCAGTTGGTGGTGAGCACGCTGGCATGGGGGGCAGTTGGGGGTAATCTGGCTGGTGGGAGGGCATGTGGGGATGAACAGGATGGAGGCGGGGGGCAGTTGGGGGTGAGCAGGCCAGCAGGCAGAGTGGTTAGGGGAAATCAGGCAGCCAGGCAGGTGAGTGGTTAGGAGCCAGCAGTCCCAGATTGTGAGAGGAATGTCCGACTGCCAGTTTAGGCCCGATCCCTGTAAACCGGTAGTAGGACATCCTTCGAGGGGTCCCAGATTGGAGAGAGTGCAGGCTAGGCTAAGGGACACCCCCCACATGCATGAATTTTGTGCATCGGGCCACTAGTTCATAAATAAGAAAAAAATATGCATGTATAGATCACAAAAAAGTTTATATAAATCAAGGTCTACAAAAATAGCATAAAAATAAAAATGGCTTTAGAAAAATTGATCCTTTGATAGGATAAAAGAGAATTATCCTATCTAATAAAGAGGTAATATACAAATTAACTGTCACTCCAACATACAAGATGGTCGCCCTCATGTGGTCAAAAATGGCCACCCCATGTGGACAAAAGATGGCCACCACAAGATGGCCAGCAGGGGAGGACAGTTGTGGGCAATCAGGCCAGAAGAGAAGGGCAGTTAGGGGTGACAGGGCCTGCAGGGGAGGGCAGTTAGGGGCAACCAGGCCTGCAGGGGAGGGAAGTTGTGGGGGGAACAGCCCTGCAGGGGAGAGCAGTTGGGGACAACCAGGCTTGAAGGGGAGGGCAGTTAAGGGCAATTGGACTGGCAGGGAAGCAGTTAGGCACCGATCAGGCTGGCAGGGGAGTGGTTAGGGGGTGATCAGGCTGGCAGGCAGAAGCAGTTAGGGGCAATCAGGCAGGCAGGCAAGCAGGTGAGCGGTTGGGAGTCAGTAGTCCTACATTTATAAGCATAACAAACATATTTGCTACATTTCTAATCTATTCCTGCACATAATTTTTTTTTTATTTTCTGAAGTAAACTCAATGGTTCTGGGTACAACATTCATTATTCACTTATATCTTTGCTGCTAAGATTAAAATATTTCACATTAAACTCAGTACTCTTTTTATCTAAAGAACATGACATTTCCTCTTGATCTTTTGCATCATGAAGTTGCTCACTATCGATTTATATAAATCAGATATAATGACAATTATGTAGGAACTCCCAGACCTATTCACCCTGTGGGAGAGCTACTGTGACCTCTTTCAGAGTTCTGTGATGACTCAGCCTTACATATAAGCCCTATAAAATCATAGGCATTTGGACTGCTGGTCAAAGCAGACTGAAAGCAGCTACTGGCAATAATACCCAACCCTTAGCCAATACCAAGTTCTAGTTCAACTCCAAAGGCGAGAACTGGTGGAGCCAAAGAGAAGACTCTTACGCACCAGGTAAGTATCAAAATGCCTCAGCTTCTCACATGAACGAAGTTTCTGAATTCTTTGATTCAAAGGTGCTGTCCCTACTTCCTCTTTGATTAAGTGGTGCTTTTTAAAATTATGCATTTAATAGCGCTCTTTGTTTCTTTTTAGCTTGTAAAAATTTTTTCATTGAAGAGTTCAGTAGGTACATTGTTTTCTGAGGTTTTAGACTTGTTTTTATAGTGATGATTTCTCTATAACATAAGTCAGGTTTATGAACCTAGCAAATATATAATTTCCTCTTTATTTTAAGTTAAAATGCCTTAATTTTTATAGTCAGAAAGAGAAACATACCATGTACTCCCAGGTTTCTATCTAAACATACTTAGAAATATAATGTATATGTAGATTAAAGGTAAAAATCACAAGCTTTGTTTTTAATGTATTTTTCTGTTTCAGGAAAAAATTATTTTAATGATGATATGTAATGTAATAATGTTGTGACATTATTTTTTACACTTAATTAAGTTGTTCAAATCCGGGCATTAAAGAAATAAGGTTTAAGAAATATCTACAATTAAAGCTGAAAAAATGTACATAAACAACCATTTTTGTATATACATATAAATATAGGTAGGTTAGGTATATGCATACACTTACACACACACACATATATACACACATTATTAAATAGATGATACCCCAATTTTATGTAAGTCAGATGCTAAAGCTAAATGTAGAATAAATGATAATTTTTTTAAACTATAAGACAAGACACTAAACTTATATATCACAACTCAGTTATAAGCAGCTTATCCCCAGGGTTAATTCCAGGACTGTAAGAGTATGGCATTCAGTATATACTTCGGCTGACTATGTGTCTGGTGAGGGGTGGGCAGCAGTTGAAGGGGATTCTAATTCAAGCACCTGTCAGAGAGAAATCCTCTTGATTAGAAAGGAATCATATAGCAGTTTAACTTTTCTTATAAGATGAAAATTATTTTCCAAACTCTGCATGGACCTTCAGAAACTTCTGCTACACACTCAGATTTACTGGGTATCATTCTGAAAATTATGAAAACACTTATTTGTAAAGATATGCTTATCCCTTTGTTTAACGCACTATTATTCACTATGGTTAAGACATGGAAACAATCCATATGTCCGATGACAGATGATGGGATAAAGAAGTAGAGGTACAGATGTACAATGGAATACTACTCAGCCATATAAATGATGAAATATTGCCATATTGGACAACATGGATAGATCCTGATAGCAAAAGAGTAAAATGTCAGACAGAAGTCTAGAGCCATATGATTTAACTTATACAGGATGTCCCCCCAAAAGTATACACATTTTAAGAGCTGATAGCTCAGTTTTGAAAATGAAATGAATTTTAAAAACACTGCCTTTATAATTATTCAAACTGTGTGTACATTCTTTGGGATAGCCTATGTGGCATAGAAAACAGAAAGCAACAAATGAACAAAAATACAAGACAAAACCTCATAGAGGCAGACAATAGGATGGTGGTTACCAGAGGGGAAACAGAGTTGGAGGGAAGATGAAGAGGGTAAAGGGGGTTTAAAATATGGTGATGGAAGGAGACTAGTCTTTGAGTGCCTAGCAAACAATGCATTATACAGATAATGTAATGTAGAATTGTACACCTGAAACATATATAATCTTGTTAACAAATATCATCCCATTTAAAAAAAAAAAAAAAAAAGAAGAATGGCCTGGCTGGTGAGGTCTGCGGTTGGAAATCTGATGTGACTCTCTCCCTTTCCAAGTACAGAGATGGGAACCAAAAGGAATTCCAAGCTCCTCCTGCCCCTGATCCTTCTCAGCGTGCTCTTCTCACAGACATGGGCCTTGCTTCCTTTGGAAGCAGAAGCACTGAGGTAAGTTCCCTTCCAACTGAGACAGTTGAACCTTCTGTCTTCACTGAAATGAGAATTTCCTCCCCTATGGCCACTATCAGCCTGTTCTCTGTGTCTATGAATCAGTTCTATTTTGTTTCTCCATTTAATTTGTCCTTTAGATTCCACATGTAAATGAAATCATATGGTATTTGTGGCAGTCTGACTGTAGTTTAAAAATCAAATTTTAAATTAAAAGGAGGCATTTCCTTTCTGTTACTTTGGAAACTCAAAGTTTTAAAATGATATAGCATTTATTGAAATATTAGATTGATATGCTAAACAAGATTTTTAACATAAGGTCAACTTCACTATTTCTTCTTAACATCCCTTACTGAAAGTCATTGAATGTGATTGTATTATTCAGCAATGGGGTGATTCTTTGGACTTGATCAATAAAGAGAAATATATCACACCAAGGTGAATATTTGATGTTAAGTTTCAGGACTCAGAGAAAGAAAAGCAGTTGTACCATGTTTCAGCCAAAATATACTACAAATCAACACATATATATTGTGCTCCCAGTTGTCATAGTGAATATTACATTTTTTTTTAAAATTCTATTTTGTATAAAGTATTTCTTCCTGCGAAATTAAACTTAGCCAGGGGTAATGAATACATTACCAATGAGGTATATATGGCTAATGTTCTGATCAAATTGAACTGACTAGCCCTTATACTTGGTAAGCAGCTTATAAAAGTTGTATGGCATCAATTTCTGGGATAAACAAAATTTTATTCCTCACACTCTCATTAACCATAGAAGCCATTGTCAATTATACTACCCATCTTCTTCAAATGGGAGATACTTCCCATGATTTTGAGGTTATTGTTTCAAATGACTGCAAAAATATAAGTGTTATATTCTGAGAAATCATTTTATTATATGTGGGTGACAAAATACCAATTGAAGGGCAAAATTACCTTGATCGAGCTTTAGTAAGAAGAGACTCTGACTGGTTGCAAATTGCATTACCCAAAAATGGCAGGCGAGTTCATTTTTAAAAAGTAGTATTTTAGAAATGTATTTTTGTTTTGTTTTTCTTCTTTTATCCTTTTTTTATTGTCTAAAATTTTACATATGTCTCCTTTTTTTCCCGCTTGACCCACCCTACCCCCCGCCCCAGCCATTCCCACCCCAGGCAAGCCCCCACTGCCCCAGTGTCTGTGTCCATTGGTTATGCTAATATGCATGCTTACAAGTCCTTTGGTTGCTCTCTAACCTGCCTCCCTCCCCTGCCATTTGTCTCTGGATCTATTCTTGTTCATCAAATTATGTTGAGAAATGTATTTTTTAATATAAATGCACATTTTTGTGTTTCCATGCAGCTATTTCTACATTGTAACACTGCATGTTTCCACATGTCATGGCTTCATCCAGCCTCATTTATGGAAGCTTGTGCCCCTGTTCATGACTTGCAGGCACAGGCTGTAACATGGAACAAGCCAGGGTGAACTAACCACTCACTTGCATTCTCCTGCACAAAATGTCAACATCAGAAATTGCACCAATTCTAGGAAAACTTTAACATTCAGGATTCTAGAATAAAGGAAGTCTCATGTCTGTGTAAAGAAAAGATGTCTAATGAGGAAAGCTGTTCATTCACAGAGCAATTGGTCAAGAGCAGCATTGAGGTATAGACAGAGTAACTCTCTCCTGCAGACAAAGAATAGAAGCTTCCTCATTAGAACAGAAAACTTGGTTGCTGGACTCTAAGGTACTCACTATGTTAAGAGATATTGATTCCAAAAAAAGATTGCAAAAGGTATAATAAAGTTTGTGTTAAAATCAGGATAGTTTCTTTTTTGTATAGACTTTGATTCTAAGTGGAAAAATAAAGCACCAAAATTAAATGAATGAAATATGAATGAATTTAAATATATTTTAACCACCAATATGACTCAGAGAAGAATTAGTTTTATAAATTCCATCAGGAAGCATTATTTAACACTGGCTTATACTTCTAAAAAAGATACTTTGTTAATTTGCCAAATTTGAATCTTCAAATACAGAGTATAATCCTATATAATAAAAGGCTTACATGCAAATCAACTGAATGGAGCAACGACCAGTTGCTATGATGCTCACTCACCACCAGGGGGCAGATGCTCAGCCCAGAAGCTGCCCCTGGCAGTCTGTGTGCTCCCACAGGTGAAATGCGGCTCAGCCAGAAGTTGGGCTCATGGATGGTGAGCACAATGGCAGTGGAGCGGGCCTAAGCCGTTAGTCAGACATCCCCCCAGTGCTCCAGGAATGGCAGAAGGCACAGGCCTTGCTGAGGGATGTCCCCCTGCCCTCGCCCCTCAGTGCATAATTTTCATGCACCAGGCCTCTAGTGTTATAAAAGTGACAAGAAAATATCATTGATTAGATTGTTAGAGAATCTCCTTTTGCATTTGAGCCATTTGGAATGGCTTTCATAATAATCTCATGAATTTCGTTCATACTCATTTAGTCAAAATAACATTGTAAAAATTGTTTTGAAAATTGTGGCTATCCTGTCTTTCTTGTTTTAGGAATGTCAGACATGCTGATGGAGTTTCCACCAGTGACAGTAGTAGTCTCTTGGATGATCACTCTCCCAAAGACTACCCGGAGTCCCTTATTGAAAAACGATTGAGGTAATGGGAATTTATTCTGTGTATCAAGTACATTATGGTTAGTTAAAACTATCACCATTCATGGTTCATTTATTTAATTGAAATTAATAATTCTTGACAACATTGAATTTAGTTGGACACACCAGGCCCATGCATTAGGAAATAAGACTTTGTAGTAATAAAATAGTCACTGGCTCTGACACACTTACATTTTCTTGGTGGCAGTTATTTGTAAATCTACAATAAAATTGAAGTAGACACAGTAAAAAATAAATAAATAAGACATAGTATAAAGTGAAACAAATTTTAAGGTAAAGCATAGTACTTGTTTATAACTGTCCTGCTAAAACCAAGCATAGGAAGGTTCTTCCTTCAAATGTCCAATAGTTGAATATAGAGATAGCCCCCTTCAGGGGAAAAACTTCTAAAGGAGCTTTTATTTTTAAAGAATATTTCTTCTCAGTGACAGAACACACTTGCAGATTGTTCCCCGTTTATATACATACAGGTAGATAGATCTAGATCTAGAGGTAGATAGATAGATAGATAGATAGATAGATAGATAGATAGATAGATGATAGATAGATAGATATTTAACAATGCATTACCTCAGTTACTACTGAATGTATCTTTAACATCCCAGAAATGCCCAATGTGTTGGATTATCCCTCGTTTCCCAATTTTAGGCTCTGGGGTATGTTAATTTAGTGTATTTATGATAGAAAATAAGTGGGGTGTTGGAATTCCTTTTTAGCTGACACCTAGGAATCTAGAACTTTGGGCATATATATCATGTTTTGATACAACCCTTTGTTTGCTCCCCCTCACATTTCTTAGCGATGACATCTCAGAAGACCTGGGACCAAGAAAACGCCAGGTAGAAACCGCATGTAACACATGCCTGACCGCTATTGACAAGTTCCTAAAGGAGAACCTGAAAGGTAATACTTGAAGCGATTCCCTGAGGGGGCTAGATGAACACACAGCAAGCTTGCTCAATTCAGAAATTACAGATGACATTCAAAATACAAGCTATGTAAGAATGACACTCCGACATGTAGTGAACTGTGGACCAGTAATCAAAGTGAAGTATTCATGCAGGATTCTGATCGCATAAGGAGGAAAACCACAATGAGTAAACAATTTTTCATCTAGTTTACTGGGACATATTCCTTCCCTCTGTCCGGATATAAAATGGAGGAGACTGACTCTCACCAAATAATAATAAAACTGGCTTTCCTATTTAGATCAAGCCAGGCTGCTCATATTCATTTCAGGGTTCATCTGATGATCAATCGCTAGCATCTTAGTTAATTTAAATGCAGAGAAATGCCACCAAATTTCATCAAGAATTGCTATTGTGAAAATACCAAGGCACTCTGGGTATAATTGTATTCCTTGAAATACAGCAAGCCTCATGAGGCAAAAATCAAATTCAGGTTCTTTAGATATAAAGTGAATGTAGGTACCATGATTACAATAGAATTCACTGTAAAAAACTTTTTGAGTACAGAAAACACAAATAGGTGTTGTTTTTTTCCTTTGTTAACTCATAAACTTATCACAATTGCATTTATATGTATGTTATATTTCTTTTCCGGAACATTAATGTTTACATTAGCTCATAAAATATGTTTATAACATTTGGCTTAGTAAAATATTATGTTATCACTATATCAGAGTTGGCAAATTTTTCCGAAAGGCACTAGAGGAAATGTTTTTGGTTTTGTGTTTAAATGGTTTCTGTTTAAAATATGCAAATATTCTATTATAATATGAAAGCAGCCACAAATAATATGTTAAAGGAATGGGAGTACCTATGTTACAATAAAACATTATTTCTAAAACATGAAGTTAGGCTAGACTGCAACCCTGAAGGGGTCAAGGAGATAAAAGGAGACCCAAGCTCAGAATGAGTATAATTCATTGTCCAACTTCAGTCCTGGTGTTCATGAGAGTCCTCAGTAGTGGGCAGGGTGTCTGTGAAGACACCTGTACAATTGGTGACTTGTGTCCTCTGACTACCCTTCACTTGTAAGGGACATGCATGGTCAGGGATGTGGCATGTGCCTATTCATGGTCATAAATGTGTAGTTCAGAGAAATTAGTCCCTTTGCTCAAAAAAGGAAGGTAATGCCATGTAGCTTCTTATAAAACTGTTTATAAGAAGAAGGCCTCTACATGACATTAAACAGCAGACATTAAATCATAGAAGAGGGCTAATCATTGTGTCTTTTGTGAACTGTAAGATTATCTATGACATTACATCTTCCATTATTATTTCTATATGTAGTTTTGGACAAATCCCTTTTCACAAGAAATCTTGTGGGTCCGCCGTTTGTGAAAATTACAAATGGGGAATTAGTGACTGGTCACAGGGCCCCTTCCCATCCCAGTGCCTTTCTGTCCATCAGTCCTTTGGAAGATGTGCTCCTGATATCCCACCACATGCTCTCCTGTCACAGGCTGTGGACAAGGGACATAGGGAAAGAGATGTTCATCAATTGAGTGGACAAGAGGATGAAATTAAGATGCTGCCAAGAAAATACTTATATGCTTACATACCAATTCTTTCTTTTTCAGATTCCCCAGAAAAAACCAAAAGATAAAGTAATCCTAATTTGATTTCTATAGAAGTAACTCAAGAAAGCATCTTAAAATAAAATAAATTAATTAAAAAATACTGTGCTGTGCATGTTTTGATTTAATTTATTCTTATATAGAAGTAACTCAAGAAAGCATCCTATCTAATAAAGAGGTAATATGCAAATTGACCATCACTGCAATACACAAGATGGCAGCCCCCATGTGGTCAAAGATGGCCACACCCATGTGGACACAAGATGGCCACCACAAGATGGTCAGCAGGGGAGGGCAGTTGTGGGCAATCAGGCCAGCAGGGTAGGGCAGTTGGGGGGGACCAGGCCTGAAAGGTAGGGCAGTTGGGTGTGATCAGGCCTGCAGGAGAGGGCAGTTAGGGGTGACCAGGCCTGCAGGGGAGGACAGTTTGGGGGACTCAGGCCTGAAGGGGAGGGCATTTGGGTGAACTCAGGCCTTCAGGAGAGGGCAGTTGGGGGGACCCAGGCCTGCAGGGGAGGGCAATTGGGGGGACACAGGCCTGCAGGGGAGGGCAGTTGTGGGGGACCAGGCTGGCAGAGGAGGCCAGTTGGGGAGCGACCAAGCCTGCAGGGGAGGACAGTTGGGGGGAACCCAGGCCTGCAGGGGAGGGCAGTTAGGGGTGACCGGGCTGACAGGGGAGGGAAGTTAGGGGTGACTGGATTGGCAGGGAGGGAAGTTGGGATGACCGAGCTGGCAGGGGAGGGAAGTTGGGGGAACCAGGCCAGCAGGGGAGGGCTGTTAGGGACAACCAGCCTGGCAAGGGAGGGAAGTTGGGGGTGACTGGGCCAGCAGGGGAGGACAGTTAGGGGTGATGAGGCCTGCAGGGGAGGGCAGTTGGGGGCAAGTAGACTGGCAAGGGAAGGAAGTTAGGGGTGACTGAGCCAGCAGGGAAGGGCAGTTGGGGGCAACCAGGCCTGCAGGCAGGTGAGTGGTTGGGAGCCAGCATCCGGATTGTGAGAGGGTTGTCCAACTGCCCACCAGGATCGGGCCTAAACGGGCAGTTGGACATCCCTCGAGGGGTCCCAGATTGGAGAAGGTGCAGGCTGGGCTGAGGGACACACACACACCCCCCACGCACAAATTTCATGCACTGGGCCTCTAGTCTTCAAATAAAATAAATTAATTTAAAAAATACTCTGTTGTGCATGTTTTTATTTAATTTATTCTTATACTAGAATCCCGGTGCACAAATTCCATGCATTGGGAGTTGATGCCCTCAGCCTGGCCTGTGCCCTCTCACAGTCAGGGACCCCTCGGGGGTTGTCCGCCTGTGGGAAGTGGGCCTAAGCCGACAATCAGAATCCCTCCCTCAGGACCCTTGCTCCTTACCACCTGCCTGCTCACTGCTCCTTAGTGCTCAGCTCGCCATTCCTTAGCACTTCCATGGAAGCGGGAGAGGCTCCCACCACCAGCGCTGCACTCACCAGTTGTGAGCCCAGCTTCTGGCTGAGCGGTGCTCCCCCTGTGGGAGTGCACTGACCACCAGGGGGCAGCTCCTGCTTTGAGCGTCTGCCCCCTGGTGGTCAGTGCACATCATAACGACAGATCATTCTGGTTATTCTGCCATAATGGTTGCTTACGCTTTTATTATATAGATGATAACTATTATACTTACATTGCAGATAATATTTGTGAATTCTTAAGTTTGTCTTTAGTGATAATCTTGGAATTTCACATGCTTTGTGCATTTTCTTTCTAATGTATATTTAATGATAAATATACTAGGCTTATAACCATTCTATGAGGCATTTTGAAAGTGTAGTAATTGAGCTAAATTGATCTGTTTATTTATAGAGCTTCCTTAACTATTCATATAGTACAGCAAATAATCAATGTGTACAAATTTGAATGTTAAGTAGGTAGAATGCTGTGATAAATAAATCTAAAAATGTCTCAGTGGGCACTAGCAGATTTTTCTCAGTGGTTAGAGCAATGGCCCATGCACTGAAGTGTTTTGGGTTCAATTCCAAGTAAAGGATGGGTACCTGGATTGTAAATTCAATTCCCAGTCCCAGTCGGGGCTCATAAGGGAGGCAACTTATCCATTTCTCTCTCTCTCCCTCCCTCCCTCTCCCTCCTTCCCTCTCTCTAAAAAAAATAAATAAAATAAAAATAACATATGTAGAACTCAAAAAATATTACACAAATCAGGATCTACATGAATAGCATAAAATAAAATAGGCTTTAGGCAATTGGATGCTTTATAACAAAAGAGAATTATACATCAATAAGCATAAAACATATGTATATTGCTTTTTGAGTCAATATCTTCACATAAATTTTTATTTTCTGAAGTAAACTCAGTGGTTCTGGCTATAACATTAATCATTCGCTTATATCTTTGCTGCTAATGAAAGATTAATATATTTCACTAGTGGCCCGGTACACAAAATTCGTGCACGGCGGGGGTGTGGGTTGTTCCTCAGCCTGGCCTGCACTCTCTTCAATCTGGGACCCCTTGAAGGATGTCCTACTGCCAGTTTACAGGGATCGGGCCTAAACCAGCAGTCGGACATCCCTCTTGATATCCGGGACTGCTGGCTCCTAACCACTCACCTGCCTGCTTGCCTGCCTGATTGCCCCTAACCACTCGGCCTGCTTGCCCCCAACTGTCCCCCGCTGCCAGCCTGCGCTCCCCTAAATGCCCCCCCCCACCAGCCTGATCACCCCCAACTGCCTCCCGTGCCAGTGTGCTCACCCCCAACTGCCTCCCCTGCTGGCCTACTCACCCCCACATGCCCCCCATGCTGGCCTGCTTGCCCCACCTGCCTTCACCACTGGCCTGCTCACCCCCACTGTCCCCCTGCTGGCCTTCTCACTCCAAACTGCCCCCCCACTGTCCTGATCACCTCCAACTGACCCCCACTGATGGCCTGCTCACCCCTAACTGGCCCCCCTGATAGTCTGCTTATCCTCAACAGCCCCGACCCCCACCAACCTGATCACCCACAACTGCCACCCCATCCTGGCCTGATCACCCACAACTTCCCTCCCCTCTTGGCCTCTCACCGCCTCTACCTCAGGCCTGCCATCATTGCTTTGTCCAGAAGAACATCCGGAAGGTCTCCTGGAAGGTCTCCCAGTCTAATTAGCATATTACCCTTTTATTAGTATAGACAGAGGCCTGGTGCATGGGTGGGGGCAGGCTGGTTTGCCCTGAAGGGTGGCCAGGATCAGGGTGGGGGTCCCACTGGGGTGCCTGGCCAGCCTGGGTAGGGGCTGATGGCTGTTTGCAGGCTGGCCAAGCCCCCAACGGGAACCCTCACCCTATGGGGGTGTGGCCAGCCTGGGTGAGGGGCTGAGGACTGTTTTCAGGTTGGCCACACCCCCTTCAGGGTGGGGGTCCCCGCTGGGGTGCCTGGCCAGCCTGGGTGAGGGGCTGATGGCTGTTTGCAGGCTGCCACAGTCCCTGGATTCCCCAGCTCCAAGCCCCACCTTTCTTGCTTTTTTTTTTCAGCGCCTCCTTGAGCGGAGGCCAGGGCCAGCCAGGGCAAGTGGGAAGCTTGGCTTCCTCCATCGCCGGGGGCAACCCAACCCATTGCTAGCTCCAGCTCTGTGTCCACTGCCATCTTGGTTGGGTTAATTTGCATACATGCTCCTGATTGGCTGGTGGGCGTGGCTTGTGGGCATAGTGGAGGTATGGTCAATTTGCATATTTCTCATTTATTAGATAGGATATTAAACTTGGTATTGTTTTTATCTAAAGAACATTTCCTCTTGATCTTTTACCTCCTGAAATCACTCACTATAAATTTATATAAGTCATTTATGATGGCAATTAAGTAAGAACTCCTAGTCCTATTCACGCTGGGGGAGAGGTGCTGAGACGTCTTTCAGAGTTTTGTGATGGCTCAGCCCTGAGTACAAGCCCTACAAAATGATGGGCTTTGAACTGTTGATCAAGGTTGAGGAGAAGCAATTCCTGGCAACAATACCAAATCCTTACCCAGAATCATGTTCTAGTTCAACTGTAAGGGCAGAACTGGTGGAGCCAAAGATAAGACTCACAGCCACCTGGTAAGTAATAGAAATGCCTCAGCTTCCCACATTTGAATGAAGTCTCTAAATTTTTTTGCTTGAAAGATGCTTTTCCTTCATGCTTTTTGACTCAGTACTTTATAAAAAATTATGCATGTAAGTAGTTCTTTTTTATTGTACATAAATGTATTTTTGCTTGTATTTAAATTTTTGACTGAAGGTTTCATTTGAGTTTGAGGTTTAAACTTGCTTTTATAGTTTTGATTTTTCTGTGTCATATATTGGTTACATAAACCTAAGAATTACATATTTTCCTCTTTAAGTTAAAATGCCTTTATTTTTATAGATAGAGAAACACATCTTATAAGCCTAAATTTCTATCTAAACCAGGGGTGGGCAAACTTTTTGACTCGAGGGCCACAATGGGTTCTTAAACTGGACCGGAGGGCCGGAACAAAAGCATGGATGGAGTGTTTGTGTGAACTAATATAAATTCAAAGTAAAGGAGCGGAGGGGAGAGCAAGAGAACCGGATAGAACAGCCGGATCCGGCCCGCGGGCCATAGTTTGCCCACGGCTGATCTAAACACTGCTTAGAAATATAATGTATATATGTATTAGCTATAAAATTACAAGCTTTGTTTTTAATATATTTTTCTTTTTATGGCAAAATTATTTCAGTGAGGACCTGTGATCTAACGATTTTATTATATTAATTTTTACTCTTAATTGAGTTTAGTTGTTCAAATCCAGGGATTAAAGAAATAAGGTTTCAATAACTTCTACAATGAAAAGACAAAAAAAGTAGATACAAAACTATTTTTTTATATACTTATAGATAATTATATAGATACTAGAGGCCCGGTGCATGAAATTCATGCATGGAGGGGGTGGGTCCCTCAGCCCGGCCTGCACTCTCTCCAATCCAGGACCCCTCAGGGGATGTCTGACTGCCTCTCGCAATCCGGGACCACTGGCTCCTAACTGCTCGCCTGCCTGCCTGAGATCCCCTAACCCTTCTGCCTGCCTGCCTAATAGCCCCTAACCCCTCTGCCTGCCTGCCTGATCACCCCTAACCACCTCTGCCTTGCCCTGCACCCAGGACCCAGGATTCCCTCCTCTGACCAGTCGCAGGCACCCAGGACCTGGGCCGGCTTTGCCCGGGCCGGCCACAGCCACAGGGGACCGTGGGCAGGCAGTTTTGCCCAGGCCACAGCTGCAGGCATTGACACCTGGGACCACGGGGTGAGTGGCTTATTCCTCTCCCAGGCCGCAGGCGCAGACACAGCCGCTGGTGCCTGGGACCATGGGGTGAGCAGCATGTCCCTCTCCTGGGCTGCAAGCACAGCCGCTGGCGCCCAGGACGATGGGCATGCAGCTTGTCCCTCTCCTGGGCTGCAGCCCCAGCCGCTGGCGCCCAGGACCATGGGGTGGTCAGCTTGTCCCTCTCCTGGGCCACAGCCTGGCTGGTCCCCATTCCTCTCTCCCCAGTGTTGAGTGTCTGAGCCATTAAGGCGTTACGGCGTGAGGGCGTGACGACCTTTGCATATTGGCTCTTTATTATGTAGGATATATAGGATGTATAGTCATATATATATATATATATATATATATATATATATATATAATTAAATAGGTGATACTCCAGTTTTATATTAGTCAGATGCTAAAACTAAACATGGAATAAACAGTTTTTTTAAACTGTTAGAAAGGATGTTAAACCTATATGTCACAACTCTGTTATAAGCAGATGAAAGGGTCTATAATTCAAGCACCTATCACTGAGAGAAATCCTCTTGTTTAAAAAGGAATCAGTTCTACCCGGTTTGGCTCAGTAGGTAGAGCATTGGCCTGGGGACCAAAGAGTTCATTCCAGTCAAGGGCATGTACTTCATTTGCAGACTCCTGCCATGCAGGAGGCAACCAATCAATGTGTTTCTCTCACATCATATTGCTCTCTCTCTGTCTTTCCCTCTCTCTCTGTCTTTCTCTCTCTCTTCCACTCTCTCTAAAAATCAATGGAATAATATCCTCAGGTGAGGATTAAAAAATAATGGAATCATATTGCAACTTAAGTTTTTTATAAGGGGAAAAATACTTTCCAAACTCTGGAAGAACCTTCAGAAATGTCTGCTACACACTCAGAATTACTGGGTATCTTTCTGAAAATTATGAAAGCACTTATTCGTAAAGATAAGTTCACCCCTTTGTTTATTGCAGTATTAATTGCAGTTGTCAAGACATGGAAACAACCTACATGTCCTCTGACAGATGACTGGATAAAGAAGTAGTGGTACATATGTACAGTATCATACTAAGTAAAATAAGTCAGAAAAACTCAGAACCATATAATTTCACTCATTTGTGGGGTATAAAACAGAAAGCAACAAATAAACAAAAACAAAAAAAACAAACTCATAGACACAGACAATGGGATGGTGGTTACAAGAGGGGAAATGGGGTTGGGGGAAGATGAAGAAGGTAAAAGAGGTTAAATATATGGTGATGGGAGGAGACTAATCTTTGCATGATAAGCACACAATGCAATAGGTAGATAATGTTTATAGAATTGTACATCTGACATGTACAATGTCACCCCATTAAATTAACAAAAAGAATGATCTGGCTGGTGAGATCTGTGTGTGACTCTCCCTTTGGAGGTACAGAGATAGGAAACAAAAAGAATTCCCAGTTCCTCTTGCTCCTGACCCTTTTCATTTTCAGTACGCTCCTGTCGCAAACATGGGCCTTGCCTCTTTTGGAAGCAGAAGCACTGAGGTAAGTTCCCTTTCAGCTGAGACCATTGAACCTTCTGTCTTCATCAAAATGAGAATTTCCTTCCCTATAGCCACTATCAGTCTGTTCTCTGTATCTATGAATCTGATTCTATTTTGTTTGTTCATTTATTTTGTCCTTTAGATTCCACCTATGAATGAAATCTTATGGTATTTGTCTTTCTCTAACTGTATTTTAAAAATAAAATTTAATTCTAAAAAGGAATTACTTTCAGTTGATTTAGACAACTCCATTTTGAAAACGATGTAGAATTTATTGAAATATAAGGCTCATACGCCAACCAACCAAGATTTTTTAGGATCAGGTCAACTTGATTATTTCTTCATACATCCCTTACTGAAATTATATTCATAAACAAGATTACAAACCAGAACACCCCACAAAATTCATCAAATATGAATGACTATTTAGCAATAGGCGATCCTTTGGACTTCATCAATACAGAGAAACATGTCACAGCAAGGTGAATCTTTAAAGTTGAGTTTGGGGACATAGAGAAAGAAAAGTACTTGAGGAATATTTCAGCCAAATGCTACTAAACATCAACAAATAATCAAAGTGCTCCCAGTATACATATTGAATATTAAAATTTTTTCATAGTTTCTATTTTGTATAAAATCTTTCTTCCTGTGAAATTTAACTTTGTTAGGGGAAGATATTACCAACAAGGTGTACATTGCTTACTGCTCAGATTGAATTGAGCTGAGTAGCTCTTATGCTTGCTACATGCAGCTTATAAAAGTTGATGGCATGCATTTTGGGATAAACAAAATTTTATTACTTACACTCTCATAAACCATAGAAGCATTCTCAATTATGCCACCCATCTTTTTTAAATGGGTGATATTTCCCAAGATTTTGAGTGTCTTATTCCAAATTGCTTCACTTGTTTGGGTGACAAAGAGCTAAGGATTAAAAATTTCATATGAGAGTCATTTCAACCTCTTGGTTGTAATAATCAGGTTAAAAAACAACAACAACACAAAGATTTCCTGGAGTTAAGCCACAGTATCTCAGACTTAAGTCAGAACTATGAACTAGGAAACAAAATTCCCTACACTTGGAAATGTAATTCATTTAATTTTTATTGTAACCAGATTAGAAAGTATGATTAGCATAGCAGGATATTCTTTTACTGGATCAGCATGAATTTGAACAAATCAAATAGATACTAAAATCTTAAAGTCCAAGAAAGAATTGGGCTTTTGAGTCATTCTCCCTTAGGAATATAAGAAAAAAAAATTGTAAAAACAAATACATACACTAAAAATTTTTAACACGTAAAGAGAGCATTTTACTTTCTTGTCCATAAAGTTGTCCATGTGGCTATACTTTTACCTTGAACTCTGTTCGAATATTTGCAAAGATACATTGAGTTAAAAATCCATGAGTAGAAATTAAGTGGTTATCAAAGCACGGTACTTTGTCCATGTTTGCCAGCCAGTTCTTTGCAATCACCTGTCAAGTGACTGAGTTGCATAATGTTCAAAAGCTGGTGTGGTTGTTTCTGTGTTGGAGAATGGAGGAGAAACACTACAATTCTGCACAGTGCAAAGAATGACGAAAAAGATGAGTATGACTTTTGAAAAAGAAGAAAATTTGAATTCCTTGAGGTAGATAATCTGGTAACTTAGTTTTTAATCATTTGAGATTATGTGTGAGAAAGTGCATTTCTATAGACATGTCACACAGCAGTGGTACTACCACCTTGTACCACAGTGTGCATGTTGCCCTAGCCTTTCTGAAACTTTTACACTGGGATTAATTACAACATAAAGGAATTTCAATCATAAAATGATGGGAAATTACTTCTCTATGCTTTTAAAACTAATATAGATCTTAAAAAAGATTATATTAATAAGGGTCTACATAAATAGCATAAATTTTTAAAAGCTTTAGGAGAATTGATATTTTGTAATAAAAGATAATTATACATTTCACGGCATAGCAAATGTGTTTGTTGCCTTTTGAATCTATTTCTGCACATAAAATTTTTATTTTCTGAAGAAAACCCAATGGTTCTGGCTATAACATTAATCATTCACTTATATCTTTGCTGCTAAATAAAGATTAAACTATTTCACATTAAACTTGGTACTGTTTTTATCTAAAGAACAGGACATTTCCTCCTGATCTTTTACATCCTGAACTCACTCACTATAAATTTATATGAATCAGATATAATGACAATTAAGTAAGAACTCCCAGTCCTATTCTCCCTGGGGGAGGGCTGCTGTGAAGTCTTTCAGAGTTTTGTGATGGCTCAGCCCCGAGTACCAGCCCTACAAAATGATGGGCTTTGAACTGCTGGTCAAAGTAGAGTGAAAGCAGCTGCTGGGAATAACACCCAACCCTTAGCTAGAACCAAGTTCTAGTTCAACTCGAAGGGCGAGAACTGGTGGAGCCAAAGAAAAGACTCTGTCACCTGTAAGTATAGCTTCTCACATGTGAGTGAAGTTTCTGAATTCTTTTGTTTGAAAGATACTTTCCCTGAATACTGTTTTATAAAATTACTCATTCAAGTAGGGTTGTTTTTTTTTTCTTGTATATAAATTTTGGACTAAAAGATTCAGTGGGTACCTTTGATTTTGATGTTTTCAACGTTTTAAAATATTCATTTGTTATTGTTGACCATATAATAGATGTCCCCCATTGTCCCCACTTTGCTGCCCTCTAGCCATCCCCAGCCCTCACCCCAGGTCTTCATAGCACTATTGTCTGCAGTGTGCATGGGCTATGCATATATGCATGTACGTTCTTTGATTAATGTCTTCCAGTCCTTCCCCCAAACTCCTTCCCTCCAAGATCTGTCAGTCTGTTCCAGGCATCCATGCTTCTGCATTTATTTTGTCTGCCAGTTTATATTGTGTCAATTTGTTTTTAAGTGCTGTTCTTTCTATGTCAGATGTTGGCTATGTGAACCTACGAAGCACATATTTTCCTCTTTATTTTAATTTTAAATGGCTTCATTTTTAAAGGCATAAAGAGAAACACACCTGGAAGTCCTAATTTTCTATCTAAAAACTACTTAGAAATGTAATGTATATGGGATTGTATGTAAAAAGCACAACTTTTATTTTTAATATGTTTTATGGCAACATTATTTCAGTGATGTCATGTGGTGTAATGATTTTGTGGTATTAATTTTTACTGATAATTGAGCTTAGCCATGCAAATATAAGACATAAACTTCCAATAATATCTACAACTAAAAGCAAAAAAAAAGATATAGAGAAAAGGAGATAATATGTAGATATAGACATAAACAGATAAAGATATGGATATGTACAGGTATATAAATATACCTAAAAGTATATACACACGTTATCAAGTAGACAACACCCCAGTATTCTATTAGTCAGAGGCTACAACTTAATGTAGAAGAAACAAACAGTTTTTTGAAACTGTTAGAGAGGATACCTTATGCCTGGCAAGAAATGTACAGCAGTTGAAAGGGATCCTAATTTCTACTCAAGCACCTGTCACAAGAGAAATCCTCTTTATTTAAAATGGAATCATAATGCAGTTTATTTTTTTATAAGATGAATACATTTTTTCCAAACTCTGCAACACCCTTTAGAAACTCTGCTACACACCCATAATTACTGGGTATCTTTCTGAAAATTATGAAAACACTTATTTGTAAAGATGATAAGTATATCTATGTTTATTGCAGTATTATTCACTGTGGTTAACACATGGAAACAACCTATAAGTTCTTTAAAGGATGATTAGAAAAAGAAGTCATGATACACATGTACAAAGGAATATTAATCAGCCATATAAGGAATGAAATATTGCTATTTTTGACAACGTGGAAAAAAATCCTAACAATATCATGCTAAGTGAAATAAGTCAAACAGACAAGTTCAGAACCGTGTAATTTCACCACTTGTGGAATATAAAACAGAAAGCAACAAATGAACAAAAAACAAAAAACTCATACACACAGATAATAGGATGGTGGTTACCAGAGGGGAAATGGGATTCAGGGAAGATAAAGAAAAGAAGGTTAAATATATGGTGATGGAGAGAGACCAGACTTTGAGTGCTGAGCACACAATGCAATATACAGATAATGTATTATAGAATTGTACATTTGAAATGTATATATTCTTATTAATAAATGTCACCACAATAATTTAACAAGAAGAATGGCCAGGCTGGTGAGGTCTGTGGTTGGAAATCTGATGTGACTCTCTCCCTTTCCAAGTACAGAGATGGGAACCAAAAGGAATTCCCAGCTCCTCGTGCCCCTGATCCTTCTCAGCGTGCTCTTCTCACAAACGTGGGCCTTGCCTGCTTTGGAAGAAGAAGCTCTGAGGTAAGTTCCCTTTCATTTCAGACAATTGAACCTTCTGTCTTCACTGAAATGAGAATCTCCTCCTCTATGGCCACTATCAGCCTGTTCTCTGTATGTATGAATGTGATTCTATTTTGTTAGTTCATTTATTTTGTTTTTGAGATTTACATATAAGTAGAAATCATATGGTATTTGTTTTCTCTGGCTGTAAATCAAAAACAAAATTTAAATTAAAAAAGGAATTTACTTTTTGTTATTTTAGACAACTCAATTTTTTAATTTATGGATTATTTATTAAAATATTAGGTTAATAAGACCGTATAGCATCATGTCAACCTGATTATTCCTTTGTACATCCATTACTGAAATTGTATTCATACATAAGATTACAAATTAGAAGGCCCACCAGATGAATTAAATTTGAGTGATTAGTCAGCAATGGGGCAAATCTTTGGACCTGATCAATACAGGGAAACATCACACCAAGGTGAAGTTGAGTGTTGGGACATAGAGAAAGAAAAATACTTGAGGAATGTTTCAGCCAAATGCTACTAAACATCAACAAATATTCAAAATGCTGCCAGTTTTCATACTGAATATTAAAATATTTTCAAAGTTTCTATTTTTTATAAAGTCTTCCATCCTGTGAAATTTAACTTCTCAAAGGGAAGATATTATCAATGAGGTATACTTGGCTTAATGCTCTGATCAAAATGAGTTGAGTAGTTCATGCTTATAAAAGTTGTATGACATCAATTTCTGGGATAAACATACTTTTACTACTCATCTATATATGTATATAAAAGCCTAATATGCTAAGTGTTTGACCATTCCATCGACCCATTCGGTTGACTGCTTGACCAGTCGCTATGATATGCACTGACCACCAGGGGACAGACACTCCAACCAACAGGTTAGTTTGCTGCTGGGGTCTGATGGATCGGGACTGGGTGAGATGGGCCAGACACACCCTGGAGCCAACCTCCTGCAGTCCCTCCCAGCCTCTAAAATATTTCTTCTAATTAATTTCCTTTCAATGTGCATGAATTCATGCACTGGGCTTCTAGTACTCTCATCTATATTAATAAAAGCCTAGGTGGCCCTCGCGTGTGATGTCACCACAAGATGGCCGCCACAAGATAGCCACACGCACAGCAGAGGTGGGAACTGGCAGCCACTCCACGCAGTGAGGCCTGGGGGTCCCACGGTTCTGTGCAGCACAGAGGTGGCCAGTCCCGGCGTCTCCACTGCCTTGCACAGAAGAGGCAGTTCGCAGCAGGGGAGGGCAGTTGTGGGCGATCAAGCTGGCAAGGGAGGGCAGTTGGGGGTGATTGGGCCAGCAGGGGAGGGCATTTGGGGGCAATCGGGCCAGCAGGGGAGCAGTTAGGCGTCAATCAGGCAGGCAGGGGAGCAGTAAGGGGGCAATCAGGCAGGCAGGCAGGCAGGCAGGCAGGCAGGCAGGCAGGCAATCAGTTAGAAGCCAGTAGTCCAGATTGTGAGAGGGATGTCTGACTGCCGGTTTAGGCCCTGCAGGATCGGACCTAAACCGGCAGTCGGACATCCCCCGAGGGGTCCCAAATTGGAGAGGGTGCAGGCCGGGCTGAGGGACACCCTCCCCACCAGCACGAATTTTGTGCACCAGGCCACTAGTAAACAATAAAAGCCATTGCCAATTATGCTACCCATCTTTTTAAAATGAGTGATACTTCCCAAGATTTTGAGTGTCATATTTCAAATGATTGTAAAAATATGTGTTATATTGTGAGAAAGAATTTTATTATATTTGGGTCACAGAATACCATCTGAAGGAGAAAGTAACTTGATCAAGCTTTAGTAAAAAGAGACCCTCAGTGGGTGCACATTGCATTATCTGGAAATGGCAGGTGGGTTCATTTTTAAGGAGTAGCATTTAAGAAAATGTACTTTTGAAATATAAATGTTCTATTTTTGTGTTTCCATGAAGCCATTTCTGCAGTGTAACGCTGCATGTTTCCATGTGTCATGGCTTCATCCAGCCTTTTTTATGGCAGCTTGTGCCCCTGTCCATGACTTGCAGGCAGAGGCTGTAACATGGAACAAACCTAACCACTCACTTGCATTTTGTTGCACAAAATGTCAACATTAGAAATTGCACCAATGCTAGGAAAACTTTCACCTTCAGGATTCTGGGTTAGAGGAGGTCTCATGTCTGTATAAAGAAAAGAAGTCTAATGAGAAAAGCTGTTCATTCATAGAGCAATTTGTCAAGAGCAGCATTGAGGTGTAGACAGAGTAGCTCTCTACAGGAGACAAAGAATAGAAGCTTCCTCACAGAACAGAAAACTTGGTTGCTGGACTCTTAGGTCCTTTCTATGCTAAGAGATTTTGGTTCCAAAATAGTTTGGAGAAGAAATAGCAAAAGGTGTAATAAATATTTTGGTAAAATCAAGATAGTTTCTTTTTTGTATATGTTTTGATTCTAAGTAGAAGAATAAATCACCAAATAAATAAAGTTAAATTAATGAAATAGAAACTAATTTAAATATATTTTTCCCACCAATGTGTCTCAGAAAAGAATTAGTTTTATAGATTCTGTTAGGGAGCATTATTTAACACTGACATATAATTCTATAAAAGGTATTTTTTTTTAATTTTGCCAAATTTGGGATTGCAAATATAGAATATATTTTGATGTAAATGACAAGAAAATATCTTTGATTAGGTTGTTAGGGAATCTCCTTTGGATTTGAGTTTACATGAAAGGCTTTCATAATAAGCTGATGAATTTCTTTCTTACTCATTTAGACAAAATAACATTTTTAAAGTACTTTTTATACTAATGGCTACCTGTCTTCCTTGTTTTAGGAATGTCAGACAGGCTGATGGAGTTTCCACCAGTGACATTAGTAGTCAACTTCCTGAAAACAAATATCCTGAGTCCCTTATTCAAAAATGAGCCAAATAAAGAGAATTTATTATTTTTATCAAACACATTATGCTTAATTAATTTGAAAATTATCTTTTCACTGTCAATGATTCATTTATTTTGTTGCAATTTGATAGTTCTTAATAATGTTAAACTATTAAGTCTTTGTATTAATAAACTGCTCACTGGCTTCTCAGACACTTACATTTTCTTGGTGGCAATTATTTGTAAATCTACAATCAAATTGAAGTCGACATAGTGAAAAATAAATAATACATAGAATAAAGTGAAGCAAATTTTAAGGTAAACCATAGTACTTGTTTTTAACTTTCCTGCTCAAACCAAGCATTGGAAGATTCTTTCTTTAAATGGCCAATAGCTAAATATAGAGACAGCAGCCTTCAGGGGAAAAACTTCTAAGGAGCATTTATTTTTAAAGAATATTTCCTCCCAGTAGCAGAACACAACTACAAGTAGTTCCCCATTTAAACATATATTTTTTATTAACATTTGCTCAGTTGGAATAGAATGTGTCTTAAATATCCCAGAAAATGGCTAATGTGTTGGATTAGTCCTATTTTCCCAATTTTAGGCTTAGGGGTATATTTGTTTTAGTAAAATTGTGATAGAAAATGAGTGGGGTGTTGGAATTCCTTGTTAGCTGACACCAACAAATCTAATACTTTTGTCATATATATCTTTTTTTTTTTTCTTATAAAACCCTGTTTGCTTTCCCTCATTTTCTTAGCAATGACATCTCAGAAGACCAGGGACCAATCAAACGACAGGCAGATTCAATTATGAAACACGAATATTCTCAAAGACAGAAGGCTATGAGGGAATACTTGAAGGAAATGTTTGGCAAAAAGAGGTAAAGAAATAGAAAGCTCTCAAAATTCAGAAACTATAAATGACTTTCAAAAAACAAGCTATATATGGAGCCTTACCTAAATATCTCACTATCTATACTCTGCAGCAGTAATTCTCAACTTTGCCTGCCATTAGACAACGCTGGAAATTGTTTAAAAAACAATGTTTGGGCCCTACCCAAAAGCCATTGCCAGGAAATTAGTGCCTCTACAGATACGGCTTTAGACATGGGTATTTCTTAAGCCGCCCCAGTTAACTCTATTGTGTTTCCAGGGGTAAAAAAAATGACTGTAGAGGCATCTACTCCAAATCTGGAAGCAAGATTTATCAAAAGTGCTAGTTTTTAACCATGGAAAGCAGAGTCAACTAGCAATTTGATGTTACATGGGACTTCCTGTATGAGCATTTCAGCTCCCTTATTTTACCAAATTAGCTATGAGCTAGTTTGTCTTCTGAGATTCTGTAAATCCCAAGTCTGTCTGAGGTGTGTAGATATTAGAGCACAATAACCAAGAAGTGGGCTGCTCTCTCTTTTTATTCTGATTATTATAGTGTAAATGATGACTGTTAGAACAATTTAGGTTGGGTGAGAACAGACAAAATGACTCTCTTTGCCCACTAGATTAGAATTCTCTAAGGATAATTTAAACTCCTTTAAGGTTGAAAGACAAATCATAGTTATTAACTAACATCATAAATAATTATTAAGCCCCCAAAGAATTTCACAGAGCACAGATAATAGCATAGTTTACACATCGACATTTCTTTAGATGCTTTCTCATCTAAGAGCCTTAACATGCACAATTTTCTCTTCCTGGTCTGCAGTAAATAGAGAAATTCTTAACATGATCCAAAGAAACTCTTTGGAACAAGGCCGACGACAAGTTTTCAGTGGTGAGTATATCTGCGCATTCTTATCATATTCCTACAGCCATCGTCCAGCTATTTCAGAAATACCCTACACTTGGTTAGAAATATCCTACACTTGTTGACAGTGGGACCTCATATAAGAATGACACTCCTATATATAGTGAACTGTGGACCGGTAATGGGCTTAAAATATTCTTGCAGGGTTCTGATTGCATGAAGGAGAAAAACCACAATGAGTAAACAGTTTGTCATCTCCTACTTTACTCAGACATATTCCTACCCTCTGTCCAGACATAAAATGGAGGAGACTGATCCTCACCACATACGAGAGAACTGGTTTTCCTACTGAGATCAAGCCAGGCTGCTCTTATTGATTTAAGGATTCGTCTGATCATCAATTGCGAGCATCTTATTTAATTTAAGTACAGGGAAATGCCACCAGATTATAGCAAGGCCATTGTGAAAATACCAAGGCAATCTGGGTCTAATTGTCTTCCTTGAAACATACCAAGCTTCATGCAAAAAAAGGCAGCTTTTTTTACCTATAAAGTGAGTGTAGGTACTATGACTTCAATAGTAGTCACTGTAAAAGATTTTTTGAGTAGAGAAAACACAAATAGGTTTTTTTTTCTTTGTTACATCATAAACTTCTTATCACAATTGCTTTTACATATACATTATATTTCATTTCTGAGTACATTAATGTTTACATTAGCTCATAAAATATGCTTATAATATTTGGCTTAGTAAAATGTTCTTATCACTATATCAGAATTGTCAAATTATTCTCTAAAGAAGCCACATTTTTCTCTAAAAAAATATTTTTGGTTTTGTGGCTTATATGGTTTCTGTTTAAAATACTCAAATATACTATCCTATCTAATAAAAGAGTAATATGCAAATTGACCATACCCCCGCTACACCCACCAGCCACGCCCACCAGCCAATCAGGAGTGAATATGCAAATAAACCCAACCAAGATGGCTGCAGCCACAGAGAACAGGAGGGAGGCTTGGGTTTCCCCTGCAATGGAGGAAGCCAACCTTTCCGCCTGCCTTTGCCAGCCCAGGCCTCCACTCAATGCTACAAAGTTTCAATGATAGAAGACAAATAAATTCCAACAAAAATGGTGGCAGCCACAGAGCTGGAAAGAGCAGGAGGCTAGGGTTTCCCCTGGCAATGGAGGAAGCCAAGCTTTCCTGCACATCCTGGCCTGCCTTGGCCTCTGCTTAAGGCTGCAAAGTTTCAATTACAGAAGATAAATAAATCCCAACAGAAATGGCTGCTGCCACAGAGCGAGCAGGAGCCTTGGCTCCACCCCAGGCTACAAAGTTTCAATTGTAGAAGATAAATAAACCCCAGATACCAGGGCCTCCGCTTGGGTCGCCAGGGGGCATGGCCAGCCTGAAAACCACCACAGGCCCCAAGGGAACCCCCACCCTGATCCAGGACACCCTTCAGGGCAAACCAGCTGGCCTCCACCCATGCATCAGGTCTCTATCCTGTCTAATAAAAGAGTAATATGCAAATTGACCATCACTCCAACACACAAGATGGCTGCCCCCATGTGGTCAAAGATCCTGCCCCCATGTGGACACAAGATGGCCACCACAAGATGGCTGGCAGGGGAGGGAAGTTATGGGTGATCAGGCCAGCAGGTGAGGGCAGTTGGGGGGGACCCAGGCCTGCAGGGGAGGACAGTTGGGGGGGGGACCCAGGCCTGCAGGAGAGGACAGTTGGGGGCGACCAGGCCTGCAGGGGAGGACAGTTGCGGGGGGAACCACACCTGCAGGAGAGGACAGTTGGGGGCGACCAGGCCTGCAGGGGAGGGCAGTTAGGGGAGACCAGGACTACCAGGGAGGTCAGTTAGGGGCAAACAGGCTGGCAGGGGAGCAGTTAGGCATCAATCAGGCAGGCAGGGGAGTGGTTAGGGGGTGATCAGGCTGGCAGGCAGAAGTGGTTAGGGGCACACAGGCAGGCAGGCAGGTGAGCACTTGGGAGCCAGCAGTCCTGGATTGTGAGAGGGGTCCCAGATTGAAGAGGGTGCAGGCTGGGCTGCGGGACACTCCCTCCCCCACCCCATGCACAAATTTCGTGCACCAGGCCTCTAGTTGTAATAAGAAAACAGACACAAATTATATGTAAAAGGATGGGAGTAACTGAGTTACAATAAAACTGTATTTCTAAAACATGAAGGTAGGCTAGACTCCAACTCTAAAAGCGTTAAGGGGATTAAAGGAGACCCAAGCTCAGAATGAGTATAATTCATTGTCTTACTTCAGTCCTGGTGTTCATGAGAGCCCTCAGTAGTGGGCAGGGTGTCTGGGGAGACACCTGCACAATTGGTGACTTGTGTCCACTGACTACCCTTCACTTCTAAGGGACATACATGGTCAGGGGTGTGGCACATGCCCATTCGTGGTCATAGATGGATAATTCAGAGCAATGGGTCCCTTTGCTCACAAAATGAAGGTAATCCTATGTAGATCCTTTAAAAAGTGTTTATAAGAAGAAAGCCTTTCCATGACATTATACAGCACAGCAGACACTAAAACACAGAAGAGGGCTAATCACTGTGTCTTTTGTAAATTGTAAGATTATTTATGAGATTACATCTTCCATTCTTATTTTGACATGTCATTTTGGATAACTTCTTTTTCACAAGAAATCTTGTGGGTCAGCCATTTGTGAAAATTACAAATGGGGAATTAGTGACTGGTCACAGGGCCCCTTCCATCCCAGGGCCTTTCTGCCCATCAGGCCTTTGGAAGATGTGCTCCTGATATCCCACCACATACTCTCCTGTCACAGGCTGTGGACAAGGTGCTAGGATAAATGGGTGTTTATCAAATGAGTGGATAAGGGAATGATATTAAGATGCTGCCAATGAAAATATTTATATGCTTACATACCAATTCTTTCTTTTTCAGATTCCCCAAGAAAAATCATTAGATGAAGTAATTCTAGTTTGATTTCTATAGAAGTAACTCAAGAAAGCATAATTAATAAAATTAATTAATTAAAAACAAAGAAAATACTGTGTTTTGCCAGTTGTGATTTATTTTATTCTTATATGATAACTATTATGCTTATATTGGTGATAATATTTGTGAATTCTTAAGATTGTCTTTAGTGAAAATCTTGAAATTTCAATGCTGTGTTCACTTTCTGTCAAAATATATTTAATGCTAAAAATACAAGGCTAATTCCAATTCTATGAGGCTTTTTGGAAGTGTAATATTTGAGCAAAATTGATCTGTATTTCTAGAACTTCTTTAACTATTTAGATAGTAGAGCAAATAATCAGTGTGTGCAAATTTGAATGTTAAGCAGTTAGAATACTATGATAAATAAATCTAAAAATGTGTCAGAGAGCCCTGGCAGGTTTGTCTCAGTGGTTAGAGCAATGGCCCACACACTGATGGGCCTTGGGTTCAATTCCCGGTCAAGGACAATTACCTGGGTTGCAGGTTCAATTCCCAGGCCCAGTCCAGACTCATAAGGGAGTCAACCAATCCATATTTCTCTCTCCTCTGTCTCTCTCTACCTCTCTCTCTCTCTCTCTCTCTCTCTCCCCCTCCCTCTCTTTTTTACTCTCTCTGAAAAAATAAAGAAAATAAATATAATATATATAGAACTCAAAAAAGATTACATAAATTAGGATCTACATGAATAGCATAAAAATAAAATGGGTTGTAGAAGATTAGCTGCTTTGAAATAAAGGAGAATTATACATTTGTAAGAATAAAAACACGTTTTTTGATTTGTGAATCTACTAAACATAAAATTTTTATTATTTGAAGAAAACTCATTGGTACTGTCTATAACACTAATCATTCACTTATATCTTTGCTGCTAACTGAAGAGTGAAATATTTCACATTAAACTTGGTACCATTTTTATCTAAAGAACAGGACATTTCCTCTTGATCTTTTACATCATGAACTCACTCACTATAAATCCATTCACCCTGTGGGAGAGCTGCTGAGACGTCTTTCAGAGTTTTGTGATGGCTCAGCCCTGAGTACCAGCTCTACAAAATGATGGGCTTTGAACTGCTGGTCAAGGTAGAGTGTGAACAGCTGCTGGCAATAACACCCAATGCTTAGCCAGAATCAAGTTCTAGTTCAACTCTAAGGGCCAGAAGCAGTGGAGCCAAAAAAGGATCTCTCAGTTATCTGGTTGATACAGAGATGCCTCAGTTTCTCACATATGAATGAAGTCTCTGAATTCTTCGGTTGAAAGATGCTTTTCCTGCATGCTTTTTGATTCAATTCTTTAAAAAAAAATAATGCATTCAAGTAGGTTTTTTTTTTTTTTTTTGCTTGTCCATAAGTTTATTTTTTATATTTAAATTTTTGTCTGAAGGGTTCAATGGGTACATTTGTTTTTGATATTTTATACATGTTTTGATTTCTCTGTGTCATATGTTGATTACATGAACCTAAGAATTATATATATTCCTCTTTATTTTAAGCTAAAATAGATTAATTTTATAGTCAGAAATAGAAAAACATCTTGTACTCCTAAGTTTCTATCTAGACACTGCTTAGAAATATAATGTATATGTGGAATAGAATTTTTTTAAAAAATTGTAATATATTGTTCTTTTTATGGCAAATTGTTTTCAATGAGGATATGTGATTTAATGATTTTGTGATATTAATTTTTACTCTTTTTGAGTTAAGTTGTTCAAGTCCAAGCATTAAAGAAATAATATTTCAGCAATATCTACAATAAAAAGCCAAAAATATACATACAAAACAATTTTAGTATATACATATAGATATATATAGATATAGATATGTATAGGTTTATGCATATATATACACATATTATTAAATAGATGATACCACTGCTTTATATTATGCTGATGCTAAAACTAAATGTAGAATAAAGTCAGTTTTTTTAAAACTATTAGAATAGATACTAAACCTGTATGTCACAACTTGGTTATATGCAGATGGTCCCCAGGTTACTTCCAGGAATGTAAGATTATGGCATTCAATATATACCTGGGCCAACTATGTGCCTGGTGAGAGGTGGGCAGCAGTTGAAAGGGACTGTAATTCAAGCACCTGTCACTGAGAGAAATCCTCATGATTAGAAAGGAAACAGCCCCAGCCAGTTTGCCTCAGTGGGTATAGCTTTGGCCTGCAGACCTAAGGGTTCAGGCCAAGGGCATGTACCTTGGTTGCAGGCTCCTCCCAAGCCCTGGCCCTGGTCTACTTGGGCCTATGCAGGAGCCAACCAATTGTTGTGTTTCTCTCACATCAATATTGCTCTCTGTCTGGTCTTTCCCTCTCTCTCTCTGTCTTTTCCTCTCTCTAAAAATCAAAGGGCTAATATCCACGGGTAAAGAGTAACAAGCAAAAACAGGAATCATATTGCAATTTAACCTTTTCATATGGTGAAAATTACTTTCCAAACTCTGGAAGAACCTTCAGAAATGTCTGCTACACACTCAGAATTACTGGGTATCTTTCTGAAAATTAAGAAAACACTTATTTTTAAAGATAAGTTTACCCCTTTGGTTATTGCAGTATTATTCACAGTGTTCAAGACATGTCCTTTGACAGATGATTGAATAAAGAAGTAGTGGTACATATGTTCATATCATACTAAGTGAAATAAATCAGAAAAATTCAGAACCATTTCACTCATTTGTGGGATATAAAACAGGAAGCAACAAATGAAAAAGAACCAAATTATTAGAAACAGACAATACGATGGTGGTTACCAGAGGGGACATGGGGTTAGAGTCTAGTTTTGTATAAAATCTTTCTTCCTGGGAAATTTAACTTTGCCAGAAAAAGGTATTACCAATGAGGTGTACATTGCTTAATGCTCAATATATGGTGATGGAAGGAGACAACTCTTTGAGTACTGAGCACACAATGCAATATACAGGTAATGTATTATACAATTGTACACCTGAAACATATATAATCTTATTAACAAACATTTCTCCATTAAATTAACAACAACAACAACAACAAATGACCTGGCTGGTGAGATCTGTGGATGGAAAATATGACTCTCTCCCTTTCGAGGTATTTTAGTTTGTAATAATCAGATTTAAACACAACAACAACAACAACAACACAAAGATTTCCTAGAATTAAGCCACAGTAACTGAGACTTAAATTAGAACTATAATCTAGGTAATAAAATTCCGTACATTTTGAAATGTAATTAATTTAATTTTTCTTGTAACTGGAATAGGAAGAATGATTAGCATGACAGGATATTTTTTAAATATATTATTATTGATATCAGAGAGGAAGAAAGAGGGAGAAAAAGATAGAAACATCAATGATGAGAGAGATTCATTGATTGGCTGCCTCCTACATACCCCAAAATGGGGATCAAGCCCACAACCCAGGCATGTGCTCTGACTGGGAATCAAACTGTGATCTTCTGGTTCAAAGGTTGGTTCATAAGTCATCTCTCAACCTCTGAGGCACGATGGCCAGTCAAAAGCAAGATTTTTTTTTACTGTATCAATATGACTTTCAACAAAGCAAATAGATACTAAAATCTTAAAATACAAGGAAGAATTGGACTTTTGAGTCATTCTCTCTGGAGGAACATAAGAACAAAATTGAAAAAAAAAATACATACGCTAGAAAAATTTAACAGATAAAAGTAAAGAGAACATTTTACTTTCTTGTACATAAAGTTGTTCATGTGGCTGTACTTTTACCTTGAACTCTGTTTGAATGTATGCTAAACTACTTTGAATTAAAAATCCACAAATAGAAATTAAGTGTGTGTCAAAGCCCAGTACTGTATCCATGCTTTCCAACTAGTTCTTTGCCATACCCTTTCAAGTGATTGAGGTAGAGATGTTCAAAAGCTGGTGTGGGTGTGGGTGTGTGTTGAAGAATGGAGGAGAAACACGGTAATTCTGGGCAGTGCAATGATTTATGAAAAGGATGAGTATGACTTTTGAAAAAGAAGAAACCTTGAACCCCTTGAGGTAGACAATCAGGTAATTTAATTTTTATTCATTTGAGATTATGTCTGAGAAAGTGCATTGGGAACGATGACTTTCTATAGAAATGTCAAATAGCAGTAGTACTACCACCATTTAGTATAGGTTGCATATTAACCTAGCCTGGAGTCCATCTAAAACCTTTATACTGAGATTAATTTCAACATAAAGGAATTGTATAAAATGATGGATAATTACTTCTCTACACTTTTAAAACTAATATAGATCTTTAAAAGATTACAACAAATGGGGTCTACATGAATAGAATAAGATTTTTAAAAAGGCTTTAGGAGAATTGGTATTTTGTAATAAAAGATAATTATACATTTGCCAGCATAGCAAACATGTGTTTGTTATTTTTCAAATCTATTCCTGCACATATAATTTTTATCTGCTGAAGAAAACTCAGTGGTTCTGGCTATAACATTAATCATTCACTTACACTGTTGCTGCTAAATAAAGATTAAAATATTTCACATTAAACGTGGTACTGTTTTTATCTAAAGAAGAGGACATTTCCTTTGATCTTTTACATCCTGAACTCACTCACTATAAATTTATATAAATCAGATATAATAACAATTAAATAAGAACTCCCAGTTCTATTTACCCTGTGGGAGAGCTGCTGTGATGTCTTAGAATTCTGTGATGGCTCAGCCCTGTGTACAAGCCCTATAAAGTGATGACTTTGAATTGCTGGTCAAGGTATCTTGAAAGCAGTTGCTGGGAATAAACCTCAACCTTTGCCAGTACCAAGTTCTAGTTCAACTCTAAGGTAAAGAACTGCTGGAGCCAAAGGGAAGACTCTCAGTCACATGGTAAGTATAGAAATGCCTCAACTCCTCACATGTGAATGAAGTTTGTGAATTCTTTTGTTTGAAAGATGCTTTCCCTGAATACTCTTTTAAAATTACTCAAGTAGGGATTTTTTTTTCTTGTATTTTGGACTAAATGATTCAGTGGGTATCAGAGGGGAAATGGGATTGGGGGAAGATGAAGAGAGTAAAGGAGATTAAATATATATGATAGTGGAAGGAGACCAGTCTTTGACTGCTGAGCACATATTACAATATACAGGTGATGTATTATACAATTGTACACATGAAATGTATATAATCTTATTAACAATGTCATTAAATTAATAAAAGAATGACCAGGCCAGTGAGATCTGTGGATGGAAAATCTGATGTGACTCTCTCCCTTTTGAGGTACAGAGATGGAAACCAAAAAGAATTCCCAGTACCTCTTGCTCCTGATACTTTTCAGCATGCTTGTCTCACAAACATTGGCCTTGTTTGTAGAAGCAGAAGCTCTGAGGTAAGTTCCCTTTCTATTCAGTTGAACCTTCTGTCTTCATTGAAATGATAATTTCCTCACCTATGGCCACTATCAGTCTTTTCTCTGCATTTATAAATCTGTTTCTATTTTGTTTGTTCTTTTATTTTGTCCTTTAGATACAAGTGAAATCACAAGTTATTTGTGTCTGTCTGACTGTAATTTAAAATCAAAATTTAAAATAAAAGGAAGAATCCCCTTTCTGTTATTTTTTAAATTATGGATTACTTATTGAAATATTAGTTTAATATGCTAACCAGGATCTTTTTACATCAGGTTAACATAATTAATCCTTCATACAATCCCTTACTGAAAATGTATTCATACATAAGATTAGAAACCAGAAGGTCCCACCAAATTAATTAAATGTGAGTGACTATCCAGCAATGGGGCCATTCTCTCAACCTGATGAATACAGAGAAACATCACACCAAGGTGAAGTTGAGTGTTGAGACTTAGAGAAAGAAAAGTACTTGTGGAATTATTCTGCTAAATGCTACTAAACATCAACAAATATTCAAAGTGCTCCAAGTTTTCATATTGAACATTAAAATTTTTTCAAAATTTATATTGTGCATAAATTCTTTCTTCCTGTCAAATTTAACTTCTCAAAGGGAAGATATTATCAATGAGCTGTAATTGGCTTAATGCTGTGATAAAATTGAACTGAATAGCTCTTATTCTTGGTTAAAGCAGTTTATAAAAGTTGTATGGCATCAATTTCTGGGATAAACAAATTTGTACTACTTATACTCTCATAAACCATAGAAGCCATTGTTAACTATGCTACCCATCTTTTTTAAATGGGTGATACTTCTTAAGATTTTGCATGTCTTTTTTGAATGCCTTATTTCAATAAAAATATGAGTGTTATATTCTGAGAAAGAAATTTATCATTCTTGGTGAAAGAATACCATTTGAAGAAGAAAATTAACTTGATCAAGCTTTATTAAAAGGAGACCCTGCCACAGGCCTTGCACAACCAGGCACCTGGGCCCTCAGGTTAGAGCTTAAACTGCGAGACAAAGAAACAACCCCCAAAGGAAAGAAAAGGAGGCATTGCTGGAATGGGAACTAAATGAAATGGAGGCATGCAATATGTCAGAAAAAGAATTTAGAGTAAGAGTCATACAGTTTCTAAACAGGCTGGATGAGAAAATCAAAATCTTATCTAAGAATCAAGAAGAATTAAAGAATGATATAGCTACAATAAAATCCCAATGGAAGATTTCAACAGTAGACTAGAAGAAGTGGAGTACCAAATTAGCAAGTTAGAAGACAAGGTAGAAAACACACCCAATCTGAACAGCAATTGGAAAAATAATTAGAAATCAGGAGAAAAATCTAAGGGAGCTTTGGGACAACAGGAAATGAAGTAACATCCATATAATAGGGGTGCAAGAACGGAAAGAAGAGAAGCAAGGATCAGAAGATCTATTTGAAGAAATAATGACAGAAAACTTCCCTGATTTGGGGAAGAAAAAAGTCACAAACAAGGTGAACCTAAAAAGTCCCACACCAAGACACGTTGTAATTACAATGGCAAATGTTAAAGATAGAGAATCTTAAATGCTGAAAGAGAAGAACAGAGAGTTACTTACAAGGGATCTCCCATTAGATTATCAAATTATTTCTCAACAGGAACACATCAGGCCAGAAAGGAATGGAAGGAAGTATACAAAGTGATGTAAAGCAAGGGATTGAATCCAAGAATACTCTATCCAGCAAGGCTATCATTCAAAATTGAAGGGGAAATCAGGAGCTTCACAGACAAAAAAAAAAGGCTAAGGGAGTTTATCACTACCAAGCCAGCAATGTAAGAAATGCTAAAGGGACTGTTGTAAAAAGAAGATATAGAAAGGGAAGAATGAAAGCAGGCATAAAGAATAAAAATGGCTATAAACAAGTACCTATCAATAATAACATTAAATGTAAATGGATTAAATGTTACAGTAAAAAAAACATAAAGTGGATGAATGGACAAAAAAACAGAGCCATATATATGCTGTCTACAAGAGACCCACCTCAGAACAAGGGACTCACACAGACTGAAAGTGAAGGGATGGAAAAATATCTTTCAGGCAAATGGAAATTTAAAAAAAAAAAAAAAGCTGGGTACCAATACTTATATCTGACAAAATAGACCTCAAACTGAAGGCCATAACAAGAGATAAGGAAGGCCACTTCATAATACTAAAGGGATCGATACCACAAGAGGATATAACTCTGGTAATCATATATTCACCCATTACAGGAGCATCCAAATACATAAAAAGAAAGTCTTGAAGATATCAAGGGAGAGATCGACAGCAAAACACTCATAGTAGGGGAATTTAATACCCCATTAATATCACTGGATAAATCCTCTAGACAAAAAAATCAACAAACAGCAATCCTAAATGACTCAACAGATCAGTTGGACTTAATTGACATTTTCAGAACATTTCACTCCAAAGCTATGGAATATACATTCTTCTCAAGTGCACATGGAACATTTTCAAAGATAGACCACATATTGGAACACAGACAAAGTCTCTTCAAATTCAAGAAGCTTGAAATTATATCAAGCATCTTCTCAGAT
Source organism: Plecotus auritus (assembly GCF_963455305.1). Classification (NCBI taxonomy): domain Eukaryota; kingdom Metazoa; phylum Chordata; class Mammalia; order Chiroptera; family Vespertilionidae; genus Plecotus; species Plecotus auritus. Next base: position 8,444,201 of record NC_137775.1, on the reverse strand, counting down.
CACAATGGCATAATATTAGAAATCAACTACAATAAAAACAAAAAAATTTCAAAACTTGGAGGCCAAATAGCATGTTTTTAAATAATGATTGGGTTACCAAAGAGATCAAAGAAGAAATAAAAAACATCCTGGAAACAAATGACAATGAAAACACAACAATCCCAAATCTATGGGACACAAGGTAAGCAGTCCTGAGAGGAAAGTTCATAGCATTACAGGCATACATCAAAAAACAATAAAAGCCAATAATTAATTATCTAACTCTACAACTTAAAAAATTAGAAGGAGAGCAACAAGAAAATCCCAGTAAGCAGAAGGAAGGAAATAATAAAGATCAGATGGGAAATAAATGACATAGAACAAAAAAAAAATACAAAAGATCAATGAAACCAAGAGCTGGTTCTTTGAAAGGATAAACGAGATTGATGAACTTCCATCCAGGCTCACCATTAAGCAAAGAGAGAGGAGCCGAATAAACAACATCACAAATGAAAGAGGCAAAATAACAACAGACCACACAGAAATACAAGGATTGTAAAAAAAAAAAAAAAAAAAAAAAAAAAAAAAAAAATTACTATGAACAACTCTATTCCAACCAACTGGTCAACCTAAAACAAATGGACATCTTCCTAGAATAATACAACCTTCCACAACTCAATTGGGAAGAATCAAAAAATCTGAATAGGCTGATAACTGTAGAGGAAATTGAAGCAGTCATCAAATACTTCTAGCAAACAAAAGCCCTGGGCCAGACAGCTTAACAGGGGAGTTTTACCAAACATTCAAAGAAGAATTAAACCCTAACCTCCTCAAATTATCCCAAAAAATTCATGAGGAAGGAACACTTCCAAGCTCTTTCTATGAAGCCAGCATTACCCTAATCCCAAAATTAGATGAAGACACTACAAAAAAAAAAGAAAATTATAGGCCAATATTTCTCATGAACATAGATGCTAAAATCCTCAACCAAATTCTAGCAAATTACATTAGAAAGATGGGTTTCTAATAAACCATGACCAAGTGGGTTTATTCTGGGAATGCAAGGATGGTACAATATCTGAAAATCAATAAATGTGATTCATCACATGAACAAATTGAGAGATAAAAATCACATAATCCTATCAATTGATACAGAAAATCATTTGAGAAAATCCTACACACTTTCTTAATAAAACTCTCAACAGTCTTATGCTATATAAGGACCAGGTCAGCAGGGGAGGGCAGTTGGGGGCAATCGGGCCAGCAGGGGAGGGTAGTTGGGGGGGACCAGGCCTACAGGGGAGGGCAGTTGGGGGCAACTGGGCCAGCAGGGGAACAGTTAGGCATCAATCAGGCTAACAGGGGAGTGGTTAGGGGATGATCAGGCTGGCAGGCAGGAGCAGATAGGGGCAATCAGGCAGGCTGGCAGGTGAGCGGTTGGGAGCCAGCAGTCCCGGATTGTGAGAGAGATGTCCAACTGCCAGTTTAGGACGGATCCCACAGGGATCCCAGATTGGAGAGGGTGCAGGCTGGGCTCAGGGACACCCCCTCGCCCCAGTGCACGAATTTCATGCACCGGACCTCTAGTCTATCCTATCTAATAAAAGAGTAATATGCAAATTGACCATACTTCTGCTACACCCACAAGCCACGCCCACCAGCCCATCAGGAGCGAGTCTGCAAATTAACCTAACCAAGATGGCTGCACCCATGGAGAGAGCAGGAGGCTTGGGTTTCCCCGGCAATGGAGGAAGCCAAGCTTTCCGCCTGCCCTGGCCTGCCTTGGCCTCTGCTTAAGGCTACAAAGTTTCAATTATAGAAGATAAAAAAATCCCAAATACCAGGGCCTCAGCTTGGGTCGCTGGGGGGCATGGCCAGCCTGCAAACTACCACAGGCTTCTCGCCCAGGCCACCCCACACCCCAAGGGAACCCCCACCCTGATCTGGGACACCCTTCAGGGCAAACCAGCCGGCCCCCACCCATGCACCAGGCCTCTATCCTACCTAATCTTATCTAATAAAAGAATAATATGCAAATTGACCGTCACTCCAACACACAAGATGACTGCCCCCATGTGGTCAAAGATGACTGCCCCAATGTGGACACAAGATGGTCACCACAAGATGGCCAGCAGGGGAGGGCAGTTGGGAGGGACCATGCCTGCAAGGGAGGGCAGTTGGGGGCAATCAAGCCTGCAGGGGAGGGCAGTTAGGGGTGACCAGGCCTGCAGGGGAGGGCAGTTAGGGGTGACCAGGCCTGCAGGGGAGGGTAGTTAGGGGCAAACAGGCTGGCAGGGGAGCAGTTAGACATCAATCAGGCTGGCAGGGGAGTGGTTAGGGGGTGATCAGGCTGGCAGGCAGAAGTGGTTAGGGGCAATCAGGAAGGCAGGCAGGCGAGCAGTTGGGAGCCAGCGGTCCTGGATTGTGAGAGGGATGTCTGACTGCCCGTTTAGGATCGGGCCTAAATGGGCAGTCGGACATCCCTCGAGGGGTCCCAGATTGGAGAGGGTGCAGGCTGGGGACACACACACCCTGTGCACGAATTTCGTGCACCGGGCCTCTAGTATATATATAAAAGGCTAATATGCAAAGTGTCCCTCTGCCCATCCAACTGGTTGCTATGACACGCAATGTCCACAGGAGCTGCTGAGCTGCAGTGACTTGGCAGCAGCGGTTCTCTGGTGACGCACCCCAAAACCAGAGAGGAGGGAGCCCGATTCCTCGCTGGCCACGTGATTACACCTTTGGCTGTGGGTTATATTGTTGCTAGGGCATTGTCGGCCTTGAATCTGGTTTACCGCACACTTGCATTTGCGTTCCACATCCTGTATGACAGCAACTTTGCAGAATGCCCACTTGCACTCCGGGACTCCTCGGGGGATGTTGGAGAGCCAGTTTCGGCCCAATCCCCACAGGCCAGTCCGAGGGACCCCACCTGCTGGAGGGACCCTGCTCAATACACAGACGGCAGGGAGGGACCACAGGAGGTTGGCTCTGGGTCCATCTCGCCCAGTCCCACTCTGCCAGCCACCTTCTAATTTCCTTTCAATGTGCACGAATCCGTGCACCAGGTCACTAGTCGATAAATAAATGAAATCAAATTAATAAAATAGAAACTAACTTAAATATTTTTTTCCACTAATGTGTCAGAGAAGAATTGGTTTTATAGATTCTGTCAGGGAGCATTATTTAACACTGACATATAATTCCAAAAAAGGTATTTTTTTTTTAATTTTGCAAAATTTGAGGTTGCAAATATAGAATATATTTATATAAAATGACAAGAAATATCTTTAACGGAAATATCTTTCCGTTGTTAGGGAATCTCCTTTGGATTTGACTTTACATGAAAGATATCCATAATAAACTAATGTATTTCTTTCTTACTCATTTAGACAAAATAACATTTAGAAATCATTTTTTAATAATTGGTATCCTGTCTTTCTTGTTTTAGGAATGTCAGACTTGATGATGGAGTTTCATTTAGTGACATTAGTAGTCTCTTGGATCAATGTTAGGACGATACCCTGAGTCCCTTATTGAAAAATGAGCAACATAAACAGAATTTGTTATTTTTATAAAACATATTATGGTTAATTAATTTTCAAATTAGATTTTCAGTCAATGATTCATTTACTTTGTTGCAATTTCATAATTCTTGATAATGTTCAGTTTAGTTATATAAACCAGGCCCATGTATTAAGAAATAAGACTTTGTATTATTAACATGCTCACTGGCTTCTCAGACACTTATATTTTCTTGCTAACAATTATTTGTAAATCTACAATCAAAATGAAGTAGACATAGTGAAAAATAAATAACACATAGCATAAAGTGAAATAAATTTTAAGGTAAACCATAGTACTCATTTTTAACTTTTTTATTCAAACCAAGCTTTAAAAGGTGCTTTGTTTAAATGGCCAATAGCTGAATATTGAGATGGTGCCATTCAGGTGGCATAGCTTCTAAAGAAGCATTTATTTTTAAAGAATATTTCCTCCCAGTGGCAGAACACAACTACAAATATTTCCCCATTTACATATATCTATACTAATAAAAGGGTAATATGCTAATTAGACCAGATAGACCAAACATCTTCTGGTTATCTGGTCTTCCTTCTGAACAAAACCATGGTGACAGGGACTGAGGCAGAGGTGGTTAGAGGTGATCAGGCCATCAGGGGAGGGATGTTAGGGGCAATCAGGCCGGTAGGGGAAGGTGGTTAGGGGTGGTCAGGCAGACAGGCACAGGGGTTAGGGGCGATCAGGCAGGCAGGCAGGCAGGTGGTTAGGGACAATCAGGCAGGCAGGCAGGTGAGTGGTTAGGAGTCAGCAGTCCTAGATTGTGAGAGGGGTGTCCCAGATTGGAGTGGGTGCAGGACGGGCTAAGGGACCCCTCCTCCCATGCATGAATTTCATGCCCTGGGCCTCTAGTATTTTTATAAAGCATTTGCTCAGTTAGTACTGAATGTGTCCTGAACATCCTAGAAAATGCCTAATGTGTTGGATTATTCCTCTGTCCAATTTTAGGTTTAGGGTATATTTGTTATAGTGTAATAGTGATAGAAAATGAGTGGGGTATTGGAATATCTTTTTAGCTGACACCAAGAAATCTAGAATTTTGGCATATATATCACTTTTTTTTATAAAACCCTTTGTTTGCTTTCCCTCACTTTTCTTAGCAATGACGTCTCAGAAGACCAGGGATCAAATAAACGCCAGACATATGCAATTCTCATTAATGACTATACCCGCTTTCCTCTACAAAAGCCTGTGAATCAATACTACAGGGAAGTGCTTGGGAAAAAGAGGTAAAGAAACAAAATAGCAAGCTTGCTAAGTTGAGAAATTATAAATGACTTTCAAAATACAAGCTACATATGGAACCTTACCTATCTATCTCTCTAACTATTCCCTGAAGCAGGAATTCTCAACCTTGGTGCCATTAGACACGTAGGAGAATTTTTATAATACCACTAGAGGCCCAGTGCACAAAATTCGTGCACTGGGGGGGGGGTGTTCCTCAGCCCAGCCTGCACCCTCTCCAATCTGGGACCCCTCGAGGGATGTCCGACTGCCCGTTTAGGCCCGATCCCAGTGGAATTGGGCCTAAACGGGCAGTCGGACATCCCTCTCACAATCCAGGACTGCTGGCTCCCAACTGCTCGCCTGCATACCTTCCTGATTGCCCCTAACCACTTCTGCCTGCCAGCCTGATCACCCCCTAACCACTCCCCTGCCAGCCTGATTGATGCCTAACTGCTCCCCTGCCAGCCCGATTGCCCCTAACTGCCCTCCCCTGCAGGCCTGGTCACCCCTAACTGCCCTCCCCTGCAGGACTGGTCACCCCTAACTGCCCTCCCCTGCAGGCCTGGGTCCCTCCCAACTGCCTTTCCCTGCAGGCCTGGTCGCCCCCAACTGCCCTCCTCTGCCGGCTTGGTCACCCCTAACTGCCCTCCCTTGCAGGCCTGGACCCTCCCAACTGCCCTCCCCTGCTGGCCTGATCGCCCCCAACTGCCCTCCCTTGCAGGCCTGGTCCCTCCCAACTGCCCTCTCCTGCTGGCCATCTTGTGGTGGCCATCTTGTGTCCACATGGGGGCAGGATCTTTGACCACATGGGGGCAGCCATCTTGTGTGTTGGAGTGATGGTCAATCTGCATATTACTCTTTTATTAGATAGTATAGAGGCCTGGTGCACGGGTGGGGGCCAGCTGGTTTGCCCTGCAGGATGTCCTGGATCAGGGTGGGGGTTCCCTTGGGGCGTGGGGCGGCCTGGGCGAGGGGCCTATGGTGGTTTGCAGGCTGGCCAAGCCCCCTGGCAACCCAAGCAGAGGCCCTGGGATCTGGGGTTTATTTATCTTCTACAATTGAAACTTTGTAGCCTGGAGCAGAGCCAAGCCTTCTGCTTGCTCCGTGGCAGCAGCCATTTATATTGGGATTTATGTATCTTCTATAATTGAAACTTTGTAGCCTTAAGCAGAGGCCTGGGACGGCCAGGGTGTGCAGAAAGCTTGGCTTCTTCCATTGCCCAGGGCAACCCTAGCCTCCTGCTCTTTCCAGCTCCGTGGCTGCTGCCATTTCTGTTTGGATTTATGTATCTTCTATCATTGAAACTTTGTAGACTTGAGTGGAGGCCTAGGCCGGCAAGGGCAGGTGGAAAGCTTGGCTCCCTCCATTGCCAGGGAAACCTAAGCCTCCCTCCTGCTCTCTGTGGCCATAGCCATCTTGGTTGGGTTTATTTGCATATTTGCTCCTGATTGGCTGGTGGGCGTGGCTGGTGGGAGTGCCTTGTGGGTGTAGCAGAGTGATGGTTAATTTGCATATTACTCTTTTATTAGATAGGATGTTTGGGCTGTACCCAAAACCAATGCCATGAAATTAGTTCCTCTGCAGATATGGCTCTAGACATGGGTATTTCTTAAGACTTGCCAGATAACTCTTTTGAGTCTCCAAGGGAAGAAAAGATGACTATAGAGGCATCTACTCTGAATCTGGAAGCAACTTCTATCAAAAGTGCTAGTTTTTTAACCATGGAAAGCCCAGTCTCTAGCAATTTGTTATCACGTGCAACCCCGTGTATGAGCATTTGAACTCCCTTATTTTACTAAATTAAGCTCTGAGTTATTTTGTCTTCTGATATTCAGTAAAGCCCAAGTCTATCTGGGGTGTGTAGACATTGGAGCACAATACATAGGAAGTGGGTGCTCCCCCTTTTTATTCCAATTACTATTGTGTAGATGGTGAGTGTTAGGGACAATTCTGGTTGTGTGAGAACAGACAAAATGACACTCTTTGTCCACTAGACTATAATTCTGTAAGGATAAGTTAAAATATTTTAAGGTTAAAAATGAATCATAGTTAATAACTAATATCATAGGTAAGTATTCAGCCCTCAGTGAACTTCACAGAGCACAGATAATAGCATAGGTTACATATCATCATTCCTTTAGATCAATGGTTCTCAACCTTTCTAATGCCCAACCCTTTAATACAGTTCCTCATGTTGTGGTGACCCCCAACTATAAAATTATTTTCATTGCTACTTCATAACTGTAATTTTGCTACTGTTATGAATCGTAATGTAAATATCTGTGTTTTCTGATGGTCTTAGGCGACCCTGCTAGCAGTTCTCCTAAGACCCTGCTAGCAGTTCTCAACCTGTGGGTTGTGACCCCCAGGTTGAGAACCGCTGCTGTAGAGCCTAAGACCATCGGAAAACACAGATATTTACATTACCATTCATAACAGTAGCAAAATTACAGTTATGAAGTAGCAATGAAAATAATTTTATGGTTGGGGTCACCACAACATGAGGAACTGTATTAAAGGATCGGGCATTAGAAAGGTTGAGAACCACTGCTTTAGATGCTTTTTCATCTAAGAGCCTTAACCTGCACCATTTTCTCTTCCGGGTCTGCAGTGATAAGAAAAAACCTTAGGAGTCTTAAAGATGATTCAAAGAAACTCTTTGGAACAAAGCTGATGATGAATTTTCAGTGGTGAGTATATCTGTGCATTCTTATCATATTCTTACAGCCATCATCCAGCTATTTCAGTGGGTAAGAGTCGCTTGGTAAGAAATATCCTAGACTTGTGCACAGTGAGACCTCATGTAAGAATGACACTCCTACATGTAGTGAACTGTGAACACGTAATGGGCTTAAATATTCGTGCAGGGTTCTGATTACATAAAGGAGAAAAACCACAATGAGTAAACAATTTTTTATCTCCTAGTTTACTCAGACATATTCCTTCCCTCTGTCCAGACATAAAATAGAGACTGAGCCAGTGAGAAAACTGGCTTTCCTATTGATTAAGGCATATTGCTTTAAGAATTCATCTGGCGATCCACTGCTAGCACCTTGTTTAGTATAAGTACAGGGAAAGGCCACCAAATTACAGCCAGGCTTGTTATCCTGAAAATACAAAGGGATTCTGGGTCGAATTGTATGCCTTGAACCATAGCAAGCTTCATGCGGCAAAAGTCAAGTTCAGCTTCTACCTGTAAAGTGAGTGTTCACTGTAAAAGAGTTTTCCAGGAGAGAAAACACAAATTGGTTTTTTCCCTTTTTTTAGTGATAAACTTGATATCACAATTGCTTTTATATATACACATCATATTTTTTTAAGAATACACCAATATTTACATTAGCTCAAAATATGTTTGTGATACTTGGCTTAGTAAAATTTTATGTTATCGCTATATCAGAGTTCGCAAATTTTTTCTCTAAAGGCTTCAGAGGAAAACTTTTTGGTTTTGTGGTCCATATGGTTTCTGTTAAAACACTCAAATATGCTATTGTTATATGAAAGCAGCCACAAATAGTATGTGAAAGGAACGGGAGTATCTGGATTATAATAAAACTGTATTTCTAAAACATGAAGAAAGGCTAGACTCTAACCCTGAAAGGATCAAGTAGATTAAAGGAGACCCAAGCTCAGAATGAGTGTAACTCATTGTCTTACTTCGGGCCTGGTGGTCATGAGAGCCCTCAGTAGTGGGCAGGGTGTCTGAGGAGACACCTGCACCATTGGTGACTTGTGTCCACTCACTACCTTTCACTTGTAATGGACGTATATGGTCAGCGGTGTGGTTCATGTCCATTCATGGTCATAAGTCGGTAGAGAAATGAGTCCCTTTGCTCAAAAAAGAAAGGTAATCCCGTGTAACTTCTTGAAAGACTTTATAAGAAGACCTCTCCATGACATTATACAGCACAGCAGACACTAAACATAGAAGAGAACAAACCACTCTGTTCTTTGTGAACTGTAAGATTATTTATGAGATTACACCTTCCATTCTTATTTTGAATATGTGGTTTTGGACAAATTCTTTTTCACAAGAAATCTTGTGAAAATTACAAATGGGTAACTATTGACTGGTCTGAGGGCCCCTTCCATCCCAGGGCCTTTCTGCCCATCAGGCCTTTGGAAGATGCGTTCCTGATATCCCACCCCATGCTCTCCTGTCACAGGCTGTGGACAAGGGGCAAATAGGAAGAGATGTTCATCAAATGAGTGGATAAGGGAATAAAATTAAGATGCTGTCAATAAAAATATTTATTTGCTTACATAATAATTCTTTCTTTTTCAGATTCTCCAAGAAAAATCATTAGATGAAATAATTCTAGTTTGATTTCTATAGAAGTATTTCAAGAAAGCATCTTCAAATAAAATAAATGTATTAAAAACAAATAAATTACTGCATTGTGGATGCTGTGATTTATTTTATTCTTATATGATAATTATTTTGCTGACATTGCAGATAATATTTGTGAATTTTTAAGTTGGTCTTTAGTGAAAATCTTAGAATTATATATGCTGTGTACATTTTCTTTCTAAAGTATTCAATGATAAAAATACTAGGCTAATTCCCATTGTATGCTGCTTTTTGGAAGTGCAGTAATTTAGCAAAATTGATCTGTTTCTTCATAGAACTTTGTTAACTGTTCTGATAGTAGAGCAGATAAAAAGTGTGTGCAATGTTGAGCACTTAGAATGCTGTGATAATAAATCTAAAAATGTCTCAGAGAGCCCTGGCAGGTTTGTCTCAGTGGTTAGAGCAATGGCCCACACACTGATGGGTCTTGGGTTCAATTCCCGGCCAAGAACAAGTACCTGGATTGTAGGTTCAATTCCCAGTCGGGGTTCATAAGGGAGGCAACCATTCCATATCTCTCGCTCTCTCTCTCTCACACACACACATCTGTCTCTGTACCTGTCTCTCTCTCTCCCTCTCCCTTTCACTCTCTTTAAAAAAAATAACAAAAAGATAAAAATAATGTATATAGAACTCAAAAAATATTACATAAATCATGATCTACATAAATAGAATAAAAATAAAATAGACTGTAGGAGATCAGATGCTTTATAATAAAAAAGAATTATACATTTTTAAGCATAAAAATTTTTTTATTTGTAAATCTACTGAAAATAAAATATTTTCTGAAGAAAACTCACTAGTACTGGATATAAGAATCATTCACTTATATCTTGACTGCTGGACAACTCAATTTTTAAAATTATATACAATTTATTGAAATATTAGGTTATTACGCTAACCAAGATTTTTTAATATCAGGTTTACTTGATTTCTTCATACATCCCTCACTGAAATTGTATCCTATATAATAAAAGCCTAATATGCAAATTATCCCCTCAGGTGGTCGTTCCACCTGGAGTTCAACTGCTCGCCATGATGTGCACTGACCACCAGGGGCGGCACAGAACATGGCGGGCATCAGCGACTTGGCACTGGCAGTGGGTGGCAGTGGGTGGCAGTGGAGGCACTGCTGGCCCCAATGGGCCCTGACGAGAGCGGACCGTGGCAGGATGGTGGAGCAGGTGAGTAGGCAGCACCAGGCCAAGGCAGATGGGTGTGAGCAGGGGCCGGATTGCCCTGCTGATTGTCCCTCAGACTGTGACCAGCAGCGGCAGTGAGGGGCAGGGCTGCCCCGGGCACTGAGGGAGCTGGGTGGGGGGCCCCAGCCCCAATGGATCGCCCCACAGGCAGGATGGTGGAGCAGGTGAGGGGGCAGTGCCAGGCCAAGGTGAAGTGCCAGGCAGGGCTTCAAGGCTGCAAGGCCAGGGTGCAAGCTGGGGCGCCATCTTCGCAGGCCACCCCCAGGGACTCCACACAGGCATGAATTTATGCACTGGGCCTCTAGCTCATAAATAAGATTACAAAGTAGAAGGCCCACAAAATTCATTAAATGGAGGGTCTATTCAGCAATGGGATGATACTTTGGACTTGGTCCATAGAGAAATGTATCACACCAAGGTGAATCTTTGAAGTTAAGTTTTGGGACTTAGAGAAAGTCCTTGAGGAATGTTTCAGCCAAATGCTACTAAATATCAACAAATATTCAAAGGGCTCCCAGTTTTCATATTGAATATTAAACTTTTTTCCAGGTTTCTATTTTGTATAAAATCTTTCTTTCTGGGAAATTTAACTTGGCCAGGATAAGGTATTACCAATGAGGTGTACATTGCTTAATGCTCTGATCAATTTGAACTGAGTAGCTCTTATGCTTGGTACATGCAGCTTATAAAAGTTATATGGCATTAATTTCTGGGATAACCAAATTTTACCACTTATATTCTCATAAAACATAGAAGCTCTTTTCAGCTATTCTACCCATCTTTTTAAAATGGGTGATACTTCCCAAAACTTTGAGTGTCTTATTTCAAATTGCTTCACTGATATTGGTGACAGAGAGGTAAGAAGAAAAAATTCCTTATGGGAATCATTTCAACCTCTTGTTTGTAATAATCAGGTTAAAAAAAGACAACAACAACACAAAGATTTACTATGTAAGCCATTGTAACTGAGACTTAAGTCAGAGCTATGATCTAGGAAATAAAATTCCATACATTTAATGTGTATGGAATTTTATTTCCTAGTCATATCAGAAACACCAATCAGAAAGGACATATGCACCCCTATGTTCATAGCAGCACAATTCACCATAGCTAAGATTTGGAAACAGCCTAAATGCCCATCAGCAGATGAGTGGATTAAAAAACTGTGGTACATCTACACAATGGAATACTACGCTGCTGTAAAAAAGAAGGAATTCTTACCATTTGTAACTGCATGGATGGACCTGGAGAGCATTATGTTAAGTGAAATAAGCCAGTCAGAGAAAGATAAGTATGACATGATCTCACTCATTTGTGGAATATAATGAACAACATAAACTGATGAAAAAAAATAGATGCAGAGACAGAGAAACACTGAACAGACCATCAAACCGCAGAGGGAAGGCAGGGGGAGAGTGGGCAGGGTAAGAGATCAACCAAAAGACTTATATGCATGCACATAAGCCTATCCAATGGATATGGACACTGGGGAGGTGTGGGCTTGTCCTGAGGGGGTGGGGGGTGGCCAGGGAGGGATTGATGGGGGGAAAGGAGACATATGCAATACTTTAAACAATTTTTAAAAATCCATACATTTTGAAATTTAATTCATTTATCTTTTCTTGTAACCGGATTAAAAAGTTTGATTAGCATAGCACGATAGTTTTTAAAAAAAATATGTCTTCATTGATTTCAGAGATAAAGGAAGAGTGAGAGAGAAACATCAATGATGAGAGAGATTCATTGATTGGCTACCTCCTGCACACCCCACTGTGGGGATCAAGCCCACAACCCTGGCAGCATGTGACCTGACTGGGAATCAAACCGTGATTTCTGGTTCATAGATTGATTCATAGCAAATCTCTCAACCACTGAGCAGAGATGGCCAGGTGAAAGCAAGGTATTCTTTTTACTGGATCAGTATGACTTTGATCAAAGCATATAGACACTAAAATCTTAAAGTACAAGGAAGAATTGGACTTTTGAGTCATTCTCCCTTGAGGAATGTAAGAAAAAAATTGTAAAAAAAATACACTGTAAAGTTTTAAGATAAAAGTAAGAAGACCATTTTACTTTTTTGTTCGTAAAGTTGTTCATGTGGCTGCACTTTTACCTTGAATTCTGTTTGAATGTATGCTAAGCAACTTTGAATTAAAAAAAAAAAACACAAATAGAAATTAAGTGTGTGTCAAAGCCCAGTACTGTATCCATGCTTTCCAACTAGTTCTTTGCCATACCCTTTCAAGTGATTGAGTTGGAGATGTTCAAAAGCTGGTGTGGGTGTGCATTGGAGAATGAAGGAGAAACACAGTAATTCTGAGCAGTGCAATGATTTATGAAAATGATGAGTATGACTTTCGGAAAAGAATAAAATTTGAATACATAGAGGTAGATAGTCTGGTAACTTCGTTTTTAATCATTTGAGATTATGTGTGAGAGAGGGCATTGGGAAGGATGACATTCTATAGAAATGTCACACAGCAGTGGTCCTACCACCGTCTACTACAGTGTGCATGTTGCCCTAGCCTGGAGGCTTTCTGAAACTTTTACACTGGCACTAATTTCAACATAAAGGAATTGTAACAAGATGATGGAGAATGACTTCTCTATGCTTTTAAAACTAAAATAGGTCTCAAAAAACATTACAAGCATTGGGGACTACATGAACAGAATAAGATTTTTAAAAGGCTTTAGGAGAATTGATTTTTTGTAATAAAAGATAATTATACATTTGTCAGCATAGCAAACATATGTTTGTTGCTTTTCAAATCTATTCCTGCACATAAAATTTTTTTTTCTTTTTTTTTTTAAATATATATTTTATTGATTTTTTACAGAGAGGAAGGGAGAGGGATAGAGAGTTAGAAACATCAATCAGCTGCCTCCTGCACACCCCCTGCTGGGGATGTGCCCGCAACCAAGGTACATGCCCTTGACCGGAATCGAACCTGGGACCCTTGAGTCCGCAGGTCGACGCTCTATCCACTGAGCCAAACCGGTCAGGGCCCTGCACATAAAATTTTTATTTTCTGAAGAAAACTCAGTGGTTCTGATGATAATATTAATCATTTCTTTATATCTTTGCTGCTAAATAAAGATTAAAATATTTCACATTAAACTTGGTACTGCTTTTATCTAAAGAAGAGGACATTTCCTTTGATCTTTTACATCCTGAACTCACTCACTATAAGTTTATATAAATCAGATATAAAAACAATTATATAAGAACTCCCTGACCTATGCACCCTGTGGGAGAGCTGCTGTGACGTCTTTCAGAGTTCTGTGATGGCTCAGTCCTGAGTACAAGGCCTATAAAATGATGGACTTGAACTGCTGGTCAAGGTAGAGGGAAAGAAGCTACTGCCAACAACACCCAACCCTTAGCCAGAACCAAGTTCTAGTTCAATTCTAAGGGCGAGAACTGGTGGAGCCAAAGGGAAGACTCTCAGTCACCTGGTAAGTATAGAAATGCCTCAGCTTCTCGCTTATGAATGAAGTTTCTGAATTCTTTTGTTTGAAAGATGCTTTCCCTCAATGTTGTTTTGTAAAATTACTCATTCAAGTAGGGTTTTCTTTTCTTTTATTCTTGTATGCAAATTTTGGACTAAAGCATTCAGTGGGTACCTTTGATTTTAAAGTTTTCAACTTTTTAAAATACTCTTTTGTCATTGTTGACATTATTATAGACTAGTAGCCCTGTACACAAATTCATGCACCAGTAGCTCTCTGCAGAGCCTGGCCACTCCGTGCCCACTGCCCAGAGGCTCTCTGTGGCCCACAGGCCCATCCGTGGCCGGGCGTGGAATGCTTGCCTCATCACCGTGGCAACGAAACAAGCATTCTGCCAGGCCGCTCAAGCTGCCCACTCTCAGCAGCCGCCCTCCCAGGACTGGGGGACTCCAGCGAGACTGAGAGGACTGGGCCCCACCATCTTGTGGTTATGGGCACCACCATATTTGTGATGGAGTGATGGTTAATTTGCATATTACCCTTTTATTAGATAGGATGTCCCCTATTTTCCATATTTTGTCCTCCTCTAGCCATCCCCTACCCCACCCCAGATCTTCATAGCACTACTCCCTGCTTTGTGCATGGGCTATGCATATATGCATGTAAGTTCTTTGATTAATTTCTTCCAGTCCTTCCCTCAAACTCCTTCCCACTGAGATCAGTCGGTCTGTAACATGCATCCATGCCTCTGGATCTATTGTGTTCCCCAGTTTATATTGTGTCAACTTGTTTTCTATGTCACATGCTGGTTAGGTGAACCTAAAAAGCACATACTTTTCTCTTCGTTTTAAGTTTAAATGGCTTAATTTTTAAAGGCAGAAGGAGGACCACACCTTGAACTCCTAATTTTCTATACAAAAGCTACTTATAAATGTAATGTATATGATGACATTGTATGTACAAAGCTCAACTTTTATTTTTAAAGTATTTTATAGCCAAATTATTTAAATGATGACATGTTTAATGATTTTTGTAGTATTAATTATTACTGGTTACTGAGATAAGCCAGGCAACTGCAGGTATAAATAAATAAAAACCTAGTCATAGGTATAATTAAAAGCCAAAAAGTCAAAAGAATGAGAAAGGGAGCTGATATACATATACATATACATATATAGACATAGACATAGACGTAGATATATAAAGAAACAAATAGAGATATAGGTATATACAAGTATATAAATGTGCATAAATATATACACACATATTATTAAATAGGTGATATCCTAGTATTATACTAGTAAGAGGCTACAAGTTAATGCAGAAGAAACAGTTTTTTGAAACTGTTAGAAAAAGATAGCTTGAGCCTGGTAAGAAATGTACAGCAGTTGAAAGGGATCCTAATTTTTACTCAAACACCTGTCACTGAGAGAAATCTTTTTTTTTTAACAAGTTTAGCTAGTTTATTCATATTTCTTTTTTTTTTCCAAATTTTTATTAAGGTATTATATGTGTACATATCTTACCATTGCCCCCCCCAACTCCCATCCATGCCCTCACCCCCCAATGTTTTTATCCGTTGGTTACTCTTATATGCATGCATACAAGTCCTTCAGTTGATCTCTTATTTCCCCCACCTCTCCCTAACTTTACCGCTGTAATTTGACAGTCTGTTTGATGCTTTACTGCCTCTGTAACTATCTTTTTGTTCATCAGTTTATAATGTTTTTCATTATCCCCAAATGAGTGAGATCATGTGGTATTTTTCTTTCATTGACTGGCTTATTTCACTTAGCATAATGTTCTCTAATTCCATCCAGGTGCCTACAAATGGTAGTAATTCCTTCTTTTTTATGGCAGCATAGTATTCCATTGTGTAGATGTACCATAGTTTTCTGATCCAGTCATCTGCTGACGGGCACCTAGGCTGTTTCCAAATCTTAGCTATTGTAAATTGTGCTGCTATGAACATAGGGGTGCATATATCCTTTCTGATTGGTGTTTCTGGTTTCTTAGGATATATTCCTAAAAGTGGGATTACTGGGTCAACTGGGAGTTCCATTTTCAGTTTTTTGAGGAAACTCCATACTGTTCTCCACAGTGGCTGCACCAGTCTGCATTCCCACCAGCAGTGCACGAGGGTTCCTTTTTCTCCGCATCCTCGCCAACACTTGTTGTTTGTTGATTTGTTGATGATAGCCATTCTGACAGGTGTGAGATGGTATCGCATTGTTGTTTTGATTTGCATCTCTCGGATAATTAGTGACTTTGAGCATGTTTTCATGTGTCTCTTGGCCTTCCTTCTGTCTTCTTTCGAAAAGATTCTATTTAGGTCCGTTGCCCATTTTTTTACTGGATCATTTATCTTCCTTTTATTAAGTTGTATAAGCTGCCTGTAGATGTTGGAAATTAAACCTTTATCAGTGATATAATTTGCAAATATGTTCTCCCATACAGTGGGGTTTCTTGTTGTTTTGTTGATGGTTTCTTTTGCTGTGCAAAAGCTTTTTATTTTGATGTAGTCCCATTTGTTTATTTTCTCTTTGGCTTCCATTGCCCTAGGGGCAGTATCACTGAAAAAGTTCTTTTGGCATATGTCTGAGATTTTGCTACCTGTGGATTCCTCTAGTATTTTTATGGTTTCCCGTCTTATATTTAAGTCCTGTATCCATTTTGAGTTTATTTTTGTGTATGTTGTAAGTTGGTGATCTAGTTTCATTTTTTTGCATGTATCTGTCCAATTTTCCCAACACCATTTATTGAAGAGACTGTCTTGACTCCATTGTATGCTCATGCCTCCTTTGTCAAATATTAATTGTGCATATTGGTTTGGGTCGATATCTGGATTCTCTATTCTGTTCCATTGATCTATATGTCTGTTCTTGTGCCAGTACCAGGCTGTTTTGAGGACAGTGGCTTTGTAATACAGCTTGAAATCTGGTATTGAGATCCCTCCTACTTTATTCTTCTTTCTCAGGATTGCTGTGGCTATTCGGGGTCTTTTTTTATTCCAGATGAATTTTTGGAGAGTTCTTTCTAGGTCTGTGAAATATGCTGTTGGTATTTTAATGGGGAGTGCATTGAATCTATAGATTGCTTTGGGTAGTATGGACATTTTGATGATGTTGATTCTACCAATCCATGAACATGGTATGTTCTTCCATCTGTTTACATCTTCCTCTATCTCTTTTTTCAGTGTCCTGTAGTTTTCCGCATATAGGTCTTTTACCTCCTTGGTTAGGTTTATTCCAAAGTATCTTAATTTTTTTGGTGCGATGGAAAATGGGATTGCTTTTTTAGTCTCTCTTTCTGTAAGTTCACTGTTGGTGTATAGAAATGCCATAGATTTCTTGGCGTTAATTTTGTATCCTGCTACATTGCCGAATTCATTTATTAAGTCTGTTAGTTTTTTGATGGAGTCTTTCGGGTTTTTTATGTACAATATCATGTCATCTGCAAATAAGGACAGCTTTACTTCTTCTTTTCCAATTTGGATGCCTTTTATTTCTTCTTCTTGTCTAATTGCAATGGCTAATACTTCCAGTACTATGTCAAACAGGAGTGGTGAGAGTGGGCATCCTTGTCTTGTTCCTGTTCTTAGGGGAAATGGTTTTAGTTTTTGCCCATTGAGTATGATGTTAGCTGTGGGTTTATCATATATAGCTTTTATTATGTTGAGGTATGATCCTTCTATTCCCACCTTGTTGAGAGTTGTTATCAAGAAAGGGTGTTGGATTTTGTCAAATGCTTTTTCTGCATCAATTGATATGACTATGTGATTTTTATCTTTTAATTTGTTTATGTGATGTATCACTTTTATTGATTTGCGGATATTGTACCATCCTTGCATTCCTGGGATAAACCCTACTTGGTCATGGTGTATGATCTTTCTGATGTACTGCTGGATCCGATTTGCTAGAATTTTGTTGAAGATTTTGGCATCTACATTCATGAGGGATATTGGCCTGTAATTCTCCTTCATTGTGTTGTCTTTTTCTGGTTTTGGTATTAGGGTGATGCTGGCTTCATAGAAGGAGCTTGGAAGTGATCCTTCCTCTTGAATTTTTTGGAATAGTCTGAGGAGGATAGGTTTTAGTTCTTCCTTGAATGTTTGGTAAAACTCTCCTGTGAAGCCGTCTGGCCCCGGGCTTTTGTTTGCCGGAAGCTCTTTGATGACTGCTTCAATTTCTTCCATAGTTACTGGCATATTGAGCTGTTTAGATTCTTCTTGATTGAGTTTTGGAAGGTTATATTTTTCTAGAAATATGTCCATTTCCTCCAGGTTGTCCAGTTTGTTGGAATAGAGTTGTTCGTAGTATTTTTTAACAATCCTTTGTATTTCGGCGGGATCTGTTGTTATTTCACCTCTTTCATTTCTGATTTTCTTTATTTGGGTCCTCTCTCTTTGCTTCTTGGTGAGCCTGGCTAGAGGTTCATCAATCTTGTTTATCCTTTCAAAGAACCAGCTCTTGGTTTTGTTGATCTTTTGTATTGTTTCTTTGGTCTCTATGTCGTTTATCTCTGCTCTGATCTTTATTATTTCCTTCCTTCTGCTTACACTGGGCTTTTCTTGTTGCTCTTTTTCTAACTCTTTGAGTTGTTGGGTTAGGTAATTTATTACCATTGTTTCTTGTTTTTTGCAGTAGGCTTGTAGAGCTATGAACTTCCCTCTCAAGGCTGCTTTCGCTGTGTCCCATAGATTTTGGATTGTAGTGTTTTCATTGTCTTTTGTTGCCATGATGTTTTTTATTTCTTCTTTGATCTCTCTGGTAACCCAGTCATGGTTTAATAGCATGCTGTTTAGTCTCCATGTGTTTGATTTCTTTGGGTTGTTTTTATTGTAGTTGATTTCCAGTTTTATGCCACTGTGGTCTGAGAAGATGCTTGATATGATTTCTATCTTCTTGAATTTGAAGAGACTTTGCCTATGTCCCAACATATGGTCTATCTTTGAAAGTGACCCATGTGCACTTGGGAAGAATGTATATTCTGTGGCTTTGGGGTGCAATGTTCTGAAGATGTCAATTAATTCCATCTGTTCTAGTGAGTCATTTAGGATTGATGTTTCTTTGCTTATTTTTTGTTTAGAGGATTTGTCCAATGGTGATAGTGGGGTATTAAAGTCTCCTACTATGATTGTATTGCTTTCAATCTCTCCCTTGATATCCTCCAGGAGTTTTTTTATGTATTTGGGTGCTCCTGTATTGGGTCCATATATGTTCACCAGAGTTATTTCTTCTTGTTGGATTGCTCCCTTTAGTATTATAAAGTGGCCTTCCTTATCTCTTGTTATGTCCTTCAGTTTGAGATCTAATTTGTCAGATATAAGTATTGCTACCCCAGCTTTTTTTTCAGTTCCATTTGCCTGGAAAACCTTTTTCCATCCCTTCTCCCTCAGTCTGTGTGCGTCTTTTTTTCTGAGGTGGGTTTCTTGTAGACAGCAGATATATGGGTCATGTTTTCTTATCCAATCCGTTACCCTATGTCTTTTGATTAGGGCATTTAATCCGTTTACATTTAAAGTTATTATTGATAGGTACTTATTTGTCGCCATTCCTATTCTTTACACCTGTGTTCCTTCTTCGCTTCCTATTTCTTTTTTTTTTTTTTTACAGCAGACCCTTTAGCATTTCTTGCATTGCTGGTTTGGTGGTAATAAATTCCCTTAGTCCTTTTTTGTCTGTGAAGCTCCTGATTTCACCTTCAATTTTGATTGATAGCCTTGCTGGGTACAGTATTCTTGGATTCAGACCCTTCCTTTGCATGACTTTGTATATTTCATTCCATTCCCTTCTGGCCTGATGAGTTTCTGTTGAGAAATCAGTTGCTAGTCTGATGGGGGTTCCTTTGTATGTAACTTTCTGTCTCTCTCTTGCCGCTTTTAAGATTCTTACTTTGTCATTGGTGTTTGCCAATTTAATTATAATGTGCCTTGGTGTCGGTCTTTTGGGGTTCATTTTGCTTGGGACTCTGTGAGCTTCTTGGATTTGTGTGGGTGTTTTCTTCTCTATATCAGGGAAATTTTCTGTCATTATTTCTTCAAACAGGTTTTCTATTCCTTGCTCAGTTTCTTCTACTTCTGGAACCCCTATTATGTGGATGTTGTTTTGTTTCGTGTTGTCCCAAAGTTCCCTTAGGTTCTCCTCCTGCTTTTTTTTTTTTTTTCTAGAAGTTGCTCTACTGGGGTATTTTTTCCCATCTTGTCTTCTAGCTCACTGATGCGGTCCTCTGCTTCTTCTAGTCTACTCTTGATGCTTTCTATTGAGTTCTTTACAGCAGCGATGTCATTTTTCATTTCTTCTTGGTTCTTCTTCATTTCCTCTTGGTTCTTGCTCATATTGTCGAATTTGTCTTCCATTCTTTTGAGCCACCTTATGACCATTTCTCTGAATTCTTTTTCTGGAAGGTTGCTTGCCTCCATTTCGTTTACTTCCTTTTCTGGTGATGCCTGCTTTTCTTTCATATGCGGGCTGTGTCTTTGTCTCCCCATGGTCTCTCTTCTCTGGGTGTCTGGTTATGTAGTTCTCTCTCTCCTGCGTTGATTTAAAGGCACAAAATACAGCACTACCAGGTACAACACACAAGGCACTGAACAGAAATGTATTCACGATATTAATAACCTCCAATAAAGGTGACCACCAGAGAAAGGCAAATTAGGGGATAGGAGAGAAAGAAGAAGAGGAAAAAGAAAGAAAGAAGAAGAAGAAAAAAGGAGTGTCAAAATGAAATTGGGAAAAGGGAAAAAAAGAAGAAAAAAAAAGTAAGAGAGACAAGAAAGAGACTAAGACAGAAAGGGAAACAGACTATATATATTGGGGATAAAACTCCAATAGAACAATCACTTATCCCAGCAAATGCCAGCAACAAGTACCTGGGGATTAATACAAACTACAACACCAACTAATATTGAGTGAGGCAAGGGAAAACAGAAGCACTAAACAAACAAAAAAATAAACAAAAGAAGAATAAGCAAAACAATCTCACAAAAAAGCATAAAAATTGGATATAATCTACATTCAAGCAAACAACAACAAAAGGACAGAGAGAAAAACAATTTTTTGGATAGTTAAGACAGCGAAGAGAGAGGTGTGTATGGACTTGGAGCAGGGGAATGGAGATTAGATATATAAGTAGGGTGAAATTTTAACAGGGGGTAAACAGAAAGAATAGGGAAAATCTAAAGCAGGAAAGGGGTAAGATAAACAGGACACCGAAAAGGGAAAAGTGAGGAAGAGAGTGATGACATAAAGGTAGAGTTGAGATAGAGTAAAATGATGCTAAAGGAAAGATAAAAATAGAATGTAGAACATTAATCCCAAAACAAAATGAAGAGAAAATAAAAATGACATTTAAAAAAAAAAGATAAAATAGCAGTAGTAATAATACGGATTGAAAATAAGAATGTAATAATTGAAAAGGTAAAATCAAGTGAGGAAAAAAGAAAAAAAATTAGTTTCTTGAGTAAAAGATGCAAAAAATGAAAATAAAAAAATAAAAAATAAAAATAAAATGTGGAGTAGTGAAGGTCATTCACTTCCTCTGTTGTTCTGTTTGGCACGCCTGTTTCTCAGTCTGGACAGTATTGCAGTTCCCTGCGTTCCACTGCTCTTCAGTGATGTAAGCCAGTCCTGATTTTAAGCAGGCGGTGTGTCTTAATTCGTATTCCTTTTTTTTTGATTACACAAGAGTCAATTTGTGATTCAGCCCCTGGGTGGCAGTGTTTCTGGATTGACTTCTGGGTTTATCTATGGCCTCTCTAGGGAGTGTTAGAGCCTTCTTTCCCTGTGGCACTCACTACTGGTTTGTGGGAGTGGGGTGCCTCAGAGCTGGCTCTCCGATGGTCACTCCCCGCTCCAATCCCCAGGTTCCAGAAAAACAACTTTCCCCTGCAGTCTCCCAGGGTGTCCCCAACTGGGTGAACCTATGAATTGGGCTTAGTAATCAGAAGCAAGAATTTCAAGAGGAAAAAGCCCAAGTGTGCGCACTCTGTGGCTGCACGTAAGTCTAGCACACCCCTGAAATTCTTAGGGTGTCCCTGCACTTCAGATCAAAATGGGTTGCTTTTTAGAAAGCCCTTCTGTTAGCAGCTTTGAGGACCCCCTTCCACATTCACAGATCACGCCAGCCCCAACAGCCAGGGATTTTTCTAGGCACAGACTTCCCTGGTCCTCCAGCTCCCGCAAAATGCGCGTTCCTCTCTGGAGCTGGGACCAGAGACCTCACCTTATCCCAGGCGAAATCTGACCTTTCCGTGGTGGAATGCAGAGCTCCTCTGAACCCGTGTGTTTGCGCCAATTGGGGAGCGTTGTTCTGGGGCTCGCAGCTGTTCCGTGGGTGCAGCAGTTGTGGATTCTCAGGCTTCCGATAAGCTCCACTTTCCGGTTCCAGATGGCGCAGACTCCGCTTCCAAGTGCGCAGCTCCGGGAGGGGACCCAGCCGCAGTGGGAGCTGCCAGGTCAGGGGAACCCCGTCTAGCAGTCTCCCACCTTCTTCTGGAGTTCAGCTGTCCCCCAACTTGCCAACGAACACTCCTAGTGCGACCCTCAGCTGTTCTTTCTTTCTGCTCCGGGACAAGGCTCGGAACACGTCTGTCTATTGCGCCGCCATTTTTTTCTGCCCGAGAGAAATCTTTTTGATTTAAAATGGAACCATAATGCAGTTTAATTTATTTTATCAGATGAAAACATTTTTTCTAACTCTGCAACAACCTTCAGAAACTTCTGCGACACACTCAGAATTACTGGGCATCTTTCTGAGAATTATGAAAACACTCATAAAGATGATGAGTACAAGCCATGTTTATTGAAGTATTATTCACTGTGGTCAAGACATGGATATGTGTCCTTTCAAGGATGATTGGGAAAAGAGGTAGTGGTACACATGTACAATGGAATATCACTCAGCTATAAAAGAATGAAATATTGCCATTTTTGACAACATGGGTAGATGCTGACAGTATCATGCTAAGTGAAATAAGTCAGAGAGAAATGTTCAGAATCATATAATTTCACCATTTGTGGTATATAAAACAGAAAGCAACAAATGAACAACAACAACAACAAAAAACAAGCTCATAAACACAGACAACACTATGGTGGTCATCAGATAGGAAATGGGATTGGGGAGGATGAATATACAGATATACACAATGCAATATACAGATACTATATCATACAATTGTACAACTGAAATGAATATAATCTTATTAACAAACTAGAGGCCCGGTGCATGAAATTTGTGCATGAGGGGAGGGGGTTCCCCTCAGCACAGCCCGCACCCTCTGCAATCCAGGACCCCTTGGGGGATGTCTGACTGCTGGCAGTCTGACATCCCTCTCAAAATCCTGGACCTCTGGCTCCTAATCTCTCACCTGCCTGCCTGCCTGGTTGCCCCTAACTGCTCCCCCCCTTGCTGGCCTGATTGTCCCTACTGCCTCTGTGTGCTGGTCTGATTGCTCCTAACTGCCCCCCTCTGCCAGCCTGGTCTCCCCCAACTGCCCCCCTCTGCCAGCCTGGTCACACCTAACTGCACCCCTGCCAGCCTATTCACCCCTCACTACCCCCCCTGCCAGCCTAATCACCCTCCACTGCCCCCCCTCTGGCCAGCCTGGTTGCCCCAAACTGCTCCCCCCACCAGCCTGGTCGCCTTTTACTGCCCCCTCTACCGGACCGGTCACCCCTAACTGCACACATCTGCTGGCCTGGTTGCCCCCCTCCAGCCTGGTTGCCCCACACAGCCTGCTTGTTTAGTCGTTTGGTCGTCCCTCACTAACCCCCCTGCCGGCCTGGCCGTAGGCAGCCACCTTGTGAGGGTGTGAGGGTTAATTTGCATATTACCTCTTTATTATATAGAATATCATCCCATTGAATTAAAAAAAAAAGAATCGGTACATTATTAAAATGTTGGGGAGAGGGTAAGGAAGTGTGGAACACTAGGAGGTGCCAGACGGATACCGGCTCAATGAGTGGAGGCCTGTGGGGGAGCGCACTGAAGAGGAGGTTGAATGCTAAGAAGTGTCATAACTGAGATAAGCAATGTCAAAGTTTATTGCCGGAGAAACCAAGATGGCGGCATAGGTAAACACCTAAACTGCTGCCTCGCACAACAATATCAAAACTACAACTAAAAGACAAAACGGACACCATCCAGAACCAAAGGAAAGCTGGCTGAGTGGAAATTCTACAACTAGAAGGAAAGAGGAAAGCACATTGAGACTCAGAGGAGCTGCAAAAGGCTGAGGTACGGAGACGCGCGTGCATGCGGAGAGGTCGGGCAGCTGAGTGCATGGGAGGCTGAGTGAGTGTTTGGCTTTCCCAAGCAGGAGGGAGACGAAAGCTCCTGACTGCGCTGAACCCCAGTCCCGGCCAAGACTCTGGGAATCCAGACTCATTCGGGGGGGATCTGGACTGTCAGGAAAAGAGAAAGCACACTGAGACTCAGGGGAGCTGCAGAATGCAGAGGTCCGGAGGCACACGCACACAGAGAGGACTGACTGCTGAGTGCACAGGCGGCGGGGTGCACAGCTGGTTTTCTAAAGCAGGAGGGAGACAGAAGCTCCCGACTACGCTGAACTCCAGTTCTGGGTGAGTTTCTGGGAACCCAGACTCATTCGGGGAGAAACTGGACTGTCTGGCAGCAGGCGAAACTTGAGGGCAGCTCTCTCTCAGAGGTGCCTGCTGCAATTACCAAGGGACACTGAGACTGAGGGGCCTCATAGGGCAGGGCTGATGGGAAGCCAAGGCTGTCTGCTCCGCCCTGAGACTCTGCCCCATCCAAGCTGAGCACAGAGGCTTTTGCAATTTTGCAAGTCTTGTCTCATAAGGGTGTCTCCAGCACAGAAGTTCTCCCATTGTAGACAAAGCTGATCCTCACAGCCAATTGGCCTGGAGGTCAATTCCTCCCAGTGATACCAACAACAATCAAGACTTAACTACAACAAGGCTGTGCACACAGTCCACAAAGGGATGCACCAAAGTGTCCACCTCAGATAACTGGGGAGGCTGAGTCACTGGGCCATACAGGACACCTACCACACAAAGCTACTCTACCAACTCAAGGAAGCAGCCAATATGCGGAGACAAAGAAACAGATCACAAATGAAAGAAATGGAGGAAAGCAAAAGACTGGATATAGAGTTCAAAACCACAATTATAAGGTTTTTCAAGAATTTCTTAGAAAAGGCCAATAAATTTAGTGAGACCCTCAAGAATATGAAAAAGGACCAACTAGAAATTAAACATACACTGACAGAAAAAAAAATATTATACAGAGACCTAACAGCAGACTAGAGGAGCAAAAGAATCAAGTCAAAGATTTCAAATACAAAGAGGCAAAAAACACTCAACCAGAAAAGCAAAAAGAAAAAAGAATCCAAAAACTTGAAGATAGTGTAAGAAGCCTCTTGGACAACCTCAAGCGTACCAACATCCGAATTATGGGGGTGCCAGAAGAAGAGAGACAGCAAGATCCTGAAAACCTATTTGAAAAAATAATGACCGAAAACTTACCCCTTCTGGTGAAAAAAAATAGACTTACAAGTTCAGGAAGCGCACAGAACCCCAAACAAAAGGAATCCAAAGAGGACCACACCAGGACATATCATAATTAAAATGCCAAGAGCAAAAGACAGAGAGAATATTAAAAGCAGCAAGAGAAAAACAGTTAATTACCTACAAGGGAGCACCCATACGATTGTCAGCTGATTTCTCAACAGAAACTATGCAGGCCAGATGGGTGTGGCAAGAAATATTCAAAGTGATGAATAGCAAGAACCTGCAACCAAGATTACTCTACCCAGCAAAACTATCATTCAGAATTGAAGGTAAGATTAAAGAGCTTCACAGATAAGAAAAAGCTAAAGGAGTTCATCACTGCCAAACCAGTATTATATGAAATGCTGAAAGGTATTCTTTAAGAAGAGGAAGAACAAGAAAAAGGTAAAGATAAAAATTATGAACAACAAATACATGTCTATCAACAAGTGAATCTAAAAATCAAGTGAATAAAAAATCTGATGAACAGAATAAACTGGTGAATATAATAGTATCAGGGGCATAGAAAAGGAGTGGACTGACAATTCTCGGGGGGAAAGGGTGTGGGGGGTGTGGGAAGAGACTGGATAAAAATTGTACACCTATGGATGAGGACAGTGGGGGGGAGGTAAAGGCAGAAGGTTGGGTGGGAGCTGGGTGGAGGGGAACTATGGGGGGAAAAAGGAGGAACAATTGTAATAATCTGAACAATAAAGATTTATTAAATTAAAAATAAATAAATAAATAAATAAATGAATGAATGAATCACCACGCTGGTGAGATCTATGGTTGGAAAATCTGATGTGAATCTCTCCCTTTTGAGGTACAGAGATGGGAACCAAAAGGAATTCCCAGCTCTTCCTGCCCCTGATCCTTCTCAGCGTGCTCTTCTCACAGACATGGGCCTTGCCTGCTTCGGAAGCAGAAGCGCTGAGGTAAGTTTCCTTTCAATACAGACAGTTGAACCTTCTGTCTTCACTGAAATGAGAATTTCCTCCCCTATGGCCACCATCAGTCTGTTCTCTGTATGTATGAATCTGATTCTATTTTGTTTGAACATTTATTTTGCCCTTTGGATTCCACATACAAATGAAATCATATGGTATTTGTGTTTCTCTGACTGTAATGTAAAAAAAAATGTTTTCAATTAAAACAGGAATTTACTTTTTGTTATTTTGGATAATTCAATTTTTAATTTACTGATTTTTATTGAAATATTAGTTTGATATGCTAATCAGGATCTTTTTACATCAGGTTAACATGATTAGTCCTTCCTATAATCCCTTACTGAAACTGTATTCATACATAAGATTACAAACCAGAAGGGAACATGCTAATTAAATGTGAATGACTATTCTCTATTAGGTTGAGAGAGTGTGGTCATTCTCTCGACCTGTTCAATACAGAGAAACATCATACGAAGGTGAAGTTGAGTCTTAAGTCTTAAAGAAAAGTACTTGTGGAATGATTCAGCTACTAAACATCAACAAATACTCTAAGTGCTCTCAGTTTTCATCTTGAATATTAAAATGTTTTCAAAATTTCTATTGTGCATAAAATCTTGCTTCCTGTGAAATTTAACTTCTCAAAGGGAAGATATTACCAAGGCGGTGAACATGACTTAATGATCTGATCAAATTGAACCATGTAGCTTTTATGCTTGGTTAAAGCAGCTTGTAAAAGTTGTATGGCATGAGTTTCTGGGATAAACAAAATTGTACTACTTATACACTCATCAACTAGAGAAGCCATTGTCAATTATACTGCCCATCATTTTTAAATGGTGATACTTCCCAAGATTTTTAGTGCCTTATTCCAAATTATTGTAAAACATGAGTGTTATATTGTGAGAAAGAATTTTATTATACTTGGTGACAGAATATCATCTGAAGGAGAACATTAACCTTGATCAAGCTTTATTAAAAGGAGACCCTGACTGGTTGCACATTGCATTAGCTGAAAATGGCAGGTGGGTTCATTTTTAAGGAGTAGCATTTAAGAAAATGTACTTTGAAATATAAATGTTTTATTTTTGTGTTTCCATGAAGCCATTTCTACAGTGTAACGCTGCATGTTTCCACGTGTCATGGCTTCATCCAGCCTCATTTATGGCAGCTTGTGCCCCTGTCCAGGACTTGCAGGCAGAGGCTGTAACACAGAACAAGCCAGGATGAACTAACCACTCACTTGCATTCTGTTGCACAAAATGTCAACATCAGAAATTGCAAGAAGTCTAGGAAAATTTTCACCTTTAGGATCCCAGGTTAGAGGAAGTGTCATGTCTGTGTAAAGAAAAGATGTCTAATGAGAAACGCTGTTCATTCACAGAGCAATTTGTCAGGAGTAGCACTGAGGTGTAGACAGAGTAACTCTTTACTGAAGACAAAGAATAGAAGCTTCCTCATAGAAGAGAAATCTTGGTTCCTGGACCCTAAGGTCCTTACTATGCTAAGAGATTTTGATTCCAAAATAGTTTGGAGAAGAAATAGCAAAAGGTGTAATAAAGTTTTTGGTAACATCAAGATAGTTTCTTTTTTGTATATGTTTTGATTCTAAGTAGCAGAATCAATCACCATAGATAAATAAATTAAATTAAATTAATTAAACAATAAATTAATTAAATTAAATTAAATTAAATTAAATTAATTTAAATATATTTTTCCCACCAATGTGTCTCAGAGAAGAACTAGTTTTATAGATTCTGTTAGGGAGAATTATTTAACACTGACATAGAATTTTAAAAAAGGTCTTTTTAAATTTTATAAAATTTGGGATTGCAAATATAGAGTATATTTTTATATAAAATGACAAGAAATATAATTTATTAGGTTGTTAGGGAATCTCCTTTTTGGATTTAACTTTACATGAAAGGCTTTTCCTAATAAGCTGATGAATTTCTTTTTTATTCATTTAGACAAAATAACATTTAAAAATCATTTTTATAATGGATATGCTGTCTTCCTTGTTTCAGGAAAGTCAGACATGCTGATGGAGTTTCCAGCAGTGACATTAGTAGTCTCTTGGGTCTACATTCTGACAATAAGTACCCTGAGTCCCTTATTGAAAAATGAGTGACCTAAAGAGAATTTATTATTTTCATGAAACACATTATGTTAATTAATATGAATATTATATTGTCACTGTCAATTACGCATTTACTTTGTTGCAATTTGATAATTCGTGATAATGTTCAATTTAGTTGGATGTACCAAGCCCATGTATTAGGAAATAAGTCTTCCTATTATTAACATGCTCACTGGCTTCTCAGACACTTATATTTTCTTGGGAGCAATTATTTGTTAATCTACAATCAAACTGAAGTAGACAGAGTGAAAAATAAATAAGACTTAGCATAAAGTGAAACAAATCTTAAGGTAAACCATAGTATTCACTTTTAACTTTTCTGTTCCACCCAAGCTTTAGAAGGTTCTTTCTTTAAATGGCCAATAGCTGAATATTGAGATGGCGCCATTCAGGTGGCATAGCTTCTAAAGGAGCATTTATTTTTAAGGAATATTTTCTCCCAGTGGCAGAACACGACTACAAATAGTTCCCTGTTTACATATATATTTTTATAAAGCCTTTGCTCAGTTAGTATAGAATGGGTCTTAAACATCCCAGAAAATGCCTAATGTGTTGGATTATTCCTCTTTCCCAATTTTAGCCTAGGGGTATATTTGTTTCAGTATAATTGTGATAGAAAATGAGTGAAGTGTTGGAATTCCTTTTTAGCTGACACCAAGAAATCTAGAATTTTGTCATACATATCATTTTTGGATAAAACCCTTTGTTTGCTTTCCCTCACTTTTCTTAGCAATGATGTCTCAGAAGACCAGGGACCAATCAAACGCCAGGCACATGCAATTCTCCTTAAAGACAATACCCACTTTCCTCAACAAGACCCTGAGAATGAATACTTGGAGGAAATGCTTGGGAAAAAGAGGTAAAAAACAGCAAGCTTGCCAAGTTGAGAAATTACAAATGACTTTCAAAATACAAGCTACATATGGACCTTTACCTACCTCCCTGTCTCTCTATTCTCTGAGGCAGTAATTCTCAACCTTGGCTGTCATTATACAACCCTGGAGAATATTTAAAATGCCATGTTTAGGTCATACACAAAATTCATTGCCAGGAATTTAGTGCCTCTACAGATATGACTCTAGACATGGGTATTTCTTAAGGCTTGCCAGATAACTCTATTGTGTCTCCAGGGGTAAAAAAATAAAATAAAATAAAATAAATAAAATAAAAATTAAAAAAAAAATGACTATAGAGGCATCTACTCTGAATCTGGAAGCAAGTTTTATCAAAAGAGCTGGTTTTTAACCATGGAAATCCCAATCAACTAGCAACTCAGTATCACATGGAACTCCCTGGATGAGCACTTCAACTCCCTTATTTTACTAAATTAAGCTCTGAGTTGTTTTGTCTTGTGAGACTCAGTAAAGACTGAGTCTGTCTGGGGTGTGTAGACATTGGAGCACAATACATAGGAAGTGGGGTGCTCTCCCTTTTTATTGCAATTATTATTGTGTAGATGGTGTTAGGGAAAATACTGGTTGGGTGGGAACAGACTAAATGACACTCTGTCCAATCCTATATAATAAAACTATACTATGCAAATTGTCTCCTCGACTGGGAGTTCATCCTGGAGTTCAACCAGGGGGCGGGGCCAGCCTGCCAACTGCCTGTGGCCCCTCCCCCCTGCTGGCCCCAACCCAATCGCTCTGCTACCCTGATCTGGCCAACCTCCCACGTTCCCTCCCCTCAACCGGCCCTGCTTGATCCACCCAGATCAGGGTGGGCCAGCCCAACTCCACCCATGCTCAAATTCATGCACCAGGTCTTTAGTAGATTATAATTCTGAAAGAATAATTTTAGCACCTTTAAGGTTAAGGACCACTTCATAATCAATTTTAGTTTGATTTTAGAACACAGAGAATTTTACAGAGCACAGATAATATTACAGGTTACATATTATCATTTCTTTAGATGCCTTCTCATCTAAGAGTCTTAAAATGTACATTTTCTCTTCCTGGCCTCAGTAAGAAAAAATCTTAGGAATCAGAAAGATGATTTTAAAAAACCTCTTTGGAACAAAGCTGATGACAAATTTTCAATGGTGAGTACATCTGTGAATTCTTATAGTCTTACAGCCATCTTCCAGCCATTTCAGTAGGTAAGAGTTGCTTGGTAAGAAGTATCCTAGATTTGTTCACAGTAAGACCTCATCTAAGAATGACACTCCTACATGTAGTGAACTGGGAACCAGGAAATGGCATCAAATGAGTCATGCAGGTTCTGGTTGCATAAAGGAGAAAAATCACAATGAGTAAAGAGTTTTTATTTTCTAGTTTACTCAGATATATTCCTATCCTCTGTCCAGATATAAAACAGAGGAGGACTGACCCACACCACATAATGAGAAAACTGGCTTTTCTGTTGTGATCAAGGCATATTGCTTTAAGGATTCATCTGATGATCGACTGCCAGCATCTTATTTCATACTATAGGCCACGTGCACGAAATACATGCACAAGTAGGGTCCCTAGGCCTGGTTGGTGATCAGGGCCAATAGGGGCCTTCCAGCTGCTGGCCAGGACCTCCCTTCCCCAGCTGCCGGCTGCTGGCTGGGACCTTCCTTTGTGGGTCAGCACACATCATAGGGAGCAATCGGTCTCCCGGTCAAACTCCTGTAGGGACAATTTGCATATTAGGCTTTTATATAGATGATAGATAGATAGATAGATAGACAGACAGATAGATGATAGATAGATAGATAGATAGATAGATAGATAGATAGATAGATAATAGATAGATGATAGATAGATAGATAGATAGATAGATGATAGATAGATAGATAGATAGATAGATAGATAGATAGATAGATAAGTACAGGGAAACGCCACCAAATTACAGCAAGGCTTGTTGTGAATATATGAAGGGATTCTGGGTCGAATTGTATTCCTTGAAACATAGCAAGCTTCTTGCAGCAAAATTCAAATTCAGCTTATTTACCTATAAAGTGAGTGTAGGTACTATGATTGAAATAGTGTTCACTGTCAAAAAATTTTCCAGGAGAGAAAAAACACATATAGGTTTTTTCCTTTTGGTTAGTAATAAACTTGTTATCACAATTGTTTTTATATATACATATCATATTTCTTTTCAGAATACATTAAAGTTTACAATAGCTCATAAAATATGTTTGTGATACATAGCTTAGTAAAATTTTATGTTATCACTATGTCAGAGCTCACAATTTTTTTCTCTAAAGGTACCAGAGAAAATATTTTCAGTTTTGTGGTTTATATGGTTTCTGTTTAAAATACTCAAATATGCTATTATAATATGAAAGCAGACACAAATATTATGTGAAAGAAATGGGAGTAGCTGTGTTACAATAAAGCTTTATTTCTAAAACATGAAGGTAGGCTTCACCACAACCCTGAAAGGATCAAGGAGATTAAAGGAGACCCAAGCTCAGAATGAGTATAATTCATTGTTCAACTTCAGTCCTGGTGGTCATGAGAGCCCTCAGTAGTGGGCAGGGTGTCTGAGAAGACACCTGTACAATTGGTGACTTGTGTCCACTCACTACCCTTCACTTCTAAGGGACATACATGGTCAGGGGTGTGGTGGATGTCCATTCATGGTCATAAGTGGGTAGTTAGAGAAATGAGTCCCTTTGCTCAAAAGAAAAGAGATAATCCCATGTAAATTCTTGAAAGACTGTTTATAAAAAGAAGGCCTCTTCATCACATTATATAGCACAGCAGACACTAAAACACAGAAGAGGACTAATCACTGTCCTCTGTAAACTGTAAGATTTTTTATGAAATTACTTCTTTCATTCTTATTTCAATATGTAGTTTTGGACAAATTCTTTTTCACAAGAAATATTGTGGGTCAGCCATTTGTGAAAATTACAAATGGGGAATTATTGACTGGTCAGAGGGCTCCTTCCCATCCCAAGGCCTTTCTGTCCATCAGTCCTTTGGAAAATGAGCTCCTGATATCCCACCACATGCTCTCCTGTCACAGGCTGTGGACAAGGGGCAAAGAGAAAGAGATGTTCAGCAAATGAGTGGATAAGGGGATGAAATACTGTCAATGAAAATATTTATATGCTTACATACCAATTCTTTGATTTTTCAGATTCTCCAAGAAAAATCATTATATGAAGTAATTCTAGTTTGATTTCTTTAGAAAAACTCAAGAAAGCCTCTTCAAATAAAGTAAATGAATTAAAAACAAGTAAAACAATGTGTTGTACATGTTGTGATTTATTTTATTCTTATGTGATAAATATTGTGCTGACATTGCAGGTAATATTTGTGAATTCTTAAGTTTGTCTTTAGTGAAAATCTTGGACCTTCATATGCTGTGTACACTTTCTTTCAAAGGAGCTATATATATAAAAGCCTAAGTGAACAAATGAACGAATGACTGGAATGACCGGACCGAGAGGCCACTATGATGCCCGAGGAGACATATGTTCCACGAAGAGCTGCCCCCTGGTAGACCTTTCACTCCTAAAGCAGGTGTGCCGCTCAGCTGATAGACCCATCCCAGATTCCCACCGTCCCAGCAGCAGTCACTCCCTCAGTCCTGTAGGTCCAATCTCTAGAAGACAAGCCAGGCACCATGGACCAGCGCCACAGGCTCAATCCCAATAGTGCCACCAGCCTCCTGGAAGTCGGCCTCAGGCACTGCAGCTGCTTCTCCTCCCTACACTCTCTACAAGGAAGAAAAGATATAAAATTGGCTACCAAGTGGCTCTCAACAACCAGCAGGAATGTCAGTAGGACTGATCCGGATCCTGGGCTGGCAAGGGCATCCCACCACCTGCCCAGAGGGCCAAATGCATCCCCCCACTCCTTGGAACCTCACCTGTGCACGAATTCATGTATTGGGCCTATAGTATCCTATCTAATAAAAAGAGTAATATGCAAATTGACCATCACTCCAACACACAATATGGCCACCCCCATGTGGTCAAAGATGGCTGCCCCCATATGGACATAAGGTGGCTGCCACAAGATAGCCAGCAGGAAAGAGCAGTTGTGGGCCATCAGGCCAGCAGGGGAGGGCAGTTGGGAGGGACCAGGCCTGCAATGGAGGGCAGTTGGGGGTGATCAGGCCTGCAGTGGAGGGCAGTTAGGGGTGACCAGGCTGGCAGAGGAGGGCAGTTGGGGGGGACCAGGCTGCCTCCCAGTATGATGGCCTGGGCCAAGGCTAGGAGCAGATTGCGATGGGGGGCATGGCCACCTCCCAGGCTGACAGCCTGGTCCGCACGCTGCCTGCTCTCAGCGGCAGACCTCCCTGGGACTGGGGGACTCCGGCAGGCCTGAGAGGACTGGGTGACGCCATCTTGTGTCTATGGGTGCCGCCATTTTTGTCACAGAGTGACGGCTAATTTGTATATTACTCTTTTATTAGATAGGACTAGAGGCCTAGTGCATGAAATTTGTGCACGGGGGTGTGTGTCCCTCAGCCCACCCTGCACCCTCTCCAATCTGGAACCCCTTGAGGGATGTCCAACTGCCCGTTTAGGCCTGATCCCGGACTGCTTGCTCCCAACTGCTTGCTTGCCTGCCTGCCTGATTGCCCCTAACTGCTTCTGCCTGCCAGTGTGATCACCCCCTAACCACTCCCCTGCCAGCCTGGTTGCCCCTAACTGCCCTCCCCTGCTGGCCTGGGTCACCCCTAACTGTCCCCCCCTGCATTAATTTTTACTCTTAATCAAGTTAAGGTTTTCAAATGCAAGCATTAAAGAAATAAAGTTTCAGTAATATCTACAATGAAAAGCCAAAAAATGTATATACAAAACAATTTTTGTATATACATATAGGTATTTATATAGATATGTATAGGTATATACATGCACACATATATATACACACATTATTAAATATATGATATACCAGTTTTATATTAGTCAGATGCTAAAACTAAATGTAGAATAAATAATCAGGTTTCTTTAATTGTTAAAAAAAGATACTAAACCTGTATGTCACTACTCGGTTATAAGCAGGTGGTCCCCACAGTTACTTCCAGGAATGTATGAGTATGGCATTCAATAAATACTTTGGCCAACTATGTGCCTGGTGAGAGGCGGGCAGCAGTTGAAAGAGACCGTGATGTAAGCACCTGTCACTGAGAGAAATCCTCTTGATTAAAAAGGAATCAGCCCCAGCCGGTTTGGGTCAGTGGATAGAGCAGCAGACTGTGGACCAAAAGGTTCATTCTATGTACTTTGGTTGCAGGCTCCTCTCCAACCTGGGCCCTGGTCTGATCAGGGCCATGCTGGAGGTAACCAATCAATGTGTTTTTCTCACATTGATATTGCTCTCTGTCTTTCCCTCTCTCTTCCACTCTCTCTAAAAATCAATGGGATAATATCCTCAGGTGGGGATTTAAAAAAAAGAATCATATTGCAACTTAAGCTTTTTATAAGGTGAAAATTACTTTCCAAACTCTGGAAGAACCTTCAGAAATGCTTGCTACATATCCAGAATTACTGGGTATCTTTCTGATAATTATGAAAACACTTATTTGTTTGATTTTTTAATCTTATTTTTTAAAAACACTTATCTGTAAAGATAAGTTTACCTCTTTGTTTATTGCAGTATTAACCGCAGTGGTCAAGACATGGAAACAATCTATATGTCCTTTCACAGATGATAGAATAAAGAAATAGTGGTACATATGTTCAATAGAATACTACAAAACCATATAATTGATGAATATTGCCATTTTGGACAACATGGATAGATCCTGACAGTATCATACTAATTGAAAAAAGTCAGAAAAATTCAGAACCATATAATTTCACTCCTTAGTGGAATGTAAAACAGAAAACAATCTATGAACAAAAAACCAAGCTCATAGACACAGACAATAAGATGGTGGTTACCAGAGAGGAAATGGGGTTGGGGGAAGATGATAAAGGTAAAGGAGGTTAAATATATGGTGAGGGAAGAAGACTAACTAGTCTCTGCGTGATGAGCACACAATGCAATATACAGATAATGTATTACGGAACTGTACACCTGAAATGTACATAATCTTATTAACAAATGTCACCCCATTAAATTAACAAAAAGATTGACCAGGCTGGTGAGATCTGTGGTTGGAAAATCTAATGTGACTCTCTCCCTATCGAGGTACAGAGATGGAAACCAAAAAGAATTCCCAGCTCCTCGTGCCCCTGATCCTTCTCAGCGTGCTCTTCTCACAAACATGGGCCTTGCCTGCTTTGGAAGCAGAAGTGCTAAGGTCAGTTCCCTTTCAACTGAGACAGTTGAACCTTCTGTCTTCATCAAAATGAGAATTTCCTCCCCAATGGCCACTATCAGTCTATTCAATGCATCTATGAATCAGTTCTATTTTGTTTGTTCATTTATTTTGTCCTTTAGATTCCACATATAAGTGAAATCATATGGTATTTGTCTTTCTCTGAGTGTAATTTAAAAATAAAATTTAAATTAAAAAAGAAATTTATTCTCTTTATTTTGGACAACTCAAAATTTTTAATTATGGATTATTTATTGAAACATTAGGTTCATATGCTAACCAAGATGTTTTTAGCATCAGGTCTACTTGATTATTCCTTCATACATCCCTTACTGAAATTATATTCATAAGGAAGATTACAAAGTAGAAGGCCCCACAAAATTCATTGAACGTTAGTGACTATTCAGCAATACGATGATACTTTGGACTTGATCAATACAAAGAAACATATCACAACAAGGTGAATCTCTGAAGTTGTGTTTCAGGACTTAGAGAAAGAAAAATACTTGAGGAATGCTTCAGTCAAATGCTACTAAACAACACATAATCAAAGTTCTCCCAATTTTCATATTGAATATTAAAATTTTTTTCAAAGGTTGTATCTATATATACAAAAGCCTAATATGCTAAGTGTCTGACCAATCAGTCGACCATTTGGTCAACCGCTTGACTAGTTGCTATGACACGCACTGACCACCAGGGGGCAGATGCTCCAACCAGTAAGTTAGCTTGCTGCTGGGGTCTGGCCAATGGGAACTAGGTGAGACAGGCCGGACACGTCCTGGAGCCCTCCCACGGTTCCTCCCTGGCTAGCCATTCCCATGGCCCTGATCAGGACTGGGCAAGATGGCCCCAATCGGCCCCCATCACCGGCCAGGCCAAGGGATCCACCCATGCACGAATTTGTGCACCAGCCTCTATTTTTATATAAAATCTTTCTTTGGTGAAATTTAACATTGCCAGGGAGAGATATTACCAATGAGGTGTACATTGCTTAATGCTCTGATCAAGTTGAACTGAGTAGTTCTTATGCTTGGTATATGCAGCTTATAAAAGTTGTATGGCATCAATTCCTAGGATAAACAAAATTTAACACTTATACTCTCATAAGTCATAGAAGCCATTCTCAATTATACCACCCATCTTTTTTAAATAGGTGATATTTCCCAAGATTTTGAATATCTTATTTCAAATTTCTTCACTGATTTGGGTGACAAAGAGCTAATGATAAAAAATTTCTTATGAGATCATTTCAACCTCTTGTTTGTAATAATCCTGTAAAAAGACCCCACAAAGATTTCCTGGAATTAAGCCACACTTACTGAGACTTAAGTCTGAACTATGAACTAAGAAACAAACTTCCTTATATTTTGAAATGTAATTCATGTAATTTTTCTTGTAACCAGATTAAAAAGTATGATTAGCATAGCAGGATATTCTTTTACTGGACCAGTATGAATTTAAACAAAGCAAATGGATACTAAAATCATAAAGTACAAGAAAGAATTGGGCTTTTGAATCTTTCTCCCTTCATAAACATTAGAACAAAATTGTAAAAAAATTACATACACTATAAATTTTCAAAGATAAAAGTAGAGACCATTTTACTTTCTTTTCCATAAAGTAGTTCATCTGGCTATACTTTTACCTTGAACTCTGGTTAAATGTATGCTAAGCTTCTATAAATTCAGTTCCCACAACCATAAATTAAGTGTGTATCAAAGCACATCCCTCTATCCATGCTTGCCAACTAGTTCTTTGCAACACTTGTCAAGTGATTGATTTGGGGCTGTTCAAAAGCTGGTGTGGTGGTGGGTGTGTACTGGAGAATGGGGGAGAAATGTGGTAATTCTGTGCGGTGCAAGGATTTATGAAAATGATGAGTATGACTTTTGAAAAAGAAGAAATTTAAATCCCTTGAGGAAGACAATCTAGTAATTTGTTTTTTAATTATTTGAGACTAGAGGCCCAGTGCACGAAATTCATGCAGGCCTGGCTAGTGATCAGGGCTGATCTTCAGGGCAACCAGTGGGGTGAATGGGGGGCCCCTGCTGGCACCCACCTGGGCTGGCCTGGCACCACCCACTTGCCAGCCCCACCCTCCCACCCCTCCACCCCCAACCCCCATTGCCACCACTGGTCGGGACCTGCAGGCTGTGGGCAGCTCCTGCTTGAGTGTCTGCCCCTTGTGGTCAGTGCACATCATAGCAACCAGTCGTTCCATGGTCATTCTGCTGTTCAGTCAATTTTCACATTAGGCTTTTTTTATATAGGATTATGTGTGAGAAAGTGCATTGGGAATGATGACATTCTATAAAAATGTCAAATAGCAGTGGTACTACCACCTTTTATCACAGGGTGCATGTTACCCTAGAACAGGGCCTTTCTGAAACTTTTATATTGTGATTATTTCAACATCAAGGAATTGTAATAATAAAATGATGAAAATTACTTCTCTATGCTTTAAAACTTATATAGATCTCAAAAAAGATTACATGAATTTGGGCCAACATGAATAGCATAAAACTTTTTAAAAGGCTTTGGGAGAATTGATATTTTGTAATAAAAGATAATTATAATTTGTTAGCATATCAAATGTTTTTGTTACTTTTCAAATCTATTCCGGCACATAAAATTTTTATTTTTCTGAAGAAAACTCAGTGGTTCTAGCTATAACATTAATCATTTGCTTATTTCATTGCTGATAACTAAAGATTAAATTATTTCACATTAAACTTGGTACCCTTTTTTATCTAAAGAACAGGATATTTTTTTCCTTGATCTTTTACATCCTGAACTCACTCACTATAGACTTATATAAATCAGATATAATAACAATTAAGTAAGAACTCCCAGTCCTATTCACCCTCGGGGAGAGCTGCTATGATGTCTTTCAGAGTTCTGTGATGGCTCAGCCCTGAGTACAAGCCCTATAAAATGATGGCTTTGAATTGCTGGTCAAGGTAGAGGGAAAGCAGCTGCTGGCAATAATACCCAACCCTTAGCCAGAACCAAGTTCTAGTTCAACTCTAAGGGTAAGAACTGCCGGAGACAAAGGGAAGACTCTCAGTCACCTGGTAAGTATAGAAATGTAGAAATGCCTCCGCTCCTCCTGAATTCTTTTGTTTGAAAGATGCTTTCCCTGAATACGCTTTTAAAATTACTCACTCAAGTTGGGTTTTCTTTTTTTCTTGTATTTTGGACTAAATGATTCAGTGGGTACCAGAGGGGAAATGGGGTTAGGGGAAGATGAAGAGAGTAAAGGAGATTAAATATATGATAGTGGAAGGAGAGACTGCTGAGCATATATTGCAATATACAGGTGATATATTATACAATTGTACACATGAAATGTATATAATCTTATTAACAATGTCACCCCATTAAATTAAATAAAAGATTGACCAGGCTGGTGAGATCTGTGGATGGAAAAATCTGATGTGACTCTCTCCCTTTTGAGGTACAGAGATGGAAACCAAAAAGAATTCCCAGTACTTCTTGCTCCTGATACTTTTCAGCGTGCTTCTCTTACAAACATTGGCCTTGTTTGTAGAAGCAGAAGCTCTGAGGTAAGTTCCCTTTCTATTCAGTTGAACCTTCTGTCTTCATTGAAATGATAATTTCCTCACCTATGGCCACTATCAGTCTTTTCTCTGCATCTATAAATCTGTTTCTATTTTGTTTGTTCCTTTATTTTGTCCTTTAGATTCCACATACAAGTGAAATCTAAGTTATTTGTGTCTAACTGTCATTTAAAATCAAAATTTAAATTAAAAGGAAGAATTCCCTTTCTGTTATTTTTTACATTATGGATTATTTATTGAAATATTAGGTTGGTATGCTAGCCAACACATTTTAACATCAAATCAACATGATTAGTTTTTCATACATCCCTTACTGAAATTGTATTCATACATAAGATTACAAACCAGAAGGTCACACTAAATTAATGAAATTTGTGTGACTATTCAGCGATGGGGAGATTTTTTTGGACCTGATCAATACAGGGCAACAGCAAACCAAGGTGCAGTTGAGTGCTGAGACTTAGAGAAAGACAAGTACCTGAGGAATGTCTCAGCCAAATGCTACTA
Organism: Plecotus auritus; assembly: GCF_963455305.1. Classification (NCBI taxonomy): domain Eukaryota; kingdom Metazoa; phylum Chordata; class Mammalia; order Chiroptera; family Vespertilionidae; genus Plecotus; species Plecotus auritus. The sequence continues at coordinate 8,404,486 of NC_137775.1, read as the reverse complement.
AACACCAACAAATATTCAAAGTGCTCCCAGTTTTCTAAATGAATATTAAATTTTTTTCGAAGTTTCTATTTTGTAAAAAGTCTTTCTTCCTGTCAAATTTAACTTCACTAAAGGAAGATATTACCAATGAGAGATACTTGGCTGAATGCTCTGATCAAAATGAACTGAGTAGCTCATGCTTGGTACAAGCAGCTTATAAAAGTTGTATGGCATCCATTTCTGGGATAAACAAAATGTTACTCCTTATACTCTCATAAACCATAGAGGCCATGTCAATTATGCTACCCATCATTTTTCACTGGGTGTTATTTCCCAAGATTTTGAGTGTCTTATTTCAAATGATTGTAAAAATATGTGTTATATTGTGAGAAAGAATTTTATTACTCTTGGGTGAAAGAATACCATTTGCAGGAGAAAATTACCTTGATCAAGCTTTACTAAAAAAGACTTTAACTGGTTGCACATTGCATTAGCTGAAAATGGCAGATCGGTTCATTTTTAAGGAGTAGTATTTAAGAAAATTTACTTTTGAAATATAAACATTTTATTTTCGTGTTTCCATGAAGCTATTTCTGCAGTGTAACACTGCATGTTTCCACATGTCATGGCTTCATCCAGCCTCATTTATGGCAGCTTGTGCCCCTGTCCAGGACTTGCAGGCAGAGGCTGTAACATGGAACAAGCCAGGATGAACTAATCACTCACTTGCATTCTGTTGCACAAAATGTCAACATCGGAGATTGCAAGAAGTCTAGGAAAACTTTCACCTTTAGGATCCCAGGTTAGAGGAAGTGTCATGTCTGTGTAAAGAAAAGATGTCTAATGAGAAACGCTGTTCATTCACAGAGCAATGGGTCAAGAGCAGCACTGAAGTATAGACAGAGTTGCTTTCTACTGAAGACAAAGAATAGAAGCTTCCTCATTAGAACAGAAAACTTGGTTGCTAGACCCTAATGTCCTCTAATATTGCAAAACCAATAGCAAAAGGTATACTAAAATTTGTGCTAAAATCGGGATAGTTTCCTTTTTGTACATGCTTTGATTCTAAGTAGAAGAATAAAGCACCAAAATTAAATTAATGAAATAGAAAATAAATATTTTTTCGCACCAATGTGTCTCAGAGAAGAATTAGTTTTATAGATTCTGTCAGAGAGCATTATTTACCACTGACATGTACTTCTAAAAAAGGTACTTTGTTAATTTTGCAAAATTTGGGTCTGAAAATATAGATTTTGATATGTGACAAGAAAACATCTTTTAATAGGTTCTAAGGGAACTTCTTTTGCATTTAAGTTTGCATGAATGGCTTTCATAGTAAACTGATGAAGTTCGTTCATACTCAGTTAATCAAAATAACATTGTAAAAATCATTTCTAAAATACTGCCTACCCTGTCTTCCTTGTTTTAGGAATGTCAGATTGGCTGATGGAGTTTCCACCAGTGACATTAGTAGTCTCTTGGGTCATTATCCTCCCAAAAACTACCCTGAGTCCCTTATTGAAAAACGAGCAAAGTAAAGGGAATACACTATTTTTCTCAAACACATTATGATCAATTAATTTGAAAATTATATTTTCACTGTTAATGATTCATTTACTTTATTTCAAGTTGATAACTCTTGATAATGTTCAATATAGTTAGATACACCAGGCCCATGCATTAGGACATAAGACTTTGTAGTAATAAAATACTCACTGGCTTCTGACAAACTTATATTTTCTGGGTAGCAATTATTTGTAAATCTACAATCAAACTGAAGTAGACACAGTAAAATATCAAAAAGACATAATATAAAGTGTAGCAAATTTTGTGATAAACCAAAGTACTTCTTTTTAACTGTACTGCTCAATCCAAGCATTGGAAGGTTCTTTCTTTAAATGGCCAATAACTTACTATAGAGATGGCACCATTCAGGGGCAAAACTTCTAAATGAGCATCTTTTTTTAAGTCTTTTTAGTTGAAAGTACTACGTATGTTCCCTTTCTTCCCATTGACCCCCCTATTTTTTTCCCAGTGGCAGAACACCATTGCAAATAGTTCCCCATTTGTGTATGTTTTATAAAGCATTTGCTCAGTTAATACAGAATATGTCTTAAACATCCCCCAAAATGCCTAATGTGTTAGATTCTTTCTAGTTTCCCCAATTTTAGGCTTAGGAGTATTTTCCTTTTAGTGTATTTGTGATAGAAAATGAGTGGGGTGTTGGAATACCTTCTTGGCTGACACCTAGGAATCTAGAAATGTTGGCATATACATCATTTTTTAAACCATTTCTTTGCTTTTGCTCATGTTTATTAGCAATGACATCTCAGAAGACCAGAGACCAGTGAAACGCGAATCAGATACAGACTTTGCTGCTGCTTTTAACCGCTTCCTTCAAATCAAGGCTAGGAAGCAACAAAAGAAGAAATTGTCTCAAGAGAGTAAGTAAAGAAACAGCAAACTTGCTAAATTGAGTAATTATAAATGACTTTCAAAATACAAGCTACATATGGAGCCTTACCTATCTCTCTATCTCACCATCTATACTCTGAAGCAGTAATTCTCAACCTTGGCTGCCATTAGACAACCTGGGAGAATTTCTAAAATACCTGTTTGGGTCCTACCCAAAACCATTGCCAGGAAATTAGTGCCTCTATGGATATGGCTCTAGACATGGGTATTTCTTAAGCCTTCCCAGTTGACTCTATTGTGTCTCCAAGGTTAAAAAAAAAATGACTGTAGGGGCATCTACTCTGAATCTGGAAACAATTTTATCAAAAGAGCTGGTTTTTAACCATGGGAAGCACAGTCCACTAGCAATTTGGTATCACGTGGAACTCCCTGTGTGAGCATTTCAAATCCCTTATTTTACTAAATTAAGCTATGAATTATTTTGTCTTCTGAGACTCAGTAAAGCCTGAGTCTCTCTGGGGTGTGTAGACATTGGAGCACAATAAATAGGAAGTGGGTTGCTCTCTCTTTTTATTCCAATTATTTTTGTTTACATGGTGAGTGTTAAGGACAATTCTGGATGGGTGAAAACAGACAAAATGACACTCTTTGTCCAATAGATTGTAATCCTGAAAAGATAGTTTAAGCTTCTTTAAGGTTAAGGACCACTTCATAATCAATTACTAGCATTATAGATAATTATTTAGACCACAGAGAACTTTATAGAGCACAGATAATATTACAGGTTACATATCATCATTTCTTTAGATGCTTCCTCATCTAAGAGCCTTAAAATGTACATTTTCTCTTCCTGGTCTACAGGATGTCAGAAGGAAGATTCAAAACACAACTCTTTGAAAGAAAGCTTATGACAAGTTTCCAGGGGTGAGTATATCCGTACATTCTTATCATATTCTTACAGCCATCATCCAGCTATTTCAGTAGGTACCCTTTGTCCAGATATAAAATGGAGGCGACTGACCCACACCACCCTAATGAGAAAACTGGCTTTCCTATTGAGGTCATGGCAGGCTGCTCATATTGATTTAAGGATTTATCTGATGATCCACTGCTAGCATCTTACTTAATATATGTATAGAGAAATGGCACCAAATTACAGCAAGGCTTGTTATTGTGAAAATACCAAGGCACTCTGGGCTGAATTGGATTCCTTGAGACACAGCAAGCTTCATGCATTAAATGTAAAACTCAGGTTCTTTTACCTGTAAGGTGAAAGTAAATACTATGACTCCAATAGTATATACTGAGAAAGGTTTTTTTAGTAGAGAAAACATAAATTGTGTTTTTTTCCTTTGTTAACTGATAAGCTTGTTATCACAATTGCTTTTATATCTACACATCCTATTTCTTTTTGAGTAAATTAATGTTTACATTAGCTTATAAAATATATTTGTAATACTTGGCTTAGTAAAATTTTATGTTATCACTATATCAGAGTTGGCAAATATTTCTCTGATGGCTCCAGAGGAAATATATTTTGTTTTTTGGTCTATAGGGTTTCTGTTTAAAATACTCAAACAGGATATTGTAATATAAAAGCAGCCGCAAATAATATGTAAAAGAAATGGGAGCAGCTGTGTTACAATAAAGCTTTATTTCTAAAACATGAAGGTAGGCTAAACTACAACCCTGAAGGGGTTGAAGAGATTAAAGTAGACCCAACCTCAGAAAGAGTGAAATTCATTGTCCAACTTCAGTCCTGGTGTTCATGAGAGCCCTCAGTAGTGGGCAGGGTGTCTGCGAAGACACCTGCACAATTGGTGGCTCGTGTCCACTGACTACCCTTCACTTCTAAGGGACATGCATGGTCAGGGGTGTGGCACATGCCCATTCGTGGTCATAGATGGATAGTTCAGAGCAATGGGTCCCTTTGCTCACAAAAGGAAGGTAATCCTATGCAGCTCCTTGAAAAACTGTTTATAAGAAGAAGACCTCTCCATTACATTATACAGCACAGCAGACACTAAAACACGGAAGAGGTCTAATAACTCTGTCCTTGGTAAATTGTAAGATTATTTATGAAATTACATCTTCCATTCTTATTTTAATACGTAGTTTTGGATAAATTCTTTTTCACAAGAAATCTTGTGGGTCAGCCATTTGTGAAAATTACAAATGGGGAATTAGTGACTGGTCACAGGGCCCCTTCCCATCCCAGGGCCTTTCTGTCCATCAGGCCTTTGGAAGATGCACTCCTGGTATCCCACCACATACTCTCCTGTCACAGGCTGTGGACAAGGGGCACAGGGAAAGAGATGTTTATCAAATGAGTGGATAAGGGGATGAAATTAAGATGCTGTCAATGAAAATATTTATTTGCTTATATACCAATTCTTTCTTTTTCAGAATTATAGAAGAAACATGATTAGATGAAATAATTCTAGTTTGACATCCAAAGAAGTAATTTAAGAAAACTTTTTCAGATAAAATAAAACCAAATAAATGCTGTGTTGTGCATGTTGCAGTTTATCCCAATATGATAACTATTACGCTTACATTGAATTTAATATTTGGAATTATTAAGCTTGCCTTTAGTGAAAATCTTGAATTTCATTTGCTGTGTACATTTGATGTGTGTACATTTTCTGTCAAATACAATAGCACATCAAAAAAATAATATATCACAGTCAAGCAGGTTCATTCCAGGCGCACAAAGACAGTTCAACATATACAAATGTAATCAATATAATACACCACATTAATAAAATAAATGATAAAAATAATATCTTATCAATAGATGCTGAAAATCATTGATAAAATACAACATCCATTTATGATTCAAATACTCAATAAAATAGGAATAGAAGGAAAGTTCCTCAACATAATAAAGGCCATATATGATAAACCCTCAGCTAATATCATACTCAATGGTGAAAAACTGAAAGTGTTTCTTTTAAGATCAAGAACAAGACCAGGATGTCCACTCTCACTATTCTTATTCAACATCATGCTGGAAATCCTAGCCAGAGCAATAAGGCAAGAGAAAGAAATAAAGGCATCTAAATAGGGAAGGAAAAAGTCAAACTGTCACTTTTTGAGGACTATATGATTCTGTATATAAGCCAGTCAGAGAAAGATAAATATCACATGATCTCACTCACTTATGGAATATAATGAACAACATAACTGATGAACAAAAACAGATCCACAGACAGAGAAGCATCGATCAGACCATCAAACCTCAGAGGGAAGGTGGGAGGCGGTGGAGGTAAGGGGGAGAGATCAACCAAAGAACTTGTATGCATGCATATAAGCCTAACCAATGGACACAGACACCAGGTGGGTGAGGGCATGAGTGAGAGGGTGGTGGGGGAATGGGGCGATAAGGACACATATGTAACACCTTAATCAATAAAGAAATAAAAAAAAGAAAACCCTAAAGACTTCACACAGACACACACACACACACACACAAACTATTAGAACAAAATACAGTCACATTGCAGGATAAAAAATCAATGTGCAAAAATCCATTGCCTTCCTGTATACTAACAACAAATGTCAGAAAAAGAAATGAAAAAAAAATCCTTTTGCAATTGCAACCAAAGAATAAAATGCCTAGGAGTAAACTTAACAAAGAACATGAAACACATATATACTGAAAATTACAAAGCATTATTAAAAGAGATAGAAAAAGCACAACAAAATGAAAAAAAAATATTCAGTGTTCATGGATTGGAAGAATCAACATAGTTAAAATAGTCATATTACCCAAAGCAATGTGTAGATTTAATGCAATCCCCATCAAAATACCAAGAAATAGAACAAGAAATCATCAGATTTGTGTGGAACCACAGAAGACCACGAATAGTCAAAGTAATCCTGAGAAAAAAAGAACGAAGCTGGGGCTACCATGCTACCTGACTTCAAATTATACTACAACACTACGATAATAAATACAGCATGGTATTGGTAGAGAAACAGACACACAGATCAATGGATCAGAACAGAGCCCAGCTATAAAACCACATGTATATGGACAGATAATTTTCTACAAAGGAGCCAGAAACACACAGTATCTTCACAGGAGTAAAGATACTCTCTTCAATAAATGGTGCTGCGAAAATTGGAAAGCCACATGCAAACAAATGAAACTGGATTGCTGTTTGTCCCCAGGTACAAAAATTAATTCAAAATAGATCAAAGACCTAAATATAAGACTGAAACAAGAAATTGCCTAGAGGAAAATATAGGTACCAAACTTACGCACCTGGGTGGTAGAGAACATTTTACGGACTTGACCCCAGAGGCAAGGGAAGTAAAGCAAATACAAATCAATGGGACTATATCCAACTAAAAAGTTTCTGCATAGCAAAAGAAACTGACAACAAAACAAAGAGGTAGCCAGCCGGATGGGAAATGATATTTACAAACAGTAGCTCCAACAAAGGTTTAATTTCCAAAATGTACAAAGAATTCATAAAACTGAACAGCAAACAACCCAATCATAAAGTGGGCAGAGGACCTGAAAATACACCTCTCCCAAAAGACATACAAACAGCCAATATGTATATGAAAGATATTTGCCCTCACTGGCAATTAGGGAAATGCAAATCAAACTACCACCTTATACCTGTTAGAGTGGCCCTTATCAAGAAGACAAGAAATAACAAGTATTGGAAAGGTGGTGGAAAAAAAGGAAGCCCTCATCCAACTGCTAGTAGGAAAGTAGACTGATACAACCACTACGGAAAGTCAGGAGATTCCTCAAAAATTTGAGAATAAAGCTGACATATGACCCAGCAATCCCTCCCTCTCCTGGGTATATACCCAAAAACCTTGATATCTTGTATTCTCAAAGATATATGCACCCCTATGTTCATTGCAGTATTATTCACAGTGGCCAAGATATGGAAACAACCAATGTGTCCCGAGATAAGAGGACTGGATAAAGAAGATGTGATGCATACACACAATGGAATACTACTCAGCCATAAGAAAGGATGAAATAGTGCCATTTGCAACAACATGGATGGACCTTGAGAACATTACGCTAAGTGAAATAAGTCAGAAAAAGCTAAGAACTATATGGTTTTACTCATATATATTATATAAAACTGAAACTCATGAACACAAACAGCAGTTGGTGATTGTCAGAGGGAGGGGGGAGGGGACAAAGGGAGTCCTAATATAAGGTGACAGGAGAAGATTTGACTTTGGGTGGTGGACACACGGTGCAATATACAGATCTTGTAACACAGAAACCAACACCTGAAATGTATATGTTCATATTGACCAATGTTACCCCAATCGATCTGATAAATAAGTGTTTTTAAAAATCATCCAAGGGAGTGATATTAAGGATTTGGAATAGACTGGTGGTAATGAGAAAAGAAAATAAATTATAGTAATAATTAACACATCCTATAGTAGGCACTCTTCTACAGAAAATTAGAAATCATTCTTTAATCATATCAAGTCTGTGACATCTGTCCCATTCGCTACCTATTTTTCAGATGAGGATACTGAAGCACAAAGTGCTGATGGCAGAATCCTAACCATGGTAACTCCGGTAGAAATATTCCCCTAATGAGTCTTATTTAAGCCCGTAGAAAGACTAAGGGACTTTCCTCAAGAACATATTATTTAGTGGCAAAGCAGGAGATGGGGCTCAGAGGCGCTCATTATCATACTCTTTCATGCCCAGTATTGAAATTGGCAAAATTCAATGCATTCTACATGCATCCTCCTGAAGCCTGCCCCAGGGCCAGGCCCATCTCTGCAAGGAGTGCCTTGCTCTCCTAGGATGTCAGAGCCCTGCCAGTTAAGAAGCCAGAGTCCTCACCTCGCCTTAAGTAAAGGAGAAAAGAGGCCAAGTATATAGTGACACACAATACAATATACAGATTATGTATCATAGAAGCATATACTTGAAACCTATATGTTCCTGTTAACTAAAGTCATCCAAACACGTGTAGTTTAAATAAATACAAAAACAAAACAAAAAAAGACATGGAGACAATTGCTAAATGGAAGAAAATATTTGCCAATGATACATCTGATATGGGGTTAATATCCAAAATTTATAAGAGAACTAATACTTCTCAACTGCAAAAAACAACACCACACACACAAACAATTCCATTTTAAAAAGGGCAAAGGAACCTGAATAGACACTTCTCCAAAAAGGACATATAAATGGCCAGTAGACATATGAAAAGATGCTCAACATCACTAATCATCAGAGAATTGCAAATTACAAGCACTATGAGGTATTACCTCTAAACTATCAGAATGGTATCATCAATGAATCAACAAACAAGTCTTGGTGAGGATGTGGAGAAAAGGAACCCCTATGCACTGTTGGTGGAAATGCAGACTGGTGCAGCCACTTGGAAAACAGAATGGAGTTCATCAAAAAATTAAAAGTAGATCTGACTTATGACCCAGTGAATCCACACTTTGGCAAGAAGCTAAGCTCAGAGTTGATCTCAATCCTCAAGAATATACCCTTCCCAGCCAGCAGAGATAATAAAATGAGCAATTACTCTCTAACAACTCATACCTATATAGACACAAGCAAAGTGTGTTTTATGGGAAAAGGACTCACTGGGGACTGGGAAAATTAATTCACAGTATCCCAGAGGGAAGCCTTTGTAAAGTTTCTGAAGAGAAATGGCCAGACTTCTTCAAGGCCTCTTCCCATGGGAATAATGGCCTCCTGTGTCTAAATCTGATGTAAATGCTGAATTTCCTGATGTTCTTATGTACAGGCCAGCATATACAAAGCAGCCTGGGCACTAGAATCCATTATAGACTTAACTACCAGTAAGAAGGGTCCTTAGTAACTGAAGGCCACGCCACCTTCAAACAGTTATGTAATCACGCAAATGTACAAACTAATAAAAACAAGATTTTTCAAACCATAAAAATAAATTTAAAAAAGAAAATTCACATCTGTATGTTGTATTTAATGAGTTTAATACTAAAGTATTTAGGATAAATGCAACTATATAATTTTATGTTTATTTTTTATTGAAGCATCCTAATTTATTTGGTTAAAGGATCTCTATTGGCATCCATTGTACTGTTCCAGTCCTTGTTTTCAATTATTTTGAATTATTTTGAATTTCTGGTTAATGTGGTAATTCTGTTCAACTTTTTAAGGCCTCACTAAATGTTTCTAGAGAAGCTGTACTATGTTACATTAACACCAGCAATGTACAAAAAAAAAAAGAAGGAACACAATTTTTTTTTTCTTAATCCTCACCAGAGGATATTTTTCCATTGATTTTTAGAGAGAGTGGAAGGAAGAGGGAGACACAGAGAGAAACATCAATGTGAGAGAGGCACATGGATTGATTGCCTCCTGCAAGCACCCCCAACAGGGCCAGAGAACCTGAAACCATGTAATCAAACCTGGGACCCTTCATTACTCAGGCCGACACCCTATCCACTGAGTCGATCAGGCTGGGGCAAGGAGCACAATTTTTTAAAAATAATCTGTGCATTAAGACTGAACCTGCTATAATCCCTTTTTAAAATTCACTTTTCTTTTTAGTTTAAGTTCCCAGGGAAACATATGGTTCCTATATTTACTGTGTGTGTTTTTCTCCAGCGATAATAAAATGGAATTATGTATCTTTACTTTTGTGTTTTATTATTAAAATGGGAAATATTGTCCTTAACATTGGAAAAACCCACTGTTATTTACTCTTTGTGAATGCTAAGTTCTCACTCAGATAAAATAATAATCACATTTTTGTCTTTTTTTTAATATTTTTTTGCTAATCACTCGGCATCCATTTTTCTCTTACTATCAACCTACTGACCTTTCTGTTGATGGTCTTAAATAAAATTGCTTCACTGACAACTAGGGACAAAGAGCTAGGGATAAAAATTTCCATATGAGAATAATTTCAACCTCTCCTTTGTAATAATCAGATGAAAAAAAAAATATTTCCTGGAATTAAGCCAGAGGAACTCAGGCCTAAGACGGAGCTGTCAACAGAAAAACAAATTTCCAGCCACTTAAAAAATTAATTCATTTAATTTTTCTTATAACTATATTATAAAATATGATTCGGCATAGAAAGATATTCTTTTACTGAATCAGTCTGGCTTTGAATGAATCAAATAGATACCAAAATCTTATAGTAAAATAAGAAAGGGCCTTCAGAGTAGTTCTTCCTTGAGAGACATAAGAACCAAATTGTAAAAACAAATACCTGCACTGGAAATTTTAACAGGTAAAAGTAAGGATAGCATTTCGTTTTTGACCATAAAGTTGTTCATGTGGCTGTACCTTGAGCTCTGGTTAAATGTAAGGTAAGATACTGTGAATGAAAAACCCACAAGTAGAAGTAAAGTGTGTATCAAAGCACAGTACTCTCTCCATGCTTGCCAACCAGTTCTTTGAAACCACCTGTCCAGTGACTGAGTTGTAGATGTTCAAAAGCTGGTGTGGGTGTGGGCATGTGTTAGAGAATGGGAGAGAAATACGGTAATTCCGTGCAATGCAAAGATTTATGAAAATGATGAGTATAACTTTTGAAAAAGAAGAAAAGTTGAATCCATTGAAATAAATGGTCTGGTAACTTAGCTTTTAATCATTTGAGATTATGTGTGAGAGAGGGCATTGGGGATGATGACATTCTATAGAAATGTCACACAGCAGTGGTCCTACCACCTTCTACTACAGTGTGCATGTTGCCCTAGCCTGGAGCCTTTCTGAAACTTTTACACTGGGACTAATTTCAACATAAAGGAATTGTAATAATAAAATAATGGAAAATTACTTCTCTATGTTTTTAAAATTAATACAGATCTCAACACCCTGTCCGGTTTTGCTCAGTGATTAGAGCATTGGCCTACTGACTGAAGGGTGACAGGTTCCAATCTGGTGAGGGGCACATTTCTGACTTACAGGCTTAGTCAGGTCCAGTCAGTGCATGTGTAGGAAGTAGGCAATCGTGTGTCTCTCTCACATCGATGTTTCCTCTCTGTCTCTCCCCATCCCTCCCACTCCCATATATATATACATATATATATTCATATAATATCCTATATAATGAAGAGCTAATATGCAAATGGTCATCACAACCTCACGCCTTAATGCCTTAACCACTCAGACACTCAACACTGGGGAGAGAGGAATGGAGACCAGCCAGGCTGCGGCCCAGGAGAGGGACAAGCCCCACGTCCCACAGTCCCAGGCACCAGTGACTGGGGCTGCGCCTGTGGCCCGGGAGAGGGACAAGCTGCCTGCCCCAAGGTCCTGGGTGCCAGCAGCTGTGCCTGCACCTACAGCCCAGCCCTGGAGGGGACAAGCCACCTGCCCTGCAGTCCTGGGTGCCAGCAGCTGGGCTGTGGCTGAGTCCGGGAAGAGGAACAAGCCACCCGCTCTGTGGTCCCAGGCGCCTGTGGCTACAGTCGGGGCAAAGCCCCCCACCCATGGTCTCCTGCAGCTGTGGCTGGCCCTGACGAAGCCGGCCCAGGACCTGGGTGTCTGCGGCTGGCCAGAGGGAGGAAAGTCTGGGTCCCAGGTGCCTGCAACTGGCCGGAGGTGGGAATCCTGGGTCCTGGATGTGGGGCGAGGCAGAGGTGGTTAGGGGCAATCAAGCCAGCAGGGGAGCAGTTAGGGCCAATCAGGCAGGCAGGCAGAGGTGGTTAGGGGCGATCAGGCAGGCAGGCAGGCAGGCAGGCAGGCAGGTGAGCAGTTAGGAGCCAGCAGGCAGTCAGACATCCCCCAAGGGGTCCCGGATTGGAGAGGTTGCAGGCCAGGCTGAGAGACTCCCCGCTTCCCCATGCACAAATTTCATATACCGGGCCTCTAGTATATATATATATATATATATATATATATATATATATATATATATATATATATATATATTAGATGAATTAGTTTCTACATGAATTGCATAAAAATTAAAAAAGTGAATTGATGCTTTGTAATAAGAGAAAATTATATATTTATAACCATAAGAAACAGGTTTGTTGCATTTCAAATCTATTCCTCCACATAATATTTTTATTTTCTGAAGAAAACTCAATGGTTCTGGCTATAACATTAATCATTTGCTTATACATTTGCTGCTAAATAAAGATTAAAATATTTCTCATTAAACTTGGTACCGTTTTTATCTAATAAACAGGACATTTCCTCTTGATCTTTTACATCCTGAACTCACTCACTATAGATTTATATGAATCAGATATAATGACAATTAAGAACTCCTAGACCTATTCAGCCTGTGGGAGAGCAGCTGTGACGTCTTTCAGAGTTCTGTGATGGCTGAGCCCTGAGTACAAGGCCTATAAAATGATGGGCTTTGAACTGCTGGTCAAGGTAGAGTGAAAGCAGCATCTGGCAATAATACCCAACCCTTAGCCAGTCCCAAGTTCTAGTTCAGCTCTAAGGGTGAGAACCGGTAGAGCCGAAGAAAAGACTCCCGGACACCTGGTAAGTATATATACGCCACAAATGCTCACATGTGAATGCAGTTTCTGAATTCTTTTGTTTAAAAGATGTTTTTCCTGCTTGCTCTTTGACTCAGTACTGTGTTTTTTTTTTAAATTATGCATTCAAGTAGGGTTATTTTTTGTTCTTTGCTTTTATATAAGTTTTTGGCTCAAAGGTTCAGTGGATACATTTGTTTTTTACTTTTAAACTTGTTTTTATAGTGTTGATCTCTCTATATCATATATCAGTTATATAAACATAGGAAATATATATTTTCCTCTTTATTTTAAGTTAAATGCCTTAATTTTTTATGGGAAGAAAGAGAAACACACCATTCCTGCACACAATATTTTTATTTTCTGAAGAAAACTCCATGGTACTCCCAAGTTTCTATCTAAAAACTACTTAGAAAAATAACATTTGTGGAATAGATGTAAAAATCACAAGTTTTGTTTTTGAAATATTTTTCTTTTTATAGCAAAATATTTCAATGAAGATATGTGCTTTTAATGATTTTGCAATATTAATTTTTACTCTTAATCAAGTTGTTATTCAAATCCAGGCATTAAAGAAATAAAGTTTCTGTAATATCTACAATTAAGAGCCAAAAAATGTACATACAAAACAATTTTTGGATAGATAGATAGATAGATAGATAGATGATAGATGTATAGGTATATACATAAACATACACACATTATTAAATAGATGGTACCCCAGTTTTATATTAGTCAGATGTTAAAACTAAATGCAGAATGAACAATCAGGTGTGTTTTTTTTTTTAACTGTTAGCAAAGACACTAAACCTGTATGTCACAACTCTGTTATAAGCAGCTTATCCCCAGGGTTAATTCTAGGACTGTAAGAGTATGGCATTCAGTATATACTTGGGCTGACTATGTGCCTGGTGAGAGGTGGGCAGCAGTTGAAGGGGATTCTAATGCAAGCACCTGTCAGAGAGAAATCCTCTTGATTAGAAAGGAATCATATAGCAGTTTAACTTTTCTTATAAGATGAAAATTATTTTCCAAACTCTGCATGGACCTTCAGAAACTTCTACTACACACTCAGAATTACTGGGTATTATTCTGAAAATTATGAAAACACTTATTTGTAAAGACATGTTTATTCCTTTGTTTAATGCACTATTATTCACTGTGTTTAAGTCATGAAAATAGCTTATATGTCCTTTGATGAATAATTAGATAAAGAAATAGTTGTACATAAGTACAATGGAATACTATTCAGCCACATAAATGATGGAATATTGCCATTTTAGACAACATGGATAAATCCTGACAGTATCATTTTAAGTGAAATGTCAGACAGAAATTCAGAGCCATATGATTTCACTCATACGGGGTATCCCAAACACTTTAACAGCTGATAGCTCAATTTTGAAAATGAAATGAATTTTAATAAACATTAACATTATAATCATTCAAAGTATGTGTATACATTTTGTGGGACACCCTATATGTGGCATATAAAACAGAACAACAAATGAACAAGCAAAACAAAAAACAAACTTATAGACACAGACAGTAGGATGGTGGTTACCAGAGGAGAAATGGGGTTGTGGGGAGATGAAGAGGGTAAAGGGGGTTAAATATATGGTGATGGGAGGAGACTAGACTTTGAACGCTGAGCACACAATGCGTTATACAGGAGATGTATTATACAATTGTACACCTGAAACATATATAATCTTATTAACAAATATCACCCCATTAAATTTTTAAAGAAAAGAATGGCCTGGCTGGTGAGATCTATGGTTGGAAAATCTGATGTGACTCCCTTTCGAGGTACAGAGATGGGAACCAAAAGGAATTCCCAGCTCCTCCTGCCCCTGATCCTTCTCAGCATGCTCTTCTCACAGACATGGGCCTTGGCTGCTTTGGAAGCAGAAGCGCTGAGGTAAGTTCCCTTTCAATTCAGACAGTTGAGCCTTATGTCTTCACTGAAATGAGAATCTCCTCCCCTATGGCCACTATCAGTCTGTATCTATGAATCTATTTCTATTTTGTGTGGTCATTTCTTTTGTCCTTTAGATTTCACATACAAGTGAAATCATAAGGTATTTGTGTCTTTCTGATGGTAATTTGAAGACAAAATTCAAATTAAAAGAAAGAATTTTCTTTCTGTTATTTTGGACAACTGAATTTTTTTCCATTATATAGAATTTATTGAAATATAAGTTTGATATGCTAACCAAGATTTTTTAAAATCAGGTCAACATGATTAGTCCTTTGTATAATCCCTTACTGCAGCTGTGTACATATTGGATGTGAGTAATGAGCAATGGGGCAATTCTTTGGATTTGATCAATACAGAGAAACATTACACCAAGGTGAATCTTTGAAGTTGAGTTTCAGGATTTAGAGAAAGAAAAGTACTTGAGGAATGTTTCAATCAAATGTTATTAAACATTAACAAATATTCAAAGTGCTCCCAGTTTTCATATTGAATATTACAACTTATTCAGTTTCTATTTTGTGAAGTTTAATTTCCCTACAGGAAGATATTGCCAAGAAGCGGTACATGGCTTAATACTTTGTTCAAATTGAACTGAGTAGCTCTTACGTTTATTACATGCAGCTCATCAGAGTTGTATGGCATCAATTTCTGGGGTAAAAAAATTTTATACATTATACTCTCATAAACCATAGAAGCCATTGTCAATAATGCTACCCATCTTTTTTAATTGGGTGATATTTCCCAAGATTTTGAGTGTTCTTATTTCAAATAATTGTAAAAATATAAGTATTATATTCTGATGAAGAAATTTATTATACTTGGTGACTAGAATACCATTTGAAGGAGAAAATTAACTTGATCAACTTTTAGAGAGGCTGACATGTTGCAAATTGCATTAGCTGAAAATGGCAGGTGGGTTCATTTTTAAGGAGTAGTATTTAAGAAAATGTACTTTGAAATATAAATGTTCTATTTTTGTGTTTCCGTGAATCCATTTCTGCAGTGTAACGCTGCATGTTTCCATGTGTCATGGCTTCATCCAGCCTCATTTACGGCAGCTTGTGCCCCTGTCCATGACTTGCATGCAGAGGCTGTAACATGGAACAAGCCAGGATGAACTAACCACTCACTTGCATTCTGTTGCACAAAGTATCAACATCAGAGATTGCACCAATTCTAGGAAAACTTACACCTTTAGGATTCCAGGTTAGATGGAGTGTTATGTCTGTGTAAAGAAAAGATGTCTAGTGAGAAATGCTATTCATTCACAGAGCAACTTGTCAAGAGCAGCACTGAAGTGTAGACAGAGTAGCTCTCTACTGGAGACAAAGAATAGAAGCTTCCTCATAGGACAGAAAACTTGCTTGCTAGACCCCAAGGTCTTTTCTATGCTAAGAGATTTTGATTCCAAAATAGTTTGGAGAAGAAATAGCAAAAGGTCTAATAAAGTTCTGCTAAAATCACAATAGATTCTATTTTGAATATGTTTTAATTCTAAGTAGAAAATAAAGCACCAAAATTCAATTAATGAAAGAGAAACTAATTTAAATATATTTTTTCCACCAATGTGTCTCAGAGAATTAGTTTTATAGATTCTGTCAGGAAGCGTTATTTAACTGACTATTACTTCTAAAAGAGATATTTTGTTAGTATTGCAACATTTGGTTCTGAAAATATAGAATATATTCTGATGTAAATGATAAGAAACTATCTTTTAATAGGTTGTTAGGGAATCTTCTTTTGAGTTGAAATTTGTATGAATGGCTTTCATAATAAGCTAATGAATTTTTTTACTCATTTAGAGAAAATAACATTTAAAAAATCATTTTTATAATAATGGGTATCCTGTCTTCCTAGTTTTAGGAATGTCAGACATGCTGATGGAGTTTCCACCAGTGACATTAGTGGTCTCTTGGATCATCATTCTCCCAAAACATACCCAGCATCCCTTATTGAAAAACGAGCGAGGTAAAGAGAATTTATTATTTTTATCAAACACATTATGGATAATTAACTTTAAAAAATATATTTTCACTGTTAATGATTCATTTACTTTGTTGCAATTTGATAACTCTTGATAATGTTCAATTTAGTTAGATACATCAGGCCCATGCATTAGGAAATAAGACTTTCTAACTAATACAACACTCACTTGCTTCTGACACACTTATAGTTTTTGGTAGCAATTATTTGTAAATCTACAATCAAATTGAAGTAGACTCTGTAAGAAATGAATAAGATATAGTATAAAGTGAAACAAATTTTAAGATAAACCATGGTACTTGTTTTTAATTTTCCTGCTCAATCCAAGCATTGGAAGATTCTTTCTTTCAGTGGCCAAGAGCTGAATATAGATATGGCACCATTCAGGAGGACAGCTCCTAATGGAGCATCTTTTTTTTAATCTTTAGAGTTGAAAGTACTACATATGTCCCTTTTTTCCCACTGACCCATTATTTCCTCCCAGTGGCAGAACACCACTGATTTATGTATTTTTTATGAAGCATTTGCTCAGTTAGTACAGAATGTGTTGGATTATTCCTCATTTCCATATTTTAGGTGCAGGTGTATTTTACTTTTAGAGTATTTGTGTAAGAAAATGAGTGGGGTATTGGAATTCCTTTTTAGCTGACACCAAGAAATCTAGAACTTTGGGCGTATATATCATTTTTTTGAAGAAAGCCTTTGTATGCTTTTCCTTGCATTTCTTAGCAATGACGTCTCAGAAGACCGGGGACCAATCAGACGCCATTTAGATACAGAAGTCACTTTGGCTTATTCCCGCCTCATTAAAGTGAAAACTGGGAATAAAATCTGGAAGAAATTGCTTACAGACAAGAGGTAAAGAAACAGAAAGCTTGCTAGATTGAGAAAATATAAATTATGTTCAAAATACAAACTACATATCTAGACGTACCTATCTCTCTACCACACTATGTAAACTCTGAAGCAGTAATTCTCAACCTTGGTTGCCATTAGAAAACCCTGAGGAAATTTTAAAATACCGTGTTTGGACCCTACCCAAAACTCTTTGCCAGGAAATTAGGGCCCCTAAGGATATGGCTCTTGACATGGGTATTTCTTAAGCCTTCGCAGTTGATTCTATTGAGTCTCTAGGCTTAAAAAAAGACATCTGTTGAGGCATCTGCTCTGAATCTGGAAGCAAGTTTTAGCAAAAGAGCTGATTTTTAACCATGGAAAGCCCAATCAACTAGCAATTTGGTATCACATGGAACTCCCTATATGAGCATTTCAACTCCCTTATTTTACCAATTAGCTCTGAGTTGTTTTGTCTTCTGAGATTCAGTAAGGCCCGAGTCTGTCTGGGGTGTGTAAACATTGGAGCACAATAAACAGAAAGTGGGAGCTCTCTCTTTTTATTGTGGTTATTATATGTAGATGGTGAGTGTTAGGGACAATTCTGATTGGGTGAGAACAGACAAAATGACTCTCTCTGCTGACTAGATTATAATTCTGTAAGGATAATTTAATGTTTTTTTCATATTTTTATTGATTTCAGAGAGGAAGGTAGAAGGAGAGAGATAGAAACATCAATGATGAGAGAGAATCATTGATCAGCTGCCTCCTTCATGCCCCCTACTGGGGATCGAGCGTGCAACCCAGGCAAGTGACCCAAATTGAACCTGGGACTCTTCAGTTCACAGGCCAATGTTCTATCCACTGAGCCAAACTGGCTAGGGCCTGTAAGGATAATTTAAGATACTTTAAGGTTAAAAATCAATTCAGATAGATAGATATAGATATAGATATAGATATAGATATAGATATAGATATAGATATAGATATAGATATAGATACAGATATAGATGATATAGATATAGATATAGATGATATAGATATAGATATAGATATAGATATAGATATAGATATAGATATAGATATAGATATAGATAAATAAAAGGCTGTGTGACCTTCTGACTATCTGACCGGCCGGTAACAATGACACACACTGACCACCACGGGGCAGACGCTCAACGCAGGCCCTGTCAAGCTGCAGTGACTTGGCAGCGGTGCTTCTCGGGTGACACACCCCGGGACCAGAGAAGAGGGATCCCGATTCCTTGCAGGGCCACGCGAGTCCACCTTGGCCTGGGGCACTGTCAGCCCCGAATCTGGTTTACTGCACACTTGTGTTTGCCTTCCACACCCTGTATGACAGCAACTTTGCAGAGTGCCCTCTCACACTCCGGGACCCCTCAGGGGATGTCAGAGAGCCAGTTTCGGCCAGATCCCCAACAGGCCAGGCCGAGGGACCCCACCTGCCAGAGGGACCCTGCTCACTCGGCAGATGCCCTTAGATCCGCGGGGCCACCCCAGGTGCGGCCAGCCAGGGAGAGACCATGGGAGGTTGGCTCAAGGGCATGTCCGGCCTGTCACCAGTCCTGCCCCGCAGGCCACCACCCAGGAACGCCAGCATTAGTTCCTGCACCGGAGCCAGTGCTGCAAGCCGGAAGACTCAAACATGAGTTTTCTTTCTTTTTCTCCCCCCACCCACCCCACCCCAAACTTCGCAGACACCCTTCGAGCTGCAGCACTGTCTCAGGAATTCTAATTAATTTCCTTTCAATGTGCACAAATCTGTGCACCAGGCTACGAGTAGATAATGATTAGCATCATAGATAATTATTCAGCCCCTTGAGGGCTATAGAGCACAGATAATAGTATAGGTTACACATGATCATTTCTTTAGATGCTTTCTCATCTAAACATGCACAATGAACCTTAACATGCACAATTTTCTCTTCCTGGTCTGCAATATTAAGAAAAAATCTTAGGAGTCAGAAAGATGATTCAAAGAAACTTTGGAACAAAGCTCAGTGGTGAGTATATCTGTGCATTCTTATCATATTCTTAGAGCTATCACCCAGCTTTTTCAGTAGGTAAGAAATATAATTAATGGTATGGTATTTAATGGTAAGACATTAAATATACTTCATGGTGGGTAAAAATACACTTAATGATAAGAAATATCTTAGACTTGTCACAGTGAGGCCTCATGTAAGAATGGCACTCCTACCAGAAGTGAACTGTAAGCCGACTTCAAAGTATTCATGCAGGGTTCTGATTACATAAAGGAGAAAACCACAGTGAGTAAACAGTTTTTCATCTACTAGTTTACTCACACGTATTCCTTCCCTCTGTCCAGATATAAAATGAAGGAGGCTGACCCACCACATAATGAGAAAACTGGCTTTTCTATTGAGATCAAGCCAGGCTGCTCGTATTGATTTAAGGATTCGTCCGACGATCAATTGCTAGCATCTTATTTAAGTACAGGAAAATGCCACCAAATTTCAGCAAGGATTGCTATTGTGAAAATACCAAGGCACTCAGGGTCTAATTGTGTTCCTTAAAACATACCAAGCTTCATGCAACAAAAGTCAAGTTCAGCTTCTTTTACCTATAAAGTTGAGTGTAGGTACTATGACTTCAATAGTATTCAGTGCAAACGATTTTTTGAGTAGAGACAACATAGTTATTTCTTCTTTTGTTAAGTGATAAACTTATCACAATTGCTTTTACATATGCAAGTCATTTTTTCTGTTCTGAGTACATTAATGTTTACATTAGCCCATAAAATATGTTTGTGATACTTGGCTTAGTAAAATATTATGTTTTCACTATATCAGAGATTGGCAAATATTTCTCTAATGGCTCCAGAGGAAATATTTTTGGTTTTGTGATCTATATGGTTTCTGCTAGAAAGACTCAAATATGCTATTGTAATATGAAAGCAGCCACAAATAATATGTAAAAGGAATGGAAGTAGCTATCTATAATAATAAAAGGGTAATATGCTAATTAGACTGAACGTCCTTCCGGGTGTCATACTGGATGTCCTTCTGGATGAAGCCGGGGCGAGAGGGAAGCAGCCTGGGTCCCAGGTGCTGGAAGGAAGGCCTACTCTTGCACGAATTTTCGTGCATCGGGCCTCTAGAGTTACAATTAAATTTTATTTCTAAAACATGAAGGTAGGCTAGACTCCAACCCAGAAGGGGTCAAGGAGGTTAAAGGAGACCCAAGATCAAAATGAGTATAATTCATTGTCCAACTTCAGTCCTGGTTTTCATGAGAGCCCTCAGTAGTGGGCAGGGTGTCTGCGAAGACACCTGTAAAATTGGTGACTTGTGTCCTCTGACCACCCTTTGCTTCTAAGGGACATGCATGGTCAGGGGTGTGGCACATGCCCATTCATGGTCATAAGTGGGTAGTGCAGAGAAATAAGTCCCTTTGCTCAAAAATAAAAGATAATCCCATGTGGCTTCTTAAAAAACTGTTTATAAGAAGAAAGCCTCTCCATGACATTATACAGCACAGCAAACACTAAAACATAGAAGAGGACTAACCACTATGTCTTTTGTAAATTGTAAAATTATCCATGTGATTCTGTCCTTCATTCTTTTCATTTCTTTTTTGAATGGGTAACTTTGGACAAATTTTTTAATAGAAAAACTTGTGGGCCAACCACTTGTGAAAATTACATATCGGTAGTTATTGACTGTTCAGAGAGCCCCTTCCCATCCCAGTGCCTTTCTGTCCATCAGTCCTTTGGAAGATGCGCTCCTGATTTCCCACAACATGATCTCGTGTCACAGGCTGTGGACAAGGGGCAAAGAGAAATAGGTGTTTATCACATGTGTGGATAAGGGAATAAAATTAAGTTGATGTCAATGAAAATATTTATATGCTTATATACCATTTCTTTCTTTTTCAGATTCTCAAAGAAAAATGATTGAGTAAAGTAATTCTAGTTTGATTTCTATAGAATTAATTCAAGAAAACATCTTCAATTAAAATAAAATCAGATAAAATGCTGTGTTGTGCATGTTATTATTATAACTGTTATGTTTACATTGAAAATAATATTTGTGAATTCTTAAATTTGTCTTTAACTCCAGAAAATCCTGAAACTTCATATGCTATGTACACTTTCTTTCAAAAATATATTTAATGATAAAAATACTAAGTTAATTTTAATTATAGAAGGCTTTTTGAAATTGTAGTAATTGTGCAAAACCAATGTGTTTATTTATAGAGCTTCCTTAACTATTCAGATAGTAAAGCAAATAATCAGTGTGTGTAAATTTGAATGTTAATTGGTTAGAATACTGTGCTACATAAATCTCAAAATGTCTAAAAGAATACCAACATAGATAAAAAGTCATTCTACAAAATTTTTTAATGTCATGCATTTCTCTTTTTTTAAATGAGATACATTTTTATTGATTTTTAGAGAGAGAGGAAGAGAAAGATAGAAACATCGATGTAAGAGAAACATCATCTATTCGCTGCCTCCGACATCCCCCTACTGGGGATCGAGCTCACAAGCCTGGGGATGTGCCTTAATCTGGAATCAAACCAGTGACCTCATGGTTCATGGGTTGATGCACAAACACTGAGCTACACTGGCTGAGCTAAATAAAACATCTCTCAAGTTTGAATCTCTAAATGCCAAAGGCTCTCTTTCAAAGCAGTGTTTCAATGAAAGGGAATGGCCTCTACTTCTGACATTGAGCCTTGCCTATATATTGGTGCTAAGTATGTTTAGAATGTAAACTGAAAGGAACATTTGTATTTCAGTGATACATTTTTTTCTAAATAATACTTTGATGATACCAGGTTTCATCAGTGAAAGTAGTTACAGCCATCATAGCCCATTCTAGGCATTTAGATAGAAGAAGTGGCATGAAAAACAAGGGAAGGAAAGGCATGCTGGTTCTCTTCTAGCTGATACCTATGCTAACGTTAACATCCCTTTGACTAGAACTCAGTTGTTTGGTCACAGTCATTTGCAAAAGAAGCTGGGGCATGTTCTGTTTGTGTTTGCTGTTTTCATATGCCCTGCTAAAAACTAGTGTCCTGTTAATATAAAACAGAGCCCTAGCCAGTTCTGCTCAGTGAGTAGAGCATCAGCCTGTTGACTGAAAGGCCCTGGGTTCGATTCTGATCAAGGGCATGTACCTCTGTTGCAGATACTTCTCTAGCCCAAGCCCTCGTCAGGGCTCTTGTAGGAGGCAACCAATTGATGTGTTTCTCTCACATTGATATTTCTCTCTATCTTTCCTTCTCTCTTCCACTCTCTCTAAAAATCAATGGAAAGATATCCTCTGCCCCGCCAGCAGGCTCAGTGGTTGAGCATCAACCTATAAACCAGGAGGTCACCAGTTCGGTTCCCAGTCAGGGCACATGCCCAGGTTGCTGGCTTGATCCTCAAAGAGGGGGAAGCAATAGGCAGCCAGTCAATTATTCCCTCTCATCATTGATGTTTCTATCTCTCTCTCTCCTCACTTCCTCTCTGGAATCAATAAAAATGTATTTTTTAAAAGAAATCTTTTCAATTTATCCCCCATCCTTTCAAGAAATATTTATTGAATGACTGATATGCAGTTTAGAAATCTGAGTGTTTGGGCAGAGGTCATAGCTGGTTCCAGCGGGGGAACAGTCCTGGTGCATCTGGACAGCAAGGAAGCCAGTGTGGCCTAGCAGTGTGCACTGCATGAGGGCAGAGGTGAGGATGAGCTCAGAGAGGTCACCATGTTCTGGACCTTGAGGGGCCTCATAGACACCGCCCCCAGGAGGACTTGAGGACTGAGAGGAGACGATGATGCAGAGTTTGGGACAATGGTGTTATAATAGCTGAACTACACTGGGATAGGATCATTCTGGCTGCTATATTGGGAATAGAGGGAAGGGTATAAAGGGAGGAAGCAGAGAGACAAAGAAGGAGCTCTTTCTGTAAACCAGGTGAAAGATGGTGGTGGCTACCAGGGCACGGACTGTACGTGGTGAGAAGTGGAATGTGAACACGTCAAAGATTTTGCAGATAGATTAGGATATGAATGAAAACGTCCTGCAGGTTTCCAAGGTAGATCAGCTGAGCAACTTGAAGGTAGCCATTGCAGATAAGTGAGAGGGAAAAGACGGGAGGAAGGAGGTTCCAGAGCACAGTGAGCTCAGATTTGGACGTTTTAAAGCTGATGTTGAATGGAGTTGGAGATATATGTGGGAATTTCTGAGGTGATGCTGGCTGGAGGTAAGCAGGTGGTAGACTTCAGTATATAAATGAGATTTAAAGGCACAAGTCATGAGATCACTAAGGGATGGAATGTAGTTAAAGTAGAATCTCAACACCTGCTCCCCAGGTGTGTTCATTACTCAGACTGCCATAACAATATGCCACAGACTCACAGGTTAAACAACAGAAATGGATTGTCTCACAGATCTAGAGGTAGAAGTCTGAGCTCAGGGGGTCTGCAGGGTTGCTTCCTTCTGAGGACTGGGAGGGAAATTCAGATCCATGCCTCTCCCTGACTCTGATACTTTGCTGGCAATTCTGGGGCTTGTAAAAGTGTAACCTCGATTTCTTCTTGAGCTTACCACAGTGTTGTGCCTGTTTGTACATGTGTGTTTGTGTCTGTGTGTGTGTCTCCAAACTTCCCCTTTGTGGAAGGACATGAGACATATTGGATTAGCCCCCATGCTAATGACCTCACTTTAACTCGGTTATGGCTCTAAGAACCCTATATCCAAATAAGGTTACTATCTGATGTAATGGGGTTAGGACTACAGCATATAAATTGGGGGTACGGAGTGACATAATTCATCACACAACACTGAGACACCCCAACATTAATAATCTGGCATGTTGAGAAACAAATGGTATAAAATGAAGTGAAGGAAGAAGCTAATGAAATAGGAGAAATATAGGCCTCTCGATTCACAAATGCCTTTAATTAGAAAAGACGTGTTTTAAAGTATTCTATAGCATTCCTCTCAGTGCTTTGTTCATTGAGTCAAGTTCTTCATATTCAATGCACGATTAGCAATACAATATCTCTTTGCAATTGAATTATTTCTAAGGCACACGTAGTACCAAAGTTATCAGCAAAAAAAAATCACCTATTTTTTGTTTACTTTGAAAAAATTATATATTTCTATGAATATATTGCTAAATGCTACTTTAATATTAAACTAACACACACACTATGCAGTTTCTGGTTTTCAGATACAGAGTCCATTCTACGGGCTTTCTTGAAGACAGAAAGTAAGAGCTCTCCAATAACGTCTATGAGTAACTGAGCGCCCTTGGCGATGAACATTTCCTTAGATCTAGATTTTAGAAAAGTGCTCCCCCTTGTTTTATTTGCCTGTTTGCTCGGTGCTCCACACTCTGGTTAACTGATAGTGGCTGCCGTTGTCTGACGGAGAGAGGGGAACAGGCACCTTTAAAGCATCTGCCTTGTCACTATCCTGGCCACAGCTTTCTCTCCCGACTATTGGGAGGAAACATTCACTCGGTCCTTCTCTTTTGCGTCCTGTAATTGCAGGTCTCCTGCAAGATGTGTCTCCTTTCATACTTTAACTTTTCTCATTTTCCCCACACAATTGTGCTCTTTCTTTCTCTCTTCCTTGGAAACACACCATGCCTTCCTAATGTGGCTTCTTTCTCTTTGGCTCTTCTGTTTTCTACACAGTCGTGGCTTCATGCACTGGGGCCTCTTGCTCTGCTTCCTGTCTTACCCACATGTTAACCTCATTTGTTCCAGTGATGGAAAATGTATGTAAATCTCCCAAATTTTTCTTTTGTCTCTTAAGACTTCAGAACTCAGAATTAACCAAAGGCTTGCAACAGTCTGAGGAGGATATATTCAAAAAATGGCCCAAAAACTCTGTATTGGAGAAACAGGGAAAACCCAGATAATAACCCAGAATAATTCTAAATACACTAGTAGTTTACCTTTAATGGACATCAAGGGACTGATATGTGCATGGTCCTAGTTTAAGGTCTAAGGACCTGACTCATAGGTCCTTTAGAATAAATTATGGTCAATATATTACCTACCCAGGAAAAATTATACCCTTAAGCAATGTATTGTGCATTACAATTTAAAAAGTTTATTATGCATTATATTACAACTAGTAGCCCATTGCATGATATCATGCGCATTAGGACGCCCACCACTTCTGCGGGAGCCACCGGGAACTGCAGCGCACCGCTGGGAGCTGCACTGCTTCCACAGGAGCTGGGAGGGACCCGTGCTGATTCCACAGGAGCTGGGAGGGACCTGTGCTGCTTCCACAGGAGGTGGGAAGGACCTGCACTGCTACAGTGGGAGGTGGTCCCTCTGTCTCCTCTCCAGGCCTGCACTCAGCCACGGATGCTGCGGGCCAGCCCCGCTGTCCCTGTCCCTGTCCGTGTCTGCTCTGGTTCCAGGGGTCCGGCCCAAGCCAGGCGCGGCGACGAAGCAAGCATTCCGCCAGGCCTCTCACACTGCCTGCTCTCAGAAGCCGCCCTCCCAGGACTGGGTGGCTCCGGCGGGGCTGAGAGGACTGGGCGCCTCCATCTTGTGGCTATGGTGCTGCCATCTTTGTGATGGATTGACGGTTAATTTGCATATTACCCTTTTATTAGATAAGATCAATTCTCATAATAACTCTGTGAATTATTGTTGCTATTATCATTATCATTAACAAAACAAATGCATTGAAGCCAAGTGAATTAATTAACTGACCAGGGTCACACACAAATATATGTTAGAGCATTATGCAAACTTTCTGACTCCTTGCTTGTTCTACATGTGAACTCAGCCTGCAAAGGTTTGTTACCTGCTAATGGAACTTTAGGCATCATTTGTTTGTTTGTTTGTTTCTTTCTTTCTTAATCCTCACCTGAGGATATTTCCCCATTGATTTTTAGAGAGAGTGGAAGGGATGGAGAAAGAAACATCGATGTGAGAGGGACACGTTGATTGGTTGCCTCCCACATGAGCCCTAACCAGGACCGGGAATCAAGCCTGCAATGGAGGTACATGCCGTTGACCAGAATTGAACCCAGATCCTTCAGTCTGCAGGCCAACACTCTATTCACTGAGCCAAACTGGCCAGAGCTAGGCATCATTTAGTAGA
Source organism: Plecotus auritus (assembly GCF_963455305.1). Classification (NCBI taxonomy): domain Eukaryota; kingdom Metazoa; phylum Chordata; class Mammalia; order Chiroptera; family Vespertilionidae; genus Plecotus; species Plecotus auritus. The sequence goes on along the minus strand of NC_137775.1, from coordinate 8,377,722 downwards.
TGGGTGTGTATGTCATTTTTTAAGTATAAAAGGTCTTCCTTGGTGCTCTGAATGCAAAATAATTATTAAATGACATTCATTTGTTCTTTCATTTATTCACAACTGGAATCCCAAGTCATATCTATGTATGTTCTTTCTGGAGTCCAGGACATTCCAAGAACCAAATGGAAGATAGGAGCCAAGTAGATAACTAAAAAGGAGCAGAAAAAAAATAAAAAGGAGGTAAAATCAAAAGAGTGGAATCTCAAAAGCTGAGAGAGTTTCAAAAGACAGAAGTATAATGCTGAGAATAAAATGAAATAATTATTAAATAGATGTTCATTGGATTTGGCAACATGGAAGCAATTCTTGGTCTTACAGGAAAGCTTATATAAATGTTTTTGGGCAGAAACCAAACTGCAATGGATTAAGGAGCATATGGATTGTATTATACTAGAGGCCTGATGCATGAAATTTGTGCACTCTGGGGGGTCCCTCAGGGGATGTCCTGGGGCCTCAGGCCTAAGCTGTCAGTCAGACATCCTTAGTGCTACTGCAGAGGTGGGAGAGGCTCCCACCACTGCCACTGCGCTCGCCAGCGGTGAGTCCAGCTCAGGGGTTTTGGCTGAGTGGTGCTCCCCCTGTGGGAGTGCACTGACCACCAGGGGGAAGCTCCTGCATTGAGTGCTTGCCCCCTGGTGGTCAGTGTATGTCATAGCGACTGGTTGTTCCGCCTGTCATTCTGCCAGTCATTACGCCGTTAGGTCAATTTGCATATTAGGGTTTTATTATATAGGATAATGTACAATTAAAATAGTAGCTAAATCTGTTTTGAAAATAATTCTAATGTCTTTTACTTACAGATATTAGGTCTTTGGGTGGAAAAAGCATGACTATGTTGGAAGAGGGAACTCCTACTGAGATATTAATAACAAAGGGGTTTAGTATTCAATGGGAAGTGAGGAGAAGGTGCCACTTTGATTCTCCCAAGAAAAGAACCAGGAAAGGGAAAAACATAGTCATTGAGGAAACAAAGAATTTGAGTGGGATCGAGAATTTAGGGGAAAGGATTCGCTTCACAAAGAGAGGTGTCTACTTCTGGAGAAGGAGAAAGGGGAGAAGACGCATCCACATACACTCGGTTTTGGGGAGAGGCGAGAGTTCAAGTACTTCACCATATATAACCTTGAGAGGGTACTGGCAAGGAGTAAAAGGCATAATGGTGGCTTTGGGTTTGAAAAAGGAAGGTTTAGAAAAGTTGCTATAGGTGATGCAACAGATAGCTATGTGGAGAGAAAAATGTCCATAGAAGAAAAGGTCCCACACAAGCATTTGTAGATCATGTTCCCCCTAGACTGTAATTTGAGTGTTATGATAATATGCAAAAATTATTTTTATTGGAACATAAAACTAGTAGTTTTTAAGCTAAAACATGGGATTTAAAAGTTTTTTCACCCATTTCATGACCTTATGTGGTGCTCTCAGCCTTCCAAAGAATGAGTATTTGGTTGAAAAATTTGAAAAGCACTGCTTTTCAAAAAAGGTATGTGTAGCAAATTCAACTAGGATTTAAGGAGAAAACAAATGCCACCATTAGGAAGAACATTTTAGGAGCCACAAACAATTTGAAAACATATGGAGGCTATACATGGTTTCTTTATCTCTGCTTCTTGGTGGTCAAAATAATCCATGAATTGGGAGGACTTCAGCTTGCATTATAGGGGAGAGAGTGCCCAGGCCAGATCATTGTAATAATTCATTTGCCATCACTACTCTGTACCAAGACTACAAATGCAGAAAGAGAAATTGAGACACAGTTGCTGACAAATATGCTGCATGTATTGAAAACCAGAAAATTTGCAGCTGCCTCCCAGACTCCATTGTGCATACTGACAATGAGCCACGAAAGGGACATGAGGTAAATGAAGGGTTGATGCTGCAAACCATTCTGATGAATATCTGGAGGACAATTTAATATGAAATATCAGCTGCTAAAAGAGACCAGCTGCCTGTTTAGAAGGATGACTCAAGCTAAAAACTCTAGCTTATATTTTATCATGAAAGATTTCCAACATATAAACCTTCGTTTGGGAGAAAATAGTGCTGGGTTTGCATGTGTAATGAGTATGCCTGCAAACTTCCAAAGATCTGATGGAACAGGTTTCCTCAGTCTAGTCAAAAGTCAAAATGTCTTTGGAAATCAAATATGCAGAAACCTTTTTAAACTTAATTTAACTTTTAAAAATCAATTTCAGAGAGGGAGAGAGAGATAGAAACATCAATGATGAGAGAGAATTATTGATCGGCTGTCTCCTGAACACCCTACACTGGGGATTGAGCCGCAACTCAGGTATGTGCCCTGACTGGGAATCATACCTTGATCTCCTGGTTAATAGGTCAACTCTCAACCATTGAGCCATGCCAGCTGGGCCAGAAACTTTCTTAGGATTTAGATATATATATATGCCTATATCTTTCTATATTCCATGGAATCTCAGAAACAGAAATATAATTTTTCTTATGTAGCCAACTGACAAATCCCCCTATTTCAACCTCACATGAATCTCCCTTTTAGAGTTACCAGATATACCCAGTTCCTGAGGTCCTGCAGTCTTACAATGCAAATCACCTTTATCTGGGTAGCACACACTACCAGCTTAGCTTTGAGCTTTCTTCATCCTGTAAAGTTGGTTGCCACGAGTCCATCTCCCTTCCAGCTTCCAGAATGTTGTTGCTGTCATCTCCTCTTGTGTTCTCTATGTTCCGGTGCGAAAATCTGCCTCACCATCCCCTGACGCACGGTATGTTGTTCTCACAGGACTTCCTTATCCTTTGCAGCCAAGGTTAACATCCCTGTTATACCGACATTCTACTGGAAGCTCTAAAGGGATCCTTTAGCCACAATGGTCATGAGAACACTTCAGTCTATTCTTTCTCCTTCTTCAGTTCGGATATGTTTTATTAGGTCTCCTTGGTTTAATCCAATGAAAGAATATAAATACATTTTACCAAAATAGATCACCTCTCCATCCTAAGACAAACCCTGTGAAAATTCCTGGAAATGAAAACACCCTGCTGTTTATGGCCTACCTAACTGGGCTATGCTTGTAACGGAATCTGCCTGAAAATGAAATTCTGTGGCTGTAAAATAAAGTATGTAGTTGAAGGCTTTTGCCCAGGTGTTTTATCACTTGTAAGTAAAAGTGTGAGCACCTAGGTCTTGGAAGCTTGTCTGAGAAAAGAAGGCAAGAAGAGTTTAGAGGAATCTATCTGAGAGAAGTGAAAACATCTATTCATACAAGGACATGCCCATTAATGTTCACAGAAACATTGTTCATAATAGCTCAAAATGGAAATTATTCAAAAACCCATCAACTGGTACACAAATAAACAAAATATAGATACTCATACAATGAAGTCTATATAGGATTTAAAAATAGAGGTACTGATACATATCATAACATGGATGAACCCCCAAAACAGTATGTTAAGTAAAAGAAGCCAGATGTAACACTCTACATGTTGTATAATTCCATTTATATAAAATGTCTAGAAAGAGCAAATTTATAGAGACAAGATAGATTGGTGGTTGCCAAGAGCTGGGGGTAGAGGGTATTGCTATTGTCATACCTTAGGAGATGTTTTAGATACACGGAACAGAAATTGAGTTATTAAATACAGGGAAGAAAATATAAGCTGTTTTACTCAGTTGTGAATCTACCTTTTTGCCTCATGGTCAAGAAATTACTTAATTACAAACTTTAAGAGTCAGAAAAGTGTTCATTAAGTGTCCACAAGTGATGTATACTTTCAGGTGGAAAATAATTTCATATCAATCTCTCTCAGCTCTGCTTGTACACAGAGGACACAAAATCAACATTTGCATTTGGGTTGATTACGAAAGAACATGACATTTAAGTATGAAATAATGGGCACAGAGGACACTTCCTTTTGATTTAGGATTAACATTTTGTTGTTGTTGCACCATTTCGACCCATAAATCAGCTGACTCACGTAAATGTCACAGAACTATTCTGCATATCGTCAGAAAATAAATATTCTACAAATATCTGCAGCCAGGATCTCTCCCTGTAATTAGCTTCTCATTATGTAGCTCACCCTTCAATTCACTCTAATAGTCCTTTATGCTAATTGCATAATATTTCATTGTTAGCAGAATGTGCAATAGTGCTCTCACCATTTAACAGAAGTTGGATCCTTTTGTAAATTAAAGTAAATTGCCTGACACATAGTACTTACAAAGTTTTGGTTTAGATATTGGACATTATCATACTTAAAATATGGATAGATACATTTATTTTTATTTTTTATTTTTCTTATATTTTAATTGATTTCAGAGAGGGAAAGAGAGACAGAGAGAGAGAAAGAGAAAGAGAGAGACAGAGACAGAGAGAGAGAGAGAGATCAATGATGAGAGAGAATCATTCATCAGCTGCCTCCTGCACACCCTACACTGGGGATCGAGCCCACAACCTGGACTGTGTCCTGACTGGGAATCAAACTGTGACCTTCTGGTTCATAGGTTGACGCTCGACCACTGAGCCACGCCAGCCGGGCTGGATAGGTACATTTTAAGTGGTGTGTTTTATAAGTGTGATGTATTACTCAACAATTCATCTCCTGAATAGCTCAGTGTTTCCTTGGCTTTCTCATTCTTACATTTAAAATTATAAATTCAGCCCTACAGCTGGGATAAGGAGAACAGACTGGGATTGTTAAATTTAGAGATTAACAAGAAAGCTCTGTGGACTTGGGACCCACGCTCATGAGGAAGGAGCTTCCTGGCTGCAATTACTCCCGGGAACTGAGGAGAAGGCACCGTGGAACTTGTGAGGCCGAGAGCTGCCGGGGTGAGCTTTCTTCTTGCAGTTGGACCTCTGTGGATCACTCGTTGTGACTATTTGAATTTTTAGTTCCCTAGTACTTGATGGACAGTCATTCATAGCCAATCGTATTAAATTAACTGGCATGGTTTCCCTTCCTTGACCAGATCCTAACTCATAGAGGAGGAAAAATTGAAATAATGTCAGGAAGACTGAAACAGGGAGAAAGGCAATAGGAAAGAACAAAGTAAAGGCCAAAGTTTTCAGGTATACTAGGTAACTGTATCCTGGGAACTGGAAAACATACCAGGATTTATTTAGGGACTAGAAATGGGGCACAAGGTAAGAAAGGCAGAAGGCTGGTTACTAGAAGTAAGACCAGGAGCACATTTTCTTTAGTAAGTTTTTAGTTCTGGTTCATTATCAGAGTCACTGAAGGAATTTTATTATAATGCATATGCCTAAGCCCCACAACAGACCTGCAAAGTCACAATCTCTTGGCATAGAGTCCAGAGATATGAATTTACTAAAAGCTCTTCTAGGTAATTCTGATATTCTTCAGGTTTAAGCAGCACTAAACAAGGACTCCTTATACTTCTCTTCCTTGACCATAGCCATCATGACAACCCCCACCAGTCCAAGATCATGACTGAGCCCATCACTGGAATCCAGGGGAGAGGCTGAGAACACTAGAAGCCTGTGGACAAGCTGGCTATATAACAGCTTCACAGCAGAACAAATTTCACCTTCAAAGTTCTGCAAGTCTGGTAGCCAATAAAAGATGTCCAACACAGAGAGGCCTCGAGGTTTGTTGTTGTTGTTTTGTTTTGTAATAGTATTTAAAATAGTTATCTGGCATACCAATAAAAATCCCTCTGACCATTCCCTTGCCTCAGTTCAAAAATCTCTCTGGCCCTGTTGTCTTGCTCCATCGCAACAAATAAATATAATTTTCACTTATCACTGGGACTTCACCGTTTGAGATTTTTTTTTTTCATGCAGTGACTATTGGCACACAGCAGTGTTGAATAGGATGTTAATTTATTTTATTTATTTTTAATCAGGTTAGATTGTATTCTTTTAACTATTCTGATATCTTAAATAGAATAGGATGTTAATTTAGACCAAACAGAATTGGCAGCATTAGTTGTTCCATGGCTTCATGCCACGTTATGCTATTTTTCAAACAAATTTTTCCTATAATTTTAGTTTTAATTGTATCTCTATCTGATAAATCACACCAAAGCAAATGTGATCTAGAAAGATAATAACCAAGCTAAACTTTATAGCAGATGAAACCTCCCTTTGTAAAGAAAAAGCAGGAGAATCACAAGATAATCTGTTTCAAAAAATCATTTAATTGGTGCTAAGTACTGTCCAATTGCATGGGGTGCCATCCAGTTGAAATTGAGCCAGGCCACCTGATTCCTGCTTCCCCTGGTGAAGCCCACGCTGTACGCACCAGCTGCCATGGATGTGGTTCAGAAAGCTGTCCCTGAAAAGAACTCTGGGCCATCTGTGCTTGCAGTTCTATTCATCAAATGTTCTCCAAATTATAGACCTTCATCCGGTAACCTCACATCAAGACCTTCTCCAAAAGATTTTGAGATCATCACTCATTGGCATTTCTTGTTTCATTAGGAGGTTACCATGATTTGAAGGGAAGGGGAACCAGGGTATGGTTGGAATCTAACAAGACTGTGAACTATATTTTCATCTTTCTAGGGTCAGGCACTGTCTGACAAAAAACAAACAAACAAAAAAACTTGTATGCTGCATTGTACTGAAGAATCTTGTCAAGTGCTGAGCACATGCTAGACCTTTAACAATATTATCTCATAATGGAAATAATAGTTTTTATTATCCTAAAGAAAGGGGAGGAAACTTAAAACTTAGACTCATCGGTTACTGAGTGGCAGATTGGAGGTTTAGATATAGAAGCAGTGACTCCACACCTCTATTTGGCAATTTTCATTATCTCGCATTCTTTCTGTCTTTCTGATTGTCCTTTAGAACTTCAGATTTGATTGTGATTTTATTTTTCTTGAGCAAACCTTTGACACAAGTTTTTTATGTCTCCTGAGAGAAAGGTGAAATGATTAACACAGTGAGGGTAACAGCAGTGAAATTATTTTAAAATTTTATGTTTAGAAGATAGGGAGTTTTAAAACATGTAGACATACCAACAGAGGACTTAGACACAAAGTAGAGTCAAACCAGGCAAAACATACCGTGTTTTCCCTAAAATAAGACAGTGTCTTATATTAATTTTTGCCCCCAAAGACACGCTAGGTCTTATTTTCAGGGGATGTCTTATTTTTCCATGAAGAAGAATACGGTACACATTTATTGTTAAATGAAAATAAAGGAAATCTATTACCTGTATACGGTACGGTAGTACGGTAGTTGTCAACACAAACCAGACAAACTGTGAATCCTACAGTATCAAGAATTTACTCATTTATTCAATGACAATCATGTCATCATCTTCTGGAACATCATCATAACAATCCAATTCCTGAATTTCCTGGTGAATTTCTTGTGACTCCATTTCTTTCAGAATCAGTGGACCAAATCTCTCATGTTTAGCAATAGCACTGTCTTTAAATGAGTACTTCTTGTCAAGGTAACCTGCTCGCAGTGCATTTGCAATGCAACTGTCAGTGATTTTCTCCCATGAATTCTTCACCCAAGTCACAACTTCTTGCAGTTTAGGTTTCACAAAGTTTCCACGCTGATTTCTCTCCATTCTATTTTCAATGTAGTCATTAATTTGTCTTTGAATGGCTTGTTTATTGCAATATCAAGAGTCTGGAGATAGGCCGTCATTCCTGCGGGAATCATTATCTGATCTATTTTTCTTTCATGAAGACATGTCTTCATGTCTTTAGCGCGGTGAGTGCTGGCTGCATCCCAGACTAGCAGACCTCTTTGGCTCCCTCGCATAACAAGCGGCAGCATTAAATCGACCCACTTCCTTATAACTGCTTGTGTGGCCCAGGCTTTTTCAGTTTCAAGAATAAAAATGCCCAAAACACATTCAATCTTTTCCTTCTTGCCCTTAGAAATGATTAAAGGTGGGATTTTAGTGCCATCCAGACGAATTGCCAAAATACAGGAAACACGTGCACTTTTGTAAGCAGTGGAGGGAATGTACGCTACGGAGGCACCCCGCTGTTCAATTGTTGATTGAGATGATTGGCCCATAAACACTGCAGTTTCATCCATAGCAATCATGTTGGAAAGATTGTATTTAGAGAAGTCAGCATCATCAATAAAGGACTTGAATGCAAGTGCTCGCTTAATAACTTGAGTATCTTCCAACCTAAACAATGTTGTAGATCTTCTTAAAGACAGTTCACTTCGCTGAAGGAAATTATCCAGCCAGTGTTGTGATGCTTTGAAGTCTTCGGGGGCTATGTCAAACTGTGGTGCCATTGCAAGGGCAAATTCTTGAATCTGAGCCCTATTCACAACCAAAGCCTTTGCTCTCCTGTCAACAACCCATTCACAGATCAGGTCTTCCAGCTCGGAAAATAATGGTTGCCGACCTGATCCACACTTGCGCTTTTTAGCATTTCCCTTGTCCACTTGTTCAATGAGGTTACCATACTCTGCTCGCCATTTTCGGGCCAATCGGATACTCAACATCTTCTCTTTGCAGAAAGCAGTAAGATTTTGGCCCCAAGAGTCTTCCATGATTCCTTTCTTGTACTCCACGGAGTAGCTTTTTCTTTTTGTGCTCATTTCTACCGTAGGGGTAAAAAAAAGGAATTGGGGTATCAAGGTGGGGGGAGGGGATCACTCAAAATGACACAGGGGGGATCAGAGGGGGGAATCAAAATGGCACAGGAGAATCAGAGGGGGGATTACCATTTTAGTAACTCCTTTTGATCCTCCTGTGTCATTTTGATTGCCCCCTCTGATCCTCCTGTGTCATTTTAAGTGATCCCCCTCCCCCCACCCCTGTGCCACTGAACACCTTCACCAGACATCCCCCCTACCCCTTTATCAGACATTTACCCCCTGGGGCCTGCCTGGGGACTGTCACTGGGCTTGCTGGGGCCTGGATCTGGGCTGGAGCAGGGTCTGCCACTGACTGAGAACCTTCAGTCATCATGAAGGCGGCCGCGAACATCAGGTAGTGTCACCAGAGACAGACCAGCACTCACCACCTTTGCCGTGTCCCTTCCGCTCTAATCCTCCTGTTCTTCTACATGCATCTGCGAAAGTCTCCTCCTCTCTCCCGCCCCGCGCTCACCACTCACTCCGACCTCCGCTCCGCCTCCACACAGCAGTGACGTCAGGACTCCACGTAACGTCACTGGTTGCTAGACGCCAGTCGGGGCGGCCCTAGCGACCAGTTTATGGTAAATTAATTTTCATTCTGAGACAGAGCCTGGGGGCCTTATTTTCGGGGTGATGCCTTATATTTCACTCAGAAGGAAACCTGTAAGTAGGTCTTATTTTCGGAGGATGTTTTATTTTCGGGGAAACACGGTATACGTTCAATAAACTTAAGGAAAAAATGCTAAAATGCACTAAAGAAGTGAAAAGAATATTTATATTTAGTTCTTTTTTTAAATGTTCTGTTTATTGGTTTCAGAGAGGAAGGAAAAGAGAGAGAGAGATAGAAACATCAATGATGAGAGAGAATCATTGATCAGCTGCCTCTTGCATGCCCTACACTGGGGAAAAGCCAGCAACCCGAGCATATGTCCTGACGAAGAATCAAACCACAACCTCGTGGTTCATAGGTCAACGACACTCAACCACTGGCCAGGTTATATTTAGTTATTTTTACTTTTGTTAAATATATTTTTGTTGATTTCAGAGAGGAAGGGAGAGGTAGAGAAAGAAAGAAACATCAATGATGAGAGAGAACCATTGATCAGTTGTCTCCTCCACACCCCACACTGGGGATTGAGCCTGAAACCTGGCCATGTGCCCTGACTGGGAATTGAACTGTGACCTCCTGGTTCATAGGTTAATGCTCAACCACTGAACCACACTGGCTGGGCTATATTTAGTTCTTTCTTAAAAAAGAAAACTTTTGCTAAAGCCATCATTTACTCTTCAAGACCATTCAGTTAGTGGATGCCAGAAACATTGTAAAGATATCTAAATATATTGATGTGAAATATAGGTGTGGCATCCCCATACTTAATGCACTGGTGAGGTAAGAAGTGTAAGTAAGCCACGCCCTTTATGGTATTTGTCTACCATGGCCCCACTCCTAAGAACAGTGCCAAATAAAAGAAACGTGAAGATGACAAAGATCATTTGAAATGCAGCCTGAATCCAAGCATATGGCATATGACATAGATATATAGCATCAACATAAAATAAAATGGAGACCAGACTTGAAAATCTCCCAACCAGACAAACCCATTTAGTCCATGTAAAGAAAACTAAATCTAGTTTATTTCATGAACATAAGAGAAAGTTAATTTGGGTTATTTCTTGTAAACACCTCTGATCATCATAAGTAAGTCTCTCTGTTCATGAACAGCTTCCCATTCAATAAAATATTCATAACAAGTAAAGCTCTCTAAATTTTCTTTTGAATATATTAACATAATAATATATATAATACATCATATATATTTTATGTATTATATTTATAACATATAACAACTGCCAAGAACTGAAGTGAGGAAGAAGTTATGTAAATATGTTTTAAAAATCTGACATAGTTGGAATACAAGTCAGGTCAACAAGTCATCTAAGAAAAATGGTAATACAGTTTGTTCAGTCATTCATGCATGTGCTGGAAAGTGTTACATGTTAGAGGTTATATGATTTTCAGTATCTATTCAATGTATCTAGATATAGTCCCACTTTAGTGAAGAAGATTAAAATGTATTTAATTTTTTTATGTTGGGCAAAGAATTGGAAAAGACTTCTAAGAATATGTAAAAGACAGAAATTAGGGGGAAAAAAAGAGAAAATACAGAGTTAAAAGTTTGTTTTAAAACATAGGATAAGGGGCCAAATCAAGCTGTTCCTGGGGCCAAATTTCTATTTAGTAGCCATTATTACCACAACACGATGAGAAATTGCCTGTATAAAAAAATTAGTTTCCCAAAGATGTTGTTTTGCTACTCAAAATGAAGCTTCACATGATCTATTGCACTCCCACTCAAAAGACTACTTCAAGATTGCCTTTCCATAATTACTATTTTACCTCCTTTATTAATTACTAGAGGTCTGGTGCATGAATTCGTGCATGGGTGGGGTCTCTAGGCCTACCTGGCAATCAGGGCTGATCAGGGCCAGGCCATTCGGGGCCTGCCAGCTGGGGGGGGAGGGACAGAGGGAGGAACCATAGGCCAATCAGGGCCTGCCAGCCAGGGGGGAGGGACAGGGTACAGCAGGTTGGCCTCCGACCCCAAGGAGGGAGCTGGCCCTCAGCCCCCCTGGGAAAGGGGTGGCATCTCCTGCCATCCACCCCCGGTTCCCCATCCCAGCCCGGGGCCCAAAGGCCCCAGTGGAGTTGGGAGAGAAGGCGACGGTCGCTGGACTGAGTGCAGAAGGAACAGATGCCGGACGCCAACGCCACCGGCCAGCTGTGGGAGGTTGGCTATGGGAGTGTACTGACCACCAGGGGGCAACTCCTGCATTGAGCATGATGGTCGCTTAGGCTTTTATATATAGAGATGGTGCCCTGTTCTAAAAGCCGTCTGCCCATTCACATGCAAAGACAGTGGTGGCCTGACCTTTCATGAGAAATAACTTATTTAATTTGAATGATATTAAAGTTGGTTATGCCCAGCTGGTGTGGCTCAGTGGTTGAGCGTTGACCTAGGAACCAGGAGGTCATGGTTTGATTCCCAGCCAGAGCACATGCCGAGGTTACAGGCTGGATCCCCAGTGGGGGCTGTGCAGGAGACAGCCAATCAAAGATTCTCTCTCATCATTGATGTTTCTATATCTCTCTCCCTCTCCCTTCCTCTCTAAAATAAATAAAAAAATATTTTTAAAAAATACTCTTGAAGTTGGTTTAACAGTTGGCTTCAGGCAGATGAAGATGATTTTTCTGGAGAAAATTTGAGAAAAATTCCTCTGTTACCATGTTATATTTTATCCCATATCAAGTAGCAAGATGATATTATTTACTTATAAATAATACAGGAGTAATCTGGAGGTTTCCCCTAATTAATGACATGTAAGATGAAAACCTAAATAGGTCAGTTAAAATGTTCATATAGTTCTCTCTATATATAAATTGCATCCCTCAAGATCCATCTGAAATACCCGCTCTGTGAAGACTTTGCAAATTTCAAAGCATCCTCATCAAAATAGGGAGGGAGGTTTCTTCCCTGAACCTGAACCTCAGTGAAGGCATCCAAACCTATCCTGTCGCATGTAGTTTGTAGAATGCCACATTTAGGACACATATCAGTAACAGACACTGGGATCCTACAGCCCAGAGGGTCAAAGTTGCGCCTGACCTATCTATCACTTTGCAGCTACTAGCATAGGACTTGAATATTGTAGGAGCTCAATCTTTTCTAAATAAAGCAAAGAATCTTAAATTTGTGAGTTAGCATTAGATACAATTGTTTACTTTTTATGTAACACCCGGTAATGATGAAGTCTCAAATTCTTGAGAAACTTTAATGGATTATTTACTGAATAAAATATGGAGAATTTTATGAGTTTTTTAAATCAGTGTTCAAGTAAAGATAAAGTTATATGCCTGAGGAAAACGTTATTGAGGAGCTTCTTAAAAGCTTTGTCTCCTCCTTAGATCTCCCAGAATTCTCATGACAATGAAACGTGCTCTCCACTAGTACCATTAGAGTTAATAGAACACTGCACTGGGATTGATGTCACAAGTACATTCTAAACTGCCCTAGTTCCGGTTATGTTAGAAATGAGAAACGACTTCATAGAACATTGTGGACTAAAAAGTAAAATTCAAAAGATTACTGTAGCCCTAACCAGTTTGGCTCAGTGGATAGAGCGTCGGCCTGCAGACGGAAGGGTCCCAGGTTCGATTCCGGTCAAGGGCATGTATCTTGGTTGCGGGCACATTCCCAGCAGGGGGTGTGCAGGAGGCGGCTGATCGATGTTTCTCTCTCATCAATGTTTCTAACTCTCTATCCCTCTCCCTTCCTCTCTGTAAAAAATCAATAAAGTATATTTTAAAAAAAAAGATTACTGTACTCAGTGAAGTGTGAATTATATTATCATCCCGTTCCTGAACTGACTCTTGCTTATGGCATGTTATATATCCAAAATGTTGGTATTCATGAGACTGTAACTGGTAACTCATGCATGAATTGTTTGCATCAAGTACAAGGACAAAAGCATTTTCACTGTCTTTTGCTCACACAGGCAGTACATCAAGCAAATCACTGGGTTATCAGCATTGCTCCAAATTATTCATATGTGTATGAAATAATTTTTTTATTATTCTGAACATTTTACAAACATTTAATTCTGCATAGTAAAAAAAAAATGAATGTTTTCAAATTATTCTTATTTTTTTAATCATATTCTCTCATTCTGACCATTCTGAAAAAAAGCAATTGTCTTTCCTACTTCAATTAGTCCCACAGGACTCATTTCGCCAAAGAAAATTCCCAAATAATTTAAACTTATGTCAAATAGAAACAAAGACCAATTATTGGAACAAGAGCCAAACCTATGATATAACATTTTCTTTTGCTCTTAGATACCTCTTTATTAAGTGAATTGTCCTTTTTGTGAAGTCTCCGTCTAATCTAGCCTCTAAATCTATTTAGAAAGAAGCTTGGGATTTTAGCTCAATGAATGGACTGATTAGATGTTACATAGTGTAATGGAAACTATTACAACCAGGGCCTCTGAAAACAATGAGTATACCTTTGTAAGGATGTCTTACTTTGTAATAGAGGCAAGGATGCTACTGCTGTGAAAGGAAAAAATGGCATTCCACTCTCTCTTCGACCAACCAAAAACATAAGAAGTAATTGTTGGCAGAGAGCAGAGCTAACCTCACCCAAGACATCACCACTGAATGTTTTCCCCAAACTATGAGTGTGTATAGTGTCATAGGACAGAAGGAAAGTTGGACTTGCCTCACCCAAATCATAAAGTAGATTTATCCTTTAAGGCCAGAAAGTTCCTTTACATTCCATACTGAGGAGCGTCTGCCACCTGTTGTTCGTGTAGAAGACTACAGCAGTTGGACATACAGCCCTGCCCCTCCACAAGCTAACTCATTCAGCAAGTATTCAAAGAGGACCCGAACCATCCCAATGGCCCTCCACATTCCTCTCAAGTCTCTTCCCTCTTATTAAAAATAGAAAATATTTGAGATTATGAATCTTTGTGAATTACTTTAACTATAATAAACATCTTTCTAAATGTGAAAAAAAAGAAGTAATGGTGAATAAAAGGAAGAAAGGACTACATGAAAGAAGGGTTCTGTCACCTTGATAGAGTTACATAGTCTTCACATAGGGTTAAGACTGTTAAATATGTTGCTTGTTAAGAAACTGAAGTCTAGAATGGATACGCTTGTTTAATTTTAGACTTCTCTAGGTATTATTATTTTTATTGATTTCAGAGAGGAAGGGCAAGGAAGAGATAGAAACATCAATGATGAGAGAAAATCATTGATCCAGCTGCTCTCTGCACACACCACATTGGGGATCAAGCCCGCAACCCAGGCATGTGCCCTCACCTGGAATCGAACTGTGACCTCCTGGTTCATAGGTCGATGCTCAACCACTGAGCCACACTGGCTGGACTCTAGGTATTATTTTAACACATCTTGGAAAAGGTGACTATAAATCCTAACTCAACTGTGTTAAAAAACAAAACAAAACATCAAATTTACAAGTCACTACTGCGGGAACCATGAGTAGTCACATCTCTGTTCAAGTTCTCGTTGTTTCTCCTACTGCCAAATGGAAGGGCACAACATAAGCAAGACATTCTAGGCCAAAAAGTAGTCCTCTCTAGGAAACAAAGCTAAAGAGGGGGGAAATGAAGTTTCCAAAGGGCATCTGATTAAAGAAAAGAATCCAGGCAGACGGAAGCACAGAGACGAACATAATGGCTATTTTGGTCCAGTGCGTACTGGCCACGGGAGAAAAGGGGTTTACATTGTCACTCTTACTCCTATCTGACAAAGTCTAAAGGTTTCTAGGTCACCATGTACCCAGTTTTATCAGAGTGACTTTTAGATGTCACATAACTATATAATTTATCTTCTGGCTGAAGTTAATCAAATAAACTAGGAGTTCTTTGAGGGCCAGGTTGACCCTGACCTGCACTTATTCATTCTTCATAGCTTTTTCAATGAGGAAACTATTTCCGTCTTAGGCAGTCTTAAAAATAACAAGGAGAATTTTCACAAGAATCTATACATGAGGTGGGGGGAAAATAACCATTTTCAGGTAACTTTTCTTTCCAACACATGATTACACTCTTTATGTTTTGATGTTAGACTTTCAGGCTGGCCAGCACTTATAGGGAAAAGAAAAGAAAGGCTACAAAGACTGGTCAAAATGCCACTGATTGGGATGGAAAAATACTGTGGGGAAAAAAATTGATGAAACAAACACATCTTGATAAAGGTTTTAGGGATATCCACCTTGTCCTGAGTGTCAAGATGGAGAGGAAGCACCTCACCAGACTATAGCAAATGATGATATCTGGAAAAATCATTCTCCGCATAATCAAACAAAACAAAAAATGATGGATGACTTAACAAACAAGTTCCTTCTTTTTTGGTGTCATTTATACATTATTAATGATTCATTCTAAAATTGCTGAGTTTAAGATAAATACCACTTAGATTAAATTATGTGAACTATAATGTATTTGATTTTAATTATCGACTCATTTATCATGGTTTGTGGTTAATTTCCTAAAACCTCATTTAGGCATGATCAGAAATGTTTAATTATTCATACATAAATTGTGTATTTTATAAACTTTTATCAATGTTATCCATGCACACATTCAAACAGTTCTACAAAGTTCAAGCACTTTTTTCAAGGACTCAATTAGCTCTACATGACTTGCCAAGGAAAACATAGCTTCCTTAGACCCCTCACCTCCACCTTACCCTCCAGGCAAGAATTTTAATTCTTTTGGGTGTTCACCCCTGCATAAAGTATTTAGACTGCCACACCCTAACTTTTCAACGTTAGGCATAATCTATGCATTTGTACTGTCAAAGCTGCAGGTCACTTCTTTTCCTTCGCCTCTATGTACTCCATAGGCACAGTTCTTATTTCCCTTTCTCTTTAATATTGTAGATTATCGTTGTGAGTTGGGTTATCAGATCATATAGAAATAGAACAAAAAGCTGATTAGGAGTTTTGCACAAAACTGGAGCTTTGGGCCCTAACCAGTTTGGCTCAGTGGATAGAGTGTCGGTCTGCGGACTGAAGGTTCCCCGGTTCGATTCTGGTCAAGGGCATGTACCTCGGTTCTGGGCACATACCCAGTAGGGAGTGTGCAGGAGGCAGCTGATCAATGTTTCTCTCTCATCGATGTTTCTAACTCTCTATCCCTCTCCCTTCCTCTCTATAAAAAAATCAATAAGATATATTTTTTAAAAAATAGAGCTTTCATTTGTGGATTTCACTCAGATCTGTGTGGTGGTGGAGGTAGATCTTGAAGGGAATCAGAAGACAGCTACCTCGCAGGAGACCATAGTAATTTCTACAGGCAGGGAGACAGCTCTCTAAGACTGCAGAGAACAGGATGCTTCTACTGGCAAAGGAGGCTTGGCAGCATTTCGGGTTTGATTTTCTCAGCTTTGTCAGAATCTGCTCGGATTTTATTATCTCAATTTTTCAGGATCCATCTTTCACAATTAATGTCTTAAATGTAACTTAAGAAATCCAAAAATGCTCAGCCTGACAACATTTCTTTATTTTCTGTGGGAATGCATTCATGAAGGTACAGTATAGAACTGTATCATCAGCTATTATCGAATACTGATGTAAGAAAAAGACACTAAAAGTTCTCTATATTTGTATAACTACATAAGTAGTACCGATTTTGTCTTTCATTGTGCTCATATCAAAACAAACATGATAAATTCAGTGTCATAAAAATGAGATTATTCTCTTAAGAAAGTCAATGTTTCCCCTTACTAGATTATAATAGCTTTTTTCTTAATCTGGGTTTCCTTTTTATATCTGTCTCCAGCCAATGCAGGACTCTTATTCTTTTATCAGAATTGCAATGGTTCTGTGGTTTTATTGCATTTGTCTTTTCTTATTGTATTAGAGCACTTTGCTCAGATCATCACTGTAGTATTGACTACATATATTATTGCTAATTGCTGGCCTGCCCTAGGCAGTGAACTTCTTGGGTGCAGAGAACACAGGATATCCACTTTGACATACCGCTATGCCAGGCACATAGAAGATGCTAACACGTTTTTATTGATTTGCACCATTGAATTATTTACAAGCTACCTCAAATCCTTTTTAGTAGCAGGCAAAGTAAAACATAAATAACAATTCAAGTAAGATATCACAAAGTGTGTTTGGACCTCTTGACATTAGAATAAAATATTTTACTGTTATTCTTCTAGGAAAAGATAACTTCTATGCTATTTTTATAAATAAGAATGTCAAAAAAAATACTAAAAGTTGTCAGTACTGATTATTTCTCTCATCACAATGTGCTGAAAATCTCTGATGTATAAATCACTATTTTTAAGCACTGGAGAAAAATGCTGAATATAACAGAAGTGTAAAGAATAGTAAGAAAATATAATTTATCATATCAGGTTTCCATTAATGGAATCCAACTTTCTTATACTTCTTAAGAGTATGATAATTAGAAAAATGGTAACAAATACAGCAATGTCCTTAGTCTGTCCTTTAATAGAATATCTGTAAGCACCAAAAGGAAACCTTGAAATAAGTGTCATTTAGGTAAATACAGGTGTAAGTGGAAGAAAAGCACAAATCTATTTCCTATAATGTTCCTTTAAAACAAACTCATTTTGAGAGTAAGAGGCCTATGGAACAAAAGCTAAAGTTATCATGGGGTCTTAAGTGCTGGGTTGTGTAATAAGCTTTTATTCAGATAGCAGGTTTCCTTAAAAATACATATTTGTATTGATTTCAGAGAAGTAGGGAGAGGGATAGATAGAAGCATAAATGATGAGAGGGAATCATTGTTTATCTGCCTCCTTCACACCCCTAACTGGGATGGAGCCCACAACCCAGGCATGTGCCCTTGACTGGAATCGAACCCCCGAGCTGACGCTCTATCCACTGAGCCAAACTAGTTAGGGCCAGACACCAGGTTTGACTTAACTCTAGTAAGTTGTAGAAAAGTAATAGAGAATTCAGGATTCCAGGGTTCCAGTCCATAGCCCCTCTGAGACCTCAGGAGAGCCACCCTTTCTTGGTATTTCATTCGAAGCTCTAGGTAGAGTAGAAGTGACATAGTAAGTACTAATATTTGCTAATACTTATTAATATTTTTTCTTTCTCTACCTTACTAAATATAACTAAATGATTATTCCCCATATATACTCCCCTATATAGGAAGTATGGATTCTATAAGCTAGTAAACAAATTTATACTGAAAATAAAATAAAAACTATAATTTCAGTTGTTTAATGGTTAGTATTATTCATAAGGGCAAATTTGATGTCAAACTAATATTCTTTCTTATTTCAAAGCAATGGAAAATAGGTGGGGAATGCTTGGCAGATAGTCAGCAGAAGTTTTCACAGTTCTGGAGGCTGGCATGGAGATCAATGCCCTGGCAGATCTGGTGTCTGGTGAGAGCCCACTTCCTGTTCCATAGAGGTCACAAGGGCTCTGACCTCATGACCTAATCACCTCCCAAAGGCCCCATCTCCAAATACCGTCACACCGGAGATTAGATCCCAATATCTGAATTTTGGAGAAACAGAAATATTCCGTCTATAGCAGTCTCCCTGGTGTATGGTAGGGTAAGGTGGGGATATAAAGATCTATAAAACCCATCACACTTGGTTATTACTGTTTACCACTGGGGCTGCATTTTCCAACCTTCATTCTGTCAACGTTTTCCATAGTTCTTGGTATTTTGAAGCCAAATATTTTATGAAGTTTAATTTGTATCAAGTTGTTAATCACCCTGATTATCATCTAACCAGTCAGTGCTATCTAATGCTTATAAATAAAAGGTGGTCTTTTATGACTCTTACCTTTTAAATTCATTTTAATATAACATTTTAAAACAGAAATATAGTATACAGTATTTTCTAATAATTGGAAATGTGTACTTTAAAAGTAAATGTATACTCAAAATTCAGAAAGAAAGAAGGAATATATTTTGGCAGATTATCAGATGTTCCCATCTATTTTGTATAATGTCTACAGATAATATTTTTATTTATTTACCTATTTATTATTTTCCAATTCTTTCTTTTTAAGTTATGTGATTTTAGTGAGCACATGAAAAAATAGTAATTAAGCCCTGACCGGTTTGGCTCAGTGGATAGAGCATCGGCCTGCGGACTAAAGGGTCCCAGGATCGATTCCAGTCAAGGGCATGTACTTTGGTTGTGGGCACATCCCCAGTGGGGGGTGTGCAGGAGGCAGCTGATCAATGTTTCTCTCCCATCGATGTTTCTAACTCTCTATCCCTCTCCCTTCCTCTCTGTAAAAAATCAATAAAATATTTTTTTTAAAGTAATTAAAATTATTTAACGAATGTGGTTTGATATTACATTACTAGAGGCCCGGTGCACAAAATTTGTGCACTCGGGATGGGGAGGGTTCCTCAGTCTGGCCTCCATCCTCTCGCAGTCTGGGAGCCCTTAGGGGATGTCCGACTGAAGGCTTAGGCCCGCGCCTGCTAAGCCGTCAGTCGGACATCCTTAGTGCTGCCATGGAGGCAAGAGAGGTTCCTGCCACTGCCACTGTACTTGCCAGCCGTGAGCCCGGCTTCTGGTGCACTGACCACCAGGAGGCAGCTCCTTCATTGAGTGTCTGCCCCCTGGTGGTCAGTGCACGTCATAGCAACCAGTCATTCTGCTGTTTGGTCGACTTGCATATTAGCCTTTATTATATAGGATAATCATAAAAGAAAAATTAGGCTAATAGCGTATTTGGGGACTTTAAAATTATTTCTTTTTCAATTCTGATGATAACTGAGGTTTGAGTTAATTCAAGTTAGGTTATCTCATGATAATACACATAGATCTCACTGATGCTTGCATTATTCAATCTGCTTGAATACATCTGTCACTTTTAATAAATGCTCAAAATTTCAACATCATCAATTATTTCCACCTCAAAGTGTTTTGCCCTATAAGAATTATTAAATCAGTAGTCACAGAACAAAAGATTATACTAAGCACATTTTGAGTAAATTTAAAGAACAGTTGGTATAGCATTTAAAATACAAGATAAACTTGGTATAAAATGCAAACTAAAGAAATAAATGAAAAATAGACATTGCCTCTCCTAACTTGACACATATTGTTTATGTGTAAACATGCAAAAGGGAAATACCCATATGAAAGCCAGTTACATAATGTTAAATCACATTTAAAATATAATTTTATGCCTGATATGTTTATTTATCTTATAGTCTTATTAAAAAAACTATCTTAAGATGTTTGAAGTATGTTGAAGTATTTTGAAAAAGGAATAAGAAGAATAACTCTCTCCATACCCTGTATTTGATGAAAGATATATAACCCTAAATAGAATTGTTATCTGGGGATAGATACATTATCATTTTCTTCTTATGACTCATTTCTACGTCATATGTAGCCTTACTTCATTTTTGTTCCTTTTCATCTAAGATAGCAATCATAGCTCCAGGAGTTGAGAGCAACAAACCAATTGTCCCTATAAAGGTCAGTCTTAGTCATAGATAAGGCGGTGGACATCTGGGGGGGTATGACTTCAGAAGCACAAGCAGAGTTCCGGTTCCTAAAATACCTTCTCCTCCATCCTCAAATTCATTCTACAGGATATATTCTTTTACTTCTGTTAGGGCAGTGGTCAGCAAACTGCGGCTCGCGAGCCACATGCGGCTCTTTGGCCCCTTGAGTGTGGCTCTTCCACAAAATACCATGGCCTGGGCGAGTCTATTTTGAAGAAGTGGCATTAGAAGAAGTTTAAAAAATTTGGCTCTCAAAAGAAATTTCAATCGTTGTACTGTTGATATTTGGCTTTGTTGACTAATGAGTTTGCCAACCACTGAGTTAGGGATAAGACCAAGAATATGAGCTCTTCAAACACATGCCACTTTGACTTAAATTTACAATGAAGACTACTATCCAAGTAAACCCTTCTAGCTGGAAGGGTTTTATAATAGAAAGATAAAGGGATTAAGATACAAGGTTCCTAAGTATCCAACACGGGTGGAGTTAAAGGGAAGGGAACAGTCTCATGAGTCAGATACACCTGTACTTACCTAACTTCTGTAAGTCCCAAGGTAAGCATTTGTAAAACAAGATTCAAAAAAGTATCAATTAGGGGACAGAGATTGAAGGGAAGAAGGGAGTTATATGGGTCAAATGAGTTGGTACAACCTAAGATGTTAGCTTAGAGTCTAACACAGAGAGAGTACTCAGTGATGGTAGTTACCATAATAATCTCTTAAAATAGATAGAAAATTTTCCGTCACAGAGAAATCAGGTGTGCATGGCTGTATGCCTGGAAAGGTCATGAAGGAAAGTTAATCAGGTCACAGTGCATCGCAGACTACATCCTGCTGCAAGACTCTGGTCTCATGGTTGTTCAACCAGTCATTCACCTACTGATAAGGCTGTTCACAGAGGCAGTGTGCAACTATTCCGGGGAGAAAGAGAAAGGCATTTTGCTCTGACACCTCATGGAAACCTGCAGAAGGTTTTATTCTCACGGCAATTCAATTCATAAAAGTTATACGTGGTATAAAATATCACACCAATTATGCTGGATTTTTATACAGTGATGCTTTTGTTAATGCATCTGCAGGAATAAAGCTTTTAATTAAATAAATCATAAACTCTGGTTAGAATATGGGGGAGTAAGTCTTCAGACAACATAGAAACAGGATAGAAAAAATAATGCACTCTTAGAGATGCCAGTTCATGTGGAACTGAGTACAGAAGCCCCTCAGAGATCCTCTATGGGGGTAATAACCATGAGATAAACTGTGACATGTAGGAAACAGGCTGGAGAGAGATTACAGGAAAATGTCCAAACAATAAGGAATTAGACAATTAGGCATCTTCAGCTAAGTCCATTAAAAAGGAACCCTACTTCCCAAGAGTAGAAAAGTGTGAATCATGCTCTCACAGCTTAATACCCAACAAAATAATCACAAGCACCCCTTTGAAAATAATTTGGTTTCTCTAGAAGGTTTTCCTTACCCGGAAGGAACTGTTGGTTAAGGAAAAAGACTATGTATTTCAGTTAACAAGTTATTGTTTAGGTGAAGTAAAAATATTCACACTCAACCTATCTCAAGGAAACTGAAATCTATCAAAGGAAAGCAAACCAGAGTTTGCCTTTAGTTGAGTTCTGAGTCCCTAGACCCAGTATGCACATCTAAGTTAGCTTCGACCAAGTGAAAAATAAATTATTGCTATGTTTAGAAAGCCTACATAACGAAGCCAAAACAGACAGAAAAAGTCTGTGCCGTGTCTCACTCCCGTCCTCAGCCCAAATTCCAAACCCAAGTCTTGGAATTACCTCTTGCCTCCATAAATAAACAGGAGGGGGGGAAAACAAGAGAAAGTTTTCACTGAGAAAGAATTGTAGTTTACATAGGATTTTTGGTGAACTCTAACGTAAGCAAGACTATGGTAATTATTTGATAGCTAACTTTTGGCTATATTTCCCTTGGGTACAACTTAATTTGATCATATGATACCTTACATACGTGTTTTCATTGGATTTTGGTTTCTTGGCCATCAGATTCTAAAGGCAGGCATTTCAGAGTCTCTTTATTGTCCTTATCACCCAGCCTTTCCTGTACAGTTCAGGTCCCTCTACTTGTGTCCTGTACTTATCTAAAATTAAGGAGAGAGATCCTTAAGAACAATATGGCAGGGACTTACTTTAAAAGAGCTATCCCTCCATGTGAAGGGGCAAGAAAACCGCTTAGCAGATCAGAGATGTGGCAGGAAAGCTTTTCCATGCTTGGGTCTTGCGGCATAAGGGGAACCAAAACAACAAAGTAAATTTTTTTTTTTTTTTATGTCACTCAAAACCCTAGTCCTGAATATGAATGAAAGGACAGCAGGAATTTAAACTGTTGTAGGGGTAGGAATCCAAGGTGAAAAATGTCACCTAAACCTGGTGCAAATAAAGCAAACCTCTGGGCACTTAGCAGAAGTCAATGCAAAAGGGCTCTAAAGAAACTTTTCAAGACGAGTTCATAGGAGTTACACATAAAAAAAAAAAAATGCAATCTCAGCCACATATTAATTCACACTCAAAAATGGCATACTGTAATAAAGAAATTATAAACTCCATGCTGAAGTAAAAAAATAAATACTATAAAGGAAGTACTTACATTTAGAGCAGGAATACCTAAAGTGGAATGCCATAAAAAGGTCACCAGTAATGAGATAGAACTAGATATGTCAGACAAATGTTAATAAAGGAAATCTAGCTTATCAGTTGCTAGGGCTGTCAGAACAATATACCACAGACTGGGTAGCCTAAAATATAGAAACTAATTTTCTCACAGTTCTGGAGACTAGACGTCCAAGGTCAAGGTGTTTTCAGCTGTGGTGTCCTCTGAGGATTCTCTCCTTGGCTTGAAGATGTGTGTCTTCTTGCTCCTTCGTCACATGATTGTCTCCCTGTGCACGCACATCCCTGAGGTCCCCTCCTCTTCCTATATAGAAAACAGTCATCTTAGATTAGAGCTCCATCCTAATGGCCTCACTTTTAGCTTAATTGTCTCTTTATAGAATTTATCTTTAAATATGGTTCTGAGGTACTGGGTCTTGGGACTTCAGTATATGAATTTCGGGGCAACACAACCCAGCCCATAGCATCTGGTACAGCTAAACTTCCATCAGATAATATGGTATTTAATATAAAAATGCACTAATAGGAATTGCCCAGCCTGGTTGAGCATCGACCTATGAACCAGGAGGTCACGGTTCGATTCCTGGTCAGGGCACATACTTGGGTTACGGGCTCCATCCCTAGTGTGGGGAGTGCAGAAGGCAGTTGAACAATGATTCTCTCTCATCATTGATGTTTCTATCTCTCTCTTTCTCCCTTCCTCTCTGAAATCAATAATAGGTATGAATGCACTAATAGGTATGAGTTCACTACACTGATAGAAGAGATGATTCTCAAGGAAGTTCCAAAAGCCCTGACACTGTATACACAAAACAACTTAGCCTCAAAACCTAGAAATCAAATATTATAAAGAAATGGACATATTCCTAATCTAAACAAGGGGTGTCAATGGACTTATATGAGAACTGACAGACCAAAGAATCAAAAATGAGTAAGGATTTAGAAGGTTTGGATAATACAATTAACAGGCATGGATATAAGTCTATACCTAACAATTGCAGAATACACATAGTTTGAAATCAAACACTAAACATTTATAAAATTAGACTACATACCGGTCCCCAAAGAAAATCTCAGAAAATCAATATCATATTATGGGTGAGGGAAAAAAGCCACAAGCTAACCTAATTCAGGGAAGGCCTGCATGGCGGTTTTGCAAACTCAAAGACCTAAAGTAACTACAAAGGATGGTCTGAAAAATTAAAAATTAAAAATTTAACTAAAAGCAGTTTATAGTAGGTAGTCATTTCCTAGGCCAGTATTTTCCCTGACAAAGATCAACTTCTGATCTTTACCCAGACTACAGTCTTTCTGCATCTAAAATAACACCCCTGTGAAATGTCTGGGTAACTTCTAACTTCCCTTTTTCAGGACCCCTCAGGCTCAACGAATGGGACCAGAGTGGAGACCACAAATTCCCTCATTGTTATTGTTATCATGTTCATTGTCGCCTGTTAACTATCCTGTATCCCCCTATGTAAAAGAAGCATGTGTCCATCATTTCACTTTTTATCCAATCCATTACCTTGAGGTTTTGCTTCCCGGCAATTGTCGACAGTTTGGCTCAAATAAACTCTCAAAAATTCTTTACAGGTTTGAATGATTTTTTTTTTTTACATTAACAATATTTACTACCTTCTCACTGTATTTTCCACAGTTAAATAAAGTTAAAAATCTAGAGCAAAACGGTGCACCTAAAATTCTACTTATTTAGAAATTTGAGTTAATTTATAAATAATTTTTGGATCCAAAATAAAGAGTAATGGGAATAATAAAAACATTTGTAATAACAGTGAAAATAATGCATATTAAAACTTGTGGCCTACAGCTGATGCAGTATTGAGAAAGAAATGCATTGCCCTAATTGTAAATGTTTAAAAAAAAAAACATTGAAAATTATTTATTAATTTCTTTACCCCCAAAAGAATAGAACCAGACAGTGGCAGGAATACAAAGACCAAAAAGGAAGAAAACTGTAAAACAGGGTCAGAAATTAATAATATAGAAAGCAAAGGGAAGCTCCCCAAAAAGTTAAAAGCTAAAATTACCATCTAAACACGGAAGAGAACTATAGATAAAGCTCGAAAGAATTAAAAGGACATGTTACCTACTGGTGAGATGATGAGACCTCGGTTCTTGTCTTCTTGGAGGCAAGATTTCAATCAAGAGACAAAGTGCAGCAAAGTAAGAATTTATTGGCCACAGCGAAGATATACTTCGGACAGTAACACAAGGAAGGGGAGCCTGGGCTGGGCTGCCTTAGCTCACTGGAAAGTCAGAGGAAAGGGGGCGTGGAGACAGGTTCAGGCAGTTAGGCCCGGGTGCGCTGCGCTGCCCACTGCTCCCCTGGTTACAAGTCTCATGGGGTTCCGCAGAGGGAAGAAGGGGGAAGAGAATGGCCCAGGGCGTGCTCTCCTGGGGGAGAGCCCCTGCTGGGTCCTTTGTCCTGAGCGTACTGATTTCTCTCTTGCAGTTGGAAATCTTAGGGTAGGTGTAGGGAAGGCTCGCGGTAGAATGACTATATATCATCTTTCCAGGTGTGCTCTTTCAGGTCATGGTCTCCACTGATTGGTCAGCGCCAGGGCAGGGGGTCATTAGTCAATGCAGCTGGTCCTGAGGCAGCCACAGCAGCACCTGTCTGGTTTTGCTGCCATTCGGGGGACTGGGGCTGAAATACAACTGAGGCCTACATGTTATCTTTAGGGAAGAAAAGGTCAGGGGGTCCAAATGGCATGATCAGCCAGGGAGGAAAGGTTACCCTGGGGGCAAGGTCCTTGCTTTCCCAGTTTTGTCCCTTACTAGGCATCTGGGCTATCTGCCTGGTGAGTTCCTGTACCTGGCCCATTGAGCTTGCTCTGCTCCTGTCTGTCTAACTGCCGATAACATTAATTTTAATGATAAATTTAAAAAAAAATGAAATACAGCCTGACCAGTGTGGCTCAGTTGCTTGAGCATCATTCCATGCACCAGGTGGCCAGTTTGATTCCCAGTCAGGGCACATGCCCAGGTTTCAGGTTCGATCCCCAGTAGGGGGTGTCTAGGAGGCAGCCAATCGATGTTTCTCTCTCATTGATGTTTCTATGTCTATCTCCCTCTCCTTTCCTCTGTCTCTCTAAAAAAAAAAAAAAAAAAAAAAAAAAAAATCAATGAAAACATATTTAAAAAAATGAAATACATAAAAAATTGGTTTAAAAATAGCCTAACCAGTTTGGCTTAATGGATAGAGAGTCAACCTGCAGACTGAAGGGCCCCAGGTTCAATTCTGGTCAAGGGCATGTACCTTGGTTGCAGGCACATCCCCAGTAGGTAGTGTGCAAGAGACAGCTGATCAATGTTTCTCTCTCATGGATGTTTCTAACTCTCTATCCCTCTCCCTTTCTCTCTGTAAAAAAATCAATAAAATATATATGTATATTTTAAAAGTGTTCTCTGATTAAAAAAAATAAAATAAGACAAATATATAGTTTAACTATAATATATATATATGTAAATGTATATGTATACATACATATAATGTAAATGTACATGTAATGCATATAACACTATTGAAGCCAAATCTGAGCTCAGATATCTACTTACCAGGACTTGGATGCAGGTAAAGGTGGACTCATGGTTTAAATATGCTCACCCACTGAAAACAACCACAAAAAGTGAAAAAAAAATTTAACTTTGCTTACAGAAATAACAAGGCAGAATTGTCCCTTTAGACTTTACTTACAAAAAATAAGTTCAAAGGTAAAATTATTAAGGATTTTAAGAGGGTGTGAGCAGAGCATTAAGCCATTCTAGACCTGCTGAGCACAGAGCACAGTGTGACTACACAGGTCAGCACTCACGAAACGGGCCCTGACTAGGTCATTCCCGAGGCTACCCGTGAATTGAAACTCCTTGAAGATGGGATAGCTTTTTCCTAAGGTTTTTGTGTCTCAGGAGCTTCCAGCACATAATCAGATTTAGTTTTTATAAAAATCGCTCTCACAGGGGAGTCCAGGTAAGAAGTTCTTGAAGTAGTTTTGCTATTAGTGAAAATACTCATTCTCCACTCGTGTCTCTCTGAGCATCGTGAAAAATTGGTCACTTGAAAATGCTTTGTTTATCAATCCTCAGAGATCCAATTTCCATGGAATATATTTAACTGGCAAAAAAATTCAGTATATGCCTTTGCTTATATTTGGTGTTCCCTTTTCTTATGAATAGTGAATCATAAGATTGGAATCTTGACAGTGAATTCCATAATATACTGACACCATCTTCCACAAAAATAAACCAGGAATATATATTTAAACAGAACAGAAATTATGCTTCAAAAATGCTTTTTGATGCTAATGACTTAAACTATTGTTACTGAGGACATCCTTCAATTTGGCTACATTTCCAAATAGCTTCAATAATCGCTAAAACACTGCCAAAGCCCTTTGAGTTTCCATGAACTCATTGCCTCTAATAGTATGCAAAAGGGAGAGAGAAAGAGGACATGGGCACAGCTGTCTTCACAAACAAGAACAAAATGGTTTTCAGAGAATAAAGCCCCTGTTTGTGGAAGCAAATGTGAAACAGAAGGTGAGAGCCAGTGTTTTCCCGGCAAACACCCTGGAGCAGCCCACGGTGTCGTTCTGTTTCCTTCTCTTCTCTTTAGGACGAAGGGAAAGAGTCCTCAGGTGAACAGGGAGCTAAGGCTGCTGTTTCATTCAATTAGATTTTGAAGTAAAGACAAACACTAGAGATATAGAATCTATGATTCTAAGAATCATAGAGACTTAAAAAGAAAGAAACACTTTGATGTTGGGTTTAAACTTGAGGTGATTTCAGAGATAATCTACTTCAAATGTTCTATATTGCATATGAGTTAACTTCAAGGCACAAGTGACTTGCCCAAAGTTAGTAAGCATGTTCATATTTTAAAAAGAACAAGTCCAGCCCTAGCTGGTTTGGTTCAGTGGCTAGAGCATCTGCCTGCAGACTGAAGGATCCTGGGTTTGATTCCAGTCAAGGGCACATGCCAGGGTTTTGGGCTTGATCCCCAGGAAGGGGGGGGGGGGGGGAGTACAGGAGACAGCCAATCAATGATTTTCTCTTATCATTGATTTTTTCTCTCTTCCTCTCTGAAATCAATAAAAATATATTTTAAAGAAAGAACAAATCCAATTTTGCAAATGAAAAATGTGTAGATAATTTAATGAAATAAATTACTATTATTATTCCTAGTTTATAACAATTTTTAAATATACGTTTTTATTGATTTTAGTGAGAGAGGAAGGGAAAAGGAGAGTGAGAGAAACATCAACCAGCTGCCTCCTGCATGCCCCCTACTGAGGATTGAGCGTGGAATAGAACCTGCAGTCTCTGGGTGCATGGGACAACACTCAACTCACTGAGTCACACGGGCCAGGGCTATAACAATTTTTAATAGTACTGGTTTATACAGATATGGTTAAAAGTAATACCCAGTTATTCCATTACTATTACTCTGTGTTAAAATTTTCAAAAGTATTTGCAAAGACAAATATCTGTTTATATTATAACAAATTATTACTGTGCCTACAAACTTTTAAAAGATATAAGAAAATACTATAATTTTTATAAAAACTATTCACACTTAACAATGTTTCATGTTATATATGTATTAAGTACTACTAAAGTGAATCTATAGATACCATATATAACATATATATGCAAAATGTGTGTAAATATGTATTATTTGTGATAATAAAAGCATAATATGCTAATTAGACCAGACGTCCTTCCGGACAACCTTCGGACAAAGCCAGGGCTGTGAGAGAAGCCCGGGTCCTGGGTGCCAGCAGCCGGGAGAAGGAAGGCCTACTCTTGCACAAATTTTGTGCATCAGGCCTCTAGTATAGTATACTAGGCAGTATAGTTCCTTGTAACTAAAACTTATTAATATCACTGCAAATTTCCTTGCCTTTTCATAGGCAGAAAAGACAGGAGACATCTGTCACAGAGAAGGACAGTTCCATAAATTTTCACTTGGCTATCCACCTCCACGTTGGATTTAAGAAACACATTTTGGTGATTCATAGATATAGCATAAAGACAATATCGACAATGAAATAGACCCATAAATAAAAGGAAATCAAACCTTTCATACAAGTAATCCATGTAAGAAATCATTTTGTAAAATTAGAGAAACTTGTTCTAAATTGACATGGTACTTGCAAGTCCCTAAAAGGAAAAAATAAATGTTTGTAGTCTTCATTTTTTAACACACACAGAGTTCCTCCTCACCCCTCAAAAACATGTATTTGTAGTTTCATAGTGCCTAGCATTACTTTTTCCCCAGTCCCTTGCTTTCGGAACCATGTTCAATAAAAAGTGATTAACTAGTTAATGGAAATCCATCATGTATTTTCCTTAATTAACCATACTGAGGAGGAGAGCAGCACTTCTCAAACCTTAACGTGCATATAAATCACCTGGGGATCTTATTAAAATGTTGATTCTGATTCAGTAGGTCTGGGCAGAGACGCAGAGAAGGCATTTACATACTGAGTGTGAACCAGCCGTTGCGTGTTCCAAAAAGTAGATTTCAATGTAAGAAGGCTTTTGGAGTTCTTTTTTCTTTATTATTTGCTTCCATTTTAGTTATAGAAAATAGGTCGCAAAGTGCCTTAGGAAAACGTGTTAGGAATATTTGCAAGACCTGCTTGAGAGTAATTAAGTAATTATTTCCTGAATTAATGTTTTGCTAAGCACCATCCAGACGCTGGGGAAAGAGTCCTCAGAAAGCATTAGCAAAGGAATACCTTCTGTTCTCCCTACTAACAGTGTAAAACGCAGCCGGACAGTTCACTTATGAAAGTCAACCGAAAGTTCACTTTCTTCAACCCTTTAACCTTCTCAACCTTTCTCCAAGGTAACAAAAGCCCCTGGAAAGAAGACAGGTTTTTGATAGGATTTAGTTGTGTTCGTGTTTTGTTTTTTTTAAATCCTCCCCTGAGGATATTTTTCCATTGATTTTTAGAGAGAGTGGAAGAGAGAGAAAGACAGCAAGAAATATCGATGAGAGAAACGTATCGATTGGTTGCCTCCTGCAGGCACCCTGACCGTGAGCTGGGTAGGAACCTGCAACCCAGGTACATGCTCTTGACCAGAATCAAACCCGGGACCCTTAGATCAGCAGGCCAACACTCTACCCACGGAGACAAACTGGCTAGGGCAGGATTTAGGTGCAGATGAAGCAGAATCCAGTTACTTGTGTGATCCTAGGCAGCTTACCTCCACTTCCTAAGCCTCTGGTTTCTTGCCTGTAAATATAGTAAAAACCCTCTTACTTTCACTGAAGTAACACCTCCAGTGCATCAGATGCTGTTGTAGCCCTTGAGGTGGATCCATAAACAAAGAGACATAGACTTCTCCCTCCCATGTTTGTTGGGTGGAAATGTATATAAGTAGGCCTGACACACACCTGACACTCAGGAGGGTTAGTAATTAGCTGTGTTTGTAGCTTCCAACTCGGATGCTTTCCAGCCAGGTAACTCCTAGGTAAGCGGAACTGCCCTTTTCATACTTGCAAGGCGGTTCCCACTTACCAGTGTGCCCTATAGTCCGGGCACAGTTCTGAGTCTTCACCAGGGGTCTACACTCAGTCAGTCCCCATAACAAGCCTATGAGGCAGTTAGTCTCATTTTACAAGGATGAGAACACATCGGGAGGACATGAAGGAATTTCCAGGTCACAGAGCTGGTGGATAACAGAGCCGGGATCTGGATTTAGTCTCCAGAGACCCTACTCTTTAACTATAGGGCCCTGGAGTAATGAACTTAGAACCCATTTTCTTAAATTTTATTTTCATTGTTGAGAGTATAACAGATGTCCAAACAATTGCAAAAAATTCATGTGTTAAAAATGTCTGCGCCAAAGTATGTATTAGATGGGTTTGTTATGCCCTCTGGTGGAAAATCAAAGCAGGGAAAGAAAAGGACGTTAGATGCACTAGGAAGAAATTGCTGACATTCTAGGCTCTTCAAAAGTTTGCAATCTCAAGAACATGGCTGGAAAATCTCTCAGGAATAAAATGTGAGACTACTGAGGATGATTCGAGATAGTTAACATGACATCGCTCCCTCACACATTGTTTACACACAGCAAAGCTTGCAGAGTGACATTGGTGTGGAGGGATCTTTCGGTAAAATTTCAAGGGATAAATATCAGATTACAATGTTATTAGAAATAATCTTAATTAAAAAAGTTTTGCCAGCATGTCAAAAGAAAAAAAAAAAAGAAAAAAAACATGATCATGACCGATACATCTCCTAGGACAATGGAAACTAAGGAGAAAATAAACAAATGGGACTACATCAAAATAAAAAGCTTCTGCACAGCAAAAGAAACCATCAAAAAAATGACAAGAGAGCCCACTGCATGGGAAAACATATTTGCCAATGATACATCCGATAAGGGTTTAATCTCCAAAATTTATAGGGAACTCATGCAACTTAACAAAAGGAAGATAAACAATCCAATCAAAAAATGGGCAAAGGACCTAAATAGATATAAAAAAAATGCTCAAAGTCACTAATCATCAAAGAGATGCAAATCAAAACAACAATGAGGTACCATCTCACACCTGTCAGAATGGCTATCATCAACAAATTAACAAACAACAAGTGCTGGTGAGGATGTGGAGAAAAGGGAACCCTCGTGCACTGCTGGTGGGAATGCAGACTGTGAACAACAGTATGGAGTTTCCTCAAAAAATTAAAAATAGAGCTCCCATTTGACCCAGTGATCCCACTTCTAGGAATATATCCCAAGTAACTAGAAACACCAATCAGAAAGGATATATGCATCCCTATGTTCATAGCAGCACAATTGACAGCAGCTAAGATTTGGAAACAACCTAAGTGCCCATCAGCAGATGACTGGATTAGAAAACTGTGGTACATCTACACAATGGAATACTACCCTGCTGTAAAAAAGGAAGAACTATTACCATTTGCAAGAGCATAGATGAACCTGGAGAGCATTATGCTAAGTGAAATAAGCCAGTCAGGGAAAGATAAGTATCACGTGATCTCACTCATTTGTGGAATGTAATGAACAACATAAACTGAGGAACAAAAATAGATCCAGAGACATAGAAGCAGCGAACAGACCATCAAACCTCAGAGGGAAGGCAGGGGAGGGTGAGGGGTAAGAGATCAACCAAAGAACTTGTATTAATATAAGCATAACCAATGGACACAGACAATAGGGGAGTAAAGGCCTGGGCTGGGGGTTCGGGGTGGGCTGGGAGAGGTCAATGGGGGAAAAAGGGGACATTGTAATTCTTTCAACAATAAAGAATTTAAACAAACAAATAAACAAACATGATCATGAAGCTTTTGTACACCATCTTCTCTTGAATGAATTGCTAACAGATGAGGTATTCCCTTCATTGAAGTGCTAGGATGGTCAGGATTCATGAAGGTTCTTAAGACATGACCTAAGAGCTGCTTCTGCAACTCCCTACCTTTGTGGACGAAAGGAGCCACATGCCAACATGACAAGCTCAGGGGAGGCCTGCGTGGCAGTCTTGCAAACTCAGAGACCTAAAGTCACCACAAAAGATGGTCTGAAAATTAAATATTTAACTACAAACAGGTTATAGTGGGTAGTCATGTCCTAGGCTGATATTTTCCCTGACAGAGATCAACTTAGATCTTTACTGAGCCCATTTGCCTTTTGCCTCTAAGATAACATATCTGTGAGATGTCTGGGTAATTTGTAACTTCCTTTTTACTCCGGACCCCTCAGGGCACAACAAATGGCACCTGGCCATTCCCTCATTGTTATTGTTATCAAGTTCATTGTCAGCTGTTAATTACGTTAAAGTATCCTGTATCCATCTCTGTAAAAGAAGCACATGCCCATCATTTCACTTTTCACCCTATCCCAGAGGTTTCCCCGATTTGCTTTATCCCACCTCCTTAATCTATCACCAATGAATTTCATGTAACCCACCTACATCCCTTTCCTTTGATTGCTATGTACAAAGAGAGATGTAACCCTCCATTCTCTGGAGCATTATCTCAATTCATTGAGGTTCTGCTTCCCGGCATATGTCGACAGTTTGGCTCAAATAAATTCACAAAAATTCTTTACAGGTCTGAATTATTTTTTTACGTTAACACCTTCATCCTCCAATCTAAAGTCAAGGTAGAATAAGACTTTATTTCTTTGCTCATCAGAGTATACACTCAAGTAGTTTAAATCCAATGGTCCTTAAATGCAAACTGACTCGTACAACCTGATGACTGAACAGCCTCTTTTAGGAAGTTACCAACACTGATACTTTTCCGCTGCTCAGGCAGTGGAGGAGGGGTGAGGAGTACTGCCTTTTTAGCTCTCTTCTCTCTTCCCCTCAATCCCAACCTGAGAAGCACCTTGCTCCCTGGAGGCTAGGAGGGTCTCAAAAGACTTCCTGTTATTCCTGGTACTGTATTCCCTGGAGGGTGAGAAACGTGACACCTCAACTAGGCTCTTTAAGGATTCTCCTCTCTGCCCCTTATTGTGTCTTGAAGGGAGATGGTGATGGCATTAAAAGATTGCCTGCAACCAAAATGTAAATAGTTTATATCTCTACCTATTCTCCCTTAACACAATGTTGTGGCCTTAATCTTATAAAACACAAATTGAATAGAAAACAGCAATACTGTTTGATCCATTTTGATATTAAGCTTCACAAACTCAAAAATATGGTGTTATGAGAGCACCATCTTGTGGCATGTTGTTTACATTGTAGGAAAGGAGGACTATTGGCAATCAGGGTCAGATGATGAATGTAAGAAATTACGTTAATAGAGGAACTATCGTTGTTTTCTGTTATATGCAGTCTTTTTGGCAAGTCCTCAAGCTGTGTGAATGGGCATGAAAATTTCCCAGCCACAGGATACGGACATGCTCAACTCTGAGCACCAGATAACACTCCAATGTGAATCTTGACTGACCAAGCCAGGCCAAGTTAGTACATGTGTGAGTAGTCCTGGGGAAGTCCTAGTCCTAATTATTATTAACTAGTGGCCCAGTGCACAAATTCATGCACAATGAAAAGGAAATTAATTAGAAGAAATATTTTAATATCACTATTTGCCCTTTCTCTATAATAGAAGTGTCAGAAATGAAAGAAAATTATAAAATGTACATGAAAATAATATATAAATTGATTAATAAAAAACAATAACAATATGATATAACAACGAATATTTTCCATGAAATTTTTACTGTCAGAATCTTCGTTTATCATTAATTTTTTAAAATATGCTGGGTATTCTGGAAAATTTATATACTTTGGATAAACTTTGCCTTTGCTACAACATCAAGTAAATTTTCCATCAGATGGTTTTTCATTGGAGAAATTTAGTGCTAGGCAAAATTGACATGTAACAGTCATTCCACCACAACTGTGTTTGATATGAAGGCAGTTTCTACCAGTATTGGTAGTACTTGATGACTGTTCTTCAGTCATATTCTGTCGATGACATTGTTTTCTTTTGGCTTCAGAGGTACGTTGTGCCAATAGTTGGTCTTCTGATACAGTCTGTTGACGCTGTGGCTTCTTTTGGCTTCAGAGGTACATTGTGGCAATAGTTGGTATTCAGACATACTCTGTCCACAATTTTGGCATCAGAATGTAAAAAAAAACACGTGACATCATTACCCGGTGCCCACAGCCACCGTTTGTGGGCTGGGCTGGGCTGTGGGCTGCCTTTTGCGCCATGGCAGCGTTGGCTGCGATTTGGTGGGCTGTAGCTCTGGGGTGGTGGCGGGGCCTGTGTCCTACATGGGGGAAGCCGAGTGTTGCTTTGTGGGTGCTAGGTCCATGGTGCTGTTTCTCTGTGTGTGTCATGGCAGCTCCTGCATTGAGCGTCTGCCTCCTGGTGGTCATTGTACGTCATAGCAACCGGTCAGACTGTGGGAATGACACTTAGCATATTAGTCTTTAATATGTATGGATTAGTGCAGCTAATCAAAAGGTGAAAGGGAAGATTTCTACTCATCTTTCTCTTGCCCAATGCCCCAAGAAGGATGTGCCCACTTTGTATTTGTTATTTATTGTATAACAAATCAAACTTAGAGGTTTAAAACAAGAAACATTAATTATCTGTTTGGGGAGGGATCAGGAATTCTTTCAGCAGTAGTTTATGTGGGTGACTCAGTTTGTACTCAGGATGTCGGCAGAGATTATAGTTATTTGAGAGCTTGACTGGAAGACTCCTTACAAGACTCACAGACTTAGCATTTGGCTGAAAGCCTCAATTATTTTTTTGGGACTTTCCAAAGACCTAAGTTTTTCATTTGGGCCTCTCTATAGGCTGCTCCCAATAGACCAGTAGTTCTTAACCTTTCTAATGTCGCGACCCACAGGTTGAGAACCGCTAGCAGGATCGCCTAAGACCATCGGAAAACACAGATACTTACATTACGATTCATAACAGTAGCAAAATTAGTTATGAAGTAGCAATGAAAATAATTTTATGGTTGGGGGTCACCACATGAGGAACTGTATTAAAGGGTCACAGCATTAGAAAGGTGGAGAACCACTGCAATATACCTTTCCCTAGTGATTAACCTGAGAGATAGAAATCAATGTCTTCTAGAACCTAGTCTCAGAAATGACATGCCATCACTTTTTCTGTATTCTCTTACTCACATAGACCAAACCTAATGCAGCATGGGGTTTACATAAAGGTGTAAATACCGAGGCTGGGATCATTCATTGGAAGACATTTTAGAGGCTAACAGTCTGCCCTGACTCCCATAATTCACATCCCTCTCTTATGAAACTTAGACTTAGCCTCTCCCTAGACTCTTGAAAACCTCATTACATTATAGCTTCAGCTCAAAATCCAGAATCTCATCACTGAAATCTGACCCTGGTATAGGTGAGGTTTTTGAGGTATGTTCCTGAAATACAATTAAAGTATGGTTTCTTCCAAGCTAAGGACTTGTACACGAAAGGGGAAATTTATGTCTCCCAAACACCCAATTTACAATGGCTGCACGGGCAGAAGAGTGTCCTAAGTTTAGGAAGTCCAAGAGACCCACTCTTACTATTTCTATTCACCATGTTAGTTCTAGCCAGGGCAATTGTATACTTTCATCTATGTAATATGTTCAGAATAGGTAACTATAGACAGAAATTTTACTAGTGAATGCCAGCAGCCAGGGATATTAGGGAATGGAATTACAGGGATTTTTACTGGGGGTGTTTGATTAAAAAAAAAAAAAAACACACCATTTGGCACATAATAAATTCTCCATACCAAAAAAGAGGAAATGTTTTTAGACATGCAAAGGCTGAAAGACCAGCAAATCTGCATTCTAAAAAAAATTTAAAGCCCTTCTACCAGGTAAGATATATAAATAAAAGTTCACAGTATTTATTAAATGTGATAATTTTATTCATAACAGGAACAAAATTTATTTTTACATATATGTACAAGTCGTTTATTTTCTTTACATAAAAATAGAAATATTTATATATTTACAAAAACATTAAAACATACAGACTTAACAAATAAAGCAAACAGGATTTCACAAAGGACACTTGGAAATATACACACTGAAAAAGACATTAAAGAAATGTGACAAAACATTTAAATTAAGACTCCAGAGTTGCTATTTCAAAAGATATTAATTTGGTAAGGCAAATAAAATGTCTCAAATACAAATAGATGGTAAACAAAATTTAGGTAAGATTGTGTAGGTAAAATTACATGAGCTTCTTTACTAAAACATTCAATTTTATTTTACCTATAAAACAAAAATCAGATGACTATTTTTTTCTTAAAACATTTAAATTTCCTGATTTATACTGAGAACTTTGAGCTTCTTCACATTAAATTTTAAAATATTTTAAGAGGTTTGCATCCTCTACTTAGAAGGGGGGCAGAAATCCCTTGCAGGATACTCATTTCAACATTAATTTTTTAAATTAAAACCTAACTTTTCTGACTAACCTTCATGATCAGCTATAACAGATATTAATAAGATATCACAATCGTCGTAAATTCTTCTTGCTTTTCACAGTACCAGGCAGAGGACCCATTTTATAACTGGCTTTTAGAGGCTTGCCATTCAAACAGTCTTCGGTGGTATGATAATTACACAGACATCTTGTACAGTAATCAAACCCACAGCCTTCTCGTTTGCAGACTGCCCTTTGCAAATAGCAATCATATTTTGCAGGTGAATTACAGCGAATACAGGCTTTGAGGCTTTCATTCTTTTTCAAAGTCTTGGCAACCTATTAAGAAAATGCATAAACAAATTTTAGTGAAGACTGAATTGAATGTAACTTTGGAAAAACAAGAATGGCACCTCTGTACTTTCCACAATACAGGTATAAAGAATCAATGTCACACATAAGAGAACTCCTTCTTTCCCCAAAGGACCCTCGCCCTGATATTATCAATGAGTTGAGAGATAATATCAGCTGGTTCAGTAGCAATTTCCTAATGCTACTTTTAAATATGTTCTTTTCCTTCATGAATGCTACTCACACATCAATGCCTAAATTAAATAGGCACCTTTTCTGTGAAGTTTTCCTAGTATCACTCAGGAGTTGGCTGCACTTTTACCTCTAGTTTTATGTTTTCTTAAAGTGCCTATCATATTACGTATTTTTTATTTAATGTGTTATCTTTCATTCTAGATTATAAGGCTATGAAGGTTACTACATGTTTTCTTATCTATGCAGTACCTGATAAGATAGCAGATGCTCAAAAAATGCTTTGGAATAAACTTACATTATATCAGGCATCAGAGTAATAAAGAGAGAA
Source organism: Plecotus auritus (assembly GCF_963455305.1). Classification (NCBI taxonomy): domain Eukaryota; kingdom Metazoa; phylum Chordata; class Mammalia; order Chiroptera; family Vespertilionidae; genus Plecotus; species Plecotus auritus. The sequence goes on along the minus strand of NC_137775.1, from coordinate 8,339,607 downwards.
TAATTAAATTTCATTACATAAAATTTGTATTTATTGAACAACAAATGAGGTCAGTATTTTATTTCAAAACATATACTCTTTTAACTATGATTTTTAAATTAAGTTTGCAAAATTATCCATGTGGGAACTTTTGTAATACACATTACCCAGTGATGTGAAGGTTTAATAAGAGGTCCTGAATTTCTGAAAGTTGGCCCTTTTCTGCTTAGATAGCAAAGTGTTTTAAAATCAAGAGTCTCCATTTTCTTAATTAAATTTCAACATCACTAAACTGTCTAATAATGCCAAACGTATATTATTTTTATCATAGAAAGGCAACTCTGTACTTTCCCACCATATTAGTTGAGCTATGAAATGATTTCTTAATTTCTAACACTTTTGGGAATAGAATGAAGGGTACAGAAGATTAGGTCTCCATTAATAGTTCTAATTATGCTATGATTAAATTTAAAGTTCTCCCTTTCTTACTCTAAATTCTCTTAACAATAAATACCCCATTAATTGATAAACAAAAAAATTACCTCAGAGAATTCATTGTGCCAACTGTAAGTAGAATCTTTCTGATCAACTGGATCAGATAACTTGTCTCGAGCATCATTTTTGAGGGGAGTCTGGGTTGCTGATTTTTGAACAGAGGCCAATGCAGTTCTAAACATAACATATTCTCTGGTTGAAGCATGTGATGAAAACTTAATGTTCTTTTCCTAATTAAAAAAAAAAAAGTTTTAATAGGATTTCAATTTATCTACACATGCTTAAAAAAACAGCCACATAAAAGTATTCACACAAACATTTAAAGGCTAATAACTAAGTTATCGACAGAAATTACAAACCAAATTGTGAGCACTTGACATGCTTAGTCTATATAGCACTGAATACATGATTTATCAAGTTCTGCCAGAACAGTAATTCTTCCTACCAACAGCAGAGGGCAATAGTCATGCTTAAGTGTCACTCCAGTATCATGAAAAGATTCAATACCACCTTTTACATTAGAAAGTTTTCCATTAACACCAGCTTATTGATAAAGAAATTAAACTTGGAGAATGAAAGCAATACTAATCTAGAGCATCACAGCTAGTAAGCAGCACCAAAATTTGGACCTAAGTCTGCCAACTCCTCGGTCTGAAATTTTAAATATATATTGATCTTGAATTATTTCTGAAAGTAAATTAATTCTTTTCTATATTAAGAATCTTCAGTATGTCAACTTAATAAAAGGAAGATAAAAGATCCAATAAAAAAATGGGCAATGGACCTAAATAGAATCTTTTCGAAAGAAGACAGAAGGAAGGCCAAAAGACACATGAAAACATGCTCAAAGTCACTAATTATCCGAGAGATGCAAATCAAAACGACAATGCGATACCATCTCACACCTGTCAGAATGGCTATCAACAAATCAACAAACAACAAGTGTTGGCGAGGATGCGGAGAAAAAGGAACCCTCGTGCACTGCTGGTGGGAATGCAGACTGGTGCAGCCACTGTGGAGAACAGTATGGAGTTTCCTCAAAAAACTGAAAATGGAACTCCCATTTGACCCAGTAATCCCACTCCTAGGAATATATCCTAAGAAACCAGAAACACCAATCAGAAAGGATATATATGCACCCCTATGTTCATAGCAGCACTATTTACAATAACTAAGATTTGGAAACAGCCTAGGTGCCCATCAGCAGATGACTGGATCAGAAAACTATGGTACATCTACACAATGGAATACTATGCTGCCATAAAAAAGAAGGAATTACTACCATTTGTAGGCACCTGGATGGAATTAGAGAACATTATGCTAAGTGAAATAAGCCAGTCAATGAAAGAAAAATACCACATGATACCACTCATTTGGGGATAATGAAAAACATTATAAACTGATGAACAAAAAGATAGTTACAGAGGCAGTAAAGCATCAAACAGACTGTCAAATTACAGCGGTAAGGTTAGGGAGAGGTGGGGGAAATAAGAGATCAACTGAAGGACTTGTATGCATGCATATAAGAGTAACCAACGGATGCAAAACATTGGGGGGTGAGGGCATGTATGGGAGTGGGGTGGGGGTGGGGGGCAATGGTAAGATATGTACACATATAATACCTTAATAAAAATTTGAAAAAAAAAATAAAAAAGAATCTTCAGTATGTAAATATTTTACTATAGATCTGGTAACTGAAAAAATACACACAAAATGGCAACTTATATTAGCTGATGATCAACACACACTGAGAACTGAGTAATTTTCCCTTTGGACATCCCATTTTTAGGAGTAAATGATTGAAGTGGGATTCCTTTCCCTTTCCCTATAAATTTTATAATGAGTTCTAGTCAAGTTTGAAATGCTTTTTGAATGTAACAGATTTCCAGATTACCTGTTATCTTTTCTATTTTCCCCCTTCTATTTCTAATGGTAAAGATCACCAGCTACTGTATATTAAACTGGAAACATCAACTGCAAAGACTTACAGTAACTCTTTGTATTGCTTTATTGTACAGCTGCAATGCCCGCTTATCATCTTCTAGAATCTTCTTCCAAGTTATGCTCACTTTAGACACACTGGAAAAATAAATGATTATGAAATACACAATTAAAGCATCACAAAGAGCTCAGATGAATAATGAATATATGACAGAAACATTAATAGTGCAAAAAAGAAATTTTTATTAGCACTGTTTCTTAAACTTAACTTTACATTAGAATTGCCCAGGGCACTTAAGATTTAAGGACACCTCATGCTTAGCATTTGGGTTTAATTGGTCTAAAATGGGGAACAGAGTTCTGTATTTTTTAAAAAGTTCCCTATCAAGTAATTCTAAGTGCATCCAGGCTTAAGAACTGATTTATATTTCACTAGAGGGCAAGTGCATGAATTTATGCACCAGTGGGGTTCCTCGGCCTGGCCTGTGGGATCAGGCTGAAAACGTTTCTCCAACATCCCCTGAGGGGTCCCAGATTGCGAGATGGCACAAGCCAGGCCAAGAGACCCCACCGATGAACAATTGGGGCGCAGAGGGCTTCAGGGTGTGTCCAGCCTGTCTCACTCAGTCCCAATCGGCCGGACCCCAACAGCAAGCTAATCAACAGATCAGAGTGTCTGCCCGCCCCCGGGTGGTCAGTGCATATCATAGCAACTGGTCGACTGGTCAACTGTCTGCCCCCTAGTGGTCAGTATATGTCACAATGAGCGGTTGAGTGGCCTTAGCATATCATTAGCATAATTACGCTTTGATTGGTTGAACAGCTGACTGGTCGACCAGACACTTAGCATATTAGGCTTTTATTATATGATTTTTTTTTCACATTATCTGCAAACATCAAGTAAGTAGCCACTGCTTACTATTAGTTAGTGGTTATCCCTTAAGAAGCTAGCCAACAATAAAAATCAATATTTGCTTATCTGTTTTGCTTTAGCTACATAAAGACCAGTGTAAAACACTTGCAAAGAGTACTTCTGAACACTTAAAAAAAAAAGACCCCAGTTGGGCTGAATTTAATCTAACCCAGTAGTCTGTGTAGTCACCTTAATTCTCAGTTACCTCATCCTTATTTTATTTGGTGGAATGAGAAAGAAAGGGTAGTTAGTTAGCATAAGGTTTCTAAGAAATAGTCACAATCAGACCCATTTGAGAGTAGCCATATTTTCATTATTGTCAAACCTAGAAGAGCCCTACGTTAAAAATGGCCTAAAAGACCAGAAATCATTTCATATTTCAAGTGCAACAAAAGTCACAATGCTTATTAGACCTGTACACTAGAACTAGATATTGTTTTATACTTAAGCCAGAAAGATGCAGAACAGAAATTTCAGAACCCAGAGAAACAAAGATACCAATCTAACAAAATTAATTTGTATTAGTATATTATACGAATACACCCAAAGCAACAATACTTACTTGATTAAGTCCATATCGCTGAGCTGTGTTAAAATATTTGCTAAGAGATGTCTGAGTCCCCTTCGAAAGAGTTCACTGAGAATATCTACATATTCTAGGCCCATTTTTCTGCCAATTATAGTCTGTAGCCTAAAATCTACATTATACTCCTTTAGCTTCTCCCAATCTATTTTATGATTTCGTCTGGCACTCTTTTTTAATGTTGAACAAACCACTTTTGCGAAATGAAGAGCTGGCATCAAGTTTTTGTTGGGATATTGGCCTGGGCTTTGGGTCTGAGGTAGGCAAACCTGTGGACTGCCATTGCAATTTTCTTCCAGGGAAAGGCTAGCCTCTTCCTGTTCATCCAGGACACTCTTTTGGGAAAATGAAAAATAGCCACTGTCTTCATAAGGTCCATTGGTTTCTAGATCTTCTATTTCATTTGAACTATTAAGTGTTTGTTGCACATGTTGATTTTCCTTGTTATGCAAAGGCTTGTTCTCAGTTTCAAGTTCTACAATCCTGGGGCTCACAATCGGTGACCCAATATCTGATAGCTTTTCATAGTCTTTAATGCAGTCTTTATTAGAACTTTCCAAACATGCAGAAGTGTAGGAACCTAGCCTTCCACTGTCATCAGGTTTTACCAGCTTAATTCCAGAATGAACATGGTTATAGTTAAAATCACACTTCATTTTGATAGAAAGAGCAGAAGTTTCTCTGCAACCTATAAAAAGAACATATTTACTTCTTAATAACAAAATTTCAACATATTCTTACTACTTAAATTGGGATATAAGATTTAATTATTTTGCATCTCTTAGCACTGTGAATTGTCTAAGTGGCTGTAAAGTTATCAAAGTTTAATTATTGAGATGTGACAATATGAGGAAATATTATTTTATATATACATATCTTATTCTTAAAAAGGTACTTCAAAACAGATTGCTCTTAGATCTGTATAGCTAACTACATTTGACTTTTAGAATCTATATTGACTGAGTAAAAAATAGTAAAGGGGGACTATTTAACAAATATCTGTGCTTATGGAAAAAACAAGGAGATGTGAGGCATCAAGAGTGGGGTCTCAGGTCAGAGACACCCTTACAGTAATCACACTTCTAGAATCAGTGTTTATACCAGGGGTGGGCAAACTTTTTGACTCGAAGGCCACAATGGGTTCTTCAACTGGACCGGAGGGCCGGAACAAAAGCATGGATGGAGTGTTTGTGTGAACTAATACAAATTCAAAGTAAAGGAGCGGAGGGGAGAGCAAGAGAACCCTCCGCTCTTTCGGCTCCGCGGGCCGGATAGAACAGCCAAACGGGCCAGATCCGACCTGCGGGCCGTAGTTTGCCCACAGCTGGTTTATACCATGGACTTGAAATGACACTAGTCAGCTTTACTTAAGCATAACTCAAAAAAGGGAACACTTGTTTAAGGTTGTAACATCAGCCAAAGACCTTAGAAGTCATTTAAATTATCTTTAAATCAGGTATTCTCAAAGTTGTACACTACTGACCTTTGGACAAGATAATTCATCATTGTTGAGGGCTGCCCCAGGCACTGTAGGATACTTAGTAGCTTTTACCCAGCTTTTATGCCATTCAGCCTCTACCCCTTAGGTAAGATAATGAAAAATGTCTCGTCACCAGTTATTGCCAAATGTTGGGAATGGTGGGAAGGTGGTGACAGCAAAGTCTCCCCCATTATCCAGCTGAGAACCACTGCTTGAAAAGATGAGGGTTTTGTCAGGCAATAGAGGCTGGAAACGGCACTCACAGAGTGTGAGCAAGGGCACTATATTGGGAAGGAATGTAGTAATGGGTTCAGAAAAACCGCTTAGCATTATTGAGGGCAGATGAAGAGTATATGCTTCAAGTTTACTTCCCATCTACTCTCCCCAATGCAAGCCAATCCTAAGCAGCTAACAACTTATCCTATAAGTAAGTGAATATACCAGTAATCATGTTTAATCTACACCAAATAGTTTTTATTTAGAGCAAAACCTTTAAGTCAAAGCACCAAAGGACATGTTGATAAGAGAGTAACATTGTAGGTAGGGACTCTTTAAATTCCAAATGATTAATACACTGGAAGACATAGTATGTGCTCTAAGACCCCATAAACCTTGTACTAAATCCTAAAATTTAGATTTAAGCTAAGAGTTTGGGACATAAGTAAATAAAGAGTATACAAGTCTTAAAGCAACACCCCCCCCCCCAAATTAACCCTAACTTGAATGTTTCTCTTCCACCCAGAAAAAGAAAAATATTCCAAAAAAGATATTTTTGTCTCAAGTATAAAATTAAGTATAATTACACATGGCCATATTTAATCTGCAGAAGTCACCTATAAAGACAATTTTTATTTTGTTTAGCTGCCTAAAGGGAAGAGGCCTAAAATTGTACTTCAGAAACTCTTAATTCCCTCTTTTCAAAGGCATTGTTCTTCTGCTTGTCTTTAGAGGCCAATAACCGGGATTGTTCCAGCTTTGTCACTGTAAGTTCATGTCCATTTGACACACTTGCACTGTTTTATTTTTGGAACTTTTCTTACTTTCTAGCCCTAGAATCCGTTATTTCTCCAAGAAGCTCTAGTTCATTTTATTGGTTCCAGAATCTAGATGCTAGTTGTAGATTTAGTTTCAAAATGTGAAATTATGTAATATACTTTAACAATACTACAAAATAAAGAGTAAGTACCACTCTTTTATATGAAAGGAACCTGAAAGCAGACTTTGTAAAAAGCTAATTCCTGGTCTTTCAACGAGTTCAGTGCTTTCCAATGACCAAGCCAAATATCCCTAAACAATATGGGGAAATATATGTATTTATATAATTGATCTGAGTATTCAGAAAGGAGAAAAATAACACACGGTTTCATAACCTCTTGAAATCAGCTGGGCGAGGGTTCAAAGTCTAGTTCTGTCACTTTGTTCATTCATCCATTCCTACCTAGTGACCTGGTGTGGAGAGGAATCTTTTGGAGGTGACACCCTGAGATCTGAAAGCCTTGTGAAGATCTGTGAGTTACAGACAGAGGTAAGTACTAGAAGCAAGGACAAGTGTTGATTATCAAGTAATAGAAAGTTCTGTAAGACTGCAACTTAGTGAGCTAGGTGGTTGGAAAGTAAGGTTGGAAAGGCAGAATGATCTATAGGATTTTTAGGGTAGGATGGATTATATTCACTGTGTAGTAAAGAGCCTTTGAAGGGTTCTAAGTAGAAACATTTTGGTTTACATTATTAAAAAATCATGGCAGCTGCCCTGGCTGGGTGGCTTAGTTGGTTGGAGTGTCACCCCATACACCTAAAGGTTGTGGGTTCAATTCCCAGTCAGAGTGGGAACAGGAGGCACCGATGGATGTTTCTCTCTCTCTCTCTCTAAAATCAAATTCTCAGATGAGGATTAAAAAGATAAATAAATAAAGGTAAAAAATCATGGCAGCTGTGGAAAATGGATTGTAGGAAGGTACAAGTGGAAGCAGGGAGGCTAGTTAGAAATGTGTATCAGAAAATTTCAGAGCTGGGTACTTGAGACTGGATGGCCATCGTGGAAATGAAGATATCTGAACAGATAGGAGATCTATTGAGGAGGTAAGTAAAGTCAAAAGTCAACAGAGCTCGCTGATGTGTTAGATGTGGATGATGAAGGAAACTGGAGTAAAAAATACCCTAGGGTTTAAAGTTTTAAGATCTAAGCTTTAAAGTGTCATTTGTCAAGTTGGGAGAAAACTAAGGAAGTTAACTCTTTCCCTATCTATAAAACAGGGGTGAGAAAATAAAACTGAACTAAACTTATGACACAGTCCCTGTCACATGTGGTCCAATCAACAGAATCTACAGAAGTCTAAATACCACATTATTCTAAGTCAAATCCCTTCATGTTCTTTCAGCTGTATATCATGAACATTTTATAAGTAGCAAACTATACCCCAGACAGATAGATGTATGCATTTCACATTATATATTTGTTCTAGGAATGAGATCCAGTTTCAAATGAAAATCCTTGCTCAGCCTTTTGACTAGCTTTTGTGACCTAGAACATTCAATGAGTCTTTCATTTTCTCTAAAATGGAGCTATTAATATCTAACTCATGGAGTTGGTAGATTCAACATACTGCATTTTTTAAACCTTTCCTTTAGAGTACAATCATGAAAAAGACATTATTAGTTAACTTTCAAAAGGTAACCTATTTAACTTTTCAATATAGATCTGACACTCCTTATTAGGTAAATAGACTACAGTGCTTAAAAACCTTTGTTATTCCAATGTTAAATAACTAAGTTCTACAACCTCCAGTACCCATAAGACAACCACCATGTGCCCAACACTAGGCCTGGCTATTCCAAAAATTTAAGAGGCCCAAACCTTGCTACCATTACCTGCCTATCAGCCATAATCCCTAAGAGAAAATTTAAAAAACGTTGGAACTCAATAAATTTTAAAATTTCATTTCCCCGAATTTATAAGCAGGAAAAGAATTCAAGAGGATTGCAAATATTCTCTTTAGGAGTAAGATGGTAAAGAGACAACGGAAATTAACCAAACAACTTAAAGCCATCAAGCTTTAGAATTTCACAATGGTGACATCTAATCTGTAAAAATTAAGTATTTTTCTCTCTCTCTCCTATTCCAGATTCCTTTTCTAGAGAAATGGGCATCTTCCAGAGATTACCAAATATTACACTATCAAATTGCTACTTAAAAAACTTTGGTAATTTCTAAGTTAAAATAAATGCATTTACATCTCTTTTAGAGACAGCAACAAAGAGAATAAAAATAAGCGTTTATCTGAGCGCCTTTCCTTCTATCCAAGTTTGGAATAAAAACCCAGTGTTTCAGGAGTACAGCTTAAAAAAACACCACGATTCTTCAGTTCTCATAAAATCAGCTCAAAATGGCCAAATTCATGGTTTTGTACTAAAAACTAGTGTGTTTTTCTTCCCTTCTCTCCCTTTGATTCCAGGCCTTGAGACTGAGTTACTGGGTAAAGGAAAAAAGGAGAGAAATGGAACGTTTTTGTTTGGACACCCCTAGAGAGCTTGGTTCAACGAGGGGGGTCCCTGTATTTGGCGGGAGTGGTAGGGGGGAGACCCTGGAAACGCAGAGGGGTCGGCGGGGTGGCCCCTGAGGGCGCGGGCCTGGTGGAGGAGGCGGGAGATAACAGCGAGCAAGATCTCCCGCGCCCGCCAGCAAGGCTGAGGTGGCCAAAACCCGAGGAGGCCGACTTGGGATCTGAGGGTGCGGGTCCTATATAGAAAAGGGGCTCAAGGAGTGGGGGTCAGGCACCTGGTCAGACACCTGGCCATGCCCTGGGGGCCGCCCAGCAGAGCCTGAGCCCCTTTAACGGTGGGGGAAGGGAGGGGCATTTGGCGCCCATTCCAACCGGGTGGGGAGGCAAATCATCCAAGGGCAGAAGGGCGCCCCAGGAGGCCTCCACCCGCACCTCCCTCGGAGCTGGCGTCCAGGTTCGGCGTGGCAGGCAGGACCCGGGCCCGCCATCCCGCCTCAGCACATCTGGCTTCCCTTCCCGGAATGCCACATTCTTCCTCCTGGTCCCAGGAACCCCCACCGGCGCCCGCCCAGGGTCCAGCGTGGGGCCGCACGTCCGGATTCCGGGGTAAGATCCCCTCACCCCTCGGCATGCCCTCACCCCTCCTGGAACCCGCACCCCTCCTGAAACCCGCACCCCCCTCGTGCCCTCTCCCTTCACTCACTATTCAAGGAAGCAGGACGCCTGGGAGCTGTCATCGCGCTGCAGCTGCAGGAGCTGGAGCTGGAGGGGGAACAGCTGCAGGCGCGCCGGCTCATGGCAGTGGAAGCCGGGTCCTCCTCAGGTGAGCGACCTGCTACCACACGAGAGGAGCGGGCTGCAGCCGCACTGAGCTCTACCTCCTAAAAGGCGCCAGCTGGTACTTTTAAAATCTTTGAATTTGGTGCCCAAATTCGCACAGCCCAATGGGACGCGCCGCTTGCACGCGCGTCCCAATGGGAAGGCGGTGGGCGGGGACGCCCTCACCCAAGACCAATGGAAGGCTGTCGAGGCGGGGCCAGCCGCGAGGCCGACCCGCCCTCCTCCCGGCCGGCTCCCCGCGCCCGGAAGGATGCTGAGGCCGGGGGCGGGGCCTGGGCGGGGCCTGGGAGCGCGGGGAGGCCGCGGCCCAGCCACACGTGGAGGGAGCCTACCACGCATGCGCCCACGCGCCCAGCTGCCCTCGGCGGTGGGAGCCGGCCTCCGGCGAGTCCTGATCTCATCCCCAAGGCAGCGCCGGCTCCTCTCTGAGGATCTCCGATGGGGACAAAGGGGAGCCGGCTTTCTGCGGCCATCTCCTGTGCGGGAGGTTGGTGAGCGGCGCCTCCGGTCGTCCGGGAACGCAGGCTTTCCGGAAGACGAGCCCTCCTCAGCCCGCCTCTCTAGGATTTGGGTGCGCTCCTCTCCACCGCCTACCTTCGCCCCGCCCCCGGCCCAATGCTTTTGCGCAGGCGCTTTTGGCGGGAGGTAGCTGCAGAGTTGGCGGGTTGACGCTTGCGCGCTGGGGTCCCTGGCGATTCTCAGAGGGAAGGAGAGGAGCGTGCGCCCGTGGGTGGGTCCTGGCGCGCGCACCTGGTCCCGCCGACGCGGTGGCGGGAGGCCTTGAGCCCCACCCCCTGGGTTCTTCCGGCTGATGTGAGGTTGGGGCAGAAAGGGACTTCCTTCTTGTAAGCGAGTTTTTTTCTCTCCTGCCACTATTATTTTGTGCGGGCCTTGAGCTTTTTAAATTTGTATCTAGTTTTTTTTGTTTGTTTGTTTCTTTCCTTCAAGGGCCAAGCGCGAGACAGTAATCCTGCTCCCAAATAATAACGCCCTGGAGTTCTGGTCTCCACACACGGCGGCTGGAGGCTCCTGGCCAAGGAGTGGTTTTCTAGCGATGGAGGGCTGGATGAAAGCCGATAGTTAAGGCTTCGAGGACAAGTTGCACTGTTAGGATTATTAATCGTGCTGAACCTTTTGTCACTTTTGAATGTGTACTTTAGCAGGGACAGTGCTGTCCCTGGACTGCGCTCTGGCTACAGCGCAGTGAAGCCACATCATATAAACTCAGAAAGTCCGAATCCTCGTGTTTTGCAGTTTTAGTGGGTTTTTGTTTTTTTGCTTTTCTGCAGCCTCAGGGAGAGTTAATACTTGGCTTATAGTTAGCGCTCCTTGGAAGCCGTGGCTAGTCCTGTGTGAGGCAGGCGGGGTCAGGATGGGGAGGAATCTGGATGAGTCATGCCATTGCAGGGTGGAGCCGTTTTTATGTAAAATTTTGATAATTAGTTCATCATAGTTCTTTGTATGCCTTTTTTTTTTTTAGAATGTTGTGTTAAATTAGTATTTTTCTTGGTTACTGAAAATTTGGCATCTCTTTGTCTTTTAACTTAAAGTGAGTTTATTAGTGAAGCGTTTATTAGCGGGACAAAGTGAAGGCAGAGCAGTTAGACATCCTCTTAAATTTTGCACCTTTAATCATGGGTCTCCCATTATATAGCCTGGCCCTGGTGCGAGGCCCTGGAGATACGGGTTGAAAATTTCAAGTTCTGGCCTTCGGAGAGCTTACAGAATCAGTATCAGTCAGGACTGTTGAGTTTTTAGGTGCAAAATGAGGTCAACAGGGAACTGCCTTTGTTCTTCCAGCAAATTATTACTGCCTACAACTTCTGAGACCTTAGGGATTGTATGAAAATAATTGGGACATGGTACCTGTCCTCATGCTTGCTATCTGGGCCTGTCACCTAATAGACATGAAATGCTCAGTAGATAATCTTCGAGTCAAAGCATCATGGGATTCAAGGGGGAGGAGATAGCATATATAAAATATAGTTGTAATGGAACATTGGATAGTCAAAAACATCGTTATAAAACTTTTTATAGATCGGTGGAGTTACTTGTATTTGACAGGGTTTCTCAACCTCAGTACTGTTGACATTTTAGGCCAGATGCCTCTTTGTTGTCAGATGTTCCTTATGCGGGTAAGATTGCCTGTTGAGAAGAACCACTAGTGTAGGGGATGTGTTTTGAGAGAATGGAAAGGAAGGAAGCCTTCCATGGCATAAGAAACAAAATCAGGGAAAGCTTAAATCAGGTGCATTTATTTGTAAAACGAAAATATGCAATTTGATATGGCATAAGGGGGTGGTGTGTAAAATGGGCTGATTTGAAATGATGCTGGATACAGATGTGGACATCTGCACACTTAAGCATCAGTTTTATTTGGGAGGCAGTGGGAACCTACCAGCTCTAACCCAGGGAAATTTTCTGTCATCAAATGAGCTGTAGCCACACCCTCTCCCGTAGGACTGCCTTGACACGTTGGGGGAACGGAAGCAACTTCCAAGGGTGTTCTTTCCTTGGATAACCTTAGTCCTAGTGTGTTAATGTTCTCCCCAATAGCTAATCCCATTATCAGTTAAAACGTTTTATCGAAATTACCCCCATTGAAAGTAATGGTACGGCCTGGCCGGTGTGGTGTAGAGCCTGAGCATCATCCCCTGCACCCAGAGGTTGCAGGTTTGATTCCCAGTCAGGTCAGGGCACATGGCCTGGTGGTCTGCTCAGCTCCCAGTAGGGGGTGTGCAGGAGGCAGCCAATGGATATTTCTCTCTCATTGATGTTTCTCTCTCTCTCTCCCCCCCTCTCCTTTCCTCTCTCTAAAATCAGTAAAAGCACTCAAAAAAAATGTAATGGTATGGTTTCTGTTTCCTGACTAGACCTTAACACAGCATTTACTGTTTTATTTCTACTATATGCTTGAAGTGTTTTATAAACCAATTTTTGATCAGTCATTAAATATTTTTCATAAAACAATGACTTTCCTTTGTCTTTCTTTTTAAGGAGTCCAAAATACATAACCAAAGCCATGATTATATTGTATGTATACTTTTACTTATACATTGAGAGATTTATTTATATAAACCATCCTAAAAATATGCATATTGCTTCTAACTGTGTTAACTCATGTTTTTCAAGACAATATCGGTGATTATTTACACACAATCTGACTTGCTGTAGAATTTTTCATTAGTTGTAAAAGTCTTTAATAACAAATCAATTTAAAGTTTTTTGGAAATAACTTCTACTAACAATTCATAATCCGCATAGTCTTTCAATGACTGTACAAGTTCATCCAGTAGGTACTCTCCTTGCATAAACGTTTCAAGATCATGAAGTGACGTGTTTATTCTGTGATCTGTGACACGATTCTGTGGGAAATTATATGTCCTTATTTTCTCTGACCTTCCTTTAGTTCCAATCTATATAAAAAAAAGATGAGATAGTTAAATTCAGGGCAACTAAACCTACAAATTTCACATAACTGGAGGTTAAACTCTTGCTTTATAATTTGAAACATAATGTAAGAACCAAGTTTTAATATGACTCCTCAAATAACATGGGAACATGTTAGAGAAAAACAAACAGGGGCTTTAAAGGCAGACAGATTAGTATCTGAATCCTCTCTGCCACTTCAGTGCTCTAGGACTTCAGACAATTTATTTCAACTCTAAACTTTAGTTTCCCCATCTGCAAAGTACAAATAATACCTAATACACAGTGATGATGTGTACATAAAGGGTGGCACAGTATTCAAATGGTAACTATATATAATCTGTGAATTAATTTAGTTATCTTCAATGATGACAAAGTGATGTATTTCCCATTAATACAATATGAATAAGATGTCTCTGTAGTTATAATTAAATAATAGGAAGAAAGTTCAGTTGGTTTTCCATCTTCCATAATTTTCAGAATGGAGACGCCATGTATCTTTTTTTAGTAAGTGATTAAAATTCTTGAGAAAAACGCCCTTGAATATAGAAAGCAGAGCATAGGTATAAGATTACTATAAAAACAGAATTAAATGTTTATCCTTTAGAAGTATTTTCATTTCAGTTTTACCTGAATCTTTCTAGCATTGTATCTTTTACTTGTTTCTTCTTCAAGCTGCATGCTGTATAGTTTTGCACGTAACTTTTTCATAGCCATATCTTTATTTTTCAGTTGAGATCTCTCTTGTTGGCATTCGGAAACAACACCTGAATAGTGTTATGAGAATTGAAGAGTTTTAATAAAAAAAATTATCTTCATTTTATTATCAAGAATACTCATTTTCCTTCTCATCCTTTTTTGTCTTCCTTTATGAGAGACAAATAGGATTCTAATATAAAAGGAAGACTTAATTTATAGTTATCAGAAAACTCAAAATTTAAGTGTGAACGACAGCACAAAGTATTTCCATATTGAAGGCATACATACTACACAATAAAATTTAAGACCCTGAGACGCATCTCATCACTCCAACTGCTCTGAAGCTGGCAATGGAGGAACCTATGAAGAATGGACCTTTACATTTTGCCTATCAGAAGTTGGGACACTTACTGCTAATATATAGAATTATTCTATTCATTTTGGGAAGAAAGTCACAGATGGGGACCTTTATACGTTGGGACCCACTGTCTGGGAAAAAGATGCGGGGATGTTTTTTCTAAAGGTTGTTGCAGTAACTTCCTGTGGTGAATGTGATTTTTACCAGGTGTGGTAGTTATTGTCTTCAAGTATCTAATAACTACAATATGAATTGTTCTGATAATTTCACCCTCCCTTATAGTAATGGACATACTACCAGCTGCTGGCTGGTTAGTTTCTGATATGTGAAGTAACTGTTTATTCATATATTCCTGCAAAGAGCGTGGGGGGGGGGGGTGGGCGGACGGGGGAGAGACTTGTTTCTTAGGATGAATGACCATCTTTATGCTCCAGAAACATCACATGGTCCAAACCAAAAGAGATCTTCTCACAGCCGTGGCACTGGACTGCAACAGAGATCTCCACCTGTGGGGCCATGCTGAATATATTGCTTTAACCATTTTTGTTACACTAGTAGCGGTAGGCTGCCTTAATGTAGAAGTGACCTGGCTGGCTTGTAGCATGGTAACAGCCCTGAATGCCACTTCTAGACTTATATATGGGATCAGTCAAGAGCTGAGCCAGATCAGGGAGGCCGTTCCAGAGAATCAGGCAGCAATAGATTATTTGCTCTTGTGGCATAAATGTTAGGGGCAAAGATAGAATATTGGGGACTAGCTATGGTTATGGGAAATATTAATCATGTTCTGTTAACTATGATTGCCTTGTTTGATGAAAGAAAGGATATTATAGCCTGGCTGGGAGTTAGAAACCCAGGGAGTCAACCTTGGGATGGGGTCCCTTCTCATTGAAGAACTGCCTATTATGGAAAGATTAACAACCTAGTTGCCAAAACAATGGCATCCCACCCCAACCTTCAGAGCCTACTTCCCTTTGTAATCTTGGTCCTACCCTATCTAAGCAGCTGGTTTGGAGGGGTTGCAGAGCAGATTTTTGTGGATGACCTGCTGCTCCCCCATACTGCCAGCATTATTGGAATACACAAATATGATTAAAAAATAATTTAATATGAATTGCTTCTTTATACCCTCAACGAGGTATCATAATTTAAAAAAACTCAACATAGAAACAAATATATTAAAATTAATCCTATTACCAGAGATCATTACTATTAATGTTTTTCAATATTTCCATCCATTTTTTCTATTCTAGTTTTATGTATTACATAAGACATCATCTTAAAGTTTAACATGAGAAGTTCCTCATATTTAAGAATACAAAAATACATCAAACTATCCTTCCCATCAACCACTACTGGTCAATGGGATTTATACCTGTTTGAGATAGGTCTCTGTAAGAGAGTCTTAAGTATTCTCTTTCTAGATAACTCAGGTTTGCTCTCCATCTGCTTTTTATTACAAGTGAATCATTACAGTTCTACCTAACAGGATACTGCAGGCCCAGGAAGTATTTATATAGCTTCATTGCTAAACTATCTAGACTTAGAACCCCTGATGGTCTGTTCATGGACTTAATGGAAAGAAGACCCTGAAATTATATGGAAAACTTTGCATATATGCATGTTTCTGGGTAAGAGATCCAAGCTTTCATTTCCTCAAAAGAATCCATGTCCTTCTCCCTTCAAACAAAGCTAAAAACTAGTGATTTAGAGCATCTATACTAATAAAAGGTTAATATGCTAATTAGACCAGACATCTTCTGGACAAAGCCATGGTGGTGGGGCCGAGACAGAGGCGGTTAGGGCGATCAGGCCGGCAGGGGAGAGTGCTTAGGAGTGATCAGGCAGACAGGTGAATGGTTAGGAGCCAGCAGTCCCGGATTGCGAGAGGGATGTCTATATGACTGCCAGTTTAGGCCTGATCCGTGTGGGAGTGGGCCTAAACCGGCAGTCGGACATCCCCTGAGGGGTCCTGGATTGGAGAGGGTGCAGCTGGTCAGAGGGATCCCCCTTCCCCCTGTGCACAATTTCGTGTACCGGGCTTCTAGTTTTCTTATAAAGAAGAATCCATGATAATGACTATATTGTGGGGGTTTTTTAAATAGTGATATCTACTCAATATGAATTTGAGAAGGCTACCTGGAAGGGCTATCCACCCCTTCTCATCATTGTCACTAATATGGAAATTCCTTGGGTTTAGATCCCTTCCTCTTCCTGGCTTTGCAACTGCCCTGCAGAGTTTGAGCCAAGGAGTCTAAATAAATCGTGTTTAATAACAATCCTTAGTACAGATTCCTCTGGTAATTGAAGATCTATTTCAGAGAAAAATTAAGTCATTCAGAATTTGATTTCTTTCTTCAGCATTTTGTGTTGAAGAAGTGAGTACATACCTGTTGGAAGATGAACTATCCGGACAGCACTGTCGGTGGTATTTACATGCTGCCCCCCAGCTCCACTGGCTCGCTTAGTATCAATTCTCAAGTCTTTAGGATTGATCACTAGATTAATCTGCACATAAGAGGAAAATCTGGTGTTAAAAGTATTACATATATGAACTCTTCAAAAGAATGAAATAGCCATACTATCTAATAAAGAGGGAATATGCTAATTGACCATCACTCCATCACAAAGATGGCTGCACCCACAGCTGAGGCCAAGTTCCCATAAGGAGCCTTAACAAGCAATCAGCAGGGACCTGAGGCTATGCCCTCCCCCACCCCCATGGGGCTTGACAGGGGACTTCAGGCTGCGCCCCCCACCCTGGTGTCAGGCTGGGGGACCTCAGGCTGCGCCCCCCACCCCGGCACCAGGCCAGGGGACCTGAGGCCATGCCCCCTGCCTGGCGGGGCTTGATGGGGGACCTCAAGTTGCGCTTCTCATCCTGGTGCTGGGCTAGGGAACCTCAGGCTGCTCCCCCTGCGCCAGGCCAGGGGACGTCAGGCCACACCCTCCACCAGGTGGGGTTTGACAGGGGACTTCAGGTCATGCCCCCACCCTGGCACCAGGCTGGGGGACCTCAGACCGCACCCCCCGCCCAGCACCAGGCCAGGGGACCTGAGGCTGCGCCCCCCTGCCTGGCTGGGCTTGACAGGGGACCTCAGGCCATGCCCCCCACCCAGCGGGACAGGGGACCTCAAGGTGAACCCCCGGTGCTGGGTCGGGGGAACTCAGGCATGCCCCCCGCCCAGGGCTTGATGGGGGACCTGAGGCTGCGCCCCCCCGCCTGGCGGGGCTTGACCGGGTACCTCAGACCATGCCCCCGTCCTGGTGCTGGGCCAGGGAACCTGAGGCTATGCCCCCTGCCCGGCGGGGCTTGACAAGGGTGGGACAGGCCAGGTCTGGATCTAGCCCAGGGGTGGGCAAACTTTGACTCGAGGGCCACAATGGGTTCTTAAACTGGACCGGAGGGCCGGAACAAAAGCATGGATGGAGTGTTTGTGTGAACTAATATAAATTCAAAGTAAAGGAGCGGAGGGGAGAGCAAGAGAACCCTCCGCTCTTTTGGCTCCACAGGCCGGATAGAACAGCCAAACAGGCCGGATCCGGCCCTCAGGCCGTAGTTTGCCCACAGCTGATCTAGCCCAATGGGGGGGAGGGGGCAGCCGGGTCTGTGTCTCACGCAATTTTGAGGCACATGTGGGTGGGCAGGGACTTGACTCTGGGTCATGTGGTGCACCCCAGACTCTGACAGGAGGAAGGTTTTCATATACATTTTACAAATTTTCTTTCATGTCTGACACTTCTATTATAGAGAAAGGGCAAACAGAAATATTATTTCCTCTAATTAATCCCCTTTTAATGTGCACGAATTTCGTGCACCGGGCCACTAGTTTATAAATATAAATATGTTATGTATAGAACTTATGAATTTAGAAAGTTTAATTTTAATAGAAGGTAGTTAGAAGGATACCATTTTTTAAACTTTTCATTTTGGAAGAGTAGCAGATCAAAATATACTATAAAAACAAACCCTAATCCTCAGAAACTGGACTTCTCTATAAATTATCCTCTTCTTACCACATGAACAGCAGAACTTATGTTACTATTAGAAATGTAAGTATTTGAGCTGAAATGAGATTTTGCCAAATATTTCTGAGTTCAAGAAGACTGGCAGAGGGAAAAAACAATGCTAGCTTAAGAACTATGGGAAAGGCTTATTTTGTTTAATTTTAATTAAAGGAGGACTTAAATATTTTTGGAGGCAGAGGAGAGGCAAAGGAAAATTGCCAAGCCAAGACTCAATTCATAAAGACCCTGGGGTCCGATGTCAGGCTAATGCTCGGTCCTGGGAATCCCATCAGAAGCACTGGATTAAAAAAACTGTTTCACGAATAACCGTGGACCACTCTGTGCCATGTCTACAACTCTACCAGCAAGAATCCTACCAGCCACAGGCCCTCGCTTTCTCCCTACAAGTTGCTAGAAGAATTAGATGATACATGGACCTCAGTTTCCACCTTTTCTGGAAAACTCTCTTCCATCCCCAAGATGCTTGAACCAAAGTGATTAGTATCTACGTATGGCTCCTGTTTCATAGTCAAATAGCACTTTCCCCCCAAATTAATAAATAGAAACCCTTAATTAAACTTCCTTCTCAAATCATACCTACTTCATTTTGAAAGACAAGTCAAATATTTCTTATTACTTTTCAGCAGAAGGGATGTAAGTGAAACAGAACATCCCCACTAAGTTATTTTATAAATATTATATAAACTGAGAAATTTCTTTGTGAGAAGAAAGTACACTCATTGTGAACACTAAGAATATGTTTCCATTTTAATGTGATTGGGTTATGAAGTAGTAATTGTCACCTTGTTAAAACAGGATTCTTGCTATTGATACTCTGAGAACCAATCAACACAAAGCAAAAGTCATTACAGTTCTAATCCCTAATTAAATTAGGTTAATACTATTTCTCCTGAAGAGATGATCTCAATATAACTACTTTAAACTTCACAGTAGAGAAAAATTAATAGACAGTGCACAAATTGATGATTTACACATCCTTAATTCTTCCCATCTATAATAAAAGTGTAATATGCTAATTAGACCAGACGACCTTCCGGACAAAGCTGGGGCTGCGAGGGAAGCCTGGGTTCCGGGTGCCTGCTGGCGGCCGGAGGGAAGCCAGTGCCAGCAGCTAGGGGAAGGAAGGCCTACTCTTGCACGAATTTCGTGCATCAGGCCTCTAGTCCTATCTTATATATTAAAAGGCTAACATGCAAATCAACCGAAAGGCAGAATGACTGGTCGCTATGATGCACACTGACCACCAGGGGGCAGACGCTCAATGCAGGAGCTGCCCCCTGGTGGTCAGTGAGGTCCCACAGGGGGGGCACCACTCGGTCAGAAGCCCTGAGCCAGGCTCACAGCTGGTGAGCGCAGCAGTGGTGGCGGGAGCACTAAAGATGTCCGACTGACGGCTTAGGCTCACTCCCTGTGCACTGGGCCTCTGTTATAAACTCATACTTATTGGACGGATATACCACATTCTCAGAAATAACTCAAAATATGTGATGAAGGCCAAATATGACAAGGAGATGCACAATTCAGTCAAGTGAGTGTTACTCTGGGACAAAGCACTGTGCTGGCCCACAATTCCAAGGAGAGGGGCTGGGATGCCTTACCTCCGTGGGTAGGGGCAATATTGCCACAGTCATGGTGCTGGTGTGAATGCGGCCTTGCTTCTCTGTCTTTGGCACCCTCTGTACTCTGTGCACACCGCCTTCAAACTTCATGTGCTTATAGGCTTCCGAACCCCCAATGCTGGCAGATGCATGTCTAAGCCCACCTTCGAAATATTGGGAAAACAGAATTCTTTTTTCATTCTTATCATTTATTAACATTTGGCCATCACTTCTACCACCTGGAGACATATTTTAAAAAGCTACAAAACAACCTATAGATGGTAAAATATACTCAAAAACCTGAACAAGTCTATGATGGTGTTTTAATATGTAATATATTTATTGCTAGTTATTAAACCTAAAGCATTTATGGTGTTAACTGACTCAATAACAGATCTAAAATACCACTTTTAAAAGACAGTCATTCAGTGGTTAGTATTGACTAACATTTTTTAGGCTCTTGGTATATTTGCATTCAAACTTATTTAAGTAAATGATGAGCATAAAACTACTTAAGCATCCTTAGAAATAAATTCGAAAGCCTAGTCTTTCCAACTCTTTTCTTAGGACACACGTAGATAAATCTACACTTTTCCCAAAACAAATTAAACAGTTCACTGACCTATTTCACTTGGAAAATATTCCAGGGTTTCAAAATGCCATCTTTTAAAAGCAGCATATTGCTGATACATATCAAACATCTCTGAAGTAAACAACATTGCCTCCTGACCCCCAACTCCTGCAGTTACCTCCAGGATCAAATCATTTTCATCTGTTTCTTCTGAGGGAACCAAAAGTAAGATAATCTGTAAATAAAAAAAATATCACCCCTTCTATAATAAATAATTACTTAAAACTTTGAAAAAGAGGCAAATGGTTAGATGCAGGATTTTAAATATTTAATTTAGTTAAAGTTTCTCTAAGCAAACTTAATACTGCTGATAACTTCCAACCATTTTGCCAATTAGGACCATAAAAGCTTAATTCCTAAAAAATAATATTACCATCTATGTTATAAATGTTTTAAGTTCAGCTAAAACTTACAAGTTTGTTTTTTTTGTGTGTGTGTGTTCATGTATACTTTACATTAGTTTTTTATTCATTGAATGATTAAGTACTTGCTGTGAGTAAAACACTATTGTGTGAAGAAAACAAAAGAGTCTATCCTTTTGAAATGTGCAGCCTAGTATGATAGAAAAAAAAATTGCATTTTTAAAAAATCTTCTTTAAGTGGAAAAGAAAGTTGCAATTTTGGAACTGAAAAGGCCCTTCGAAGACCTGGTCCAATTCCCTCATTTTACATGGAAAATGAGGTTAACAAAGGTTAAATGATTTGTTAAATCTTCTACTCATTGTCTACCCCACCCTCATCTTTTAAATAAACAAAAGAGAGGATATAGAATAACAGTATCACCTTGCCTTTCTGGCAAATCCTATTCATGTAACATTCATCCTTGTGCCAGAGCTTTACAATCCTTTCAGTATGATAAAAATAGGACCACAGGGAGTACCTTTTTCCGGCTTTAAAAAACAGTTTATATTTCTAAATACCAACAAACTAAGTCCTAAGTTGTTTTTATTAACATCTAATAAAAGTCTTTAGAAATAACAGTACTAATGCTACTTTATTCTTTGTATAAATACGATACCTGATGCTTCAATTGAGCTATTTCTTTTTGACAGGCAGCTATTTCATTCTCTGCAAGTTTCCTTAGGTCTTCATTTTCATCTAAGAGATAAAGGCAATCGTAGGTTCAGTTTTCTTTAATTAGTGCTAAATTGCCAACAGAATTTAAGTAAATAATTTTATTGTTATTGTAGCTGAAGGGAAAAATAAAATGTTTTCTTGTCCTTTTAATAACTGCCATTAATTAAAAATAGCATTTTATGCATTAGCTTTCATAAACATGTGGCTTTAAAAAAATATTTTGCTGATGATAAAAGAAAGCATAAATAAAAAATAAAAGGTAATCTATATAAAGAAGCTTTTGAACTTTCTTATAATTCTACCTCCATGAAATATTCATATTAACAAATATTCTTTTACTTTTTCTTAAATCACTTAATTTGGACTCTGCTTAACTCTGACCTGGACTGTTGCACTAGCCTTCACACCGCTGTCATGTCACCTTCACCCTCTTTCCAGGCTGACTTGTAAACCACCACAAATCCAGCTTCCAAGGCCACAAATCTATTTTGAACATTCACTCTCCAACCTAAACACTTCTGCTGGCTCCCTTCTGCCAACAGGATAAAATCAACCTTTTTACATTAGTATTTGATGCTCCCCTTACAACCTCCAGTTCCCATAGTCTCGCTTCTCCCTTGGTTTAAGGAAGAGTACAGTGAGTAAAAGCATGGGACCTGGGGTCATTCCAATCCAAACTCCATTCCTTAAAAGCTGTGTAATCTGAGTGGTTACTTCACCTCTATGCCTCAGGTTCCTCTTCTCTCACAGGCGGCTAATAGTACCTGCTTTATAGTTTGTTGTATGAACTGGATGAGTTAACACCTAAAGAAAGCTAAGCAAAGCCTGCAGTATGTATGGTAAAGGATCCATAAAGGTTAAACTACATTATATCCTCTAAGGGTGGGCCTTTATTCTTTTTATTTTAAGTTGATCTTCATTGTGAAAGTATTACAGTTGTCCCCGTTTTCCCCCATGAATCCCTTCCACCTCACACTCCCCCCACCCCCAGGCCTTTACCACACCATTGTCTGTGTCCATGGATTATGCATACAGGCCTTCCCAAGAAGTTCTCCTTGCTCTACTAGGTCTATTCAGATATCTGTCCTCACTTTTCAGCTGTATTATAATTAATTATCTTTCCCCAAATAACACCGTGACCCCCCTCTGGAGCCCTGCTACCCAAGGAATTGCCCATGACCCAGTCAGTAGCTTGGCATCCCCGAGAGCTTATAGAAAGGCAGAAACTTAAGCTCCATCCAGATCTGAATGCATGCTAATCACGTGAGAAACTTGTTAAAAACACACATTTCTCAGATTCTGAGTCATATGTCTAGTTTTACCAGGCACCTCTCCTGACACCACTGCAGGTGGTCCTTTTACCACACTTTGAGCAACACTGCGGGGGACTGTGTCAATGGCACACAAGGGCTCAAATAGGAAGGGTTAGGCTCAAAACGCACTTAATGATGCCTTGGCCTCTGATCCAAACCAAAAAGGGCTGCAGCTAAGTGAAGACCTTCAAACTCGGGGACAGTGTAGACACCTGACCAGAGCTCAGTGGGAAATGCCAACGAAAAGTCAGGAGTATGTTTTGCATCCCGATTCCTCGGGCCCGGCCCTTACCGTGCAGCAAGGGCTCGGTCTCCCGCAGCTCCCGCTCCTTCTCGCTCAGCAGTTTGGCAAAGGCCACCAGCTCAGGGCCCCTGGCCTGCAACTGGGATGGAGACTCTGCCTGGCGCTCCAGGAAGGTGCGTAAAGGCCCGCCGCGGGCGAACAGCTCCTCCATCGGCAGGCTCCCGCTGCTCCGGTGCCGGCGGGCCGGGGCCACGGCCGGGCGCGCCCAGAGACACCGCACAGCCCCCCATAGAAGACGGGACCGCATCGCTAAGCCCACACGACCCCGGCGGACCAAAGCCGGAAGTTCCCTCCAGAGCAAGTCTCGCGACACCGCGAGGGTTTGGAAAGAGGGGCGAGAGCTGACCGAGCCCGGCCCAGTACACCCTCGGGGTTTAAAGGGCCTCCCGGAACTTCCGGCCAAATCTTTAAATGCCGCAATATTCGCAGAGGCCGGAAGTTGAGGGCGCGGAGCGGAAATTGATGGGGGTGGGTCCCGGAGACCTTGGGCTCCTCCTCTAAACGCTGGGTTGTAAACGCAGCCTTGAACTTGACTGGCGGGGCGGGTGTGTAGATCAGGGAGGGGAAAAGTCGTAGGTCGCCACTCGGTCTTCTGACGTCGAGGATTTGTTTCCCAGGCATCGCGCGAGGACTTCCTGGCACCGCCGTGGGGTGCAGTCCAACGTTCGCACCAAGGCTGAGGTCCCCGCGAAGGAAGGGCCAGGGCCAGCCTGGCCTTTCGTTTCAGAGATCGGATTGTTTGGAAATAGGGCGAGAGCTGACCGTTTCTGTTTCCGTCGGTGGATGAGGCTTATACTAATTAGGACATGGCAGGTGTGCTGGAAGGCAACCATGGAGCGATTTCGCAAAATCTTCTTTCCGGTCCCATATCTGCCATAGAACTTGCTCCCAAAGCACTTCCTTCCTCACCTCGTCTCCTGCCGGTCCATTCACACTTACTCCTTAGGTCCATTCACACTTACTCCTTAGCTACTTTGTAAGGAGGTTGTGATGCCTTGTTCCAATAAACCACAGGGAACAGAGCCTTCAGAGCCCCGACCCTCTGGCCTCTTCCCCCAAACATCCCCCCAAAACTCTAGATAGCGGATTGGGGCCGGGAATGCTGAATGTTAATTGACATAATGCTTTTCATTATTCAAAAGACCTTTTCACAGCCCCCCAGAGGAGTGGATATAAGGGGAAAATGCCTGGCTTGCAAGGGCCCTAACACTCAATCTGGGAAACTCCCACTATCTCATTCTTACCAAACGAGCTTGTGTTGCCTCCATTCATTCCTTAGCTCTACACACAAATGCAAAGTGAATGGAAGAGCGAGATGCATCTCCAAGTACAAGGCAAAAATAGGTTTTGCTACTTCAAAGCTCCAACTAATCACCTTAACTATTTGTCTCAGTTTGAATGTGTATTTAAGCCACATTATAAAGTTGTTTTCCTTTAAGGTAGTGGTTGAAACCCATATTAATTCTGGTCCGATGTACAACAGGACTGATACAATTGTTCATATCTGTATTAGGAACAGTTATTTCCCAAGTCAAAACTTTGAGGGTTTTTTTTTTTTAACCATAGAAATGGTGGGAGTCATTTGAACTCAACATGATAAATCTCTCAGCTAAATTCTCACAACATGTCATTTCGAGGATATACTTTTATTTATAAAAGGTGCAAAAAAGCAATAAACAATAACCTTAAGGAACAATGTAAAGAATCTAGTCAGAAATTATTTTCCCACGGATGTGTAAGCAATTTAAGTAATATAAATAAGTGTACCTTTTACCCTACAATGTTACACCAATGAGGAAACAGTAACTTGTTAAGGATATATTGGTGGATTCTTTATTGATTCAAAACATTTTTAAAGTCAGTGTAATGCATGTGCATTTTACAATAATATCCATAGGTTCACACAATATGGTCCAATGAAAACAGCTGTAATTTGATTTACTTTGAAAACTCAAATATACATAGTTTGAGACTTCTAAGTTTTCTTACATTATTGTCATGCTCAAATTCTATTACATTTGAAAATGCTAGCATTTTCAGTGTCTATTGTACATAGGTAAAATGATAAAATAGACTCAAGAAAGAGGGAACAAAACCCAAAAGTTAAATGGGAGGAAAAATAATCTGGATTATCTATTCAGTTTGTAGGTACCCACAGTTATTCTGGCCTTACAAAATAGCCAAGCCTGGTATCTCTTAAATTGTATTCATGCATTCACAATTTCTTTATGGCCAACTAATATTGGTGGGGTCCAAAATAAGGGTATAGATTACTAAGTACAATGAACAGGGTAGTAGAAAATGACATGTTCAATATGATGAATTTTACAGAACCAATCACATTTAAATTATTTTTTATATTTAGCAAATATACTAAAATCATATACAAGAAACTGTTTATGACAAATAGGTTAAAGCAAGGGAAAAGATCAAGTCTTTTACATTATTTCAATATTCAGTGTATTGTTCATTGGAGGGTGGTATAGAAAAACTCAGCAAAATAATTATCAGTTTAAATTACCTACTATGACAATTAGTAAGACTAAAGTCTTTACTACCAAGGAGATGTAGAGGATTAAGGTAATTATACTATTTTAAAGGAAAAAATTCACTTTCCCCTCCATTAAATGAATATTCAAGCTAACACTGTTTTGGAATTTTTCCATTTCACTTTTCAGTTCATTGTATTTTCTTCATAGTACTTGTTAGCAATCACTTAATGGAACCTAACAGCACTGCTGAGGAATCTGCTCATAATTTTTTTAGCTCAGTATAAATGTCCAGTAAATTTACATGCAATAATACCTCTTAAAAATCTATTACTTTACAGTAGAGAAACCTGACAAACACTATCTCAGCCAGATGATCAAAGTCAACATCACCAATGATAAGTCATGATGGTGGTATACACCTTTGACGTCATGTGATATAAATGCCACTTTACTTCTGGGGTCTTCCTTCCCAAGATGGTAACACCTATCTAATCATGGGGAAAACCTCAGGCAAATTCCAACTGAGGAACATTTTGCAAAATACTAGGCCACAGTGCTCCTTAAGTCTGTCAAAGTCATCAAAAGCAAGAAAAGTTTGAGAAACTGTCACAGCTAAGAGGGGCCTGGGACACACGATGACTAAATGTAACGTGGTATCTTGAATGGGATCCTGGAACAGAGAAAGGTAAAAACGAAGGGAATCTGAAGCGTAGACTTAATGCACTGGTATTGGTTCATTATGGGACAGATATCTCATGGGTGTGCTGCACCTGGAACCTCTCTGTACTATCTTTGCAGTTTTTCTGTAAACTTGAAATTATTCAAAAATAAAATGTTAATCCTAAATTTTATGAGCAAGTATATTTATTATTTTATTTTCATAGTAAAATTAATTTTAAAATCATACTACTCTATTAAAAAATGCTTTCTATTCCATGTTGATATCAATGTTTTCTAATGGCCAATCTCATAACAATTTTAGTTCTACCCCCCCCATATTTATTTGGCAAATTATTTGATATTTATATTCTCCCCATTCTTATAAATGATTTCTCTTTTTTAAACTATGATTTAAACCTATATTATGCACACACACACACCTAACCATATATATCTCCATGTGTGTGATTTTTTTTTCTTAATTGTAGATTCAGAGTGATGTCAGTGAACTGAAAACAGTGATTTTGAATCACATTATTGAACAAAGCATGACATTCATATATTCCTCCATCTGAAAATAATCTTGGTTGTATTTTTTGGATGAATAAGTAAATAGTATTTTTAAAGTATGGTTTGAAAAAAATATGGGAGAAGTGCATTAAAATGGCATTTAATGTATACATTCTTGAAAAATGGGAATTATTATTGAGCTGGAGAACTTTGTTAAAATAACACTTTATCCATGTTTATTTCATTTCTTTCTTATGATCATCCAATAGAGAATATTCCTCATTTGAAAATGAGGAAACATGCTCAGGATACATGGTTTGCCCGGTCACACAGGACAGAAATGTAGCTTGAAATCAAATTTGTAATTAAAACTTCATATTTATAAATAAAACTCAACAACCTGTTGTGTGTTACAAGGATAATATTAAGAATGTTTCAGGGAAGATCTGAAACAAGTTTTTGGTATCAGTTTTATTGATAAATATTTTCAGTTGTAGCAAGTGAGGAACAACTAAAATTTTTACAGATTTAATATTTTCTCAGGAGAACTAACATTGTATATTGGTCAGAAATTTATAAAGAACTGAAAAGAGGACATAAATAGAAGCCTTTGCAAAAGTATACTTTGAAAATCAACCCTTATAACTATCAATATAAATACACAGGCTGGAAAATTTTCTGGAAATATCTTGACCACCTTTCACAATAATTTGCCAATGTATGTAGTGCAAAGTTTTCAAAATTCATGTTTCATAGGGTCCAAGTTAAAGGCATTTTAGATCTAGGAAATTTAGGTGGCACTCAAAAGGTTCTTATTTTATTTTCTGATTGTACATTTTTTTCCTCAATGCATCTGATATATTGTATTTTTTGCAAATGTAATTTGTCACAATTATATTGACTTATTTTTTTCAGTATAAGTTAAAAGTGTATAGGAAAATAGATAAATTAAAAACTAAGAATCAGATATTATTTTAAATCAGCTTAATATGGTGAAAATGTATTTTTGCCCCTAATAAGTAAACATTAGCTACCTATTTCTATAGTCCTTTTGCAAAACTGAATTATTGGGTAAAAATATGATATACATTTCATTCTGTAAGTAAGAATCTAGGCAACATTAAAGGATACTTACTATTAAACACCCCATGCACCATGACCAAATATCAGAACTGGTCATCCTATGTACAGATTTTAAGTTTAAAAAAAAAGATCACATTATGGTCTTGATTTTTGCACTGAATAACATTGACATCAAAATTTTGTTTTGCTATAGTTGTTCATATGCCAGTGCACCTACTGCGCTTACAGCTGCCTTGTAACACTGCTGGGGTATCTATATTACCTTTGGGTAACATAATAATTATCTATAGTAAGGAAGAAGTGTCATCCATCCATTATTAGTGTGATCTATGTACAAGATCCACCGCTGGCTCTCCAATTCATTTCTATATATTTATATATAATCTATATTCTCTACTTTTCTTTCCATCATAGGCACTATAGAAAAAGCATTAATCTCTTTCGTGTGCATTAGCAGATTCTAACAGTATACCAAGATCTTGGCAATCTGAAACACATGTGTACCTTCTAAAGTGCTAATTTTTCCTCCGGGAGGAATTCGCTCACTAGGAAAGTCTAATTCTACCAAAACAAATATTGTGCTCTTGGAATGGTAGCATAGACACCATTTGAGGGCATTTTTTTGTTTATTATAGCTCTGTAATTAAAGCAAATTTGTAGAGTTGCAAATATACAGACATACTCTTAGATAGAAACTTTAAACCATTTGAAATTAAATGAGAAACCCTCCCCTCCCCCCAAAGTAGGAATTTAGCACAGAAATGCTACATAGCATGGTTAGCAACATCTGATGTGTAAAATCTACTCTAGAATCATTGGCAAAACAACTTCCTAATCAGGTTTCAAAAGGATATACTAACTTCAAAATCTGTATTCTACAAATGCCCAGGTTATAGATCAGGACTCTTTATAAAGACCCTTATCTTTTACATTTGGTAAAATATTAAAAGTATTGTCAAACAGACAATTCATCTAAGAACCCAAAGTATCTTATAAAGATAACTTACGACTAGCAGGTCACCATCATATATAGTAACAACAAGAATATAAAGTGTACATTTAAAAGATTGATGCATGCAGTATATCATAATATAGTACATATTTTCTAGTCATGTGCACCAATTTATTGTGCTTCAAACACAGCAACAAGTATGATATTACAACATATATGTGTATACTTCATAGTAGCATAATAAACTCAATTCTAACAAAAAAATTAAATAATTCAGGAACAATAGAACTTCACAATAGAAGTGATGATTCTTTTAGGTTTTTCTTCACTCTTTAGGAAAAAAATATGACTTTTTGTAAACATCTTTATCATTTTTCAACATATTACTGAAAACCATTATTCAAATAGCAAATATCTAATTGACATGGATAAAGTATGTCTAAACACACTAACACTTTCAGACAAAAACAGGCATTTGTTAAAAGAAATTATCATTATAAATATTTTCTATCTTGTATTTTAAGTACATTTTCATAAATAATGTGTTTAAAAGTGCTGAATATGGTAGGATAGTCAGCAACGCCAGTGTAAACAGAACATTTTTGTTTTCTACTCTTCAAACATTTTTTAAAATCCCATTTTGTTAAACACTGCAACAGTTAAAATATTTGCATAGGGAATAGATAATAGCCCTTTTAAACGTATCTCCTGAATCCTATATAAATTAGAAAATTAAATTCACTTAAAAAAACAATTCTTAAAATGTTTTAAGTTTATGGAAAAAGAAACTTACAATGCCAACCTTTCAAGTAAAATAAAATTTAAAAAGAAAACCCAAAGTTGTTTTTTTAATGTTTAATAAATTAAAAAATGAGAGGTAGTTAAAAATGACAATGAAAACCTATAATTTTAATATCATCCTTAATATAAGGCCAGTATTTTCATTGGATATAAAGATTTTTAAAACTTTCATTTTAGGTTACTCAGTATTATATTTAATAAGTGTAAGATTAAAAAAATAGCCTCCAGGGTATATTAATATTCAAATGTAATGTCTTGATATAAATATGACTCTGACTTTTTTGTGTTGGTGCACAATAGGATACTGTTTTCTTGAATGTCAAAAGTGCATGCCAATGTCAGGCAAGTATTTTCTCTTAAAGATTTAGTGATACTTTAAAAAATAATATGGCAGCTAGGAGATTTGAGCACTGTACTGCCTTTCAATTATGGATGAGAATTAATAGTTTGGTTTCAACATTTTTAAAATAAGTAATTCTTAAGATATTATGTGAAAACAGTTAAGGTCTGAAATAGAGAATTACTAGTATCTTCTTTATAACCCTTATAAAACTTGTGTTGGTTAAAAACTTAGATTTTCACTGGATTTCACTTTCAAGGAAACTATGCCACAGGGACAGATGTTTTTCATCAACATTTTTTATGATGCTACATGTAGGCATTCCTTTATTAGAGCCTTTCCTTATACTTCAAAACTAAGTTATCAAGCTTATCATTTTTTCTTGCTAAAGTACATACATTACACAACTGTTTTAGAACTGGAGAGCCAGCCTTTAATAAGTTAATTACAGTATTGGACATGTGATATATACATAGATTCATTTTCTTCTGTTACAATTAAAAACAATATCACTCTTTGATTTGTCATTGAGATAGAAGATCTTCAAATTATTTTGTGCTTTTTTTCTCTTTTCATCTTATTATTTTTTACACAACAAATGCTTCTGTAATAAAAATGCCACAGTTTTGGCAGTGAACAACCAGAGGAATGCCCCATTGGGATTTCCCAACAAACAGAGATAAATAGCTCTTTTTTCATGTACAGATATATTGGCTTCAAAATGAGTGTACTGAACACAGTATATAGCATGTTGAATACTATTGTTTACAATTTAAAAATTGGCTTTGTCTGTCTTAGATTATATTTAAAAACGCAAACTACAGCCAACTTTTTGGCAATTATTTCTGTAAGACCATATTGCACAAAAGTCCTTAAATACAGATATAAGTTATGTCATTGGATTAAATATTACAACAACTACATGGCAAATGAAGCAGTTTGACTTTGCACATGCAGTCTCTGGAAATACACTAGGAGACTGTTCATAGGACTACAAATACAGTTTGCTTGCAAGTAGAATGAGTGTTGAGTGAAACAAACTTAATTTGGCAATTCATTGTTTTATGTGGTATTTTCTCCAAAGTTCACCATGGATAACCTTGATAAAAATGGAGACAAAGACCATATGGTTTTATTTTCACAGTAGCCTGAGGAATGCTAAACTGTAGTTCTCCAGGAACTCCGTGTCTGGTGTTATATGACAACTTTTATTCCCCATCCCAGCCCTCCAAAATGATTTCTTTAAATGAAAATTAAGATTCAGAAGTAGAACTGGCAGTACTTTCAACAAATGACTTATATATTTGAGAGTTCAAAAACCTTGGAAAAGAATCTCTGTGCATTAAGGTATATATCTGAAGTTGGGCATCTTCATACATGTGAGGATTGGGATCCAACAGATTTCTATTGATCACCTCTCTAACTCGAGAATCAAGACTGACCTAAAAAGAAATAAGAGCAATACATTAAATCATATTTTTTTCAAATTTTCTCAATTAAATAGCTAGAGGTTCATGACACTTCAGAGAAATTCCAAAGAGTAAATCCAGCTACCTAAATCTTAAGGTTATCTTTTTCAAGGCTATATTACCTTGCATACTGTTCTCCCTCAAAAAATTGAACTAAAAAACAAAAAGCAAACAAAACACTGTTTTTGACAATTTCTATTTATTGTTGGGGTAGCAGAGAATTCCCTCCTACTAGTATGTGACATTGGGGGAGACCCTCTTTATGGAACAAGGTCGATATCTTGCAGAGCATAGTTCTCTGGAAAATATTGACATCTGTACCCAATGCTGATAGTTTCATATCCCAAGTTCCACTTTGTCAAGAGTAGAAAACCAGGAATGTGGCAGTTCCTAATAGAGCAGAACCACAACAGAGATTCTTTATGCCTTATCAGGGGTGGGCAAACTTTTTGACTCGAGGGCCACAATGGGTTCTTAAACTGGACCGGAGGGATGGAACAAAAGCATGGATGGAGTGTTTGTGTGAACTAATATAAATTCAAAGTAAAGGAGTGGAGGGGAGAGCAAGAGAACCGGATAGAATAGCCGGATCCGGCCCGCGGGCCGTAGTTTGCCCATGGCTGCCTTAGGTCTACTTGGCAAGGCCTAGGAAACTATAATACAGTGCTTCCATCGGAATGCAAGCGAAGATCTCTGTACTAAACATTAAGCAGCGGCAGCTGCCGATTTCACAGCCACTCATGGTCTCCTTGACAAATCAAAATCCTGAAGTAACCTCGGGGTCTTTAAAATTTCAACTATAAAAACGGGCAGAATTTTCCTTGGTCATATTGGTGGTACCCATCCGGTTTTTTGTTCAAACTGACCCTCAGAACTCATCTCCACTCAGTTCCCAGAGGCCACTGGGCAGAGCATTTCTTTTTAATGAGTTTGTTAGGGAATTAGCCTTAAAGGAAAATTTAAGACCGGGTCATGCTCACTGGCTGTCACATGGTTCCAGATGTGAGCTGTAAAAACTGCAATAGCAAACCAGGCTTCGTCTGTGAATTTGCCACTGAAGACAGCCAGCTTATAAGGAAGGCCCTGTGACCCTACAGCGTGCTCTAGTTCGAGACAGTGCGGGTCTTCAGGAGCAGGTACCATCTCATAACCCTTGAAGAAAAAGAGATAACTTCCTCTCTGACCTGGTCTCCTTCACTGAAAACAAAAATTTCATATATACACTGTCACCTTAGCATCAGAGTCGGATTCATGAACTACGGAACAAGAGGTTAGGAGAATCTAAGATGGAACATTTCTTCCTTTCTTTTTAAAATTTTCTATTTTCCACCCAATAACAGTGTGTAGAGAGAATATTATGCAGATGCTATTAGTTTTTCCCCCTACTTTTCCATCTTGAGGCAGAATAGTCTATCTGCAGCTACATGGTGGGCTGTGTGAGAAAAAGAAAAGTCTATCAGAGTGGGAAAGTATGTCTTATGTAAATTTTGAAAGGAAAATGTGTCAAGAGCATGGTTTTTAATCTTATCTGGGCTTCATTTTAAAAGTGTTTTTTTTTTAAACCCAATTATTTCACTTGATTTACTAGCTTCCAAGAAGAGATCCGAATCTGTGGTCAGTGTGAAAGGTTCAGTGTCAGTATGGCTTGTGCTGGCCATTGCGCTATATTCTTCTTGGAGATGAACCAGAGCACCAGAGCCCATTCTTCCTTGTCCTGGACCCAAAGCTGTCACCATTCCTTGTTATTTGCCACCATGTACTTGGTGTTGATGGATAGCTTTTCCTGAAACGGGGCAGAACTGCTTTGTTGTCCTTTTCATGTAACTTAAACGTAGTAATAGGAGTAAAGTAATAGTTGAATGTAAAAAAAAAAAAAGATTAAGCAGGATAATTTCTTGAAGTGGAATCTTTGAAAGGAGAAACATAAGTAGGAATTCAGAACGCTCGTTAATCAATATAATGTTATTTGAAAAATATACAGAAATTCTGTAAGTGATTCCGTTATCGTTTTTCCTCACTAAATGCTAATCCTGTTGGAACTGGTAGGGCATGTTGGTAAGGTAAGTGGAGAAAAATTAATCTCTATAAGTGCATGTTTGGGGAACAGAATTAAGCTCTGCCCTGAAAGGACACATTAGCAAAAACCCTGCAAGAGGCAAATCATCACTGAGTCCTGACTGATTTCCTCAGTCCTTACTGTTTTACAAGTAGTAGGTCACCTTGATGCATAGTTCTCTGTTTCATGATGTACTCAAGTCTATACAAACCTTTCATATTTATACCTAAATATTTCATCACAATTATTTTTCACAAGCTTTTTTGTTCTGGCTTCTTGTCCCATCCACTGTTTCAATTATACCCAGAGTTGGAAACAGTCCAAATGATGGACCACTCACATTCTGGTGTCCCCAGATTTCTGAGCTCTATAGTCCATGTGGAACTGAGTTGATTGATACACCCTTGGGATGGCTATTATGGGAGGATTTATTAGGAAACAGTGATCCAGACTAAATATCTATGGCCTAGCTAGACCAACTTATATAGAGAACAAAAATGAAACATCTCTTGGCATATACAGAGTGGCCAGATTATTATGATCTCTGAATGCATAATAATCTGGCCACTCAGTGTGTGTGTGTGTGTGTGTGTGTGTGTGTGTGTGTGTGTGTGTGTATTTATTTATATATTAGAGGTCCGGTGCATGAATTTGTGCATGAGTGGGGGAGGGGACATGGGCGGTTGGCCGGCCTGCCTGCTGGTCGAACTCCTGGTCGAGGGGACAATTTGCATATTAGCCTTTTATTATATAGGATATACACTGAGTGGCCAGATTATTATTCATTCAGAGATCATAATAATCTGGCCACTCAGTGTGTCATGAATTGTAAAAAGAAAAGTATTCTGCAATTATATCATTTAGGTTTTATTCTGTGTTATTGCCATATGAAGTGATCATCAAGTACAAAGTAATAAAAAGCACAGAAAATTTTCTCAGTTTTATATTTAAAAATATCATTTGTGTTTCTACTTAACAGGAAAATGTTGGCATGGGAGTTTAAACTGGTTGATCTTATTCTGTAATGTGGTGTTATAATAAGGTGAAGTATTACCAAATGCACTCCTCTGTCTTTATAAATGGTGCTTTTACTTTCAAACTTGAGAACTTTTTGTTGCAATGGAGAAAGAAACATTAGATTAGTGATAGAGAAAGAGGGTCATTTATTTCTGAAATAATAACATAGTTGAATATAGTATAACAGTTTTTCAGTAGCTGGAATGATATTAGTTATCTTAAGATAGAAAAATAAAATAACTTGCTAAATAGAGAAAGTAGTACCATTCAATGTTTATTAATCTACAACAAATGCACATTTGCTATTTCCATATGAAAAGCAAAATATTTAGGAAGATCCAAGATGGCTGTGATGTAGGTGAAGCTACACTTACCTTCACTCAGCCAAACTGGAATCACAACTAAAATATAGAGCAATCAACCTGAATAACCAACTGCAGACTAGCTGAAGAGAAGTCTTATGACCACGGATTTACAGAAGAAGCCACATCAAGACTGGTAGGAAGGGCAGAGACATGAAACGGGCTGGCTCTGCTCCCATGAGTGGTGGCTGAGCTTCCAGAGGGATAGCTCGGCTGCAAAGCTTCCCTCTGAGAAGCATGGGGTCCCCAAACCAAGCTGGGCTCCCCAGTCCAGAGCACCTGAGCAAGGAAGCGGTACAACATAATATCTAGTTGTGAAAATGGCAGAGATTTTTTTTCTACCAGGGGAGATGGGAGTCTGCTAGAGACACAGGTGCCCTTTTAAAGAACCAACACACAGAATCTCATTTGTAGCCACTCACACTGGGATTCTACTGAGGGAAGGCAGAGGGGACTGGAGTCGCAAGAGTACAGACTGGGTTTTGTGGCTTTGGGGAGAGAGCTGAAGGGACAGCCACCAGGATACCAGTGCTGAGTCCCTTTCCCACACCACAGATGCCATCTTTATTGGGTGGGGCACTCCCCTTCATATGGCATCAGCCTGGGGGAATAAAATTGCCCCACTCTCTGAAACTCATGTTGCCCCACACTATGGAGCATGTGTCCTGCTGAGGAGTCAGCTGCCTGGGCCAGGATATACAGGTCTGGGAAGACTCAGGGGGTGTCAGTGATTGAATGGTATAGCTTTGGGGTGAGGGTGGGGGTTATTCTTCCACTTACCCATGAACTACACTGGTACTTCCCCCTCTTGTGAGATCCACTAGCCCAGTGGTCGGCAAACTCATTAGTCAACAGAGCCAAATATCAACAGGACAACGATTGAAATTTCTTTTGAGAGCCAAATTTTTTAAACTTAAACTTCTTCTAATGCCACTTCTTCAAAATAGACTCGCCCAGGCCGTGGAACAGCCACACTCAAGGGGCCAAAGAGCCGCATGTGGCTGGCGAGCCGTGGTTTGCTGACCGCTGCACTAGACCCATTCCCTGGGCTCCCATTGGACTGCCCTCCCAACTCATGGTCACTCCACCCTGGAGAGGTCTGGGCAGAATCTGGGAAAGGCTGAATCGTGTGGCTCTGGGAAGGGGCCACAATCCCCATCTCCCTCCATGTCTGACCAGCACCTCTTCCTCATGACGGAAACACTAGCCCCATCCTCCCGATTCCCAGGGCCCTGCCCTGCTGAGATAAGGCGCCTGGCAGACTCTGGGACAGACCGAGTTGTGTGTCTCTAGGACTGGGGCATTTTTCCCTTGGAAAGGAAGAAGTGAAAATGTCATTATTTGCAGATGACAAGATACTGTATGTAGAGAACCCTAAAGATTCCACCCCAAAACTACTGGAACTGATAAGTTAATTCAGTAAAATAGTAGGATACAAGACAAATATCCAGAAATCAGTTGCATTTTTATACATCAATAATAATATTTGTCCTTGGGCCAGAGAGACAAGAGAAGAAATAAACAAATGGGACTACATAAACCTAAAACGTTTTGGCACAGCAAAGGAAACTATCAAACAAAATGAAAAGACAACCTACTAACGGGAGAACATATTTGTCAGTGATACATCTGATAAGGGGTTTATATACATACTTTATAAGAATTTATGTAACTCAACACCAAAATAACAAACAACCCTATTAAAAATTGGGCAAAGGACCTGAACAGACACTTCTCCAAAGTGGCCATACAGATAGCCAATAGACATATGAAAACACACTCAATGTCACTAATCATCAGAGAAATGCAAATTAGAACCACCATGAGATATCACCTCACAACTATCAGAATGGCTATCATTAATTAATCGACAAACAACATGCATTGGCAAAGATGTGGGGAAAAGGGAACCCTTGTGTACTGTTGGTGGGAATGCATGTTGGTGCAGCCTCAAAAAATAAAAAATGGAACTACCTGACTCAGCAATTCCAATTCCGGGAATATATCCAAAGAAACCGGAAATACTGATCTGAAAGAATATACATACCCCTATGTTCACTGCAGCATTATTTACAACAGCCAAGATTTGGAAGCATCCCCAGTGCCTATCTTTAGAGAAGTAGATTAAAAAACTATACGCAGTACATTTACACAATGGAATACTGCTCAGTCATAAAAAATAAAGAAATCTTACCTTTTGACACAGCATGTATGGACCTGAATACCATAATGCTCAGTGAAATAAGCCAGTCAGAGAAAGACAAGTAATATATGATCTCACTTATATGTGGAATGTAACGTACAAAAGGAACTAACAAACAAAGTAGAAATAGACACATAGATACAAAACAGATTGTCAGCCGTCAGAGGGGAGGCAGGGTTTGTGGGGCTGGGTGAAAAAGGTGAAGGGATTAAGCAAAATAAAAAAACAAAACAAACTAGTTGACACAGACAATAATAGTACGGTGATTACTAAAGGGGAGAGAGGATGAGGGGAGGCAGAAGATTGTATAGGGGGGATGGATGGTGATGGAAGGAGACTTGGCTTGGGGTGGTGAACACACAATACAATATACAGATGATGTATGATAGAACTGTACACCTATATAATTTTATTAACCAATGTCACTCCAATAAATTCAATTAAAAAAGCTAAAAATACAAACTCACTGAGATCGGCAC
Organism: Plecotus auritus; assembly: GCF_963455305.1. NCBI lineage: Eukaryota > Metazoa > Chordata > Mammalia > Chiroptera > Vespertilionidae > Plecotus > Plecotus auritus. The sequence goes on along the minus strand of NC_137775.1, from coordinate 8,302,014 downwards.
AGAGTCTTACACTAAATCCGTACGCACCCCCTCCCAGCTGCAGTATGTGTAAAAGGTGTTCAATAAATACATACAGGATGATGACAAAATAAAATAAAATAAAATATTTACCTGCATATCTGGTTGTTTGTTTGAAAAGGTTGTCGGTCAGTCAAAAGAAGTGTAGAGAGGTCAAATAACAAGGATAAAGCCCATGGGTCTAACAATCTACAGTTTCATCTTGTGGCATCTCTGTGCTTCAGACTGTGGAACATCTCTAACACAAGTTAGTGGGCGTGGCTCCCAGCATGGGTGCTGAGCCATCGTCCCCCTAGGGCTCAGGAACGACTGGATGGCTTACGAGGCCATCATATGTGGGGTCCAGTGCAGGAGGGACTGAGGAGTTTCCTGTAAAAAACTCATCCTACAGGAACAGAAAGTTAAGTAGCACAGACAGCGCTGCCCTTGGGCCATGGAAATTCTTTTCTTAGTCCTCAGGGACTGGCATCTAAGTGGCAGAAAGGAGGGGTACAGTGCAGCAATGACAGAGTTTAAGTGGGACAGGGCACAAGCCAGCACCGATAGGGTTGGCAGGATTTAACTGGCAGTGTTATTAGCAATGCTGGAAACGTGGGCAGTGTTGAGAGGTGGCAACAGAAGCTTGGAAAAGGCATTGGTGACTTTGTGACGGGCCTCAGTGAACTTGGAAGCTTTCGTTCCCACGGGGAGTAGGCGACAGGCAAGAAGAAACGCAAGTGACTTGCACATACAAAAATATCCATTGGCAACTCCACCAACCAGTTGGGAGGAAAATGTAATGAAAGCTAAAGGTTCAACATGAATGTGGAGGGAAAGTGAGGGAGGATGAAGACTAATATCGCCAGTGTGGGTTGGGAGAACCTGGTTCACACACTGTTCTATACCATGCCCGTTCCTACCAGCTTTCCTACCCTATGGAGAAGAACATTAAGATGGATGAAGACTGCCCTGACTGGTTTGGCTCAGTGGATAGAGCGTCGGCCTGCGGACTGAAGGGTCCCAGGTTCGATTCCGGTCAAGGGCATGTACCTTGGTTGCGGGCACATCCCCAGTGGGAGGTGTGCAAGAGGCAGCTGATTGATGTTTCTCTCCCATCAGTGTTTCTAACTCTCTATCCCTCTGCCTTCCTCTCTGTAAAAAAATCAATAAAATATATTTAAAAAAAAAAAGATAGATGAAGACTGCCCTGCTGGTGTGGCACATGGTGAGCGTTGACCTAGGAACCAGGAGGTCACAGTTTGATTCCCGGTCAGGGCACATGCCCGGGTCACAGGCTCAGTCCCCAGAGTGGGGCGTGCAAGAGGCAGCTGATACATGATTCTTTCTCATCACTGAGGTTTCTATCTCTCTCTCCCCTCTATTCCTCTCTGAAATAAATAAAAAAATATGTTTTTTAAAAAAGATAAATGATTACTGCCAAAAGGGAGCACACCACGTTTTGGTGCTGCCTTTCTGTGCTAGCCATTAAGGTGCAATCGACATTTTGACTAATTTTTGACAGAATTACACTAAAATGATAAATTTTCACTGAAGGTACTTTTTCCTCATAGACACCCCTCATTAAGCAAATTATGTTAATCCTTAGACAATTTTTTGCATATCATGATTAAGATCCTCCCATTTTTTTTTGCTTTTTTTTTTAAATTTTACTGAAGTTGTTTAATTTAGAATTCTTTTCTAAGTAACATATTGAAAGATTTTTTTTTCTTTTTTGGTTATATGTCCATATTAAATTTTACTGATTATAGCTTCTGTCCCTGGATATATTCGTTTATAAATTTTATACATCTAAAGAATAGCTGGTTCTCCCATCTGTTTCAAGACATTTTTACCACGAGTCCTTTTAGCCATATTTTGTGTCGATTATTTCTACTGAAAACAATCACAGATTGCAAATACTTGTCGGTAATTAGTTCTTGGAGCACAGATCATGGGTAGGATAAAGGGCAGGAGCCATATTCTTGCTAGGGTTTAAATGATAGGACAGTTCACCTTGCTTGTCCAAGTTCAGGCATGCAGTGAAGGTTGCTATTTCTCATTTTGCCTCAAGTTCTGAGATGAGGTTCATAGAAATCTATAGTTGTATGTTGTAGTCACAAGAGCACAGCATTTGGAATCAGAAGACTTTGGGCTTATGTTCTCTCTCCACAAGAATATAATTCTAATGTCCTTCTGGAAGAGTCTGTTTTACTTCCTTGGGAATAAATTTTCTTTGCTATAAAATGATGCCATTTGTCCTATTACTTTGAGACTCATATTGTAATAAAATAGTAAGACCATTGACCATTTCATCAACTATAAAGTTTAAGCCCAATGTAAGGTAACAATAATAATTGGTCATAAGTATGATGACACTTTTTTGATCAAACCCAATGTATTTAGACTTTGTAACAAGTTGAATTTTATCTCCTCAGAGTGACCTTACCTGACTACCTCTATTCTAAACTACATCATTCGACCTTTACCTCCACCATAATGTTTATCACAATCTTTAGTCACTTACTTTGGACATGATTTGTCTGTCTTCCAAAAATGTGCACTCTATAAGGGCTGGGCCAATGGTTTTTGTGTTGTTGTTCGCTCTCATATCCCAAACAACTCGCCTACGACCTGGCTCATAAGAGACACTTGATAATATGCATGCACTTGATAAGCATTTTTGAATGATAATATGCATGCACAAAGAAATGAATTTAAGAAAATATAGTCAAATGAATCCTGTTTATAAAAACTGATGCAAATTATTGAAAGTGCTAAATTCACATAGTTTTTTGTTTGAAAAGGAATATACATGTACACACTGAATCCACATGCCTATCACACATGCATTATTTTTAGATAATTCTAGTGTGTAGGTTTATTGCTTTTTTCCTCCCAGATAGCAATTGGAAATTTAGGATGAAATCAGAAAAAGCAAACAATTCTTATTGCTATTAAAATTGCCATGCAGATAGATTCCGTAGATTTTAGAGCTGTTTCCATACCATCACTTTATGAAACAAGTAAGCTGAGGCCGCAGAGCACTGCAGTGAGTTGCTTAGTGTCATTGGAGGGTAAGTGGCAGATGACAGCCCTGGTTGAAGACAATGCCATCACTAAGGGAATTTGTAGATATCTGCACACACATCGTTTTCATCAATTCAGATAAAAGTCTTACATTTGTTGCAAGGATTTATAATCATTTCTTTGTTCTATAACTCATGCTGGTTATGGCTGGTAATACCTTTACTAGTAAACAGACTTTTTAGTAAAGTTCTGTTCTTTGTGGGGTTTGTCTTTTCAATACTTAATACATGTAAGCTGCCAGTTGCATCTGCTATGTGCAGCCCGACTGCTATTAGCCCGAAATTCCTCTTTACTGCCCTCATATGTTTTTTTTCTTTGAGGACATTGCATAAAAAGGAAAACTGAATTTTGAAAGAAATGCTATTTTTAATTTGTTTTTTAAGTATATTTTTTAATTTAAAATTTGGCCCTTCTCCTCCTAAAATGTATGCTAGAGCAAGAAATGGTAGTTACATTGCCTCCTGATTGCAAACATCTATTTTATAACATAATGTTTGAGTTATTAAAAATCCATAAACACGTGCTCTTAAGACAAACAATGCAATGAAATTTTCAGTGTACTGGCTCCATGTAGAAAATAAATCATATACATATAAATAATTTTAAGAATGTAGACTTTCTCTACACTTAACAAAGTGAAACATTATAATTCAACCCAATTAAGATAAAATGAAAGTGTAATGAAGAAAAATGAAGTTCCGGTTAAGAACGAAATCCTGATGATTTTTAGTATTTACTCATTACCACTTTATAAAGGATTCAGATGTTCATGTTCTTTAAAATATTTGGAATAAAGGGAAGCAGTTATAGGATTTCAGAGGTAGAAAGGCCAGATTATCTAGCCCCTCGATGGGAAAAGATTCCGACCCCACTTGGTTTGTAGTAGCTGCTTTGAGTACAGTGTTGCGAGATATTCTGAGGTTGAATCTGGGGACCGCAGTAAGGAGGACCAGGATTTATTAACCGTGTCATTTGGGGGAAGAATGGAGTAACAGTCCAAGGGCCTTGCAGCTACCATTCCTGATTTGGTTTACTCCTCTCTCTGCCCTTTGGAATGTAGTGAGCTAATTTATCCGGGTCACACAGGCAGGTGGAAGCAGAGCCAGGACTAGAATCCTGTGCACCTGAATACCAGTCCAGCGCTCCCACTACTGGTCAGTCTGGGCTGTGTCGATGCTACGTGTTCGCTCCAGTGTAGGTTAACAAAATGTAAAGGGTGATAACTCAGCATTGCCAGACAGTGGGTAATGTGTTGAGGCTGACTAGAAGGTGATGAGTTTTTGCATAGAAAGGTCAGAGAGATGTAAGAGTTTGGAAAGGGCTCTGGGATAGCTACAAAGGGCATGCTATTCGTAAGTGTATCAGTGAGTTAAGCCATTGGACATGGTTCAAGCATAAGTACACTATACTATATCTACACTTTGGCTCAACACATAACTTTTTAACCATTGTCTTTTATAATTGCAAACACCTAATGGTTTTGGTTTATTTGTTTTTGCTGCAAAACAACAATCAAATACAAGAGTGGGCAACAGTAGGTTTACAATAATTCATAAATTATTAATACAAGAATAAACGCTGTGTTTCCTGTATTCACAACTGTAAACCCCCTTTTGACTATCCCTGTATGATTACTATGTTGATAGGAAAGCAATCAACTGGCTAAACAAAGGCCGTTCATACAGTCCAAAACTTAGATTCTATGTTATGTTCTTTACAAGTCAGCATATTTACAAGTAACAGTGATAAAAATTTGAATTTTACCTCTCTCTCTCTCTCTCTCTCTCTCTCTCTGTAGTATTTTCAGGATATTAGAGAGTATGGCCTAATTACAGGTGTTAAAAAATAAAGGAGAACATAGATATGACTATTACACTAAATATTAGTCTATTTAATTTAGCAAAGATTGTGTTTGTGATCAGAAAATATTATTTTAATGACCGTTGTGGGAAACTCAAGTTCAAGTCTAAATTGGGCTAGAACAAAACTCCATTACTTTCACAAAGAGAATGAAAATCCTATAGTTTATCTTTCAATAATCAATAACTATGATTTTCCTAAACTATGGCCCAAAGAAGAAGTAATTTTGTGAAAATTAAGTATTTTGCGAAGCTCCATCAGTGTGACACATGGAAATCAGGAGCTGTGAGGACAATGGGAAAGTATTTCCCATAAAAAAACTAAAAATTAGAAAATGTTGACTAAAGTAAAGGAACTATATATACTTAATACAGAAACTATATTTTCTTTCTACTAACATTATTTTAAAATGGAATAGTCATCATTTTAAGATGATATCTAGATAGTACAAAGGAATGGACTGATAGGCAATTATCATTTTAAGATGACACATATTACATTTTTGGGGAAGAGACATGGACTGGGTAAGACTCTGTAATTATGTATAACAGAGGCCCAATGCACAAAATTCATGTGTGTGTGTGTGGGGAGGGGCGGGTGGTTCCTCAGCCCGGCCTGTGCCCTCTTGCAATCCGGGAACCCCCGCTCCTAACTGCCCACATGCCCTCTCCTTACCATTTGTCTCCCGCTCCTTAGCGCTGCCATGGAGGTGGGAGAGGCGCCACACCGCTGTACTCACCAGCTGTGAGCTCGGCTTCTGGCTGAGCGGCGCTCCCGCTGTGGGAGCGCACTGACCACCAGGGGGCAGCTCCTGCACTGAGTGTCTGCTTCCTGGTGGTCAGTGCATGTCATAGTCACCAGTCGTTCTGGTCGTTCCACCATAACGGTCACTAGGCTTTATTATATAGATTATGGGCAAGAGAAGCATGCCTCTGGGCTCATTTTAATTATTTGATATATTTGCCATGCAATGAAATATTAAATTAAAAATGAGAAAAATGTTAATGTGCTAATAAAATCCAAGCAGTATTGGTTAAATGCTAAGGTTCTAGGTAGACCAGAAGCCTGAAGACTGTATTTTTAGGATGCAGAATTCTAATGGTGTTAGAACTACAAAGGCACCTGGAATAAATGTATTGAGGCTACAGAAACAATTCTCCCCACCTTGTTGCTATGAATACCTTTCTAATGTTAATACAGGAAATAAAAAAACAAAACAATCTTTTTGTATGCAGTTCAAGATTTCTCATCTTTAAGAGACAATATGATTGGAGTACTCTGGAATATCAATGACACTTATAATCTAATAAAAAAGTGAATTACTTAGGTATACCTCATTAGAGGTGAAGTAGTTTATATAGACTTTCAAACACAGAGATTGCTAAAGTAGACACTAATCCAGGGGTGGGCAAACTTTTTGACTCGAGGGCCACAATGGGTTCTTAAACTGGACCGGAGGGCCGGAACAAAAGCATGGATGGAGTGTTTGTGTGAACTAATATAAATTCAAAGTAAAGGAGCGGAGGGGAGAGCAAGAGAACCGGATAGAACAGCCGGATCCGGCCCGCGGGCCGTAGTTTGCCCACGGCTGCACTAATCCATTCTATAGATTTCAAGGTAAAAGTGCAAGGCAGCTGGGGCCCCATTAAGTGTTGAAGGCTAAACTGTGGGAGCAGGAAAGTACGAGGTCAGGACATGTAGATGCACAGGTGACAACCACAGTGGCCTAAGAGGGTGGTGTGGAGAAGACAAGGCATTCTAGGAACCTCTGAGTTCAGATGCCGGAAAGTGCCTCTGGAGCTGAGCACTGGAGGCAGACCATTCACCCCTCCCTCCCCCGCAGCCTTGAACTCTAACAGCAGGAGCATTTCTCAGGAGCGAATTAATTTTTATAAAGTTAATGGAAAAGTGTTCATTTGTTTGCTTGAAATGCTCCTAACTTATTAGGTATATTGTGGCGATGGGAAAAATAGCTTGTACTTTCAATAGCAGCAAAACTAGGTAAGTAAAATAATGACCATACCCATGTCTGCTCACGAATATTAATGGATCACTCCTCAGTTCTGTAAAAATTGTATCCTAAGCATCACCAAACGTGGTATGTTTGTGTGTGTTTCTGAGCGCCTCTCCCAGAGGTTTCCAAACCCATCTTTATGTGGAAAACTTGTTAAAAGGGCAGACTCCTGGCTATTTCAGACGTGTCAGATTCAGAAGTCCTGGGTAGGCCTCAAGAATTTGCTTTTCAAACAAATGCTCCCGGTGATTGTCACACAGGTGATGTGGGGATTGCACTGCGAGAAACACTGCCCCAAAGCAAACTCCTTTCCACTTTAGTTCAGGTCATAGCAAGTTGTATTTTCAACAGGCGTCCTACTGTTAGTTCTGACAAGCAATGAGACCACCACAGACTCAGCCAGAGACAAATGACCAAAGCACAGCGAGGAAGTCTAGCCTTCAAACACATACGCAGGGAGATCCTCACAATGGACTCCCCCTTTTCTCCCCGGAGAAGCCTCCTCGCCTGCCCACACCCCATGCACTACCCGATTTGGACTGAAGTGCCTTTAGGTTCACCCTGGGTGTTAGGAAACTCAGATCAATATTTGCCAGTTTTTTACCTCTTTTGGTGATAGTATCGAAATGTAATCGTCATATATCATTCTGGCCTTTTCTTCGATGACTTTTTTGTTCTGCTCTTTCTTTAAGTCTTCACAGGCAAGCCAGAAAAGGAGGTTCTCTTCACTGTATTCGGTTCGGAGGAACTCTCGGAAAAGATTTCTTCCCGCCGGGGCCTTCATCATCTTGTCAAAATTTTGAGACCAGGACAAGACTTCATCTGTAGTGGGGTTTTGGCTGCAGAGAAAGAATGGGCCCATAATCAAAGGTGACTTTGACCCATGTAGGGGGAGAGGAGCAAATAGAACTGCTAGTCAATTGCTGCCATCTAGTGGTCATTGCCACTCAGTTTGGTCTTCTCTGGCAAATCAGCCACCAGGACCAGGTTAGTTATTTCTGGGTCTTGACAAAAATGAGTGTGAGGCATGTCAGGGAACCTAGTGTTCAAATAGCAAGTGGCTATACATACTATGCACATGGTCATAGTGGATTCCTAATGGAGATTGTAAATGTCCAAACCTTATTATAGGCTGTCCCAAAAAATGTATGCACACTTTGAATGATTATAAAGTCAGTATTTATTAACATACAGTTTATTTTCAATATTTAAAAGAATCGACAGAAATTAATGATTTTTTTTTGGTCAACGCCTGTTTTCAAACTGATGACCGCTCTGGTCCAGGCACTGCTGATAACTTGAAGCAATGGAATTGCAAACATCAAGCATCATTTCGTTCAATATTTGCCAACTGTTGCCGGTTTTATACAGTAAACTATCGTTTATGTATCCCCATAAAAAGTCTAGTGGTACATTTTCTTTGTTTAAAGCTTAGTCTGGCTTAATGCATTATTTCAAATCAGTTAAACCTGAAAAGGAGTGAAAATTAAGTGAGCTATCAGCTATTAACATGTATACACACTTTGAATTACAAAGGTAGTGTCTGTACTTCAACTGCGTTTTTGAACTTCCAGTAGCATTTTAGGATAAACTTATTTTGTTTAAAGCTTAGTCTGGCTGAAAAGAAAGAAGTATCAATTGAGTTATCAGCTGTTAAAGTGTGTATACACATTTTTTGGGACACCCTGTATATTGCAAGTTGGTAGAAACAGTCTATACATTCATATTTTGAAGGGCAAACTGAATTTTTTACTTGCATCTGATGTAGATTTTCATTTTGAAGCCACAAGACACAGTTTCTCTTTTTATTTCCAGTAGCTTTTTTTTTCCCCATTTATCATTGGATCTAAAATATATTGTGTGCACTTGTCACATATTTTCCTAACCTTAAATAATTATTCTATTAAATACAGGGTGGGTCAAAAGTAGGTTTACAGTTGTTCCTATGGAAAATAATACAACCTATAATAATAAAAGCATAATATGCTAATTAGCCGAACAACCGAACGACCTTCCGGATGTCATTCCGGACATCCTTCAGGACGAAGCTCTGGTGACAGGGGCTGAGGCAGAGGCAGTTAGGGGTGATCAGGCAGGCAGCTGAGTCATTAGGGATGATCAGAGAGGCAGGCGAGTGGTTAGGGGCAATCAGGTAGGCAGGCAGAGTGCTTAGGGGCGATCAGGCAGACAGGCAAGTGGTTAGAGGCAATCATGCAGGCAGGCGAGCAGTTAGCGGCATCAGGCAGGCAGGCAGAGTGGTTAGGGGCAATCAGGCAGGCAAGCAGAGGTGGTTAGGGGTGATCAGGCAGGCAGGCAGGCGAGTGGTTAGGGGTGATCAGGCAGGCAGGCAGGCGAGTGGTTAGGGGTGATCAGGCAGGCAGGCAGGTGAGCCGTTAGGAGCCAGTAGTCCCGGATTGTGAAAGGGTGCAGGTTGGGCTGAGGGACTCTCCCCCCTCCCCTGTGCATGAATTTCATGCACCAGGCCTCTAGTAATCTACCTAATAAAAGAGTAACATGCTAATTGACCATATCTTCGTGACGCACACCAGCCAATCAGGAGTATGCAAATTAACCCAACAAAGATGGTGGGTTAATTTGCATACACAGGCGCCAAGAGGCTGGGGGTGGGGCAGATGCACCACCCCAGCCGTTCTGGGCCTCTGTGCAGCGTGGGAAGGCGGAAAGGTGGCTCCGGCCAGAGCGAAGGCGCTGCCGGCAGCCAGGGGAAGGAAGGCACATTCTGGCACAAATCTTTGTGCATTGGGACTCTAGTTAATAAATAATAATACAAGAATAAACTCCATGTTTTTCATACTCACAACTGTAAACCTACGTTTGCCCACCTTGTATTATAAATGCATTGTTACCCATGAATGGAGATATCACAGCGACAGAGCACAGGGCCCTTACAATGACAATGAGAACTTTTTAGAGATCTACATTCAGGTTTTCAGTGACTACTTCCCTGCAGAAACCACCAGTTATTATTCCCTTTGCTTATACATCTAAGAAGTGAAAGAAATGAACTGGAGATTCTTATGGTTAAACTAGAGGCCTAGTGCACGAAATTCATACACTCGGGGGCCCTCATCCCAGCCTGAGCCCTCGGGGGATGTCTGGGAGCCCATGGGGAGTGGGCCTAGGCCAGCAGTTGGACATCCTTAGCACTGCTGTGGAGGTGGGAGAGGCCCCTGCCACCACCACTACACTCGCCAGCTGTGAGCCCAGCTTCTGGTTGAGCAACGCTCCCCCTGTGGGAGCACATTGATCACCAGGGGGCAGCTCCTGCATTGAGCATCTGCCCCCTGGTGGTCAGTGCACGTCATAGCGACTGGTCGTTCCTCTGTTCAGTCAATTTGCATATTAGCCTTTTAGTATACAGGATTGGTCTTGCTTTCTCATTCATTGTTCTATTTAATAAGTTTCCAAATAAGGTATACATTCCTTTTTGAGCAAGTATTTTAAACAGATTTTTGCTATTCAAAACTGTCTGAACTTCCTCATTCATTAAAAAAAAATTCAAAAGAAGAAAAATTACTATGAAGCAGCAACATTAAAACCTTCTCATAAGTAGAAAAAGAAAGCACTATATTTCACAAATATTCTACTTGTGTTTTGATTTAATTCTATAGATTCAGTTCTGCATTCAACTTCTCATTTTGGATAAAATACTTGGATAGAGTCTGTTCTAAAGGACATGGGACCAGATGCCAGCTGGGTGTCCTTCCTGACAGACTTAGGTAATTTCATATCTTGTGTGTGTGTGTGTGTGTGTGTGTGTGTGTGTGTGTGTATGTTTTACATTCTTCCCACATAAAGATTCTCAGATAAAGGAAGTCAGAAAATAGGGCAATTTGGGGAGCTAACTCATGCAACAATCATTATTTTTGAAAGAGAAATTCAGGCAATATTTTAGCTGATAGCTTCACATAGCTAATAGAAAAGTACATGAAAAGCAATTGCAATCAAAAAGTAAGATCTCCCAGCTTGTATATTTATTTCACCAAACCATTTTGAGGAGTAACAGGAAGCGAGAGCTGATACTTAAGCACTGAGTCGAGGTAATCAGTATCTGAATACAAGACACAATTATAATGTGAGTCACTCACCCTTCCTCTAGGACCTGGATACTCTCCATTTTGGTGGTGAGCGTGGGTCTTTCTGCAGTTTCCGCTCTCTCTTCGTTCCTAACAGTGAGGCTGTAATGTAGCATAACACTTTATTTTGTCTAGGGAAAACCAAGTATTGAAAGAAAAGAAAAAAAATTGCAAGAAAATATTTCAAGGAAGAATTTTACTTTCAACTATGTGAGACTATTTAGTGTACAAAAAGAGCAATGCCATTTTTAAATGATGCGTAAGCCCCTTTCAACTAAGGGAAAGAGAATCATTATTTAATCAAATTATAAAATAAATCAGGACTCAAAAATGGATACCGTTACACATTCTGACTTCATCCTTACATAATTTAAATTACTTGAAATCCCTGACATACCTACATGATTATATGCTTTATAGTATTTGATATACATTATTATGCCACACTTTGTAATAACTCCATTTTGAATTTTTGTTAGTGCTATTCATAGTTTGTTTTCCCTTTATTTCCCCCCCATTGATACCATCCTTCCTCCATCCACTCAAGTTGGAACTACTGGATTTATATTTGACTCTGTCTTTGCCCTTTCACCCTAGTTAATCAATTTCCGTTGTCTCCAGAGGTTCTGAATAGGAGAGCATTGGATGAGAGGAATCACTGTGTTGCTGGACATAAATTTAGGAATTTTATAGGATTACAGGAGCCAGGGCAATCCCATGCACAGTAGTAGTTCAGAACGAGACTAAGAATTGACTGATTCAGGCTCACTGTAACTGAGTAGCGCCTTAGGATGGGAGACGCAAGGTTGATGCAGACTAGACATAATGAGGGAGATTTGGGGCAGATATGAAGAAGCAGGTGGGCAGGCTGACTTGGAAAAGTCAAGCTACTGGATTGGCAAACTGATCCCTTTATGTAGAAGCTGAGGAGCTTCATGGGAGCCTGTCAGACGACAAAAGAAGTTCCGATAGCATCTCTTTCTTTTAATCATTCGTTCATTTTTCCAACAAGAAGGAATGGGAACCATGATTTTCTAGTGCCTATTATTTGCCAGGCACTGTCTTTTTCCCTTTAATTTTATTATCCCCATTTTATAGATGAGCAGTGAATCACAGAGCTGCGTGTTACATCGGCCCAAAGTCAGACACTAACTATGGGTATGGTTGGAATTTGAACCTGATTCTGGCAAATGACCTTGCTGATTTTATTGAGTAACTATTATGAACCATGCTCCCTGACAGGCACTGACACAACAAACTCCTCACTATGTGAATGAAGAAAAGGGTCACTCAATATGGTTGTGGTGGACAGAAGGAGTTTAGTGGGAGAAAGCTTCCAACAAGCGGTTCTTCTTAATCTGCAAAGTTTGGCATTTGGCAAGGGAAGCAGAGACAATGTCTCATGGATTCCTCCTTTCATGGTCAGGTGCAGGGGCGAGGGTGGAGAGAATGGAGCAAAGGGGAGAATTTAAGGAAGAGAGGTCCCTCTACAACGGAAGTGAGGCCAGCCAAGGACATTTAGTTGAGAAAGTTAACTACCTGGAGAAAAGTGAACCTAGTAAGAATTGGAAAGGATTCTTTAGTCAGAAAAAAGACACATCAATAAAAAACAAAACAAAAGTGAATAAACCTAAGCTCTCTTCTAACAATTTCTAAGGAGAGTGGCGGATTTATTGGTGCAGGACCATGGCAAGAAAAGAGCAAACCTCCACAAAAGTGGCGTGGCCCCAAGAATTCTGGGAAGCAGTAATGACCGCTGCTTGTTGCTCAGACACCCAGCAAACGGAGTTGTGCCCTGCGGGAAGGCAGCCATTCCAGAGCCATCAGGGTAGGAAGCCATGGGGATACAGCAAAGTGGATTCAGAGAGAGAGCAGCGCAGTTGTCTGTGTGCCCGCGTGTGGGGACTGCGAATGTGTTTGCAGATTGAGGTAGCCTAGGAGACCTCAGTCCTCCGTGGTCCTGACACTTAGGTCAGGGCTGTGTTTAGAAGAGTCACTGACTTCTCAAAGTGTCTTTGACGACAGTGCTTCTCTGGAATTTGATGTCTTTCCAATACTTAAGAAAAAATGGGTGGGAGGAGGTTGACATTATTCTGTGAAACTTCCTGGGAGAGATTAATGATGCCAAATGTATAAAATATGAAAATGTTTGATACATTCCAGAAAGATCATATTTAAATAGGAAATGAATGCTCATTCTGCCAAGCTTTACTGAGCTTATGTGTGTGCGCGCACACATAATAAGGTACTATAAAAAGTAGAGGGAAAAAAGCTTGCTTTTGTTGATTAAATAATACATTTAAAAATTATTTTTGTTACATTTCCACACAAGTGCAGTGGGACACACAAATGCAAGAATTCTCCATTTTATGCAACATCTTAAAATCATTTTTTTCTCTATGGTGTCTTTGCTGTGGAATATTAAATCTGGAATCCACACGCATGATTGACAAGTTTCTGAACATGAATTCTGGCTCTCCTATCTGTTTCTGTGATATTTACAAACATCCCAAATGCCACCATATTAAAGTGATTATTATGAAATATTGGGTTGTGTTTATATCTTTCATTTCTTACAGATGGTAAAATATGGACACACATATGTACTAAAGTGACTTAAAATAGACATTTAATAAGTGCTTAACTGCCCACCGTTTGCTCCATTTCTTGATATAATATTGGACACAAAATTGTCCTATAGAGAGAAACTGACAAGTGTCCTGTCAATCAACTTGCCAATTCTTGAAAAACCAGTTTCAAAGTTTTATTTGTCAAGAACCACTGATAATGCCATTTTAAGATAAAAAGAGATGGAGAAAATGATAGGAGAGTTGCTACTAGACTGCCATTTATGTCTTGGGAATGACGAATATCTGTTCCCAATTTCACCTAGTCTTGCTCTAAGTAATATAGTGGGTTTTGTTCAGATAAATTTGCTTTAGACCAAGATATACATGTTGTATGTGCTCGAGAAAAGCTCTAAAAGGAAAACATCAAGTTTAACAATAATGAGGAGTCATGTGGAGACTTTTTACTTTTACAGTGTTGGTAACATTTTAAACGAACTTTCTATGTTTTAAACAACTAAACCCATAAATAGAGCAGAATGCATATCCAGTGCTCACGGTGGGAGTCTTGATCGAGCTTAAATATTTATGGAAGACGATGCCAACAACCTAGGCTAAATATGCACAAATAAGCACTAACAATCCCATCAGACATTTTAGAGGATGGTGACTCTGAGAAGAGAGAAATACAGTTGGTATATTTCTGAAAATCGGGCAATAATGCCTTCTTTGTGTATGGACGGACTTTCTGATTTGTTTTCAGGGAGTTTGGAGAGTGGGGTGAGGAAAACATGGCTGGCTGCCCATTATAGCATTTACCTACGATTTGTCATCATGGATACGGGCTGGGTCTATTTTGGAAGAGAAAACAACTGGTTCTTAGAGAGAACCCTTGAAATGGGCAAATAAGTGAAGACAGTGCAGTAGCCATGGTAACTCTGGGATAGAAGCTGAGTGCAAAACTACATGTTTATACAAAAACTCAACTGAGGAATCAATAAGATGCCTAAATTTAATGCACTATGACATGAAGGTTCAAGAAGGAACCCCTGTCATTGTTAAGGCATATATTCTAGTATGCTCACATCATGATTTCAGTGTTTCCTTTTTTATTGAGCAGCTTCTGCCTCAAATTTCCCAGAGCAAAAACGGGATCAACACCCTTCAGCTTCTGAAAGAGAATCGGTAGGTTATCCTTGAAATGTTGCATTTTCCTCAATCAAAATATCATGGTGAAATAATACAACAGCTCTGTTTAGTGGTTGACAACAATTTATAAATACGTCTGAGACACCTAGTTTATGCAACATTGCCTGGGTTGGAAATTCAAGATCAAAGAGGCCATGGCTGGGTAGGTCGGTTAATTAGAGCATCATCCTGATATGCCAAGGTTGAGGGTTCGATCTCTAGTTAGGGCACATAAAAGAAGCAAGCAATGAATGCATAGATAAGTGAAACAACATATTGATGCTTCTTTCTCGCTCTCAACTCAATAAAGAAAGATCAATAAGACAGGCTGTGAAATCGAGGAGCTCTAGCAGGTGAGTAAGCATCACGTGGCATTGCACTGAGAGCTAAGATAGCGGTTTGCATAGGGTGTTTTGCAGACACAGGCGCAGTATCTACAATTTTGCATGAGAGAACTGAGAAAGGCTTTCCAGAGGAGGTAATGATTAAACTAGATTGAACAATGAACGGGCATTTGCCAGGTGGAGACTTGGACCAAGGGAGTTCTAAGTAGGGGGGGAATGTGTGGAGGCTGGGAGTTGCAAAAAAAAAAAAAAAAAAAAGAAAGAAATGTTATAAATGCAGGACAAAATGGAGAGATCAGGTGTTTCAGGGTGGAAGCAATAAATTAGAGTAGGCAGTGAGATATAGTTATGTAATGGGCCAAGAACACAAGGAGGAGACTCCAAATATACACTGAGTGGCCAGATTATTATGATCTCTGAATGCATAATAATCTGGCCACTCAGTGTATGTGTGTGTGTGTGTGTGTGTGTGTGTGTGTGTGTGTGTGTGTATGTTAGAGGCCCAGTGCATGAATTCGTGCATGTGTGGGGTCCGGCCAGCCTGGCCAGGGGGAGGGGACATGGGCGGTTGGCTGACCTGCCTGCTGGTCGAACTCCTGGTTGAGGGGACAATTTGCATATAGGATATACACTGAGTGGCCAGATTATTATGTATTCAGAGATCATAATAATCTGGCCACTCAGTATAGACCATCCCTCCCTTAAGATGATTTTGGCTTTCCTTGCTTTATTTTCCTCATTTATAACGGGGGCAATGGTAGTGCCCTACTATACAAGGCTACAAAATAAAGACTAAATACTGTGACAAAAAGGCAAATTATTACACACGCTTAACTGAATGGGAGGGCCAACTGGTTGCATATTAAAATGATAATTCCAATTTTACCAAATAACTTTTTTTCCTCTAAAAAACTTTTTACGTCAACTTGAGGAAATAAAGACTGACTCCTTGCCATTATTATACAACACTTCCTCATATATTGCCTTGCTACTTCTTTCTCACAACAGTCCTGTAAGGTAGGCAGGGATTTGTTATTAATCATTCCCATTTTATTTAATAGGAAACCGTCCCCAAGGTTGACGTAGATGCTAGTAATGCGTACACCAACATATGTCAGTGTTAGCATTGGCATTCATGTCTTCTGACTTTGTCTCATGCTTATTTTCGCTAGGCAATGTTGCTTCCCTTTCTAGAAAACATTAACTATGGAATTTCACCTTTTTGGTTATAGACAAAAATTGGTTGCTCTGAAATATTTGGGAAGGTTAAACCTATCACAAACCAGTGTATTAAGGGCAAATGCCCCCTCT
Organism: Plecotus auritus; assembly: GCF_963455305.1. Classification (NCBI taxonomy): domain Eukaryota; kingdom Metazoa; phylum Chordata; class Mammalia; order Chiroptera; family Vespertilionidae; genus Plecotus; species Plecotus auritus. The sequence goes on along the minus strand of NC_137775.1, from coordinate 8,285,549 downwards.
ATCAGCGTTTTCCCACAGCCATCAGTCTATAGGAGTTATTGCCCAGAGGACCCAATATACAATAGATATTGGAGAGAAGTTTTATTTGTGTGTTTTTAAAAAATATGTTTTTATTGATTTCAGAGAGGAAGGGAGAGGGAGAGATAGAAACATCAATGATGAGAGAGAATTATTAACTGGCTGCCTCCTGCACATCCAACACTGGGGATCGAGCCCGCAACCAGCGCATATATGCCCTTATGGGAATCAAACCCAGGACCCTTTAGTCCACAGGTCAACACTCTATCCATTGAGCCAAACCAGCTAGGGCTGTTAGAGAAGGTTTAGACAAGTGTCATGAAACAAGTATTTCAATTGGCTTAAGCTTTTGTGTCATAAACTTGAACCTCTCTCAAAATTAAAACATTTGCTATTGAAAAGTCCGTCCACTAGATGGCTCTGTTGCCCTTATAAATATAATGTTTTACTTAAATCAGAATAAAATTGAAAAAAAAAATTCTGGGAGTAATTACCCTTATTTTGGGGGAAAAAATCTATTCTTATGTGTGTGGAGTTTTGATAATTATATGTTTTAAAGCATTTGAAAAAAGTCATTCAATTTTTCTGAGAGTGAAATTATCAAACTCGAAGGAGACAAATTTTATCTCGAGAGGTGTGCATAATAACACACCTTTGTTATTTAGAGAATGTTCTGAATACTCCCTGGCCCCAAATCATTTGACTTAGAAGTAATACTTTAGTTTTTTTTTTAAAGGCAGGCATAATCCTATTAACATTGGAGTTATTTGTTCCAATAATAAATTGTTTTGAATTCTAATGTCTCTTGCTGGGTAACAGATCTTAGGTCATGCATTCTTGGAGCAAATTAATTTGAAAAGGTTAAGTACCAACATGCAGAAAGTATTTGTTTTATTTAAAATGTTTTTGAAAAGCAATTTCAGTTCCAGTTTGGTTGCATGTAAATGTTTTTGTTTGCTTTACTTCTTTATTAAATGCATTGGGGTGACATTGGTTAATAAAATTATATAGGTTTCAGATGCATATATTACCTGTATATTGTATTGTGTGTTCACAACCCCAAGTCTAGTCTCCTTCCATCACCATTGATCCCCCTTTCCCGCTGGTAATCACCATACTGTTGTCCCTTCACCCTTTTCACCCACCACCATCCAGTCCCCTCTCTCAGCCGTTGGTCTGTTCTCTGTATCTATAAATCTGTTTCTACTTTGCTTATTTTGTTCATTAAATTCCACATATGAGTGAAATCATATGGTATTTGTCTTTCTCTGGCTGGCTCTCCAGGTTGTATATAAATGTTGTTTTTTTAAAAAAATATTTTTATTGATTTCAGAGAGGAAGAGAGAAGAAGAGATAGAAACATCAATGCTGAGAATCATCTACTGGCTGCCTCCTGCCCCCCCACGCCCCACTGGGGATCAAGCCTGAAACCAAGCATGTACCCTAAGTAGGAATCAAACCATGACTTTTTGGTTCATAAGTTGACAGTCAACCACTGAACCACAGGGGCAAGGCTGTATGTAAATGTTAACCTTTGTTTTTTTTATGCATAGAAACGGAGAAGAATTCTCTTCATTTTGTCATTCTCTTTTTGCTACCATTTTCCTTTTTATACATGCTTCTGTTTGAAAAGATGAGTTTCAAACATTCCCTTTTTCTATTGATATTAAATTTTTACTTTAAACCCCAAGCTGTGTATTTCAGGTTCATCGACACATTGATTTGATGACAACTGCATTTAAGGCTTTTTTTTTCCCCTTAAAATTAAGAGAATTATAGAACTGATATTTAGATGCACTTCATATAACACACACCAATCATCAGAATCTATTTCAGTTCTCAGGTTGATTGAAATCCTATTTTGAGCTCTTCCTTCAACCCACTGTAATTTTCCCTGTAAGTCATAATTACGTTAGAGGATGCTTTTGTGGGAAAGCAAGTATCTTGGATGTGAAAAGGACAGAGGGACTTCCATTTAGTTAGTAGACACTGTTATTAAAATGGCATGTGCTCATCCAAGTCTTTAAAGGCATCTGTGAAGTTGGAGCTCAAACTTCTGGTTTTAGTTAACATGTGTCCCTATCATAAGAACCAGAATAAAAACGTTAGGACTGTAGTAGCTGATACTCAGGACAAAATCTGACAGATGCAAGGGTCACTTCTCCATCCAGCCATTCATTCCTCTCCTGGTATTTTCTAGTTACCGTGAGTGTGAATATGTGTGGGCTTGAGGGCTATGATCCTGGGAAAGGCCCCGGTATCTAATGACCTTACAATGCTCTGGGGATCCTGGGGCTATGTGGTGCCTGCTCTGAGGATCCTGAGTAATACCTGTGCTTATTGAACTGAGAGTTAAAGACAAAGGGCCAGGGGAACAGAATGCAGAAATAGGTTCTGTTACATTCACTGGCAACATCCTATATAATAAAAGGCTAATATGCAAATCAACTGAATGGCGGAATGACCGGTTGCTATGATGTGCACTGACCACCAGGGGTCAGACACTCAATGCAGGAGATGCACCCTGGTGGTCAGTGTGCTCCCACAGGGAGAGCACCCCTCAGTCAGAAGCCGGGCTCATGGCTGGAGAGTGCAGTGGAGGTGGTGGGCCTAAGCCGTCAGTCGGATATCCCCCAAGGGCCCCTGGACTGCGAGAGGGTGCAGGCTGGGCTGAGGATCCCCCCCCCCAACCCCTGAGTGCACAAATTTCATGTGCTGGGCCTCTAGTATAAATAGAATATGACAAGCATACAGTAGTCAAATCCTGCAAAGTCTGCTAATTTCCAATTTCCTTCCAGCCTGAGATTTTTGAGGAGGTCAGAAATAATACATATCAATTATGGCATTTTTGGAGCTCTCACAATGTACTGAACCCCAAATTAACTGATGTATATATGTTATTAATCCCATCTTACAGGTAAAGAAACTGAGGTTGAGAGAGGTTGAGGTTTCACAGTGTATATCATGAAACAAGGATGCATCTGTGTAATGCCAGTGTCATTCTTCTTCCCTACCCCATGCTGCCTCTGGAAATAGGCTTTATATGAGGAAGACAGGTTATTATAATTTGTGTGTCATGTTCAAATATGGCAAGACTACATCTATTTAGAATGGATCACATGGAGTTATTATTCCACTAATAGAAAGTGGGTTGATTAAAATGGTTCTGAACTTTTATATAATCTACTAGAGGCCTGGTGCACAAAATTCGTGCATGGGTAGGGTCCCTAGGCCTGGCCAGTGATCAGGGCCGATCTGTAGGGCAACCGGCAGGGTGATAGGGGAGCCCCCACTGGCACCCACCTTGGCCAGCCTGGTCCCACCCACTTACCAGCCACACCCCCCGCTGATGTTGCCAGTCACCTTCCTCTGTGGGGTGATCGGCGGGGTGATTGGGGGGACCCTGCTGACACCCGCCTTGGAGGCAACCAGCGGGGCGATCGGGGACCACCTGCTGGCACCTGCCTTGGCTGGCCTGGGACCTGTAGGCTGGGGGGCAGCTCCTGCATTGAGCATCTGCCCCCTGGTGGTCAGTGCACATCATAGTGACCGGTCGTTTTACCGGTTGTTCTGCCGTTCGGTTGATTTGCATATTAGGCTTTTATTATATAGGATATTGCTTTATACAAAAAGCAGCAATGGCAGAAACTTGCTCTCTAGTTAGGAACTCATGTTCCTGGACATGAGATGTACTTTAATATATAGTAGTATATGGATAGCTTAAACAAAAATATGGATTTTACAGCACCAGATCTTATAGTATTTATCAGTCCCAAAGAAGCAGAATTATTAAAAAATCAACTCCATATTCAAGAGAAGTGGATTTTATTGTCGTTCGGACATGAAAACAAATAACTCTTGAGGGACGTCCTAAAATAGCAGGCTTTTTAATGGGTCTACCAGGCTTACACCGTGAAAGAGTGTAAGCTAGGCCTAAAACAAGTAATGAAAAGTTTTAGGAGAGGGACAAAAGTAAAATGCTAGTGCTCTCTTCAATCAGATTGTACAACCATGACATCTTATATATAGAGAAGGGGTAGCACCATCTCATAACCGCATCTTTTGTGTCATTATTGATTCAGAGAGGCTGTGGGGACATTCTTAAATGCCGTCCAGATAGCTAGTAAATTTGGCCTGGATTTGCAAGGGCTGAACTTCATATTGTTTTAAAAATGGAATAATTTGCTTTGATTAAGTCAAGAAGGGAATCCCAGCTTCCCCGAAATTGAGCTTTCACCCTGAAAGGTCAGGATGTCCCCGGACCTTTGAGGAGGGGGACACTCATTTTCTCTGTCGGCAGCTTTTCTCTCTAGACTCTCCCTCCCTATACACATTAAGGAGAAGCTTGATTCTCTCTGAGTTTACTGCTAACCTCCTGTTTGGCCAGATGTTGTCAGTTCTCATCCCAGTGGGCCTCCCTGGTGTATGCACCACATTGGTCCTTCCGGTCTTTGTGAGACTGGACTCCGATGCTGTGCTTGTACCTCTCCGACTGCCTCTCCTCTGAGTTCCTTGTTGACAGCGCTTCCACTGTTCTCTCTTTAAATGCTGCTATTTCCTGAGGGTTCAGTCCAGCTCTCCATGCTGGGCCATCACTGCATACCGATGTATACTGCATACCGATGGCTCCAGGTGGTTACATCTAATCGAAACTTGCCTGGTGAGCTTCAAATTCATTTCCACAACTAACTCTTGGGTACCTCCAACAGAGCAAGTCCAACTCATCTCCTTATGCTAAACAACCTCCTATTCCAGCATTCTCCCATTTGATGAAATCACTGTCAACTGGCCACTTGAGCAAGCAATGCGGAGTTATGCTTCCCTCCTCTTTCTCACCTATTGAAAATTCTTGATGGCACACCCTAAGCTTTTCTTGAATTTGTAATCTCTCCACTCCCATTTACATGAAAATATTATGCCATATGTATACTGCAATATTTATAAAACGCAAGTATAATATTTTAATCTATTATTTTGTTTTCTTCACATCTATTTTTCTATGATCATCTAAACACTGCAATATGACACTCAGAAAAAACACACAAGTATTTACAGCAAACACAGTCAAGAGTACCAGTTGCCTTAATGGAAATGGTCAGGGAGTTCTTCTAGTTCTGGCAGTTTCCCAATAGGTAGCACTCTGGTCATATGTAACACAGACTTGGCAGAAGCAGCTTGAATACTATGCTTTTCTAGAGGATGACCTGGGGAGTAATACCCAATATTCATGTCAACATTCCATTACTTATTGAGAATCTGTTACTTATCTCTGTAGAGGCAGCGAGAACCTGGTGAAATCTAAGGAAATACAACAGTACCAGGCAATAAATTGTAATGAGTGAATTCACCAGTTCATGACATACAGAAGGTCTATAGTCCTAATGGCCACTTTTTGGCTTTGTGTACCTGGCCTGGGAAACCTGGGTTCATTGTGGTAGATGTCATTGCGTGAGTTATAGAAACTATTAAGGAAACTTATCTATGAAATGGCGAAATGGCGTTTCGAAATAACTTTGATTGTGTAAGTTACAGAAGCTATTGAGGAGATCTGGCTGGGTTAGGTCAGTTGGTTAGAGTGTCATCCTGATATGCCAAGGTTGCAGATTCAGTTCCCTACTGGGCACACACAAGAATCAAGCAATGAATGTATAAATGGAGAGAGGGACAACCACAAGCATGTTTATGAAGAGCTGAACATTTACTGAGTTGGGCCTATCCATGGTCTGGGAACTCTGGGAACCAATGTGGAACAACAAATCTCTGTGTGTGTGTGTGTGTCTCTCTCTCTCTCCCTTGCTCTCTCTCTAACAATCAATAAATAAAAATTTAAAAAGAAGCTATTAAGAAAATTTATCTAGCCTGGCTGGCCTGGGTCAGTGGTTGAGTGTCGACCTCTGAACCAGTAGGTCACAGTTCAATTCCTGGTCAGGGCATATGCCCAGGTTGCAGCCTTGATCCCCAGTGTGGGGTGTGCAGGAGACAGCCCATCAATGAGTCTCTCTCATCAATGATGTTTCTAACTCTCCCTCTCCATCCCTGTCTAAAATCAATAAAAAATATACTTAAGAAAAGAAAATTTATCTATGCCATGCAAGATAGAGTTTAAAAACTGTACAATTTTTTGTAAATGGCATTTACGATGATCTGGTTACAAGTGCTGTGAAGTCCTATGAAGCTAAGTTATGTTCCTATGTGGGACGGATCGGGTCTCTGAGGAGGACAGGTATGGGAAGAGACTCTGTTCACTAGTGCTTTGGATGAAATGACTCATCTTGCCTGTGTGAGCAGATTTATTTCCAGAGGGTGGTTTCTTTACCATGGAGCAGACGTGGATTTGTTTTTCCTTTCAAAAAATATCCTTTGGCTTTTAAAGCATGCATCGTAGTGTTTCCATTGGCAGAGAGCTGAAATGTGACAGCGTCAGAGGATAAAATAGGACGTTATTTTTGCAGATTTGAATTATAGAGGCTGCGGTGATTGTTATAAATGGAGAGAGGGACAACCAAAAGCATGTTTATGAAGAGTTTAACATTTACTGAATCGGGCCTATCCATGGTCTGGGAACTCTGGGAACCAATGTGTTCAAAGGGGGATGACTTGAGCTTTCACAGGGATCATTTACCAAACTCAGCCTGTGACCAATTTCTCCTGAGAAGAATGGAGGAGATCTGATTTGGGCCAAATAGCATAGGAAAGGTACATCAGCGCATGCGATTGTGAATTCGATGGGAAAAGTTGTATTTGATGTCAGTCTTGAAGAGTTTGTAAAGGAAGAAGCTTTGGGCATGGTTCAGATCAAATCTGGAAATGAAGAGTTTGGAAGTGTCATCTTCAAGTGGACAAAAGAAGGGATTGATATTCAGGGACTTGCATGTCAGTCCCACTTCTCTCACGGACAGGCGTGGGGACAGGAGGCAAGCCATCCGTTTCCTTCTCCGTGAAGGCAGATGCAGCATTTTCCAGCTTTTTAATGAGGGTATTTTTCCTTCCAAACAAAAGCTCATAGTTAAGTCTAATATGTAAAATAGCTACAGACAGAACAATTCCCTTGGAAACTGCAAGCGGGGAGCCCGGGACCGTGGTCAGCCAAGTGGTGGGTCTGAAACCACCAGGAAGCAGCAAGAGAGTCAGCGGGGATGTCTGGGAGAGAGAGTAGCTGAAATCTCTTGAATTTGAATTTCTTATGACTAAACATGGACACTGTCTTGCTTGATAGGACATCACCAGGAGCCACAAGGAATTAAAACAGGGATGGCTTAGCATCTAAAGAGTTTATTTGAAAAAAAGAATAGTCTGGATTATTTTAATGTAACCTCTGATGTTAAGAGAGGACCTGAGGACAATTTGGAAATTAGCTTTAAGCTCAAAATGCATTTTGAAAGCTCCACCTTTCATCTCCTTCTTGAGGCACTTTTTTTTTTTTTTTGTGAGCACACAGCAGTTTCTGATTTGCTAGGTGCTTTCACACGTGTCCTCCATGTGCGACTGTCTGAATGACCTCACAATTCACACTGTCCCAGTGATGGCGGTTTCATGAGGATCCCCACATCCTTCCAAGGTTCCTTTCTGATGAAGAAGGGGAAAAGCATTAACCACCTGAAGAGGGGGGTCACTTTGTTTGAATCCTGATGTAAGAGGAACATCAGGTTTGACCATGGCGACCTTGAACCTGTAGACAACTCCTGACTAAACTAACTCTTCTCCTGGTCAGGAAAAGCTTGGTCTACCGTATAGAATTTGCAAATGTAGAGACTTCATTTTATGCCCAAGACTCAGGCTCCCATGACCCATGTATGTAACACAGGTGAAATGGTCTACACCTCACTCCCTTGTTTGTTTTTTTCCTTCCTGAAACAAGGGCTGTGAGGAGAAGAGGAAGACAGAGAGACCGATCTGGCGAAGGAAGTGGCCCCTGGACAGGGGCAGAGAGCAGGTCAGCTTATTCAGTCACTGTGACCAAAATCCGAACTTTTTACAGTTTTGAAGGAAACTGGAAATATTCAGCAGTTATGCACTTACTCTCTGTATATCCCCCACCCAAATAAAGTGTGGTGGTAATTTTATAGAGAAAGGGATAACTTTAAACATGGGAGAAGAGTTGACAATGAACTATGAATGAGAAATGCAATTTGAGGGAAATGCTATATTGTTTCAAATGTAACATGTGAGCCTAGGTTGAGGTATTTATATTTATTACTAGATATAGACATTTATTTTCCTAGCACTCTCTTTCCTTAAAAGGAGGAAAAGTCAGCTACATGACAACTGCTTCTATTTACAAATGACAGTTACTCATATTTTGATTTCTAACTTTTTTTTGGTCCCTAAATTACATTTTTTAGTGTTTCTTTTTGTTCTGCTCCTTTGACCTAGCCTGGAAAATTTGAAGAGCATTTCTTTCTTTCTTGTTCCTTCTCATTCTAATAAGCCTTTAAAAGTTTTTTTTTTTCCCCTAAACTCAAAGTACAAAAAAAAATTTTTTTGAAAATGCATGTGTAAGGATATTTTCATTTGCAATGAGATAACAGCCATAGTTCAAGACAGTTTAACTTTCATTTTCTTCATCAAGTTGTTTACTGTAGAAATTACCTCTACTTATCATATACTAGAGGGCTGGTGCATGAATTTATGTGCAGGTGGGGGTCCCTTGGCCTGGCCAGCGATTGGGCCCATTCCCAATCAGGGCCAGCTGGTGGGGGTAGGAGGGAAAGGGCCGTGGGAGATTCCAATCGGGATGATTGAGGCTGGCCAGTCGGGGGGAGGGGCTGTGGGAGTTTAGCCGGCCAGGGGGAGGGGCTGCAGGAGGTTGGCCAGCTGCAGGGAGGGCCATGGGAGGTTCCAATTGGGGCCAGCCAGATGGGGGGAGGGGCCGCAGGAGGGTGGCTGTGGGAGTGCACTGACCACCAGGGGGCAGCTCCTGCATTGAGCATCTGCTTCCTGGAGGTCAGTGTACGTCATAGCGACAGGTTGAATGTTCCGGTCATTCAGTCATAATGTTCACTTAGGCTTTTATATATATAGATAGAAGACTTATAAATGTATAGATTGTGCATCTTATAGCCTATACTCAGGTGCCTATGGTTCATGGCTAACAAACACAGTTCTTGACAATGATACTCTAGAACTAATAGAACTCACCTAATGTGCCAAGTGTTTGGGGTCTACATACGTGTCACCATAGAGGTATGCAGAGTTAATGCAGTTTCCAAAAGCTGCTCTAGATCCACACTCTGTGCTCTGTGGCAATCTTATGCTCACAGATTCATGTTGAATATTTTGTTATTTAATGTGCACGTTAAGAATTAATAAAAGCAAGTCTTGCTAAATATCAGTTTGACAGCAAATGAATATAGTGCAATGAATCTTCAGTACTTGATCGGTTTTGGTGTTTTTTTTTTTTTTTTTTTTTTTTGTGTGTGTGTGTGTATTGATTTCAGAGAGGAAGGGGGAGAGAGAGAAAGAGAGAGAGAAACATCAATGATAAGAGAGAATTATTGATTGGCTGCCTTCTTTACACCCCCTACTGGGGATGGAGCCCACAACCTGGGCATGTGCTCCTGATTGGACTAGAACCCAGCACCCTTCAGTCCAAAGGACGACACTCTATCCACTGAGCCAAACCAGCTAGGGCTGTTTTGGTGTTTTGATCCTGAAGCAATTCAGAATTAAATTTGGCAGGTAGATAAAATCATATACTAATTATTGGAACATGGTCTGGTGCAAATGAGAAATAGAATTAGTATAATTCTCAGCACTGTGTAGCAATGTATTTGAGATGTTTATATAGAATTTAAGTAAAATAGCTTTCCTTTCCAATGTAAATTTTTGTATTATAACCACAAGCTGATATTTTTAACACACATCATTTCAAACCAGCTCCTCTTTAAAGAGATTTTATGTTTCCAATATGAAGTGTTCAATAGCCCAGTGAGCTAACTCTTATTAAATGCATGCTTAAATGTGTCAAGCACTGTTCTCAGCTCCTATTCTTACTACTGTCATTTGACAGATGAGGAATCTGAGGACATTAAGGAAATTGCTGAAGGTCAAGCAGATAGTGATGGATGAGGGTGAGTTTTGAACCCAGGCAGTTCAAGTTCAGAGCCACCATATTAAGTTTCATTTGCACCATGCCATAATCTACTGCATTTCATGGGTTAAGGCCAGAGGTTGGTGATCTCTTTAGGAGTGATACAGAAAAAAAAATTACATTTTCATTGAAATATTTCTCTCTTCTAGAACACTATTTCCTCCATCTGAAATAGTTAAGGCTTAAGAATGAAATAAAAGGAATGATTTTTTACTTTCCCTAACAAAGAATCATCATCTGGGCAGCAATTTTGATATTTATAAAACCTACTTTAAATCTTCCGAACCACAATACCTGATGGTTTTCTGCAAATGAAGTGTTCTCGATGGTCAGCGCTTGTTCTACACCAAGTTTACCACTGCACCGGGACACATTTCATCTTCTACTTTGGCCATAATGCTAGAACATCATGCCACTACATCATACCAATAACCCGAAGGGATGCTGGGAACTAGTGGAGATCATACAGGTATTTGGTCCTTTCTCTAGGGTTTGAAATAGTGTGTGTGTGTGTGTGGCGGGGGCGGGGGGGTGGTCCAGAAAACTACCACTCACCCAGAAGATCGCCTTGTGAGTTGGATCTTAGAGGAGCTCGAAACCTATGGTTCTTTGGAAAGTTCCATTAGTCTAACATCTCCTTGAGAGAACGCATCTGCACATATCTTGGGACTCGGTCTTACTGCTTTTCTTATTTGAAGGATCTTTGGGAATTTGGAACTGAAGCAGGTTTTCTGAAGTGCCTGAATCATGGACCAGACAGGACCCTGGGATTCAACTTGTGTAACTCTTCATCATTTTGCCAACAAGGAAGCCAAAGAGCAGAGATTACAAGTTTAATGTCACAGAGCCAGTCAGTGATAAAATCGCAACGGAAAGCAGATTCTCTGGCTCTGAGTGCAGAGTTTCTAATTAACCGACTTGGCCTTCATACCCATCATAGCCCCTGGCCTTTAGAGCTGTCAGCACGACTCTGCGAAACTCCTTTTACTGCCTTTGTCAGGGCTCTGAGGCTGAGGTGGCCACCCTGACTCCGTTTTCTGACTCTGGGACTGAATGAGCAACACCCTATGCAATAGCGTAAAACTGAAACACATACACCCAATACTACTAGGTAGTATCTCAATGTCCTTGCACCTTCTGTAACATTGGAGAACATTGTTTATTGTTAAAGGAATATACAACCAAAATCTTATTCGCACCCATATCTTTAAGAAACATGGGTGAGCCCAAACCGGTTTGGCTCAGTGGATAGAGCGTCGGCCTGCGGACTGAAAGGTCCCAGGTTCGATTCCGGTCAAGGGCATGTAACTTGGTTGCGGGCACATCCCCAGTAGGTGGTGTGCAGGAGGCAGCTGATCGATGTTTCTCTCTCATCGATGTTTCTGACTATCTATCCCTCTTCCTTCCTCTCTGTAAAAAAATCAATAAAATATATTTAAAAAAAAAAAAAAAAGAAACATGGGTGAAGCAAAACATGATATAAGATAATTTTTCATTCCTTACTATCAATTTAAGTATAGATTCTGAGGAAATGCATTCTGCATATAGAAAGGTTAGCATTAAAGCAATGATGTTCTCCAGTAATTTTTACTTTTGAAGGAAGAAGACAGATTGAGATGTTTGTATGACCCTAAGAACTGACGGGACGTTCACTCTCGTTATGACCGCACTCAGCCAGGGTATCTTTCAGATAACAGGACCTACCAGGAGCAGCTGCAACAACAGCACCAACAAAAGCAACATGTGTTGTTGGGCCTCTGGTTTCCAGGTGCTTGAGACACGGCAGGTGTTCCCTCATTTTGTGACTGCTGCCTCTTCCGCATTTCAGCGACGGTGGTCCCGGATTGGCTGAAAGAGAGAGAAAACATAAGGTAGGGAAAAAAATCACAGTAAAGATAAGGAAGTAAGGAAGCATAATTTGATTAAAAGGTGGGGGAGGGAAGAAAAGGTGAAAACAAATGGGCCTGGGCTGTCAAATTAAAATTTCTCCAGGAAAGTTTTTAGGAGGATATCCTAAAAGCTTTTGGGGACAAACTTCCATCGTGACCTGCTGCATAAAATCAAAGCAACAACATCGCCACATAATCAGAATCAGTTGGGAAGGTAAATATAACGTTTGAAAGTGTATTTTTAACTTCCTTCTTTACTCAATGATTACATCTGCTTTCCAGTATGAACACCTTTAAATGATTGTAGAGGGTGTGTATTTCTCATGTCTCCATACCACGGATGTTTACAGTAAGGTTAACTGAGCTCCATAAATCACCATTGTGAGGTTTTTAACGACATAACACTGTGTGGAAGATCAAGTTTGTTTTTGGTGTTCTCTCACATTTTTTTTTTAAAACATTCAATCTCCTTTTTGGCACTTCCGGTGCACCTTCCCGGGCTAATCTCGATAATATTGGCAATGTGCCTTATGCTCTGTTACATAACCTTGTTGCAAAGGCATCACCTTCTTCCTCTCCACCACCCAGATCTATTTTCATTTTGTGGAGAATTGTGAAAAGATAAAAAGGGATCCAATCAAGGAGAATTACTCTGGTGGAATTTATATTATAGGACATGGCAAACAAGAAAACCATTGGGGTACAGAGTACCATACCTGTAACCTTAAATATTAGACCAAGTGAGTTGATTTCTATGTATAAGCCCAACCCTGATCTGGGACTTAGTTGAGGATAAAAAACAAAATTTTGTTTTAGTACAATAATATCAAATTTACTATGACTTCTTTGGAAAAGGAATGAATTCTACTGAATGGTGTTTTTCAGATGTATGCAATGTATGTAAATAACATACATATATGGTCATGTGTGTAACTGAGAGCAACACATATGAAAAATGTAAAGCACTTCAGGTTATTTTGGCATTGTGACCTCATGCTTTACACATTACATCTTTAGTTCTCAATACAATGATAGATACTTTTTAAAAATACTGTATTCTTGAAAACAAGATAGGATCTCTTTAGACCAGAAAACTGCAAAATGGTCAGTAAAAGGGGGCTAACGCCACAGACATTTTGCAATTCAGGTGTGGGAACAGAAAGATGCAGAGGCCCCATACTCCAGGGGCTATAAAGTGCTCCACTGTGAGCTCTCCACTGGGAGACCAGATTCCAGGGCACCTGCATAAAGTCAGGGGCTGTGGGTCTGCTACTCATAACAAGATGCTGAAAACACCATCTATCCCACTCAGTGGTGTCAGGCTGCGGGAGGGAGAGGATGCAGAGAAAGGCATCCAGCCCTGCCCTGGGCCGAGCAGCCTAGGCTCAGGGACTTGGGTCAGAGACCTGTCCGGAACCACTGATGGATGTGGGGCAGGGATCCTGAGATGCTGAGGAAAGAAGGTACCGAGGGACCAGTGGAGACAAGAGGAAAGCATCATATTATGAAGAATGAGTGAGAGTGAGAAATATACCTCTCGCTTGATGTGTTTCTTGAAAACAAAAAATCTAAATAACACTGAAAAATAGAGAGCCAACTCAACAACCAGGAGATGGCTACATTCCTGATCAAATACAAAAACAGAATCATCTAAAACTAGTTTAATATGCGTACGTTTAATGTAAACAATGTGATAAAGGAAAGACTACGAGAACATTTGTGCTACTCATGCAAGAGAGCAATGAATTATAAAAACAAGTATAGGCAAGCAGGAAAACAAGAAGAGAGAATGAAAAACAAATGTAAAAACAAGAACACATAGTCATCAAAAATATTCGAAGGGAATAATATCTTCCCACAGAGAATAAGAGACGGTGCTGTGCCCAGAATTCAGCGAAAGGTAAAAAAATAAAACACAAGGAGACAAGTACAGTGTACCATTGAAAGGCTCCAACATATGCCCAGTAAGATTTTCATCACAAGGAGAAAACTCACGGATTACCAGGGAAGTATTATTTTCAGGGAATTTGGCTGAGAACTTTCCAGAATTGAAAGAAAACACATGAAACAAAGCCTCACATTAGAAGAGTACACGACATGCTGGCCAGAACCAATTAAATAAAAGTAGAGCCACACTTACATGCATTCTAATAGAACCACAGAACTGGGAGATAAAGGAGTAAGCTGAATTATTACCCCCAGGGCGTAGCCTGTACGGACATACTAGATGGCAGAAAGGTGAAGGAAGAGAGTAGTGTTTTCCATGTGCTGAGGGAGGAAAACCATCACCTACAGTTTTATAGTGAGCTAAACGCAAATTCAAGAGTGAAGATGATTCATGATATATAAATTGAGTTTATTTCTCAAATCCTTGCTGAAATCTACTTTGGCAACTATCGGTTTTTTCTTGGATCACTTCAAAAATTATATGTGTCTATATATCACTATGCTGTACACCTGAAACTAATATAAAATAATATTGAATGTCCACTGTGATTGACAAATTAAAAAAAGGAAGATGTGAGAACATTCTTTTCCTTTCAAAGTTAGGAAATATAAAACAATTACTCTTATATTTATGCATTACAATGTGATAGGATATTATACAGCTATGAGAAAGAAGGAAACCTGTCATTTATGACAACCTGGATGCACTTAATGACATTATGCTAAGTGAAATAAAGCACATAAGCAGACTGTATGATCTCACTTATATGTGGAATCTAAAAAAGTTGAATTAGCCCTAGACGGTTTGGCTAAGTAGATAGAATGTCAGCCTATGGACTGAAGTGTCCCGGGTTCAATTCCAGTCAAGGGCACATGCCCAGGTTGTGGGCTCCATCCCCAGTAGGGAGCGTGCATGAGGCAGCTGATCAATGAGTCTTCCTCATCATTGATTGGAATAGAGTGGTGGTTACTAAGGGCTGGGGTTGGGGGAATGGGGAATTATTCTGGTCAAAAGGTACCAACTTGCAGTTAGAAGATTAATAAGTGCTAGAGATCAAATGCCCAGCATTGTGGTTATAGTCAATAATACTGGTTTATATACTTCAAAGTTGCTAAGGGACTAGATCTGACATATTCTCGTCACAAAAAATAAATCATAAATATGTGATGTGATGGAGGTGTTAGTAAGCTACAGTGGTAATCATATTGCAATATATAAATGTGTTAAACCAACACATTGTACACCTTAAACTTATAGAATGTTATCTGTCAATTATATCTCAGTTAAAAGAATCTTTACGGTTTGAGCAATGAGCAAAATAAAACAAGCTGAAATGTAAAAGGTTAATTATAAGGATATGAACTTGGATAAAAAAACAACTGCATAAGACTAGGATGATAGAAACATGGCTTACAGGAGCATATAAAAAATTCTAGGTTATTTCCTGGACAACAAATTCAGTATTAATCAACTGTACAATGTAAATAAAATAGTTAATGGGAATTTAGGATGTATTACTAGAAGCATTTCTTTTTTCTATAAAGGGCTGGTGACAGCTCTTCTCTGGGCTGGTCAATGGTTATGTTCAAGTCTGGTCACCACTATTTAAGAAAGAAATTAAAATGTGTTCAGAAGACAAGAAGGAGGTGCGTTAAAAAAACAAAAGCATCTCATAAGAATACTACTTTTACAACAAAGGTGTTAGCTCTAAAGAAGACTAAGATAATCAGAATTAACAATTTTCCAATATTTGAAGTAATGCCAGTTAGAAGATAATATAGATCTGTTTTGTAAGATCTTAAACGTTAGAAGATGGAATGACGAATAAGAGCAACTGAGAGATTCTTGCTTCCATGTATGGAAAATTTGTGTGATGCTCAGATGAGACCATAATTTACCTGTGAGAGTAGCATCAAGTTAAGCATTCTTGGGCATTCAGGCCAAGGCTAGACAACACTTTGAAAGGGGTTGATTTACAGTGGCTTCAACTTTACATGGATGGTTAGCCTGAGAAAGCCTCTTATTTCTGAGGTTATTGGTTTTGAAATGGGCTTCCCAGGCTAGCTGTTCTCTCTTCAAAATACAGTTGGGAAGGAGAGGGGGAACCCCTATTTTTATCACTTTCTTTACTCTTATAGATTATGCTCTGGAGTCTGGCTGTCTGTGTCCAGATCTTGCCTCTGCCATCAGTTGGATGACCTTTGGTTAGTCAAGTTACCTCTTTGTGTCCCAGTTTCCTCATCTGCAGATAATCCTATATAATCAAACCCTAACATGCAAATCGGCCGAACTGTGGAACGACTGGTGGAACGACCGGTTGCTATGATGTGCACTGACCACCAGGGGGCAGATGCTCAATGCAGGAGCTGCCCCCTGGTGGTCAGTGTGCTCCCACAGGGCGAGTGCTGCTCAGCCAGAAGCCAGGCTCATGGCTGGCAAGTGCAGTGGCTGTGGCAGGAGCCTCTCCCGCCTCTGCTGCAGGTGGGAGGTAAGGAGCGAGGGGTCCCGGACTGTGAGAGCCCTGGACTGTGAGAGGGATGTCTGCTGGCTTACATTGTTGGCAGGCAGACATTCCCCAAGGGGTCCCAGACTGTGAGAGGGTGCAGGCCGGGATGAGGGGTTCCTCCACCGCCCCCCCGCCCCCGTGCATGACTTTCATGCACTGGGCCTCTAGTTATTGACAATACTAGAACTCATCAGTACATTGTTACTACTATAAAGGTTAAATGGATTGAACATGTAAAAATACTCAGAACAAGTCTTTGTGTGTGTGTGTGTGTGTGTGTATGTGTATGTATGTGTATATATATATATATATATACCTACTATGCAAATTGTCCCCTTGGGAGTTCAACCAGGATACTGGGAGTTTGATTGCTCGCTATGAGGTGCGCTGACCACCAGGGGGCATTGGTGACGCAGTGCTGGCAGCGGGCTGTAGTGGAGGCACTGCAGGCCCAATGGGCCTCAATGAGAGCAGGACCATGGCGGGATCATGGAGCAAGTGAGCAGGTGGTGCCAGGGCAAGGTGGGGTGCCAGGCGGGGCTGTGGGGCTGCAGGGCTGGGGGCGTGAGCTGGGGCTGCCAGAGCTAGATATCCCGGGCCAGACACACCCTGAAGCCCTCCTGCGGTCCCTTCCAGGAAGGCCAATCTCCCACATTCCCTCTCCGGCTGGCCAGCCCGAATTGTACCTCTGAAGCTAAAAGAAAGCAGCATCGTCAACAGAATATGTCTGAAAAACTGTCATGGGTAAGTACTACCAATACTGGTAGGAACTGCCTTCACAGCGAAAATGAAGTAAATGAGGATGCAATTATCAAACATAGTTGTGGTGGAATGACTGTTACATGTCCATTTTGCCTATTCCTAAATTTCTCCGATGAGAAGCCATCTGATGGAAAATTTACTCAATGTTGCAGCAAAGGTAAAGTTTGTCCAAATGATATAAATTTTCCAGAATACCCAGCATATTAAAAAAAAAAATCAATGATTAACGAAGATTCTGACAGTAAAAATTTTATGGGAAATATTCGTTCTATAAATAGTTCTTTTGCTTTTGCTTCAATGGGTGGAAATATCACATCACTATCAGGATATGGGCCATACTGTTTTAGAATACACGGTCAAATTTATCACCATACTGGAACTTTACATCCTTCAGATGGTGTTTCTCGAATGTTTGCTCAACTCTACATTTTGACTTGGCTGAAGCGACGAGTAAAAGATTAGCAATGCCAGAAAACCAAGGTTGCTCAGAAAGACTCATGATCAACATCAACAACCTCATGCATGAAATAAATGAATTAACAAAATCACACAAGATGCTCCACGAGGTAGAAAAGGAAGCCCAATCTGAAGCAGCAGCGAAAGGTATTGCTCCCACAGAAGTAACAATGATGATTAAATACGATCATAATAGTGATCCAGGTAGATATAATTATCCCTGTGTAACCGAAGTTGCCGTCATATTCAGAAACGAAGATGGAGAACCTCCTTTTGAAAGGAACTTGCTCATTCACTGTAAACCAGATCCCAATCATCCGAATGCCACTAAAATGAAACAAATCAGTATCCAGTTTTCTATATTAGATGCAATGACATACCCTATTCTTTTTCCACATGGTAGAAAAGGCTGGGGAACAGATATTGCATGAAGACTCAGAGACGACAGTGTAATCTTACCTAATAATAGGCAAACATGTAAACTGACCGTACCTCCATACGCCACCAGCCAATCAGGAGTGATATGCAAAATAACCCAACAAAGATGGCAGTTAATTTGCATACTCAGACGCTGAGTGATGGGGGCAGGACACAGGTATTCTGCCCCACCCCTGGTCTCTCAGGGCCTCTGGCAGTGTGGGAAGGAGGGGCTGGAGTGGAAAGAGGCAGCTCCAGGGCCTGAGTGGAAAGGGGCTGGGCCGGAGTGGAAAGGCGGTGCCGGCAGCCAGGGAAAGGAAAGCCCATTCTAGCACGAATCTTCGTGCATTGGGCTTCTAGTCAACAATAATACCAGACAAGATGTAAGGACACGAGTCACACAAATGCAGTATTATGGATTTCATCTCTCTGTGCGGGACATGTTCAATCCTATTTTAAATGCAGGAAAATTAACTCAACAATATATTGTAGATTCATATTCAAAAATGGAAGCCAATTGGATAAGTTTCATTAAAGCAAACCAATCTGAGAGTTGAAAAATATAGTGGTTTGATTGTTTATCTCACATCAAGATCTGAATATCACAATGTGCCGATTGGTAAAAGAATACGTCCATCATTTTTTTTTTAATATATTTTATTGATATTTTACAGTGAGGAAGGGAGAGGGATAGAGAGCTAGAAACATCGATGAGAGAGAAACATTGATCAGCTGCCTCCTGCACACCTCCCACTGGGGATGTGCCCGCAACCAAGGTACATGCCCTTGACCGGAATCGAACCCGGGACCCTTCAGTCCACAGGCCGACGCTCTATCCACTGAGCCAAACCGGTTTTGGCTACGTCCATCATTTTTTTGAGGTTAGTCCCAGAAATATGCAGCAGCGATATCAGGATGCTATGGCAATTGTAATGAAGTATGGCAAGCCCGATTTATTTATAACCATGACGTGCAACCCAAAGTGGGCAGATATTACAAATAATTTACAACGCTGGCAAAAAATTGAAAACTGACCTGACTTAGTAGCCAGGGTTTTGAATATTAGGCTGAATGCTCTTTTAAATGATATATGTAAATTCAATTTACTTGGGAAAGTTACAGCTAAAATTCATGTCATTAAATTTCAGAAACACGGACTGCCTCACGCTCACATATTGATATTAGATAGCAAATCCAAATTATGAATGGAACACAACATTGACCGTATAGTAAAGGCAGAAATTCCGAATGAAGACCAGTGTCCTTGACTTTTTCAAATTGTAAAATCAAATATGGTACATGGACCATATGGAATACAAAATCCAATATTAAATATTAAAATATTTCTTCTAATTATTTTCCTTTCAATGTGCACGAATCCATGCACCAGGCCACTAGTGCGTGTGTGTGTGTGTGTGTGTGTGTGTGTGTGTGTGTGTGTGTAATACTGGAGAGAGTCATTCAAAACGTTGCCAACAAGTTGGTGTGGCACAATGTTTTCAGGCTGGGATGTTGAAGATTCCCACCAGTGTCTTTTTGCTGAGACATCATTTACTTCTTATTGGGCAGGTTTTTATTTCCATTGGGTGGAATCTTCCTATCTCAGGGATCTACACAAAGGCTTGATGAGTGAAGAAAGAAGACTGATGGCTTGGTTTTTCATTTCACTATGACATTGCAATTTTTATCACATGTAAAATGAACTGAGTCTCAAATGACTCATAGTACCCACAATCAACTCCCTATCCAACAAACTTCATGATAATCGCAGCCATCTTGTTACGTTTAGTGAAAGCATTCAGTTTTGCCATATAATTGTTGATTTGGAGTTTAGCCCACCAAAAGGTATTTGCTAAATAAGCCAAACCTATGAGGCTCTCATTAGCACTGGGGTGGACAGGGAAGCCACTCACCGTGTACAGATATTTATGCCTCGTTGTGATGTATTTTCCCTTTGAATGGAAATAACTCACTGCTCAGTCTTACATGTCTGATAACTACCCTGCTTTAGCCAAGCCAGCATATGTCTATGCAATGGAGCAAGCTTTCAATGTGACTTCTTGTCTCAAGCATATTTAGCCAAAAAGAGTTGTGTCCAAACCAGTTTTTTGCTTCTTTTTTTTTGGGGGGGGGGGCGGGGAGAGGGGGGAGGAATCAGGGCTTATATTTTAGTGTGCTATTTTCAAAATTGTGATACAGTAGTTCCCCCTTATCTGAAGTTTCACTTTCTACAGTTTCAGTTACCCATGGTCAATGGTGGTCTGAGAGTATTAAATGGAAAATTCCAGAAATATACAATTCATTCGTTTTAAATTGTGTATTGTTCTGAGTACCTCACTTCATCTCAGTCCGTAGGCATTGTATCATCTCACATCATCACAAGAAGGGTGAGTCCAGTACAATAAGATACTTTGAGAGAGAGGGAGACCACATCCACATCAATGTTATTTCAGTATATTGTTATAATTGTTCTATTTTATTATTAATTATTGTTGTTAATCTCTTAATGTTCCTCACTTATGAATTAAACTTCATCACAGGCATATATAGGAACAAACATCGTATACACAGGACTTGGTGCTACCCACAGTTTCAGGCATCTATCTGCGGGGGATCTTGGGATATATCCCCGGGATAAGAGGGGACCATTGTACTACCCTTTCAATGCTCATCTTACTTATCATCCTGTCTCTTTCTTCTTTCTTCCCGTTTGGGCATTCCTCTCAGTGCTACCGAGCATTGTGCACCCACCCCTGTAATTTGCATACAAGCCTGCTTAAATTACTGAACCCTGACACTCTAGAGTCTCCCCCCTTTTGGAGTTCCCAGCACCTGGTGGAGGCACTTCCTCCAGGCAGTCTGCAGGCCCTCCCAGCCTGTGTGGGAGGGTACCTGGCACTGCCCCACCATCTCTGACCTGAAATCCATATGGTTCTATAGCTGGGCCACATGTGCTTTTCCTACAAGACCAGGAGCTCTCTGAGTGCAGAGGCTGAGCAGTCCATCTTAGTATTCTTGGTGCACATGGAGGGGGAATTATGTGTCTCAATTAAGCTCCCGCCTAGAAGTGGAATTTTGTGAGCTGGAGCCAGTCTTTTGTGCCACAGAGAACCATTCCTCTATTTTGCTCAGAGCAAAGAAGTTAATTTAATGGGGAGAAATGTCTCTCATAAAGTTTATCACTTTTTTTTCTTCTGAAAATGTTGATATCTGCTAATGTTTCTACATTTTGGAATCTCGTATACACCAGCATTTATGTAATTGTACACATACATACAAAATTAGTCACTTGGATGTCCATGTCATCAAAACGATACGTGGTAAAAAAGCACGTTACTTCCAGGAACTTTATCGCACGAATGAGCCTGAGAACCAGGGAGCTCAGTCAATATGTGTTAAATGAGTGAAACAAGAGAGATGGAAGGCTTCTTTCTAGCACAGGTTTTCTTACAGACTCCAGATTTGCCCTGAGATAAAGGGGAAGGTCATTCAATTACTTGGCAATTTTAGAAAGTCAAGAAGACTGATACTCATATAGCAGAGCTTTTAGAAATCCAATTTTTACCTGCCTTATTTGGGCTTTGCTTTAGTTTAGGGTAAATGTTTTAGAAATTGGACCAGAAATACCTTACAGTAACAGCACTCTTTGGCATAAACACTGCATGGGGACAATGTGAGCCCTTAGCATAACCCCGGACTTTCCTTGTCCATTCTAAAAAATGCCACGATGAACATGGAGCCACACATGTTTACTTAGGAAAGTACTGATTGCGATTTCATCTGCGTGACATACTCATTTTCAGGTTCATCAAACCACTTTTTCAGAGAGTAGATATGCTCATGATTTCAATTCACATAAAGATAAGCAAGTTACTATAATGAAAGAAAAAAAAAGACTTAAAATGGGAAAACAAAAAAAAATTAGAAAACAAAACCACAATATTTGAAAAAGGGTGTGCCAGAGACCATTTCTCCTAATAATAATTATTTATACATGGATTTAAGGAAGCTACAAAATCAGGGATAATTGCTGTGCAAGTTTCATGCAGAAAAATGTTCATATAAATACCTTAAATGGGGATAAAGAGATTAATACTATGTGGAAGCATCCCCAGAAGGAGCTAAAACACAAAACATATCCCATTTATGCCTGTGTTTATTGCAATATCCTTGTATGCTATTCAATCTTTTTCTACAACTAAGCCATGTAGGTCGCCTCCCATTTGCACTTGCCCTTCATGGTACCTTCTATAAAAGAGGAAGAGCTTCATATGCCACCTCCTCAGGTATATTCCGCGTCTGAATGAGTTTATTGCCTATTGTTTCCAAAGCTACATTCTGTATAGTTTGTCTTACACCAATAGACATCTAAAAGAGAACATTTAAAGATACAATCACGTAACCAGGAAACTTCTTCTAAAGCCCGTGTTCTATTCAAGGTAAAAAATGGTCAAAGAGGATTTATGGGGATGTTTCCCGAGAGCACATTATTATGGCTGTTTCATCAAATTTATTACTTCCCTTCAATCTGCTTTTCAGATAAGTGTTTTCAGCCAACTGGCCCATGTTATAAAGTTAATAGCAGCTCAATCTTTTTCCTTTTTTCATAAATATACCAGACAGTACACAAGCGATGCAGTCCATTCAATCAGCTCTCTTCACTCACACAGTGAAACGTATTTCCTCATTCCAGGAAGAGTGGGAGCCGCTATTAGAAAGGCTGTGTGTGAAGATGAAGGGATAAAGGCTCTACCCAGAAGCCTCTGACGCGCTATTCACATCTCACTAAGTACTATCTGAAACATAGAAAAGGCTAAGAAGTAAAATGACAGGTTGTTGTGTTTTGTTTTCTTTGGGGGGGAGGGGAGTAGGTTAAGGAACCATAATTATTCTCCTCCCTTATGTATGCTTGGAAAAGCATCTCTATATATAAAAGGCTAATATGCAAAGTGTCCCCTTGGGAGTTTGACCGGGAGACTGGGAGTTCTATCACTCGCTATGACGTGCGCTGACCACCAGGGGGTGACACGGAACAAAGGAAGGCCCTGGCCAGC
Organism: Plecotus auritus; assembly: GCF_963455305.1. NCBI lineage: Eukaryota > Metazoa > Chordata > Mammalia > Chiroptera > Vespertilionidae > Plecotus > Plecotus auritus. The sequence continues at coordinate 8,262,409 of NC_137775.1, read as the reverse complement.
AGCCAGCAGCCGGGGAAGGAAGGCCCTGATTGGCCCTCATGGCCGGCCAGGCCTAGGGACCCCACCCATACACGAATTTTGTGCACCGGGCTTCTAGTTGGTAATATAAGGAATCCTATTGTTTTTGTTTTGTTTTCTTTCAAAGAGTAACTCTTGGGGGAAAAGTGGATATTGGCAGTAATATCCAGAACATAATCAAATATAACAGGCATGATTAATATGTACTCAGAATTCTAGAGTTGTTGTAAGATATTAAATAACTCTCTCCACACACAGATATATATGTACTAGTGGCCCGGTGCATGGATTCATGCACATTGAAAGGAAATTAATTAGAAGAAATATGTTAATATTGTTATTCGCCCTTTCTCTATAATAGAAGTGTCAGAGATGAAAGAAAATTAGTAAAATGTATATGAAAATAATATATAAGTTGATTAATAAATAAACAATAACAACATGATATAACAACAAAGACATAATATAAAAACAACAAAAACATGATATAAAAAACATTGATACAAACAATCACTGATGAATTGATTAAATTATTCTAATATCTCCCTGTATACCACATTAACCGTAAAAATAATTTCGGAGTGCTTGACTAATTTCCCTTGTGATGAAGTATTTACAACTTTAACTTTAATGTCACACGCTCTTCGAACTCGAGAGAAAGCAACATATAACTGACCATGTCCGAAAACGGGTTCAGGTAGGAATATTCCTACTCTGCCTAGAGTTTGTCCTTGTGATTTATTAATAGTCATCGCAAATGCTGGCATCACAGGAAACTATCTTTCAATTAATTTAAATAGGAGGCCAGTGTCAGATGGGGACAAATATCACGCATATGGGAGTCAACGTTTGTTTTTAAATTGCCAGTGCACATCATATGTACCGGCTGGTTGGTTGGACAGCTGGACAGACATATGGTTGGTCACTTAGCTTTTTATATATATATAGATATACATATATGTATGTTTATGTTACTGAATATATAGTTTATATGCATACACATATATGTTGTGTATATGTATACATGTGTATATGTATATGTGTACTAGTATATGTATATATGTATACACACACATATATACACACACATAGAGAGAGAGAGAGAAAGAGAGAGACACTAAGCACAATGATGATCACATAGCAAGTACTCAATGATCATCAGCTATTCTCCTTGTCATCATAATTCCTACTTCATCTATGACACTTTCCGGCCTCACTAATGCTCTGGATGCACTGTTGGTGGCAAAGGACCAGGGTTTGTTTTATCTTGTGTTTTGTTGTTGTTGTTGTTTTTTAATTTCCAATCAGCCATGGAGCTATACTTCGGTTAAATACAATAAAAATAAATAACAAAATGAAAAGATCCCATGGAATATACAAGACCCAATTAGTTTTTGCTATTAGATTTAACAGACATAAAATTACCGTCAATTGCTTTAACATTTCTAACTGCTTAGCTTCAATGTCATTACTTACTTTGCATGGACCAATAACAAAGGCTTTGCCCATCAGCACATGGATCACGTGTGATCACACACTGAGTAGCCATGTTCTAATACTCACTGTCTGTACCGAAGGTCAGAAAATGCATTTCATAGTCTAATATAGTAGTTGAGAGTTCAAATTATAGCTCTACCTCTCACGCTTTGGGCTAGTTACCAAACCATCTTGAGCCCTAGGTCATGGGATTATAAAATGAAGATAATGGCATTACCCAATTCACCAGGATGTGTGAAGATTAAAGGAAAAGATACTTGTAATAAGCATAGTGCTGGGAACATGGCGACCTCTCAATTTATGTTAATTATCCTTTTTTTTAATATATTTTATTGATATTTTACAGAGAGGAAGGGAGAGGGATAGAGAGCTAGAAACATCGATGAGAGAGAAACATCATCCTACTGAGGACGTGCCCGCAACCAAGGTACATGCCCTTGACCAGAATCGAACCTGGGACCTTTCAGTCCGCAGGCCGACGCTCTATCCACTGAGCCAAACCGGTTTCGGCAATTCTCCTTATTTTTATGTGTTTGTATTTTCTGTACAAGTGTTTGGAAGGTAAGGGGACTTACAGAATTATTTGCACCTGCAGCATCTAAGAGAGAGCCCTCTTGTCACTGGCCACCCAGTGAATGTGGATTACATTGGTTTGTCATGTGCAGCCAGAAATATTAGTATGCACAGGAGGGTGAAAAAGTGCAAGCAATTCACATGCTGTTGGGAAAATGCCTTGCATCGCTCTGTTCCACGTAATTACTGGATTTTGTCAATCTCTCCTGATGGTCTAGGCTTCTATACATTTCCAAAGTAACCTGGAATCATTACAGCTAAATTTCTCTATCAGTAGGGAGATTATAAGAGTCAGTACTTATTTAAATACCTGTTGGTGGTTCATTATACCAATAAGTTTACAGTAGTTTGTTTCCATTAGATATGAACTATGAGAGATTTGATCCAAAGTTAAAAACATACAGGTTGTGACTTATAATTGAAGATTTATGAATATAGAAAATCATCTGACATACATATATTAAGTTCCTACAATGTACAGTTCTTAACAGGCCAAAGATAGTGTCTAGACCTAGAAAATAAGATGGAAATGAAACTCAAGAGGTGTGTTAGAATTCAGATGTATTTTAGGAATATTAAGCTGTGTCTCATGTCACTCTTGAAATATAATGAGGGGTGTTTTTTTCCAGCGTATAAAAATTACTAAGGAGAAAATGAGCCCCACTGACCCCAAGAAAAGAGCTGTCCCCACTGGTGACATACATTTACACAGTTTCTTACATTTCCAGAGCTGAGAGCTGATAGTGTTTTCAGTGGCTTGTTGTACAATAATGTACTTCTGGCTGCTCACTTACATATAATCAGCACAGCTAAAGTCAGTGTTTCTGAGTTTTAACAGGCAGACAGAATCGATTCAACATGACTAGTATTTTTCCTAATAACACACCCCCTTCATTGTGTTTGGCTCTGCATCCCTTCTTTAAACTTGTCACATAAAACATGTTCTTAAGAGCGCTATTCATTTTCAACAGCTTCCTCACAACAAAACTCCCTGTTAAAAGCAGAATAGATGTCAGAAGGCCTTGCAACTCTCTAGTTACCATATTGAAAATGACTGTGGAGTGGAGGGAAAAAGGAATGTTTCCTTAATGCTATAATTGGCCAGAAAAGGCTGCCTTTCCAGTTACCAGGCATAAAGCTGTTATAAACAGGATACGACTTATTAAAAATTCCTCCTTAGCCTTAGCAAATTAGATGTTGTCAACAACCCTTAATTTCATCATTAATTGGGTTGGTAACATTTTAGAAAGGATTTTTATACTGCCGGTGTGGCTCAGTGGTTGAGCATCGAGCCATGAACCAGGAGGTCAGGGATCCATTCCAAGTCAGAGCACATGTCCGGGTTTCCATTTCCAGTAGGGGGTGTGCAGGAGGCAGCCAATCAATGATTCTCTCTCATCATTGATGTTTCTATCTCTCTCTCCCTCTCCCATCCTCTAAAAGAAGTGGAAAAAAGAAAGAATTTCTGCATATACAGCAATCCAGTATCAAAGATAGTTGATTGATTGATTGATTGATTGATTGTTGTCCTTTGATATAGCAACCTCAGTTTGGGAAAAGAACCCAAATCCATTCTCTGAGCTCTCCTTTTGAGACTCTCTGCTAAGAGAGAAGAAGCCTGGGGAGGCAGGGCCCACCATCTGCTCCCCTGAACGTGGAATTCAGCATGAAGCCATGAGCGGCCGGGCCTGGATGCTGATCAGAATAGAGAGCAGAATTGGGCTGATTATTTCAACTACATGAATTTACAAAGTGATGAGTGAGTAACAATACAAATAAATGAGTTCATGCATTTTATCCTGTGCTCTCTTTAAAGAGTATTTACATGGATCAAATTAAGTAATCTAGCTTTAAATAAATGGAAAATAATTTGATTTATTTTGTAAAATGTCATTCTTATTTGTCTTTCACAGGTAAACCTAGTTCAATATTGATACTATATACAGAGAAAATGGAAATTTAGTATAGAATAACAAGGAAAGGATTCTTTTGAGTAGTGTTAGAAGAAATAATAGCTATTTAGAGAGAGATTAAAATTAATTAAATCCTCCAAATATATACCAAAATATACTCTAAATATATTCCAGACATAAATGCAAAAATTAAAAATATACAAGTAGTAAAGAAAACACGGGTTGAAGTCTTATAACCCAGGAGAAGAGAAAGTCTTGCAAATGATTATCAAATTCTAGAAAAAAAAATAAAAGACTATTTGCATGGCAGAAAAACACGGAAAACAAACAAAAACACCACCATGAGCACCATCTATAGACTGATGATGACAAAGGGGAAGAACATATTTTTAATTTATAGCTTAAAGGGTTAATTTCCACATAAACAAAGAGCTCTTTTAAAAAAGAAGCAAAAACCGAGTAAAATGGACAAAAGATATACATATATGGTTCACTAAAAAGAAATATATAATTGCACTTTAACATAAGAGAACTTTAACCTTACACTTAGTAAAATACAAATTGTATTACATTGCTATGCTGCTTTCCAAATAGCAGATTTATGAATCAAAAGCTAGGCAACATCTGTCAGAAAAGCAATGGAGAAAGAGCTACTTTCTACTACTAGAGGGAAAACAAAATCATTCAGCCCTTATGCAGGGTCATCTGGCCATATCCAACAAAAGTACATATACATTTGTACTTCATGTAGCCAATCCCACCTCCAGAAATCTACGGCGAAGATTCATCTCTATTAAAATGAAACTACTGGGCTCCTGGCAACTTGATAAAATAACGTGCATGTTACACATTGCAATGTAATTTAGAGTAAAAAAAGATGGGAAGCAACCAAAATGTCCATGAAGATGGGCCATGGCTGGCAGGATACACTACGAAACATTCTGTGGATAAAGCGTTCGTCAACTCCTTTCCCTTCTGCAGGAGGATTGGCTCACTGTCCAACTACTGTGCTCCCGGCAACTTGATAAAATAGGACTTCAACCATATTCCGGCAATATTGCCTCTGGTGAAAATGACCCGTGGCTGGTAAATTGCATCTAGATTGGTGGCGGGGGAGGGGGTTCTAAATAAATTATAAATACCTTCACTGAGGATGGTGACTTTTGTAACTAGGCTTCTGCCTTATGGGGACCCTGAAAATTATGCCTATGGAGTTGTTATAAGAGATACTGGCTCCCTGAGAGCCATGGCACCTCCCCACCCCCTCCCCCTCCCCCCTCCCCCCGCCGCCTGCTGTGGATCTCATCTCCTTGCCCTGAGGTGTGTCACGTGGGAAAAGGACTGCTGGACTGCCCTTGAGCCTTCACTGGCTGGGACTGCGCTGTGCATTTCTGCTGAGAGCAACACTGGGGCTCCCTTGGGGGTCCTGTCTTTGGGTCTGAATGGTTAGGAAAACTCACCAGAGGACGCATTTATAAAACGGAGAACGATGCACCTGTGAAAATAATAACTCTCTCTGTGACTGACCTAAGGTAATTTCTAGCACATCTGTGTTAAATGAGGAAATCAACGGACAGAATCCTGTTTTGTGTGGGTGTATAAGAGGAAATAGAATACGTGTGAATGTGATACACACACATACCTACATATACATATTTGCATAAACAGTTATGTACTTTTACCAGAGTGACAAGCAGAGGACAAGCCAGATGTGACCGTGGTTTCGTTAGAGGGTGGGCAGAGATAAAGTAGAGGGAATAGGGACAACTAGAAGTCAGATTTCCAGATGATAACTTTTTACGAGGTTATGACTTTTGAACCATACATTTTTAAAAATATATTTTTTTATTGATTTCAGAGAGGAAGGGAGAGAGAGGAAGAAACATCAATGATGAGAGAGAATCATTGATCGGCGCCTCCTGCACACCCCCTACTGGGGATGGAGCCTGCAACCCCGGCATGTGCCCTTGACTGGAACTGAACCCAGGACCCTTAAATCCCCAAGCCAACACTCTACCCACTGAGCCAAACCAGCTAGGGCGATTTCTGTAGTTCTTTACCTGAAAAATAACCTCCTCTCTAGAAACCTCCCCTACAAATTCCAGTCTCCATCGTCACCAAGATAAGCTTGTATCACTAATAGTTTATTTGGAATTTTATGGTGAGAAAACATGTGTCTCATTTACAATGACTATGTCAGGAAGCTAAGAAAGCTAGTTTTCTCCATTAGTTTTTAGGGGATAGGTGATTACAGTTTCCATCACAGATCTTACAAAAGTTCTCTTCTGGTGAAACAAAAGCAGCTTAAGGTCGATGCCATAATCAGATTTATGGGAGATAAACATTGTCTCATTTCTTTTAAAATTTTAACAAGCGGACCATTTTCTTCAGGCAAGCTTGCAGAAAGAAAAGCTGGCAGAATGGCAAGTCTGTTTTTATGGAAATAAGGCCATTAGTTCATCTTTGATGAACACAATTCATTAATTCTTGGACCATACTGGTGGGGAGGAGAGAAGGAGAAACAAACAAAAAACAGAACCAGTAAGTATTATTCCAGCCTCAGATCCTGGAATTGAAACATAAGAACTGCTACGGCACGACCTAAATTTAAACTCAAAGAACCATACTGTAACAAAGAAAATCTGATACTGTAAGCTAACATGACTTATCTTTGCTGATGCTGCAAACCATAAAACAGCATGCTTATCTTGAGGAGACAATGTTAGTTTTACCATGTTAAAATCTGCAACACAGTTTTCTAGATAAAGGGTTTGCGTTTATTTTATTTCTGCTTTTTAAATATATTTTTACTAATTTCAGAGAGAAAGGAAGAGAGAGAGAGAGGGAGGAAGGGAGAGAGAGAGATAGCAACATCAATGATGAGAGAGAATCATTGATTGGCTGCTTCTTGCACAATCTGGGGATCGAACCCACAACCTGGGCGCACACACACACACACACACACACACACACACACACCAGCCTGGATAACGCTCCAGAACAGAAGTAGCAGCATTGTTTTCCTACTGCATCCCTGCCGGGCCTTGCTCCTGGATGTTCAGATATAGATACTGTGTCCATGATCCCCTTAGAAATCTGTGAGCTACCTAAGGCCCTTAACAAATGTATTTTCTGTTTTATACTAGAGTAGATTCTATATCTGATTGACACAGAAATAAAGACAATTACATGGGGGTCAGTGGCAACCAGAAGATGGGCTGTATTAATTTAGTCAGAGATGTGGGACTAATGGGAGTAGGTGAGGTACAAAGGAGAGGTATAGGACAGGAGCCAGCTGGCGGAAACAACTCTCAAAAAAGTCTGGTTGTGAAGGGGAGAGGAATGATGGAGAAAAGCTGGAAAAGGATGTAGAGTCATGGAGGGAAGTTTTATTTTTAAAGATGAAAGCGATTTAAGGTTCCTGAGAAGACTGGGATGTAAGACAAAGGACAGGTGGAGATCACTTTAGGAGAAGCTGTGCCTCCTTTAATGTAATGGAAGGTTATGTAGCTACAGTCCAATGTACAGCTTCCGAAACTCCGGAGGGGCTGGGAATGTTTGTTCTGGAAGAGCTCTAACTGGTGCGAGAAGAAGGAGCTGAAAAATGCCTACAGAATTCCAAATGGTGAGTATATAGAAGTTACATGCAGTGAGCTATATAGAAAAAGACTCAAAATCATTGGTGTATTATTTAATTGAATGTATTTATGTGCTATTTTCATTTAGATATGTGAACAATATAACCCTGTTATGAAAACTTAGTTAACATAGCAAGAAAAAATTCAATGCACAGGCCTCATAATTTCTCAATGCTTTTAAAATTATGGTTTTAAAAAATGTCATGCTAAGTCATTTCTGTAAGGCATTTTTATTAGTGGCAATCCTATATAATAAAAGCCTAACATGCAAATCGACCAAACGGCGGAACAACTGGCAGAACGACCAGTCGCTATGATGCGCACTGACCACCAGGGGTCAGATGCTCAACACAGGAGCTGCCCTCAGCCCGCAGGCCCCAGGCCAGCGAAGGCAGTTGCGAGCAGGCCCCCCCCCCCACCCCCGACATCACCCTGCCTATCACCCCGTGGAGGGAGGCGACCGGCGGCGGGTGGGGGCAGGCTGGCAAGCGGGCAGCGCCAGGCCAGCCAAGGTGGGTGCCAGCGGGGGCCCCCTGATTGCCCTGCTGGTCGCCGCACAGATCAGCCCGATCACTAGCCAGGCCTAGAGATCCTACCTGTGCACGAATTTTGTGCACCGGGCCTCTAATAGGATATACATGCAAATAGTGTAGAACCTACTGTTTGTTACACTTATGATAATTGTGTTTCTATCTTATACAATATTCACAGACATCATTGTAACAGCATAATACTTAATTGCCATAATTTACTTAGCCTTTTCTCTCTTTCCAGCCATGGCTATATCGAATCTCAGTCATTGCACAGATTTGAATTATAGCTCTGGAAAGGACCTCAGGGGTTATCAGGTGTCACATTCTCTTCGTACGGAGAAGACCAAGATACAAAGAAGGCCAATAATTGCCATCAGGATCATACAGCAAATGAGCAGTAGAGGCGAGGCCAGACTCTGCACCCTAACATGAATAAAGGGTAGGTTTGCAGAACTGATTGAACCTGCACTATTCTAGCTCCGTGCTTCTCAAGGTTCTAGCCTGTGAAGGGCTTCTTGCTGGTCCGCACTGAGATGAGGGGTTTGCAGATGAAGAAGGGAAGCTGTGCACTGACTTCTACTCTGTGACTGATCAGTCACTCTTGGCTCACGGACCATGGGTTATCCTTTGAGCAGCACAGGTCTAATTGAAGGCAAAATCACTCCCAAAATGTCTGGCTCTCCCTGCACCTATGAGTAAATATGATGTTGGAGTTTCATAGCCACGTTTACTTCATTACCCTTACATTTTCTTCATTAACAAAATAATGTAAGTGCCCGAGATACGGACCTTCCAAACACAGAGCAACATACCTGGGCTGCAAGTATAACATGACAAGCTTGCTGTGCAGGTCCACATGACTTTATTTAGAGGGAGTCCCATCAGAAAGTGGAGTGTTGAGGAAGTGGCTGTACTTTTAACCTGGTCAACTTTTTTGCTTGATAATTTAGCAGGATTCTTAGGTTTGTCTGTGTTTGTCTGAGAGAAATCAACCTTTGAAGGATAATTACATCCCTACTTATTCCCAGCCTTTAGCTATTCCTAACTAATACTAAACTAATTGGTTCTAGAATTCTTTTATGGATTTAGTCACCAAATGCACCATGGTAATTGTATCCTGTTTTTGTTTTTTGGTCCACAACCTGGAGAAAATGACAATACTAAAGAAAAAAAAAAAAAAAGGATGCAGAACGCATGACACCATGATTCACCATACTCAATGGGAATTGATTTTTAGAACAAATGACAAATTTGGGTAGGGTGCTTTAAAAAATGTATTCTATAATTAATAGGCTATCTGAAATTTAATTCTAAGCTTGAGAAAAATTACCATCAAATCACTAGGGTAAAACGATCATTGACTTCATTTCCCACTTTATAAATCAGCCTGCACATCAATTATGCTGAAAAGAAATGACGAATCCTGTTTAGAGATCTCTAGAGGAAGAAGTGATGCCACAATCACTGTAATAGATAACATATTTACAGTTACCCTGAAGGAAATACTAACTCCTACTTGCCCCCTACTGATTGGCTATTATCAGTGGTTGGCAAACTCATTAGTCAACAGAGCCGCAATTTGCCGACCACTGAGCTATATTCTTTCAGTTCAGAATGCTTAAGCGTTACTGGCAATATTCAAAACACATGGAATATAGTATTAAATGTTTTAATTGTCACAAACACACTAACAAGTAGGTACTAGTATTTAACTCCATCCTATAAAGGATTGGAAACTAAATTAAAGGATAATGATATAACTTGCTCTAGACTAAACATAAAGATGCCAGCTGTGAGCCCAGGAATCTGTGCTCTTAACCCCTAGCTTATGTTTCTCTCCTAGAAACAACAGTATTTTGGTATCAGTGTTCTAAAATAACGCCCCATTAATTTGGTTGTTTCATCGGAGTGCTTCTTGTCTTTACCGACCTCCAACCCCATTTTTCTTCATTCTTCCTTTTAATAAAGAATGTACAATTATACATGGCTTGGGGCAGAATGGGCTTTAGATATCATAAAACTAAAGTGACACAGTCCACTTAAAAAAAAAAATGCCTCCAGGCTACAATGTCAAGTGAGACTTGGAAATGCTAGGGGTCAGAACACTGCTCACAAATTATCCTGGTACAATTTAGCTTATGAGTTTTTTGGAATTACACAAAAAGCATCTGATGACTCATATAACTTGTACCATAGATGTGTTTTGCTGTTGTATGATCCTTTTAGTCCAAGTACCCTGAGGAACAAAGTGTTAGAGAAGCTGTTATGGTTTTAATTTCCCTCTATGACTTGCTTTCATTTGAAAACCAGAAAAGGAGGGAAAATGGACGGACCAGCTCCTGACATTATCAGAGCTTCAGAATACTAAATTTCCACTCTCTTTGTATCAGGAGAGAGAATGCTACCTTGATACAAAACAAACAAACAAAGAAAAACAAAAAGCAAGACCTATTGCAGAGATGGAAAAACAAACAAAAAAATAAAGAACAGTTATAGGAAATTCAGAACACTGAATACATTAAGGAAGGCTGGTTCCATGTTACAAGGAAATAGAAGAGTTTCACTTCGTAATTCTTAATTCCTGTAGTTCTTTGAGGTGTTTTCAATATAGTGGTTACTTGAAAATTACGTAAGCAATCCATGGGAGAAGGGCAAAGGTCTCAAAAATTTTCCCCAGCTCTTCCTCCCTCCCTCCCTCTTCTTTCCTTCCTTCCTTTTCTTCCTTCCTTCCTTTTTTCTTTCTTTCTGCCCCTCTCCTTATTTACACACAGACATATACAGGGGTGAGCAAAAGTAGGTTTACAGTTATAAGTACATGAAACCCAGTTTTTTCTTATATTATTATCTATTCATTATTATATTCTTTGTATTATTTCCATACAACAGCTGTAAACCTACTTTTGCCAACCCCTATATTTTCATTGGAAGGTTTTTATACCTTCTCCCAAACAGACAACCCAATTTTGTTATAAATGACATCTCTATCCTATATAATAAAAGGTTAATATGGAAATTGTCTCCTCGGGAGTTCGACCAACCGAGAGTTTGACCACTTGCTATGATGTGTGCTGACCACCAGGGGGAGGCGCAGAACGAAGGAAGGCCCTGGCTGGCAGCCAGCAGCAGGGGGAAGGAAGGCCCCGATTGGCCCTGATTACTGGCCAGGCCTAGGGACCCGATCCGTGCACAAATTTCGTGCACTGGGCCTCTAGTAAAACATATTTGAATTAGGATGTTCAATTAAAAATTTTTAAATCGTTTTTTTTTAATTACCACATTCACAGATGAGTATTACTTTCTGGTTTATGTATGTAAAACATAATATAATGTTACGTTATTTATAACATAATCTTCATAAATAAAAGAAATAAGATGAGCATTTATCTCTAAAACATAAGAATTTTATTAGCAATGCAACACCTCAGATATGTCCATTAAGAGCTTTTTATTTGTTTGGTATGTGTTTGTGGAAATTTTGGAAAGAGTCATTATAATGTTTTAGAATATTCATATCATTTTTATTCATACATCATGGATATGCTATTTATTTTTGTGTATGGATTCCTATGTTCTCATTAATGTGTCTGTCATGGAGTATGTGATCAATGAGGTAAATATCATGTTTTAGAGTAACTGTCATCTAAGACCTAAGCCAGCCATGGGCAAACTATGGCCCACGGGCCGGATCCAGCCCGTTCGGCTGTTCTATCCGGCCCGCGGAGCCGAAAGAGCGGAGGATTCTCTTGCTCTCCCCTCCGCTCCTTTACTTTGAATTTATGTTAGTTCACACAAACACTCCATCCATGCTTTTGTTCCGGCCCTCCGGTCCAGTGTAAGAACCCATTGTGGCCCTCGAGTCAAAAAGTTTGCCCACCCCTGACTAAGCAGAAAGCCGCATGTATAGTGGGCATTCAGTAAGCATATTGAGTTAACGGTGTCAGAGCTGATATTGGAGCACCACGCTCTTGAATTGCTTTCAGTGGAGATCTGCCAACAATTTGGTGAAATATCATTGGACAACTCTTATTTCATGTTGGCATTTTTCCAGGGTGAACAGACTTTGAGGTGACTATTACAACTATTTTTTCCAATTTTTTATTGTGGTAAAATACACTAATATAAAATTTATCATAGTAATTTTTAAGTGTACAGTTCAGTGTTATTAAATACATTCATAATGTATTACTCGCATCATAATCCTTTTCCAGAACTTTTTTCATCTTACAAAGCCACAACTCTATGTCCATTAAACTCCACATTCTCTCTCCCCCCTGCCCCTAACAAACACCATTCTACTTTCTGCTTCTATAATTTTGATTACTAATAATCATCACATTTTTTAAGAAAAATAATTTAGGAGAAACCAAGATGGCGGCATAGGTAAACACCTAAACTGCTGCCTCGCACAACAATTTCAAAACTACAACTAAAAGACAGAACGGACACCATCCAGAACCACAGGAAAGCTGGCTGAGTGAAAATTCTACAACTAGAAGGAAAGAGAAAAGCTCACAGAGAATTGGAGGTACGGCAAAGGGTCTTTGTGCGCGCAGAGAGGAAGGGCGGCTGAAAGCCTGGCTGACTTTCTCTGGTGGAAGGGGGAAGGAAGCCCCCGACCGCACTGAACCCCAGTTCTGACTGCACTGAACCCCAGTTCTGGGCGAGCCCCTGGGGACCCACGCTCTTACGGGGGGAGTCTGGACTCTCGGGCGGAGACTCGGGAGCCGGGGAAGGCGGAGGACTGAAAGCGCGCACGCGCCAGTGCGCACAAAGGCTGTGGAGGTTGCCACAGGCTTTCCCTGGTGGAAGGGAGTCAGAGGCTCCTGAATGCACTGAGCCCCAGTCCTGACTGCAGTGAACCCCAGTTCCAGGCGAGCCCCTGGGGACCCACGCTCTTGTGGGGGGAGCTTGGACTCTCGGGCGGAGACTCGGGAGCCGGGGAAGGCAGAGGTCTGAAGCTGAGCACAGAGGCTATTGCAATTTGGCAAGTCTAATCCTATAAGGCTGTCTCCAGCACCGAACTTCTCCCAGCATAGACACAGCTGATCCTCACAGCCAACTGGCCTGGAGGTCAATTCTTCCCAGTGATACCAACAACAATCAAGACTTAATTACAACAAGGCTGTACACACAGTCCACAAAGGGGTGCACCAAGAGTGTCCACCTCAGGTTAACTGGTGAGGCAGACCCACTGGGCCATATTGGAAACCTAGCACACAAATCTACCTTACCAACTCAGGGAAGCAGTGAAAATGCGGCGTCAAAGAATCAGATCACAAACGAAAGAAATGGAGGAAAACAAACGACTGGATATAGAATTCAAAACCACGGTTATAAGGCTTTTTAAGAATATCCTAGAAAAGGCTGATAAATATAACGAGACCCTCAAAGATATGAAAAAGGACCAACTAGAAATTAAACATACACTGACTGAAATAAAAAATATTATACAGAGACCCAAAAACAGACAAGAGGAACACAAAAATCAAGTCAAAGAATTGAATTACAAAGAAGTAAAAAACACTCAACCGAAAAAGCAAAAAGCAAAAAAAAAAATCCAAAAAGTTGAAGATAATGTAAGAAGACTCTGGGACAACTTCAAGCGTACCAACATCAGAATTATGGGGGTGCCAGAAGAAGAGAGAGAGCAAGATACTGAAAACCTATTTGAAGAAATAATGACCGAAAACTTCCCCCACCTGGTGAAAGAAATAGACTTACAAGTCCAGGAAGCCCATAGAACCCCAAACAAAAGGAATCCAAAGAGGACCACACCAAGACACATCATAATTAAAATGCCAAGAGCAAAAGACAAAGAGAGAATCTTAAAAGCAGCAAGAGAAAAACAGTTAGTTACCTACAAGGGAGCACCCATACGACTGTCAGCTGACTTTTCAACAGAAACTATGCAGGCCAGACGGGAGTGGCAAGAAATTTTCAATGTGATGAATAGCAAGAACCTACAACCAAGATTACTCTACCCAGCAAAGCTATCATTCAGAATTGAAGGGCAGATAAAGAGTTTCACAGACAAGAAAAAGCTAAAGGAGTTCATCACCACCAAACCAGTATTATATGAAATGCTGAAAGGTATTCTTAAAGAAGAGGAAGAAGAAAAAAGTAAAGATAAAAATTATGAACAACAAATGCATATCTATCAACAAGTGAACCTAAAAATCAAGTGAATTAAAAACCTGAGGGACAGAATAATCTGGTGAATATAATAGAATCAGGGGCATAGAAAGGGAGTGGACTGATAATTCTCAGGGGGAAAAGGGTATGGGGGGTTCATGAAGAGACTGGACAAAAATCATACACCTATGGATGAGGACAGTGGAGGGGAGGTAAGGGCAGAAGGTGGGGTGGGAAATGGGTGGAGGGGAGCTATGGGGGGAAAAAGGAGAAATAATTGTAATAATCTGAATAAAGATTTATTTTAAAAAAAAAAGAAAAATAATTTAAATAATTTGGGAAAAAATGGAAATCTAAAGGACATTCTCCGGGGGTGGACAACAGTAATGAAATTCAATTTTGTTCAATCACTTGCAGATTACTTAGAGATCTTGAGTAGCAGAGAGAGAAAATCATTTTGTTTCACAATGAAACATTTTTATATGAAAAAGTCTGTTAAAAGAAATATAAGGGGGGGGTATCTTGCCTACCATGTGACAGATATTTTTTAAAAAATGAAAGTATCAAAAATAATGCAGCATGAATGAAACAGGAGAAATATTTCTGAAGTAGTCTGTTATGTTCACTATTTTAAATATTTCTACTTTTGTGTTCTGAAAAATGCTGCAATTTAAATAATTTTGAAATTGAATATCAGATGTATTTACTCTAGGAATATCTGTCCACTTAATAGCTGAATCTGTAGTACAGCAGACTTTTAAATCATATACACTGTTGTACAGAGGTACAGAATTGAATTTCTAAAACTACTGCAAATGGGTCTCTGAAATAAATACTTTAAGAGGAAGAATCTCAAACTGGTTACCAGAATGCCATTCCTCCAACTTTATTAACAGATTATCAAAAAATGATTTAATTACATTTTACTCCTATTTGCCGATTTGTGGAAAGGATGCAGAACTCTCCACACAGGAAGGCACTTGATTATTTAGATTCTGTAAGAAATATGGATAGCTTGGTTTGCAAATAACTACAAACAATACTTAGGATCCAAACTGCTTTCGAAACTTGCATATATCAGCTTCATTTCTCCAAAATGTATAGTTTCTCTTATCGTCATCCAGCTATCAAGGTTTAGACATCGTCTATCTATAAATGTTAAGTCCAAGAAATCTAAGGGAAAAATAAGAGTCTTCATGGAGCTAACAGTCTTGAGAGAAAAAAGAAACATAAAGAGATAATTCATCCTGTCACAAGAGTAAGGCTTTGATGGAGGTAGGAACAAAGTCTTCTTGGAATCCAGCAGAGAGGACTGGAGCGGCTTCCCAAGGCAGTGACATTGCAATAGGGTGTTAATGGTGAGGGAAGACAAACAGGTGGCCAGGTAGGGTTAGGAAAGCACCTAAAGCTCTGGGGAAAAGCGACTTCCAAGAGGCCGAAGCCAGGCGCTGCCCCTCACTTGCTGTGTAACATAGAAACGTTATTAGGCTCTCTTGGCTATGTCCTCATTTGGGAAAAGATGGGGAGGGTAATAGGACTACTGGATTGGGAGGATTTGTGATGCATGTGCAATGCTGGTGACGTCTGCTCCCCGCTTGAACACTCAATAAGCACGAGCTGCTGCAAACTGGGCATCCTGGGTGTCCACGTGGGTTCGTGACCTTATCACATTTAAACGGCTATTTAATCTCATTGGGTTTCCTCGTCCTTGTCTATATCATGAGGAGGATCAAACCAGGTGATCTTCTCAAGTCTTTTGCAGCTCATAGACCAGCTGTGGGCAAACTACGGCCCGCGGGCCGGATCCGGCTGTTCTATCCGGTTCTCTTGCTCTCCCCTCTGCTCCTTTACTTTGAAGTTATATTAGTTCACACAAACACTCCATCCATGCTTTTGTTCCGGCCCTCCGGTCCAGTTTAAGAACCCATTGTGGCCCTCAAGTCAAGAAGTTTGCCCACCCCTGTCCTAGACTCTCATTGCTGAAAGGCCATTGCCACATACATCCCTACTTCATATTTATCCCTAAAGCTTGGGAATATTTTTATATAAGGAAAATGTCCCATTAAAAAAATTTAATGTGTTCAATGTGATGAATAAAAGAGTCATAGGACTGGCCTTCATGTGTTGAGGTTGATTCACTGAACACTGAAAACCCCTGACTTTACCTCAGATACATTAACTTTTTTTGAAGGACATCAGAAACGTGATAGAAAGTACCTGAAAAACATGGCCAACGGCAGAGACTGCCCCTTCTTGATCACAGTGCTTCATCCTCTAAATATAACACTGGCAAAGGGGAGCTGGCTAGAACCCATTTGTTTTGTGGCTGCTTCAACTCAGTCTCTTGTTGGATTGTAACTTAAGAATAAAATGTAATGGCTTAAAAGACACTATGACTTATCTGCTCCTTGACAAATTATGGAAAAAGCAGTGAACTACTCAGCTGGTATTTGTGGCTTTTGATAAAAATATGTATTATAATGGCATGAGAGAATGGTCAGATATTTAAGAGCAAAAGCAGGGGAAAAAAAAGCCTTGTGGGTTTAAACGTTCTTTACATTCTTTTCTTCTTTAATTCAACAAATGTTTATTGACCACCTATTATGTGCCTAGTAGGGTCCAGCCGTGGGCAAACTACGGCCCGCGGGCCGGATCCGGCTCTTCTATCCGGTTCTCTTGCTCTCCCCTCCGCTCCTTTACTTTGAATTTATATTAGTTCATACAAACACTCCATCCATGCTTTTGTTCCGGCCCTCCAGTCCAGTTTAAGAACCCATTGTGGCCCTCGAGTCAAAAAGTTTGCCCACCCCTGGTTTAGACAATAGCAATGCGCAGATGGATTTTAAAAAAGATTTATCACCCCGGAGGAGTGAGAAGATACGAAGGGGATGAAGGACAATGAGTTATCGGAGTTTAGGTCCCTGTGTGGTCCAAAGATTGCAGCAGTGTGGGAAAAGGATGAGTTAATAATATGGGTAAGGTCAGATAAAGGGATGCCCAATATGGAAGTTAGGGAAGAGCTATAGAATTTCATCATGTGTCAGTTTAAGGAGGCATGGGAGGGGAATGAATGTCTAGCATAAGATAAAGAACAGGATTAGTGGGAAGGAGGAGGTGAAGGGATGCTGGGATGTATCGCTAATATCATGAAGAATAGGAGTAAGGTTGTGAGTGACAGTGTGCACAGAGCACGACCTGGCGAGAAATGAGGGAGAGTGACCAGGAGTTAGGTCGATGATGGCAACAATGAGTGGTGTAAGGTTTGCGTTAGGAGATTTTCAGGGAGGGGAGAGAGAGATCGGTCTGGAAGGGGCAATAGTGAGCAAGAAGGATTGCTAGCAATAATGTCCCGAGGAATAATTATAAGGAGATGAACCGAGGGAGTGAAAGAGGAAGATGGAGCAAAAATACCAGAGGGAAGATTCTTGGGGCCACTGTTAGGAAGCCCGTCTGATTTGCATGGAATTGTTCATAGTCACATCTCTTAGCTTAAGGTGAATGTTGCCAGTGCCCTTTTTCACTCTCTAAAGTGAAATTGACTTGGATGATAAATTATATGATCATTCTAGACATAATGGATTGCAGAATGAAAATGAACACACTAGTTGTAAACACACACACACACACACACACACACACACACGGCAGTTAGTGGAAATAAAAGTGTAATCCCTACACTCCCTTGCACACTATTTTTTAAAAAATTGATTTCAGAGAGGAAGGGAGAGGGAGAGATAGAAACATCAATGATGAGAGAGAATCATTCATCAGCTGCCTCTTGCACGCCCCCTACTGGGGATTGAGCCCACAACCCGGGCATGTGCCCTTGACCGGAATCAAACTCTGGACCCTTCAGTCCGCAGGTTGATGCTCTATCCACTGAGCCAAACCGGCTGGGGCCCTCGCTCACTTCTTAAATGAAGCCAAGACTTTCATACCTTTCTTTCTTTTTCTCTTCTGGCAGAGTTTGTGAAAAGTGGCTTTGTCTCCTTTTAAAAAATATTTAATATTTATTGATTTAAATTTAGTTACTTTCAGAACTTTTAATCTTAAAAAAAAAGATCGAGTGGAGAAATTTGGACTAAATTTTAAATACCTCTGTGGGAAAAATGAAGTTCGAATAAGTATAATCCTGACTCAATTTGAATTATTTTTCCACCCTGCTATTATTAGAGAAGCATAACTATGAGAAAAACTCCTTTCTAAAATTTATTCATAAATAAAAAAGGTTGGCCTGTCCGTCCTAGTGGAAGTATGCCTTGTACTAAGTTCCTCTCTTCCTGGAATCCAAGTGACTTTGGATTTCACGAGTAGCTTTGTGAAGAACAGGAAGAAAGTGTTGGAGAGGAGAAAAAAAGAGGTTCGGCTTTTCAATCAGAAGTACTGCTTTAGAATTCTGTGGGAGCCTCTCACTACCTCAATAACTGAGTATATTACCTAAATTCACTACATATCAGTGTCCTTATCTATACAATTACTGCTCCACAAGAGGAATGATACTTCTTAGAGTGGTTGAGAGAATTAAATGAAAAAATACGTCTGAAAGGACTTATGGTTGCCTCAAACGTAACTTGGCAACTTCATTTTCAGCTTCTTCTCTTTGAATCTGTAGTCCTTCAAGTGAAAACTAGTTTTAGTAATATTTTCAAGCTCCTCCAAGTTCCCAAATCAAAGACTATATTCAGGACATTCTCTTGATGGGGCAGAAAAGTAAATCAATGCATTTTCAATTTGACAAGAATTTTCCCCAAGAAATTAAGACTTGTTGAACCTTAATTAACCTGGTGGATCATTTACCTCATAGCTCTATTCCCTGAGTGTTCTGATTAATCAAAATTTTATGTGAGGGTAATATGACACAACTTATGTATTTAAAGATGAAATGCTTTTATTTATGTGCCATACATGGCCACATTCTTCTTGTAGACATTATATATTGTTTGTGTAAGAGGCAATACTAAGCTCCTATTTGTCACAGTTTATTTGTTCTTTCCTCCAAAAACTTATTTCTACTAGATAATTTTTTATATTAGGATGTAATTCTCCATCTTGATCTTTCACTAGAATCCTGGAATTAGAATTCAGATAACAAAAGGAATGGAAATAATAGTTCAAGTATTAATATATACTGGACATTATTGCTAGATGTTTTACTTAATTTATTCCTTATAATTCTATCAGGTAAAGTTTTTTTCACTTTAAAATGAAAACCTGAGCTCCAAAAATTTTAAGCAGCTTTCCCATATTCTAAGCACTGGAATTAAGATTTCAATCTGGTCTTATAGATTTTAACATTTATGCCCATTTTATTACATGCTGCTATCCTATCCTATTCTATCCAATCCAATCCAATCCTTTCCTAGCCTACCCTACCCAATCCGTGACTATATTGTATGCTATTGATTTAAAAGTACTGACAGATGTCATTTCCATAAGCAGCAAAATTTCTTCATAAAATGGAAATGGATACTGGTAGGAATGATGTTAGCGGTCAATAGTATGCTACCCTTGGTGAATATTGGTGGTGGGTGGTTATGAAGTGGTAACTACCAGCAAGATATCAAACTCATCCTCTGGCATTTAGTTCGTCAATACGGTGACGAGCCTTTGTGCTTTGAAGGCATTCTGCTCCTTTAGAGCCTTCTACTGAGACAAGTGATAAGCCTTATCACCCAACTCCTGTAATAAGTACTAACAGTGGACACCAGGTGATGCTGTTTGATGAGACACCCGTCGGGAGGATAGGAAATGTAACATGCCAGAGACACACTGGCCAATCTGACACATCTTCCAAGTGAAGTAAAATTGAAAAGATAATGTGTGTGTATGTACACAAACATATGTGAACACACAGAAAGACTAGTTCCGTAGTTGTTACATCCTAGAGATGTGATTTGGATGATAAAGGAGTAGAATGATGAACTATACTGGAACTTTTTGTTTGACATAAATTTGTAGTCTTTCCTAGTCAAAGATAATAATGTTTTTTAGTTCCAAACTGAAGTCAGAGGCACATCACTCTATAACGTATCTCCATTTTTTTTATTTTGGCTGGAAGCACACTCAAATGGAAGCCAGTGATCTCATTTTCTAATGTTTAGATCAAAGGGAAAAAAAAGAATCAGTTGGCATAGGCTCATGAGATAAAAGGGTTTCCTAAGTGTCAATCCGTTAATCAGTTCCTCAGAGAAGGGGAAAATGAGGGTAGCTGAATTATACAGGCCTTGCAATTAGATGAACTGAATCATATGTTCCTTACTCTGAGAAATGTAGACATAGAATGTAATAGATGTATACGTGAGTCGTAGACTGTCCAGATCCCATTAAGCACATAATGAAAAGAGTGGGGAGCAGATGACTATCTGAGTGTGCTTAAGACTATCCAGGGAGAGTTCATCGGTCTTCTCTCGCCTGTCTCACTCCTGAGGCTGCAAACCAGACAAGGTCACAGACAGTGACGGACCCTCAGTGTTCCTCCAGGCCCTCTGTGCATATGGCAGAATCTAATCACAGGTGCCAGCAGAGGACTGGCCTACATGAATGAAGCAAAAAGTATTTATTTTCTGAATATTACTTTCTTTCAAATGCTAATAAGAGCTGAGCCCGAAACATTTTGGTGCCCTCTTCAAAGAAAGGAAAAGTACAGTGCAAACATTAGGCATTCTATTGTCACGGTGTGCGTGCCTTGCTTTATGCATTCTATCCTAAAACATTTAATTTTAGCCATGGCCCCGATACTCAGTGGCTGGCACTTGGTAGAATCTCAACCACTAGTTTAATTGCTGAATGAGTAAAATGAATTGTGCAATGAGCTTTCTCTACTGAAAGTCATTATGGAAGCTAAGTACATCCATCTCAGAATTTTTATAGTTCAGTGAACAAAGGATATGGTTAATGAGTGTCGAATTTCTTGCAATAACCCATAGAGCATTCTTCAGTTACTTTTTTTCCCCAATTCTTTTAACCAAAAACCAGAAAACTGTAACAAACCACAAGATGCATAGGAGGCTGTCACATTAGAGTAATGACCTAGTGCTAGCTCATAACACCGCATTAGTAGCCTCCGTCTAATAGAAGAGCGTTTAAGGAATAATGGGCTGAAATGTTATATTTCTTTATGATGGCATCTTTAGTAGTAACTTTTTAATTCCCTTTGTGTTCATATTTTATTTAAAAGGGCCATAATATATTACCACCCACTGGCGGCAGGCAAGATCGGATGGTTCTATTCCCAGGCCCTTCCACACACGGCGGGGTGGAGAGCGCTGCTCGGGGCTGTGGGTTTCTGCCACAGCCCACTGGCTCCTCTGGGATGGCAGGGCCACGTGACCTCTTGAGTGCAGCTACTACCCCTTGCTCCTAGCAACTGTGTTCTGCTAAAGTGTGGTTGCTGCGGTTGCCAGGATAGTATTCTGTTCTTGTCCTCCATGACCACACCAAAGAGAAGAGAAAGTATCAACCAAACTAGAGTGAAGACACAAGGAGGGGGACCCAGAAAAACAGAGTGCCCTCTTCTTTAACAAGGAAATAAACTGAAGAGTGACTTCATGGTTCATGCTTTAATAAAATGTATAACTTTTCTTTGAGGTGGAATCAGAAAAACACGTTTTAAAGACAACCTGCCAAAAAATATGGCTATTAAACTATTAAGGCACGATTCACCACCTTATGATTATTCATTGAAAGCCACTTTTTTTCCGATGGAAGAGAGGAAAATGTCTTCAAATTGTCAGAATGACCTGAGAGATTCTGAACTATAATTACCATCCTGTGTCACATACAAAAGTTGAAAGTAGATACCACATTTCACTTAACAGAAGACATCATTGATTGTAAAGTGCATACTGATTTCTGAAACGTTAAGGGGTGAAAAATGTGAGTGTTGTGGATTTGTTAAAATAATACACTATATACCTCATTCAGAATTTCAATCAATTCTGAGATAAAATTTGTTCCTTATTTATAGAAAAGGAGGTAAATTAAGTTTCTCAGGGTCATATAGCTAATAAGTAAAGACAGAATGAATTCAAGTATATATTTGCTTGACTATTATGTTCAAACTCTTCATTATGCAATGTTGTTTCTTCAGTTCCTTGTACAGATAAGAAATAAAAATAGGTACCAACTAACATGTTTATAGAACTTTATAGCTGTAGTGTTTGTCATAGTCCTAGTAATCTGCTAGGTATCATCAGCCCTGTTTTTCAAATGAGAAAAACTGGACCCAGGAAGATAGAATGACTCACTCAAGGTCACATAATTAGAAAGTGTCAGAGCCAGGAGTGAAACCCAAGATAAATGACTCTTAATGCAAACCATGTTTGACTAAGGTAAGACATTAACCAGCTACCAGGCTTGAAATTAGATCACAGACTTAAAGATTATTCAAAGAGAAATATATTGGATATGTAAGAAGAGATGTCGCACATGTCAGATGAATTCATTGAGCTATTCAATGAATTATTGAATGGCTACTTTGATGGAGGTTGTTTCAGTGCCTGGGGTAGAGTAGTGAATAAAGGACAAAAATCACATGGAACTTCTAATTTTTATAGAGAGAAATAAGGTAGGAGAGGGTAGGCAGAGGGAGCTTGCAATTTCAAATAGTGGTCAAGGAAGGTGTCCCTGAAAAGGTGTGACATTTGAGCCAAGATAAAGGCAATAAAGAAGTGAGCCACATGGATTGCTGTGACAAGAACATTCCAGGCAGAAGGAACAAAGGACCTGAATTGGTAATGTTCTGGCCTGTTGCAGGAGTAGCTAAGAGGTCAGAGAATTACTGGGGGCAGGGGGTGAAGTGGGTGTGTGGACATATCACACAGGGCCTTGTAGGCCAATGTAAAGACTGGGACAGAGCAAAATGTTGACCTTGGGCAGAGTAGCCTCATGGCATTTGGAATCTGGTCAACTTGAATGAACCTGTTCTAGGCATTCCAAGTATGTCTACATCATCGGTCCAATTTAGTCTTGGGCTACCTGGCAAACAGATGTTATTCTGTGTCTACCTTGTTACTGTTTTATAAAACATGACCTATCTTGAGAGTGTTGATAGGTTAGCTTCCAGATTAACAGACAGCTGATAAATAAAAATGTATTAGAGACCTATAATCAGTGCTGGATATTTTAAGAAAAGCATCCGGATCACATGCTTGGTTATTCTGCCACCACCATTGTGGAGGACAGGTGGAGTAAAGTGGGAATGAAGTCAAGGAGGCTGTTACGATAGTCCAGGCAAAATGATGATGGTGAACTGGGAGAGGAGAAATGGAAAAATGGGATAGAGATAAGAAGTACCCAAGAGGCGGACCAAGCCTAGGTTAGGGAAAGATTAGATGAGCAGGGTGTGAATGAGAGGTGGGTCAGCATGGGTGACTGTGTAGATGCCATCCTTCCCTAAGAATATGGGAAGGAAAAAGGTTTTCTCATGAAGGCAAGAAAACAAGTATCATTGTTCTGATGCAGGCAGTTTCCGTGGAAGGAGGGATCACTAGGAAGTGTCCAGATGAAGATTCTAGAAGGTCTTAGGGCTTTAACTTAGACCTAAAAGATGGTCAGGATTTAGAATAGAGAAGGGAAGGAAACACAGACAGCATTCCAGGCAGAAAACAATATGAACAAAGGCACAGAAGTAATAGAGTAACGACATGGGTCTTTGTAAGCAGGAGAGCAGTGGAAGAAAGGATGAAGAGGATGGTCCTTGGATGCTAAGGAGTCTGCATCTGAAATCCTCCTTTCAGAAAGAGAATTCACTGTTTCAGAAGGCATCTAGGCCCACTGTTGATCGGCAACCTTAGGTGACAGGAAGTAGTAGCCATAAATGTCCTGCTGGTGTTGCTAGTGATCTCAATACAACTACTCTTGGTTGCTGCTGGGCCGCTGTACAGCTCTAGCCAGAACTCAGCTCTCCTGAAGCCCACCTCAAGATTAAACAGACATTTTAGTAGTTTTAGTATTCATGACCACTGCGCTATCTTTCTCCAAACACATATTATAGTTATATTTTAAGTGTCAAAAAACAAGTTTAACATTTTATCTAAATTGATTTCCTTTCACCATGAAGCATTTATTGTTCTTTTAATTTGAACTAAATAAATTCTATAATGAATTTTTCACACTGCTGACATAAAGCAAAATAAACTTTTAGTCTATCCCTGTATTTTCTACAATAATAATCAAATTTTTAACTCCATCCAAATAATATATAACTTAAAAATTAATATTTAGAAGTCTCAGCTGTAAAAATATCAATTGCTTGGCTTAGTCTGAAATTATTGCCTGTGGTGGTGGAATACTTGTAATGTCTTTTCAAGTCCATCATGGAAAAAAAATACAAACCAGAGCATTAGCTACAGTTATGTATTTTCCTGAAATACATTCACATCTCTCCCCTTCATTTCCCCTTGGCAACAACTGAATCCCTAACAGCTCTGATAATTCATAATTTCTTGCTTCAGTGCCACCCTTGAAAACAAAGCCATCCTGTGCTCCGTACGTGTCATTAGGAACCAAGACAGATCACAGGTAAAACGGGAGCTCGGCTCACTCCAGATGAGTTCTTCCAGGAAATACTGCTTCTCCTATAATATAATCGGAAACTCTGAGCTCACGTCAGTTACAGGGCAAACTGCTAAACGCCTGTCAAAAACAACAAAAAGAGGACCGCGTCCTTCCTTCCTTCCTTGTAATTTTAAGCCACCTCTGCCTCTTCCCTTTTACAGCTTCCTTCATTTTCATTCATTTCACTCCCGTTCTGGCTCTGCACAGTATACAGCTTCCATACCTAATTTTTTCCAAGGGCTTAGATGCAATAAAACCACTTTCCTATCTGACTGCCTAAATATGCATTTCAGGAACACACTCCCTTTGGTTTTCTACCTCTGTTAAATTCGATCTCAATTTTCCGTTAATTGTGCTCTAAATTCTCAGAAATGTACCTCAGAGCCTAGATCACGAGGAAGAGGAAGCAAGTTTGGCAGGCAGATGCAGAAAACAGCTAAGGGATGAAGATAAAACAGGCGCTCGTTCCTGGGAAATTACCGGAGGGAAGTCAGATTTCCAGCCTAAGACAAATGAGCCCACGTCTCCCTTTTGTGCCCAGAAATTTGGATGCTACCTAAACACATCTTCAATAGCCTGCTTTACAAAGGACCCTAAATGCTTTACAAAGGGATTCCCCCTAGGAGCCAATTTAAAAAAAACAAAAACAAACATCACTGATCATAGATGCTTCATGGAAGGAGGCATTTTTGTTTTGTCCATTAATATGTCGGAATCTCCCAGAACAGTGCCCGGCACACAGTAGGTGCTTGATAAGTATTTGTTCAAAGAGTAATTTCACTGGATGCACCATACACAAAAATTTTCTCTCTCAGACAGTTAGCATGAAGCCCTTTAACTTACAGCTGTTTTCCAAATCACTTATTCTTCATCCCCAGATCATTGCTATAAAAGCCAAGTACAGTGGAACATTAGAAACAAACAATAAAACATCACATTATGAACTGAGTTTTTGCTTTGTGATTTGAAAGATTTGCCATTAAACACTGATTTCTTTCTTTCATTTTTGTTATCTGCACTTCAATTTCCAATTTACCCCCTTATTTTGAATGACAGTTCACTATTCATCCTTCAAATAAGAGAATGAGCATATAAAAATCTACCTTATTTCACCGTGAATTCAAAGATTGCTTTTTCAAGGAGGAGTGAGGCGATTGCTTTCCTTTTTAATGCTCACTTCCATTTTTTAAACTTGCGTTCTTACCAGGTTGAAACTTTGGTCATTTACTTTTTTGCCCATTACACAAAGGAATGCATTAGATAGGACATCCTCTTGTGGAACAATTTAACACAATGTAATCAGGAAAGTCTTTTTTTTTTCTCCTGGTTTGTTTTAACCGCCAAACATAGGCCATTTGACAAGTAATTCAGTTAATATTGTGACCAGATCTCCTCATTCAGCATAGAAGAAGAACTAAATTATTTTTAATTTTGTCTTCTTCTAAATGGAAAACACGTTTTGTCATTTTGGATGCTTCCAGAAAAGTCATTAGAAAAAAACCCAATTTGTATATTTTTCCCAAGACATCTCTCTTCTGGCGATGAGTTAAAATGTTAATAATGAGGAGGTGAGGGGGAAAAAGGACCCATTATTTTGTGGACTCAGATGGTTTCAAGGTTCCTTTAGAGCTTATGATGCTGAATGGTTCTAAAACGCCTTACCTGTCCATAGCCTTGGGGAAATTCCACTATCTCTGAACTGCTAACTTGTATCCTGAAGTCTGCAGGCAAAGCCCACAATAGGGCCTAATTAATCAAAATTTCTCCCAAGCACCAGGTCCAACCTAAAATAAGTGAATGAATGAATTAATAAAAAAATAAACAGCATATGCTTTTTCCTAATATTTGTTTTAATTTTGATAAAGAAACATGTACAATTTCTCAAGAATGAATACAATTGGTGCTAATTCCACGACATTTTTCCTGAATCTCTCCATTGGTAAGTCTGCTTCCCATTGCCAACAAACTTAGTTTTCCCTAAACCTAAAATAAATGTTTAACAAAATCTTTTCTTGGCTTTGCTCCCCACCTGAGGCTGCTGTCACCTCTCTTCTGTTGAGTCCTCACCTCCCCATAGTTTGTTCAACAACCAGTCTACACCCAGTGTCCTCTGGCTCACCTACTCCTGTCTCCAGTCTCAAACCACTGGTTCGTTTCCTCTCCATCTTGAAGGGTAGCCTCTCAGGTACCTCCGCTTTTCTATGGATGTGTTAGTGATTTGATTTAGGTTGTAGGCCATTCGGATGCATTTCTTACCACCAACACACAGCACACTCGCTTGTGCACACACACATTTTAACACCATAGGGGTTCTATGGTTAGCTGCCAGGAGGGATGATAAAAGGACTTGCACCTAAGAGCAAATTCTTCTTAGAATGAGTCCTGCAACATTATTTATGTTAAAATAGCTATTTTCCAACATTTAATGGGTGATCTGAAACAAAATTTCCAAAAGGAGAGGGAAGGGACTTTGCCACAATGTAGGGCCCTTTCTACTCTTCCCACTTAGGCTCCACCCCTTAGAAACCTGCTCAATGAATATTCATAAACTTACCATTCCTATTAGTATCCCTGCTTCTTGTGCGTGAAAAAGAAAATGTACGGGGAATCTGTGCTCCTCTTCCAAACCCCAATGGTTTTAAATCCCCAGCATGAAATTGTTCATGGTCGGAATCTTCAACCTCTGCTCAGTTAACATTTTAGGGAGAACGTAACTCCATCCCCAGCACAACCATGTGTTTAGTTATCACATGGACACTGAGTTGAGCTCTTCCCCATACATAAACTACTCATTCCTTAAACATACTGAGCACCTGCTCTGCTCCTGGCATTGTTTGATGTACTAGCTTACATGCTACCATGTGGGAGGAGGGGCACTGATAATAAATAAAACAACTTAACAGAGCAGTAAGTGCTATGAATTAAATAAAACATTATTGTTAGAGAGTGACACATTGAGGCGGATGGATGAAGGAGGGACAGCATTAGGCAGAGTCCAGAAAAGATCTCTTTGGAGAGGTAACATCCGAACTGAAACTTGAAAGATGAGAACAATGCGGGGGAAAGTGTTTTAGGCAGAGAAAGTAGCAAGTGCAAAGGACCTGAGGTTGCAAGGAGGTCCTTGGTGTCCTCTCTCCCCTGAGTTCCTGGCGCTACCCTGGAATCTTCTGTCTAGGATGCCCTCCTCTCTCAGGCTGTCTTCTAGGCTGAGGTTTCAGTCTCAGCAGTATTCAGATGCTCAGCTAGTCTGAAATGATCACAGACTTCATTTCAATACTACACACTTGATCTTCAAGGGCTTCAGAAAGAAAAAGCAATTCAAAGCAAGACTCAAGTTTGCAAATTCACAGGATCACTGTTGACCCCAATGTCTAATAGGTCACCTTCCTTATCTAAGAATCCATGGGCTACACTCCATAGAATTTAGCGCCAAGAAACAAACATTCTTCTGAAAACCCGTCTCCTTTCATGAACCAATGAATGGTAAGGAACCTGTCCTGTAACCCTTTTATTCTGGCTGCCGGAACCCCAGAGCTAAAATGCAGTGCTCCTGCGACAATAACAATCCCATCCATGGCTTGTGCTGTGTTCCAGCCCCCACACCCCCCCCGCCCCCCACCTCCTCCTTTTATTTCTGTCTGTGGCTTCTTATCTTTATTTTGTTTCATTTTCATTGCCCTGTGTGAAGAGTGCTTTTCTTAAGTTGCCCCAACCCTTTGGGAATAGATGATGTGTAAATCATTAATCATGAGTGCTTTCTAGACAATCGCAAGCAACTTCCTCATTGCAAAACCCAGCGTGTTGCCTTGGTCCTATTCTTACCCTCTCTGCCACATGGCAAAGCTTAGCGGCTCTCCTGTCTTAAGTCTGTCTCTCCGCTCCAGTATCTTCTGGAAAATTAATGTACCTATGAATGAAATGGTTGAAACACAACCCTTCCTTGGTTTCATGGCATACAACAGTCTCTCCATAAACATGACATAGTTTAGTTTCCTTCTTTGCCCACATGCCCAGGATTCTATTCTAGGCCTGTGGTGCTCTCTACACTTTTCCCTTTGGCAATCACCTTCCACTGTCACCTCTCGGGGAAAGATTTTCAGATTTTATTTCCAGCCCCAGCCTGTCTCTTGAGTTTGCATTCCAGATTCCCTGGAACCATGTGAAGCTCAGTTAGGGTGACGTCTTCAAGTTCTTTACCCTCCCAGTCCTTAAACTCCCCCACAACATCTCTGTCAAGTGCTTGTCCACCAAGCGTTGGACAGCAAACTTACCACCTTTTAAGGCAGCCCACCTAGCTAGCCAGCATTGAGGCTTAAAAACTTAGTTCCAATAGAACGGCAAAATCTATCTCTATGACGTGTGCCCACTGGTTTTAATGCTCTTAAGAAAAAGGATGAGAGCTGAGACACACTAAATGCCAAATGTGTAGCAGGGGCATTGCCCATATGATCTTCTGACAAGCCTGCCATGTAGTTTTATTATTCCCACTAGTGGCCCGGTGCAAAAAATTCGTGCCCGGGAGTGGGGGTGTCTCTCAGCCCCGCCTGCACTCTTCCCAATCTGGGACCCCTCGGGGGATGTCTGACGACAGGTTTAGGCCTGATCCCTGTGGCAGTTGGACATCCCTCTCGCAATCCGGGACTGCTGGCTTCTAACCACTCACCTGCCTGCCTGCCTGATTGCCCCTCACCACTCTGCCTGCCAGCCTGCTTGCCCCCAACTGTCCCCCCCACCAGCCTGCTTGCCCCAAACTGCCCCCCCTGCTGGCCTGCTCGCTCCCACCTGCCCTCCCCACCAGCCTGCTCGCCCCCAACTGGCCCCCTGCTGGCCTGCTCACCCCCAACTGTCCCCCCGCCGGCCTAATCGCCTCCAACTGACCCTCACTGATGGCTTGCTTGCCCCCAACTGCCCCCCCCCCTGCTGGCCTGCTCACCCCCATCTTCCCCCCGCCACCCCGCTGGCCTGATCACCCACAACTGCTGTCCCATCCTGGGCTAATCACCCACAACTGCCCTCCCCTCTTGGCCCCTAACCACCTCTACCATGGCTCCGCCACCATGGCTTTGTCCAGAAGAATGTCGGGAAGGTCTCCTGGAAGGTCTCCCAATCTTATTAGCATATTACCCTTTTATTAGTATAGATTATATCATTGGGGCAACTTAATATTAGTCTAATTGTTTCACACAGCCCTTCTCCAAGTGGTGAAGCACTCATATTCTTTAGAGGAACTGACTCTATTCCAGGTTCAGAAAGTACACATTCCTCCAATCACTTCTGCTATGAATTATTGTTTCTTTGTAAGTTTACCATCTGTATTGAAAACCTCTAACCATGGTGTCGAGAAAAAAATAACAAAACACAGTTCACATGAACATTCCAGTTGTGGTCTGACTACGAAGAATAGAACCAAACTGTCACCGACTTACTCTAGATACGGTGTGCTTCTGTTAACAGAATCTAAAACCACTCCTGCTGCTTTCTGGAAATCAACCAGGCTTTTGATCAGCAGCCTACTGACCACCTGCTAGAACTCTGATGGAAGGGCAAACTGTTTCCCAAACTGAACTCAGCCTGTTTCTTCCCTGACCTCCTCATCAGTTTGGTTTCTCCCGATCTTCACAGCATCTGTATTAACCAGACATGCAGGCTCAAACGCTCCACGTGAACTTTAAGGGTCCTTTTACATCTTCTAAGTCTCACTGGTGACCAAATCCTGAGGGCTCGGAGTCAAACCAAGTTCTCACAAGGTCATCTTCCCACTGCCTTAGCTTGGACCTTCCCAGTTCAGGCCTGGACAGCTGAAATTCTGTTCCTGCCCCCACCCTGGCCCCCCACTGCACAGACCTGAGGGATCACTGGTCTCAGGCTATGATCCCTACCTACATAGCATGCATGGCACTCCATGACCATCAAGGGCAATTCTAGCTATTCACCTCGATATATATATTAGTGTTAATATTTTCTCTCTTTTTATTCGTCTGGGTTATTTTTATTACTATTTAAATTTTATCTTTATTGTTGAAAGTATTACAGATGTTTTCTTTTTTCCCCCATTGATCCCCTCCATCCTGCCCCCCTCCTTCCCCACACTATCGTCTATATCATGGATTATGCATATATGCATATACATTCTTTGGTTAATCTCTCCCTACCCACCTCCACACTCCCTACCCCCATCTTCCCTCTGAGAGTCATCAGTCTGTTTCATGCTTCTATGCCTCTGGATCTATTTTGTTCACCTTGTTATTAATGCCCACTAGCACCTGTCTCCTTTCTGGCCTTATCATCCTAGGATTTCCTGGATGTGTTATATATTCCTGGAAAACTACGCCATCAAGTATTTTTTTGAATTTTCTTAGTTCTGTGCCTTTCTTTATTTACATTGTCCTTGAGCCTGGGAGACTTTTTTTTTTTTTTGCCTGTCAAATTTCTGTCTTTCAATAATTTGAGAAAATGTCACAAGCTCTATGAAACTTGGTCAGACCTGACCATCTAAGACTCATCTGAAGTTCCTGAATTCTCACAGCATTTTCTTTTTCTCCTAGAACAGAATAGAACAGTAATAGCAATTTATATTCGTATTTTCTTTCTTCAATTAGCTTTTAGGTTCCTGAAGCCTTGGCTATGTCTTATTCAATTTTACTCTTCCCAGTTACAGAGTAGGGCTCCGGCGAGTTGCATGAGTGATGAAGGAGGAAGTAGGAAACGAAAGAGGTGATGGAGAAAACTTGGAAATCTAATGCAAACACTTGGGAAATCAGACCAACAAGGCCATATTTACAGATGCCCCAGAAAGGCCACTCTCTCCTTCCATTACTTCTGCTTGCCCTTAACTTAATTTTTTGGATTGGTATCCTCTGAGCTCTGCTCTCAGGCACAGGGCCTGCTTTTCCCCTGAGGTCTAACCAGACTAGAACTCTCCTGGGGCCAGTGGTGAGAGGCCAACATACCAAGAGCCAGCCTTGGTTTTGGTTGGGATCAGCAGCTTCAGCGAGTAACTACGTTCAGTGACCTTGCTAAGCAATAAATCTACCTTCCCTGAAAATGAATCTCTGTGACAATTAGCAGACAAGCTTCTCCGCATATACAGATCACCCTTTTTTGTTGTTGTTGTTAATCCTCATCCAAGGATATATATTTTTTCTTTTTTTAAAAACAAATATTTTCATTGATTTCAGAGAGGAAGGAAGAGGGAGAGACAGAAACATTCATGATGAGAGAGAATCATTGATTGGCTGCCTCCTGCATGCCCCCTACTGGGGATTGAGCCTGCAACCAGGGCATGTGCCCTGACAGGGAATCAAATCATGACCTCCCGGCTCATAGGTTGATGTTCAACCACTGAGCCACACGGGCTGGGCCAAGGATATTTTTTCCATTGATTTTTAGAGAGAGTGAAAGAGAGGGAGGGAGGGGAAAAGAGGAGAAATGTCGCACCTGACCAGGGCTGGGGATGGGACCTGAAATCTAGGGCACCCTTTGGTCCAAGGGCCGATGCTCTAACCACCGGCCAGGGCAAAGTCATAATAAAATAAATAATTTAGACATTTAGTCATTGAACTGCCCCACTGCTCAATAAACACAGCTTAGCATTTGCATTTATTCAGGGCTGGTAGTTTAAAGCAAAATAAAGAGGTCTGTTTACAACACAAAAATCCAATAGATATTATCTAAGATGAAGTTAGGAGTCACTACACTTTAAAAAATATTTGGAACAGTTGTTTTTTTAAATCAATGTGATTGAATCTTGTTATCACCTACAAGAATTTTTAAGGAAAAATTAAAAATTTTTGTGTCAGGTCAAGGAAAGTGCTTCACATTTTTTGCTTCCTGGAGTTAACATTTACTTAATGAAATTCTACTTCACAAAGCACCACTTGCATTACTCAGATGTTCAGTCAATGAAATTACTGAATTAATGGGAAAAAATTACCTTCTTACGATTAGGTCACATGAATTCCTAAAACTGGAAGTGGTTACATAATACAGCAGAGTTATATAATAATGTATTGAATGATGCTATACTTTTAGATATAATGAGTTTTAAGCTAATAGTCTGGTGCCTGAGCCCAGCCTTCCTGCATTTTGCTTGACTTTTCCTCATATCGCACTGGAACCGCCCCTAAAGGGTGCACCTTTTCCTTCTATACGCTTGGCTAGAATTACTCAGGCATCAGGCTGTTGTTTCCTGCTATCAACCTACGAACAACATGGGGAGACACACACACTCAGACATTGACACATAAAATCATCTTTTCAAAATAATAAACTTGGGAGGCAATTTTAGTGTACAAGGATCTTTCTATCTCTTTGTTTTCAACATTAAAATGATATATAAACATGTTCTTCAACTAAACCCATCATTTATTTAAATATTGGTGGGTCATTAGATATTGGGTTTACTAATGGCAATTTGGTCCAAAATATTTCTTCAGCAAAAATGCAGACTACCGGACATGAGCAGATAAAGAAAACATGGGTTCCAATAGCTTGAGTCAAAATTGCCAATATTATTTATTCATACTTTGGAAGAAATATGACAATCAGGCCAGTCTATTTCTGGCTACCAGAAGAGAATAAAACAGCAATTTTTCCCTGACAGATTTAACTTTTGAATTCCTGATATGTCTTAAATTTTAGACCAAAAATTATATAACTGTCATAAAATTATAAAAAATAACACAAACACCTAGTTTATGTAAAATGTTAGATGTACAAAAAGAATTGATTCTCTTTTCAATTTATCTATGAGAAATAACACACATATTAATAATAATACTACTAGTAAAAAGACAGGGAAAAATCAAGCATGAAGCCTTCCCCACACAACAGGAAGAAAAAGAATAATACTCCAGTTCACAGTGCAGTATCTAATACTCTAAGTGAGAGTATTTAATACTCCAATTCAAAATATAGCATTCAGTTAGTCATAACAATTTGTAAATTATATAGGTCACTATTTTGCTTTATAGCATGTCTATGCTTTAGTGTCCTCGTAAAAGGTGTTTGTTTTCCTTTGCTGTTATCTAGTGAGTCTTGATCATATTCACCTCACAGGTCACAGGTGAAGTATTGTATGGTAGTGTGGAGTAGAAATAAACTGAGAGGGCAATTGACGGTTTGGCTCAAATAAACTCACAAAAACTAAAAAAAAAACACAAAAAAACACAAAAAACAAAGAGGAAGAAATAAATGGAGAAACAGGTTCATACCTCAAATTAGCAAGTACAGTTATTTCTGAACAGTCCAGCCAGTGGTTTAATGACAAGCAAGTTAATTTAGTGGCTGAAATGAGGGGTAGGCTTACCTTCAAGTTAATTCATGATTGCATTTAGTCAAGTTAACTGTATATTACAACCTTTTGCTAGGAAGGACCGAAGGCTTTACCCTGACTTTATAAGTGATATCTAATCTTCCTATATCACAACCAATCTGGCAGTTGTTAGAATTAGAGTTCACCCCAGTGATTACAAGTAGGTGTGGAAATGGTTTTCTTTCTCTAAAAAGAAAAAAATATATATATCTGTGGAGAGTACTTTGGATTTCTGCTCAGTTTACTATATTACAAAAAGATTATTAAATCTTTATTAAATTAAAGAAGCAACTGCAATAGTATTGAGAGGAAACTGTAATATTTTTATTTCATAGGAATTATGGATCCTAAGGAAGGGTGGGGGTATCTCTTTCTCTTTCCCTTGGTTCACCCATTCCCCAACATTTTCACATACCTTAAATTATAATGGTCCCGCAGAGGGGGGAAGGCACAGTGCACATATACACAATGTATGTATATGTTTTCTTTACGGTAATGAGGGAGCAGTGCGAATGGGGCTGGGTTTACAATGAGGGATGTCACAGGTGTTTTGTTGTTTGCCTGTGGTGGTGGTTGCTAGGTCATCCACCAGCAGAGCCACTTCCTGCTTTCCCTTCCCCTTATCTGAGTCTCTGCGTAGCAGCCTTTGTTAGGAGCAAAGACCTCTACGCTTAGAGATCAATTAGCCTGAAAATGCTAAATTATAAAGTTATCTTTGCATATTACCCCCAAGGTGTATTTAGTTATGGCTTGTAAAGTTAGAACGACCAGTGCTCACTAGATAAAAGCAAAATAATAGTCAGTTGAAGAAGCCTATATGTGAACGCCTTTGGAAAGAGGCCATATTTAATTAAATTTTGCATGCAAAATTATATCACAGAGCCTGGCACATAGTAGGTGCTCAGAGTTTTTATGAATGAGTCATGTAACTGGTTGGTTAAACAAGCTGGTCAGAAAAGGATAACATGGCAGCTTCAACATTAATAAGGGCCATTAGTTAAGACAAATACTAGCAAGAAATTAAAATCCCTTCGAGCGCATCACCTACATAGTGTTTCTTGGGTTTAATTATTTAATTCCAGTACAATATCTAACAATCTCACAGTGACTGCATATATATGAAGTATTTTTATAGACCAAATTTAATTGAATCCTTCATCATTGTTGAGGTATGGACAGTTTTCGATTTAACAGATGATGATAGCAAGGCTCAACAAAGTTAAGGCTAAATCCTGGTTATTTGAATCCAAAAATTGGGCTTTTTTTTTTTTTTTTTTTACCAAATTATGTTTTCTGCTTTCAAAGTGCCTTCTTTTCAAGGGCAATTTTCCATAGCCTTCTTCACATTCTCTAAATTAAATCATGTAGAATGCTACTTTTCACACAGAAGACTTTGGAATAGTTGTTGATTTTGATTAACTGAAGCTCACAAAAGTAGGGGAGTTGAGGGAAACAGGATGGGGACATGAGGTAGTCTTCCCCAGACCAAAATTGGCTCATAAATTCTCTAGATTAGATAGCCTTTCACAATACACCAAAAACAAGCTCCCACAGCTCATTGAGTCTAGAAATAAATAGGGACAGTGTTGTCAACTTTCACAAAAGATTTTGCACGAAATTTAACCCAATATGCCATTAGGAAGACCTGAGATAACTGAAGACAGGAAATAAACATTTACCTGCTCATTTCATTTATGTCATAATTTCCCTTGGGTTGTGAATGCTTTATTGTAATGCCATGGCTCTTGAATTATAACCTTTTGTATTTCAATAGCCAATCAGCAATACTGAGAAAAGCCTGTGACCTAATACAAGGAAGTAAATATTTGCTTTGTGAAACAAATTCATTGTCTGTAATAAAACTGTGTATTGACACAGCAATATTTTAAAAATCTCAGACACAAAGTTTAAAAATTTTAAAGAGATTTTAGATGTTTATTACTCATGCTAGAATTTCAAGTATGAAGCACTTATGTAATTTAATTTAAGAAGCCTGCACATCTAGTGAACAGCAGAGCAAGAACTCAAATCCAGGTCTATTTGAAAGGAGATTGTGTGTTCCACCATGACTCATGGCCTCTCGTGGGGCCTCCCATTCACTATAAACTCCAGGCTCTTGATTCTGAATTACAGAGGGCTTTACTGTATTGGATAAACTGGAACTGGCAATAATTATAAAATGCTACACTTTCTAGGTAGTTTAATATCTAAGGGATTTTAATAATGTCTTCAAGCTAAATATTTAAGCTTTTGAAACCAAATTTGTCCAAAGTCATGGAAATAAAACTGTCAAAACCAGGAGCTTACAAGAGCACTGAGTTATGTGAGGTACGATAGAAACGGACCTCATTAAGACACTAGATTAGATTCTTACCTTTTAAGTATTTAAATTTCACAACAGCTTAAAATTGGGAGATATGGTTCTTATCTGACATGGTTTTATAATTAAATGTAATTGGTTTCATTCTGATGAGACTGCAATTAATGCTCTATAGGACCTCCATGTACTCCCATGTTGCCTTTCCATTTCATTTATTTCAAGAAAACTCAAAAGGTCTAGGCCAGTGGTCGGCAAACTCATTAGTCAACGGAGCCAAATATCAACAGTACAACGATTGAAATTTCTTTTGAGAGCCAAGTTTTTCAAACTTCAACTTCTTCTAACGCCACTTCTTCAAAATAGACTTGCCCAGGCCATGGTATTTTGTGGAAGAGCCATACTTAAGGGGCCAAAGAGCCGCATGTGGCTCACGAGCTGCGGTTTGCCGACCACTGGTCTATAACATTGGCAACTGGCAGAAACACTCCATGAAAATCTGGGAACTCCTCATATACAAACTGTCACGTAAGCCGAAACCGGTTTGGCTCAGTGGATAGAGCGTCGGCCTGCGGACTGAAGGGACCCGGGTTCGATTCCGGTCAAGGGCATGTACCTTGGTTGCGGGCACATCCTCAGTGGGAGGTGTGCAGGAGGCAGCTGATCGATGTTTCTCTCTCATCGATGTTTCTAGCTCTCTATCCCTCTCCCTTCCTCTCTGTGAAATATCAATAAAATATATTTAAAAACAAAAAAAAACTGTCACGTAAGGTGTGAATGTGTGTGCACAGGTGCCCCAGCAGAAAATGACATCCCCCAACCATGACGCAATTCTGGGCTTCCGAAAGGAACTGTGCGCTTGGAAAGCCCAGGCATCGGGGCAGGTGGATGTATGCCATGGACACCATAGCAGCCCTAACCCCATGGCCGGTCCATCTCCAGCCTCTGATGATGTTTGTTCTGCTCCATCTGAGCTGGAGTCTGGTTCAGCCACATGAACTCTATAGTCTTTGCCACACATATTTTTTTTTGTCATTAAGCATTTCCTTTGTTTTCTTTTGCCTTTAAAAAAAATAACATTAGCCCTCAAATAAATAAGAAGAATATAGCAGAATACCAATTAAAAAATGGGCAAAAGACTTGAACAAGCCATCCTGATAGGTAATTTTTTCTTATAAACATGTCAAAATTTTAATCAGCATTCTTAGTAACCAAAGAAATAAAATTTTGAAAAGTATAATTTTCACCTATCAAGTTAGCACAGGTTTTTAAAAAACATGATATCATGTTGGTAAGTACTAGATGTTCTAAGCATCAGGCCTAAAGGGGGGAAAATGCCATACAGCTATAAAAACCAAACCTAACCATAAGGATGTACATCAGTTAACACAGCAAAATACTGGAAGTAAAATAAAAATTCAAAAATAAAAGAATGGTTGAATAATTAAGTCACCCATAAGGTGAATTATTTTGCAGTCACTCAGTTATATTAAAAATACCAGCTTCAATTTATTGGGAAACACCAGTAAAGTGTTGTTAATTTTTTTAAAAGCCAGTATGACGTTCTATAATGTGATTCTAACTCTTAAAAAAAAAAAGTCCATTTATGCATAGAATACGAACTGGTGGTAAACTACCAGTATTTTCAAAAGCAGTTCTTAAGGCATGGGGTAGGGATCATTATAAGTACTCAGTCCCTGCTAGACACATGTTAGGCGGTGGATCTTTATCTCTATTGGATATCGGAGGAAACTGAGGCTCACCGGATCTTGGTGACAAAGGTATTAAATGGAGGAGCCAGGGTACAAGCTAAGGTCAGCTTGACCCAAAGTGTTCATCACATCATGCTCCCCACGGGTCATTTAAACTCTCAGGTTTATACAATATTTCATTGGTAGGGGATTTAAAACCAGCACATATCGCTTTTATAACTTGGAAACAAATCAGCAATAGAAATGTCATACTAAAAATACTATACATATTCACAAAGTGACAATTCTAAAGACTGCTTCCTCAAAAGATGTAGGACCGTGACCATGACCTTTAAGATCTCAAACTGCTATATTTGAGCATTCTTAAAAAATATATATATATAATCCTAAATCTTGGAAAACTTTTGTGAGCCTTGTAAATTGTGCAAAATTTATTCATTTAAGAAATACTTATTGAACCTTTTGCTAGGTATTGTGCTAGGTATTGGCACAACGGGAGAAACAGCTATCTAAATGGCTTTCTCTGGATGTTGGGAAAATCTTTGAGGGATGTGTACAGATGGAGAGAGATAGGGAAGGAGAAAGCATCCATCAATGTAGCCCTAAAAGTCCTGGCTACCTACATCAAAGGATTGTTTCTGTTTTTAAGCCTTCCACGAGAACTTATAATATTTCTGAGGTTCCCAGACATCCCTCTGGAAATGTCATACAATTTTAAACCTGTACATAAATGCATTCATACCTAAACTGACCAGATAAAATAAATGCTTTTGAACCTCACACAGTGCTATTCTCCTCCGCGGGGTACACAGCGGTCCTGGCGCCTGCATTTCTGGGTGGTGCAGTATCTTCACTGGACTATCAGGAAAAGGATTCTCAGCAGAAATGCAGCTGGGAGGATTCCCTTCCCTCTGGGCTCATGAGTCTTTGTCCAAGCCCACCTCCTCCTGCTCTAGAAAAGCCCAGGTCTTTCGGCAGATTGACTTCTCATGCGGAGGCCACTGTCTGCGACTGTAGGCTATGAGGTAGGTCAACTAGAATTTTTATGAATTCAGATTTAGCTTTGGCTGATACAATAAGGTCAAATGAACTCTCCTTGTTAATTCTGTTCCATGGGGACGAAATACCAAGGAGTAGCTGAGGAACTGGAGCCAAAAAGGGTAGAAATTGGCACAACAATTTATGTTCTTTGTGCTGTGAATCAAATGGGTTGGTAATGTTTCAGACTACAAATTCAAGAAGGATGAGTGGCCATGGTTCTGAGATTGGGTGTCCCTGCGTGGAGATGCGCCTCATTTAATAAATGATACCATCCAATTACTCTGTAACAAGAAACACTTGTTTTTGTCTTCTCCTCTCCGAAAATCACAAATACATGACCCTCTCATAGTTTCTCCCAATATGGTTTTTAAGACTATAAAAATAGTGAATAAATGGACTCACCCTCAAGTATGCTAATTACTGTTTTAGTTCATGCTAACAGAAGCAATAGCTTAATGATGGTAACTTAACTGGAGAAGGTCAAACCTTTCATTTCTTTGAATTAATGAATACAAATCGCCTTTTCATTAGATTTTAGTGCTATAAGGTGTATGTCATGGATAATTGCTACTATTACTACAAAGAACTTGAGAAACACATATTTACTTAGTTTCGGAGTTTTCAGAATTCAGACACATAGTGTCTAGCAGCTATGAAACCAGGAGGAAAACATTATTTGCCAAGAGTAAAAATGGTTTCTCGTTTCTCCAATTACATGATTTTCTTTGGGAGAGCTCATCACCCTGCAAAAACCCCTGTGAATGAACGCCGGAAATGCGGAGGACACCCAGTCTCTGAAATGCTTATTCTAGTCGGGAACCCCGCTAGGAGACTTCCCGGTGTTATTTGCGATAGTTATCCCATGATGGGAAAAGACTCGCTGGAAAACAATTAAAAGATGAAGACAGCTATGGGAAGCTTGCAAAGTTCTCTCGACAAGTGGCTCTTACAAAAGGAAGCATTGATCAAAGGGTCAGGGAGGTTAGGAAGACGATGCCAGGAGCCAGGGGCAGCCCAGCCAGAGGGACTCAGATAGGGCGGGTCCGGGCACCGCGGGCATCTTTTGGGGCCCGGCGACCCCTGCTCTGCCGGCGGGAGCCCTGCGGCCCCGGAGGATGGCGCGGGCTGCCCGGGACGCGCGGTCAGCAGCCTCGGGTCGCGACCGGCATCTCGGCCAGCGCGGTCCCTCCGCCGCCCCGGAGCCCTCCCTCCGACATCACTGCCGGAGCCCGGAGGTAGCAAGAAGAGGTGGAAACCGCTGGTGTCTGCGCCCAGCCTCTGCCGCAGCACACGGGGAGCAGAGGGAGAGGGGGGCTGGCGAGGAGGCAGCTCGGAAGCTGTGAGCCATGGATAATAACAAGGATCCCCATCACCCACAGCCGGGGAGGCTCGGGTACACCCACCCGGGCAGCGGCTGGGGGTGGGTGGGCGTTCCTCCTCCCGGTCCCTGGGCGGCTGGGAATCCACCCCTCGCAGAGCCCACGGGCGCTCCTTCTCCATCCACTCAGAGGAGGGGAAGGAACAAAAGAGACCCTCCAGCCCCTGCACACATGGGTGTCAGATGCTCGAGGTATACGCGTTTTGGCCATCTCCTGTATACACCTTCCTCACCTGAACAGTGCATTTCCCCCAAGGCGGAGAGAGGAAAGAAAGAAAGAAAAAATAATGCCGCCCGAGGTGATCGGTCGCTTGGACACTGTCAATTTCACATTCGGTTCTCTAACCAGCAACCGGAAAAATCCCTCAGGACCTCGCGCCCCCCGCCCCCGGCCCGGCCCTCTCGGCCGGGGGCCCGAAGGAGCCCAGCTCCCCTCTAGGGACCCTGCCGACGGTTCCCAGGGCGGGCAGGACGCTCGCCCGGCCTCCCGCAGCACCCGGGGCGGGCGCGGGGGGGCGGCGAGCGAACCACGCGGGATCCAACTTCCCAACCTGCGGCGCGGCCCCTGCTCCTCGCCCGGGCACCGCGGGCAGCGCGGAGACCCCCCGCGCAGCGGCCTCCCCTGCTGGGGCCACGGCACTTGCACTCTCCGCCCCCTCCTGCCTTCATCTCCCTCCCCCACCACCTTTAAAAAATGCATCCATTGGTGCAAAGCAGACATTTTGCTGTCACTGACTTATCACCGCTTGGCTTCAGCGGGAACATCTTACCCGGGCGCCTGGGGGTGTGGGCAGCGCGCGGGGAGCTCCGGGGGCGCGAGGCTGGGCGGCTCGGTCCTCTAGCGGAGCCTGTTCGCTGCCATCCGTCCAACTTCAGCACCCGGCGGCCGAGGAGAGAGGGAGAAGGCGAGGATGCAGGGGAGGCGGGAGGAGGAGGGAGCGGTGGGCGGGGAGGGAGCGGGAGCCCTTGGCAGCGCGCATGCGTCTCGCGAGCGGGCTCGGCCCCTTGCCGTGCTGGGTCCACCGGGCCTCTTCTCCCCCCGCCGTCCCACCCCCCGCCCCGCCCCGCCCCGCCCTTCCCGCGTGGGACCGCGTGAGTCACAGCCCCGCCCCTCCCCGGACGGCCAGGCCCCCGCGCGCTCACCCAGGTCCCGCGCCCACAGTGCGGAGGGTCTCCGGTGGGGCTTCGGCCCCGGGAGGCTCCGGTCCGAGCTTCGCGGGAGCCTTGGAAACCTGGGAGTCTTCCTTGATTGGAGGCTCTGGCGCCCAGGCTTCTCCAACTTCAAGTTCACCCGCAGCCCGGGTCAGTCTCCGCTGCGCTT
This sequence comes from Plecotus auritus, assembly GCF_963455305.1. NCBI lineage: Eukaryota > Metazoa > Chordata > Mammalia > Chiroptera > Vespertilionidae > Plecotus > Plecotus auritus. The sequence continues at coordinate 8,220,466 of NC_137775.1, read as the reverse complement.
TAGGTGGATGCCTGCAACCAGAGCGCGTCTTCAGGGGCAAAACAGCCGCACGTCCCGGGGGGCGGGGGCGGGGGTTGCGGTGCGGGGTGGGAGGGGCGTCAAGAACTTGGGAAGTGAATAAAGTCTTGCTTATCAGAGGCTGGACTTTAGGGGAAAGTTCTTTACTTCGTTGACGTCCTCACCCAGAAATCTGACATTTCCCCTAAGATTTATTTTCAGGTCCCCTCTGGTCTTGGGGCATATGGTAGCCAGAGTTTTGACAGAGAGGGCCATGCCGAGGCTAGAGTCTTGAATGACTGACAGAGGTGTTGACGCTTGGGGCCTGGAGCATCCTTCAGGGACAGGGACAGGGACAGCTCAGTCGCTATCACGTCTGATAATTGTTCTATTCACAAGCGGAGCCTCGCTGGGTAGGGAAGGCGCTTTGGATACTTAATGCATCCTGAGCGCTAGATTGCATCTCCCGTGATTAGATTGAAGTGTTTGTGAGGGAGAATTACGGAAGCGGGTGTCTCTCTTCGGATGTGTCATCTGTGGGAAGAGGAGTGAGTTCCTGGCAGGAATGATTAGGCTTTTTTTTTTTCTATCTATTTAAAACCGATCACTCGTAAATATGTAGGATTTTCCGTTGCTTGTGTGCTCATGCATTCGAATAGTGTTAGGATTACTTCAGACTCCTTTAGTGAACATCCTTCTGCACCACCCCCCCTACACCCTTGAGTTCAATGTCTCAGGGTTTGCTCCAGGGCCTCCTTTCTCTAGTTACTTTATGAGTCCTAGAGCTCTTCGAAGTGTATTTCCTGAACTGGTGTCGGTCTGCAAATTGTTCCATATTGGTCTGTAATGAGAGAGAAATACAAGAAACGGAGAGTCGAGTTAGAAACGTCTATAGTGATTTGACATTGCCTGGGCATCGACACACATTAGTCCTTTGTACTTTGTACATTTTATTTTGTTTGTAAAATGATTCGTTTTTGTTGGATTTTACGGAAGTTTGGTCCATGATGCATTCAGAATGAAACTCTTCACCAAAAACTTCACAAAACTCCCAGATACATAGCTTCTGTCCTGATCTCTCATGGAACTCTTCTATGTCCTCAGTACCTTTGCAACGCTGCTTGAAGAGTAACATAATAGTTAATATTCAGCGAACAAGTACTGTGTGCTAAGTATTGACCTGTTTGGCACAAGCCTTTTTATTTTTGCTGCAAGGTGGATACTATTATTGTGGGTAGCAGACAGCTCAGAAGCAGAACTCCAGTTATCCACCTCCTCCAAACCTGTTCCTCTTCAAATTGTTCCACCTGGTTACCCAAGTCAGAAATTTAGGTCACCCTTGTTTCCTCTCTCTCTTTCTTTTTCAGTAATTTCTTTTCCAATGACAGTTGACATACAATGTAATATTAACTTCAGGTTTACAATGTAGAAATTCTTAATTTTCTTTCTTTATTTACCCCCACATCCAATTAATGTTGTCTCCTCCTCCAAAATATAGCCCCGATTCGTCCACTTCTCCTCTCTCCGTTGTTATAACCATGTTCCAAGAGCCTCTGTGCTCTCTCACCTGAACTACCACACAAGCCTTCAGATGGTCTCTCCTCCACAGTCCCGAGCAACACTTCCTCTTAACAACAGCTGAGTGATCTTGTAAAAACATAACCAGATCATGTCATGCTTCTGCTTAAAACTCTCCAATGAGTTTTCATTGCATTTTACATATAATCCCTAATTCTAACCACAGCCCAGAAGGCTCTATACAATCTTGTCCTCGCCTTGTCCACGCTCCCATACACCACAGGTATGTGTGCTGTGGTCACCTCTGTCTATTTCTTTTACTTTCTTGAATATGTCTAGCTTATACGTGCTGTTCTTTCTGTCTGGAATCCTCTGTGCTCAGATCTCTCCATTGTAGACTCCTTAATATCCTACGGGTCCCTGCTCAGATATCACCCATTCAAGCTTTATTTGTTATTGTTTTTTAAATATATTTTTATTGATTTCAGAGAGGGAGGGAAAGAGGGAAAGAAAGAGAGAGAGAGAGAGAGAGAGAGAGAGAGAGAGAAAACATCAGTGATAAGAGAGAATCATTGATCTGCTGCCTCCTGCACACCTGCCACTGGGGATTGAGCCCAAAACCCAGGCATGAGACCTCCTGGTTCATAAGTCGATGCTCAACCACTGAGCCACACTGGCCAGGCCAGGCTTTATTTAACCACTCAATCTACTCTGTCCCAGAGTTCTCTGCTGGAACCTTTGCTTTATTTTCTTTGAAATACTTTTCAGCTTACACATGTTTACTTGTTTATTATTTCCTCCTCCCCACTCCAAAATTAATTGTTTCCAGAGCTTTGCCTGCAACGTTCAGTTTATCTCTAGTGCCTACAACGAGATTTGGCTTTGGCACATTGTACATACTCAGTAAGTACTCAGTGAGCGAATGAATAAACAGCACACTTAGAAAAAGTATTTAGTTTTTCTTCTGATCCTCCTTCATTTGGCTGCCTGTCAGAATCTGCTGTTTCTCAGAAGGGCACAGTTGGACCCCATTGTTCCTGCCGCCACTCTGTCAAAGAGGGCTCCAGGCAATGCACACATTCCACCTAGATGCCAGACTGTTGTTCCGAGAACCAACTTCAAAACAAGCATACCTGATAAAAAGCATCCTTAAACTTCCCTAAACTGTCATCATGGTCATTTGGGCAAATTTTTGCACCTATGACCACTTGGCTATTCTGCCAATAATTTACTTGCTAAAGTAAAATGTAATCTTTTGGGGGACTTTCTTTCATGTTTAAGTCTGTTGTGTAATCCTTGATGTGTCAACCATAATCTTCAACGATAGTGTTCTAGGAACCAAACATGTTGCCTGTGATTTGAGTGTCCACCAGGTGTGTGGACCCAACCACAGCTTCAATGACCTTCACCTCATAGAGGCTGATCACCTACAGCCCTTGTGTCTATCTGGTTCTTAAAGCATATCTGCAACACCAATGGCACCCCATGATGACTACGCCAATAATTCCGTTCAATAAACTTCATCAATGTCTACTATATGCCTGGTATTATGCCTTCAAGCTTTTTGCAAAAAATATAAATGTTATATAAAATTACTATCTGTGACTCAGGAGTGGATTTCCGTTCTCTTTGTGCAGAATTTCAGCGCTCCCTGGGCTCCTGGTCCTTGAACAGCTGCGCGGTGACTATGAAAAGCAGCATTTCATCACCATCATTTCCATGCCATTATGAACGTGCTTTTCAAGTAAATAGAATCTGCAGCAGATTTTGGTGTAATGACTTCATAGTAAGGCACATAGGAGAGTTACAGGCAAGCTATTTGCAGACAGAAGATATTGGAAAAGGGCAGAGCATCAACATATCTACAGTGCATTTACTCATAATTCGGAATATTTGTCATCGTGAGGAGACCTGAATCTACCTCAGTGAGTTTGGTACCCTTGAAAGGTTATTTCAGGAAGATATTCTGTAGCATTTTTTTTTTTTACATTTCATTTCCTTCTTTTCTCACATGCTCATTTTAAAAAACAACAACTGAGCTACCTTTGGAAAGCAAAGGGAGAATGAAGAAATTTGTTTGAAACTAGGAACCCCTGACTGCTTCCTCCAAGCAAATTTCCCCAGAGTGAAGCATGAAGGGATAATTAAAATATGACTGTTTAAACACACTGTTTCTTTACTTTTAGGAAACAGGGCTTATCATGTTTCTTCAACTGGTTTTAATCAAACCGTAGAGACAGGCTTTTCTCAGGGAACTTATTTAGATGGAAAATGCTTGTGTTTCCTCATCAATATTTGAAGAAGATAAGAGAAAAGGAAAGAAAAGGTAACCTGCCTCCAAAATATATAAAATAAGATAAGGAGTTTCATATTTTATATGTATTTTATTTTTTTAATATATTTTTATTGATTTCAGAGAGGAAAGGAAAGGGAGAGATAGAAACATCAATGATGAGAGAGAATCATTGATCAGCTGCCTCCTCTATGGCCCCACACTGGGGATTGAGCCCTCAACCAGGGCATGTGCCCTGGCCAGGAATCAAACCTGGACCTCCTGGTTCATAGGTCAATGCTCAACTAATGAACCGGCTGGGCTGTACTTTATTTTTAACAAATCATTAGTTATTAATGTTCTCTTAATAGTTTAATTTATCAGCATTGAACTTAAAAAGCTCAATATTATTCTTTTAGAATAGCATGAGTGCATTTATAGCTCAACATAATTGGATAAGTTTATAGAAGTAGATGTAAACAACTTTATGTGATTTTTATTGGTTTCATCCAGTTTTGTATATCATACATTCCCACAATGGCTTGACAGTATAGAGTTGGTTTTGAGTCAACCTAAGTAATTTATAAAGGTGATCATTAGATGGATCCTGCATATTCACATTTTTTAACACGTCTGTCACACAATGTTGGACAATAATTCTCTGCTCTGTCTTGAAAAATAACAAAATGTTTATCTTACCCTGGAGAAGGTGATGTTCCATTATTACAGTCCGACTCTCTGTGGATGGAGAGAGTTACGGAATGTAAGGGTCCTGGTTATATCATGTTGAGATTGTTGAAGGGTTGAGGATGATAATAGCTGGATTGTGGAACAGGCACCTGCCTTGTCAGACCTGCTTCCAGGGTCTGATGGAAGGAAGGGTGGAGAGAGGCAGAGGTTTGATTTCACAATAGGTTCTCGCACCTTTACTATGTTTTGGTTCATGGCAAAGCTAGCTCAGAGTTGTGTAAAGTTAACACAGATCTTTGTGTATGTGCGTGTGGAGAGGGATAGTTTGCTAAAGATGTCTAGTATCTGGAAGGGCCCAGCTGACTAATTATTTAGTTCCATATCGAAAGGTCCTTAAGTTGCAAATCTGGAGATTCATATTCACATTGTGAAAGTGGTGCTAAAGGTTCTTTGGCTTCTTGATTTTCTGTGAACCAGTTTCACATCGTGAATATGTTATAGGCTCACGTACGTCTTCGTATTTAGATTTTAGTAGAATTTACCTAAGGCTGAATTTGAGCTTATTTAAATTTCAGACATTCAGCAGCTCATTTAAACAGCTCTTAGAAAGTGTCTGTCCTGGCAGTGTGGGGAATAACAATACACTGGAAAATCTTGCTACTGTCTTTAAGAATTTATAATCTTAAGTGAGATGGGCTTTATATACATGAAAGTAACCAGAAGAAATCAAGGCGAGCCCTTGAGATAATGTGGTATTTTCTTTACTCCCCAGGTGGTAGGCCAGAGAACGATAAAAAAAATAAAATCATTGGTTACATAATCAAAACTCTAAACTGCACAGCATAAAAATTACAAATGATCAAAGTGGCCTTTTGAAGTACACACTGAGAACTTTCTTTGTATTACATGGAACTAGTTTTGAATGGCTTTGCAGATTTGTAAAGGGATTCAAGGAAGGAGAGGTTTAGAATATAATATTCAAATAGGAAGTTATTGTTACAGTTTTACTTGACAGCTACATAGAAGATGTTAAGCACCTTCAATATGCAAAGTGTGTGCAGGGCTCTGAGAACGCTGCGTAGATGAATCAGAATGTAAGGAATAGTGATGAGTAGCATAGAATCTAGAGAAATCATGCTCAGCTCAGTGGTGATGGATGAGCATGGCCCTCTGACTGATCTGCAAAGAATGGGGCCCATTTGCATATGCTGAGATGTTTGGAGCAGAAATCTCACTCTATTATCATGATTCTGAGTTGGTTCCATGGGAATGAAAGGAGACGTATAGAAAAACTTGATCAGTATGGCTTAGTTATATAAAGTTAAGTTTTAAATGTAGATTGAGGCCGAAACCGGTTTGGCTCAGTGGATAGAGCGTCGGCCTGTGGACTGAAGGGTCCCGGGTTCGATTCCGGTCAAGGGCATGTACCTTGGTTGCGGGCACATCCCCAGTGGGAGGTGTGCAGGAGGCGGCTGATCGATGTTTCTCTCTCATCGATGTTTCTAGCTCTCTATCCCTCTCCCTTCCTCTCTGTAAAATATCAATAAAATATATTTAAAAAAATAAAAATAAATAAATGTAGATTGAGGCTACTTTGTGGTTGGGGGTACAGTTAAAATCACTGTTATGGTAAATTTGTTTCATCTTCACACCAGCTCTATCCGACTATTTGTAGTGTGTTTAATATGATTCTGAGGCCAAATCTGAGATGAAGCAAGGAAGATTACTGTGATTATCATCAATGTCTGATATGCTATTGTATTTGAAATCTCTATTCTTACAAATTGGAAGTCAAATGATTTGAAAAAGAGAATTCTTCTATATTCAGGACAATTGTTCTTGAAAAACTCTCAGACTGTTATTTTCCCTTTAAAATTGGCATTCTGAGAACAATGAATTCACTTGGTAAATAAACTAGGATAATGGAACTTGATATCTAAAATTATTTCTAGGGATTTAATAAATGCATTGGCATATTAAAGGCTTTGACTTTGATTTTAAAAAGCAAAAATGCTACTATCTCAGAAGATTCTCTCTTACACACATATACACACATACCTGTGGTATCAAGATCTCAATTTTATTGATTCTATTGTTTAAATTAAAATAAAATTATTAATTTTAGTTAATCATAAAGTCATAATCAGGATCTTCTGTACCCATAAGTGTTACAAACTTTCTCTTTTTAAATTCATTTGGTGGATGTATGTTGAGTATTGATCATGTGGTCAAGATTTTAGTGATGGCTGGAAACAAAAATCAAAGTAAGTAGATGAAATATATAGCAAGTTAGATCATTATAAGTGCTACAGTGAAAAAGTAAATCAGGACAAGGGGATAGTATGTATATATGTGAGTTGGAAGGGCTTCGGAAATCATATACAGAGTACCAGAGAAGGCCTCAATGAAAAGCTGATATTTGAGTCAAACTGTGAAGGAGGCAAGCTACTGAGTTAGTGGTTATTGGGAGAAAGCATTCTAGCAGAGAGCATAGCCAGTGCAAAGTCCCTGCGGTGAGAGGGTGTCAGTCACAGTCACAGAACAGCAACGAACAAGTGAGTGAGTTGTGAGATGAGGTTAGAAGGAGAAAGAGAAGGTGGTTATGTCTACCTTGTCGCTCAGGATGTTGGAGAGTTTTGAATGGAGCGCCAGGGAAGACAAGCCATGGCCTTGGAGATTATCTGCAATGTGTATATAACACAATCCTATAAAGAACTGTTAAATATCAATAAGAAAAAGACAACCGAAGAAAAAAATGGGGCAAAATGAGAATAGGATCACTCTGTCTACGCTGCTGAGGATGGATGGAGGTGGGGGTGCAGGGTGAGGGGAGGAGCAGAAGCCAGGGGTGTGGCTGGAAGCTTTCGCAGTCAAGTTGGTGAGGGATGATGGTGGCATGGCTCAGAGTGACGGCAGTGGAATTGTTAAGGAGCAGTCAGATGCTTGATACAGTTTCAAAGAAGCGTTTACAGGACTTGCTGACTGTTTGGCTCTGTGGCATGAAAGAATTTGGGAAATCAAGGATGACTCCATGGGTTTTGGCCTGATCACAGAAACTTTCCTCTCATAATGATGTGCTTGACTTCCTGCTTCCAGACTCTGCCTATCTCCACAGCTGAGACCAATAAATTACTGTAAACAGGCTTACCCAACAGTCTTTGCAGGGCCTCTTGGTCCAAAGAGCAAGAGGGATTCTAGAAAGAGGCTGTAGAGAGACCTGTTTGCATAGCCTGCTGGCTCTGCATCTATCAGCTTCTCATGCTGGTGCAGCTTTGACCTTGAATCCAGGCTTCGGATCTTGTCCTTCTGCTTGTTTCCTTTGCCCCTGCCTACCTCCATTTGTTCCCTGGGATAGAGTGGCACTCGATGACTCCAGCACTTAAATGGGACGAGGTCCTGTTTTAGTGCTGCCCTACCTGTACCTGCTTCCGAAATCCTTGATGCCCACCACCTGCCTGCCCGGTTGTCCATCTTTTTCCTCCTGCCAAGTCCACGGACAGATCTACTGAGCTGCCAGGACATCTCCCTGTTGCCTGTGGTTGCACCTCTCGGATGCTGACAACTTGCCTTGCTGGTCTGGAGCTTTGCCCATGACCTGCTGTCAACTGTCACCATCCTCAAGAGCTCTGTGCCTTTTCCCATGTGTTCAGTTCTTTCTCGTTCTTAAGATAATCAATTCATTTAAGGATTCATTCATTCCTATCTGCATTAATGCATGCGAGTTAACATTTACTGAGTGAAAACCTTGAATCATCTTTCTGTTAGAGACTAGATAAAAGGGGAATCACACAGGGGTGGGGCAAAAGTAGGTTTACAGTTGAAAGTACATGAAACAGACTTTATTCTTCTATCATTATTAATGAATGTAATATTTATTTGTATTGCAACTGTAAATCTACTTTTGCCCACCCCTGTACTATCCTAGAGGATCTCTTAGGGTCTAGAAGGACATGGGATCATGAGGGTATGTCAACAATATTTACAGTGAATTGTGACAATTGCTCTCAATCTATAATCATCTTTTTTTTTTTTTTTTTTTTTTTACATGGAGACATTTTGCTGCTCTCATAGGGCATGGTATAGTGTTTTACATCCTCAAATTGGAGTTAATCTGTCCAAGGCCAGAATTTTGACTCTCCCACTCACTAGCTGAGTGACATTGGCAAGTCAGTTTACCTCTAGTGCCTTAGTTTCTTTATCTTTGAAATGGGAATGATAAGTGGATGTCTCTTGGGGTTGGGAGGATTATGTCAGATACGCATGTGAAGTGCTTTATCATTGCTTCTGACACATACTAAAGCACAGTAAGTTTGAGCACGACTTCGTTTTCTCTTCCTCCTCCTTCCTCTCAGCAGTCTAAATGGGTGTGACAGGAACACAGGAGAATTCAGGGCATGAGGAAACCTTCCTTGATCCCTGAGGCCCGGGGTAGGAGTCTCCGGCTCTCAGAGCGCTCCTTCTGTGCTAGTCTGAGTCATAACATTGCTTAGTCATTGCCTATTGACTAGACCATCTCCCTCAGAAGCCTTTTCCCTTTTGTGGACAGTGACTTCGCATGCTCCCATTTGCACCCTTAGCATCTTGCACAGTGCCTTGTACCAGGAAGTGCCAATAAATATTTGCTTAATGGTAAAAAAAGAAAAGACCCCCAAGGCTTCCCATTGGTGGCCACAATTAAATTAAATGTGAAAGAAGGAATTCATCACATAAGTGAGGAGTAAGCCTGTTTCAAGCATTAAGGCTAGTGTGAGCAGAGTACCATGACACAAGACCTTGAATGCATTCAGGGAAGCTCAGGTCATGCTGGAGTCATCTATAAACCTGTCTATGAGTGTGTGAGCTTTTGAATTTCAAAATGAGGGCAGTAGACATGTAGACAAGGACATTGTATATATAATATCTAGAGTTTGGACCCTTCCTGGGATGCAGAGCACAGAAGGTTAGGAAATAGGGTAATCAAGGCTTTTCATGATCTAGTATTTATCTCCATTTTTCAGACAGATTTTGAACAATTTATGCCTCAGCAATGCTAAAGTGTGTACATCATCCCCAATGGTGTACATGTTGTTTGTACACCATTGGGATATTAGAGGGGTCGGTGCCCTCTAACGTCATGATGTTTCTATTTCTTACTTTGTTTCTTTGCTTATGTTGTTCTCATTGTCTGGAATGTTCCCATCCCCTCTTATCACCAATACCCCAGCTGGGCCAGGTTCTAGGCTATTATTGATCCTGTGGCTCAAGTGTCACCATCTCCAGAAAATCTTGAGTTCCTTCACTCCCAGCCAGTCATTAAAGTTCACAGTCAATGAGTGCTGGCTATGTGTCAAGCACCCTGGCATTTACTTTGTGCCTATAATTTGATCTAATCCTTACAAACCTATAAAATAGCTACTATTATTATCCTTTTTAAAATTATTATTATCCTTTTTAATGTGAGCAAAGGGGTACAGTTTTTAAGATTTATTCTATATTTTGTAGACAAGCAAACTACCGCTTACATAAATTATCTAGGGCAGTGGTCGGCAAACTGCGGCTCGCGAGCCACATGCGGCTCTTTGGCCCCTTGAGTGTGGCTCTTCCACAAAATATCACGGCCTGGGCGAGTCTATCTTGAAGAAGTAGCATTAGAAGAAGTTGAAGTTTAAAAAATATTTGGCTCTCAAAAGAAATTTCAATCGTTGTACTGTTGATATTTGGCTCTGTTGACTAATGAGTTTGCCGACCACTGATCTAGGGTTAAAGAGTGGCTGAGCTATAGCACTTGATGTGGGTGCTTCAATCCCCACCATCTTTGAACTTGAACATTAAATTTAGCTGCTTAGACAGGGTCATGAGACCCCTTTTATCTACATACATTTTTTTAGCAATAGCAACTTGGTAGAATATTAAGTTGACACAGTCTTCTTCTTTTCAGTTATAGTCTTAAAACTTTCTATATCAAACCCCCTTTTCCCACTCCTTGAAAATATATCTTGGGCAGATTCCATGATTATCTGGTCATGTTCCATTATTAAATTTACTCCAGCCCAGTTCAAATTTTTAATTTATTTTTTTTCAAAACTCCTTTTCCTCCCATTGCAGGACAGGCTGTTGGCACCAGGGACTTGGAATGGAGATTGGGCACAGTCTGCTCTGTCACTTCCTCCCCCATCTCCTGGAGCTGGGAGCCAGCTCCACTGGGTCAGAGGGAGTCAGGGAGGAGCGATGTAGAGAAAAGGGCAAACATCTCTTTCCTTAGCTGGTCTTGGCCACTGCTCCCTCCTTGTTGGCTGCGTGTGCTTTGGAGACAGACACGAATGGGCTGTCATTTTCATCCATGTGGCACCTGTCCAGATGCTGGCTGGCTGTGAGCACATGTGCTGTTTCTTAAGAGGGCTGGGCAGAGCCTCCTACTGTACAGTTCCCTCCTGTTTGAGATCCAGCACTTGCAAGCCCCTCTCACACCAGTTCTTGCCACCGGTGGTGCCTCTACAGACTCTTGTGGTTGCAGTCTCCTCACCGAATGGCCAGCCCTCTTGGCTGGGATGCCAGCAAGTTGACTCAGACAAGGGTAAGTCTCCTGCACAGTCGTGAGGCATTCACACAATTTTGCTGTCTCAAAGGGTAGAGGGAACAGAAAGGCATTTTGCCACCTGGACTCTCTGTGCTGTCATGGAGTTGATGAACAAATCCACAACGTAAGCATTCAGGCTACGGGAGCCCTGCTCCTATGTAGCCTGCAGTCCTTGTCTACTGCTTTTGTCTTTAGAAAGCCCCTATTTAACATAAAATAAATAACTTACAATAGAGCATATACGCACAGTTTAATGAACACTAATACAAAAAACCCATATACCTGCCATTGTGAGACATGTTGAAACATTTCCCAGTAGTACATCGGAAGCCTCCCAGCATACTCTGCCATTCTGGATTTTGTGTTAATTCATTCTTATACATTAAAAAGCAATTTTAGTACATGTACATTGTATTTGTTTTCTATTGCTGAGATAATAAATTACCACAAACTTGTGACTTAAAAGAATACACAGGTATTATCTTATATTTCTCAAGATTTGGAGTTTGACATGAGTCTCACGAGTCTATAAAAGTGGGGCTCAATAGGGCTGCATTCTTCTCTGGAGGCTCCAGGGGAGAATCTCCTTCCTCACTTTTTCCAGCTCCCAGAGGCTACCCACATTCCCTTTAAAGCCAGAGATGTTGCATCTTTTAGTTATTTTATGAAATATTTTTTTTATTTATTCTTAATTCTGATATCTATTCACTTCTGAGCTCTTCTACTTTTTAATTCTGCTGTTTGTATCAAAGCCTTAATTGTTTCCTAATGTTGAAAAATTACATTGAAGGTTTCATCTGCTCTGTGACCTCATTTTTTTCTGGTGAATTCTCATTGTTTGTCTTAATGTTATTAAGGCCTCATTTATATATTAGTAGTAATTTGTATGGTGATAGAACTTTCTGGGTGTGTGTGACCCATGTTTGAGAAAGGAACCAAATAAGATGAAATTTCCTGGGATATTTGGAGAAATGCAGGCCAGGGTAGCTTCTTTTATATCTGACTTTAAAATTTTATTCCTCTGTTTTTACCAGTAAAGATTCAAAATATGCCCTCTTTGTTAGCCACTGTCTGTTTCTTGAAGCTATGTCTGATTTAGAAAGATTGTCTGCCTCTGTCCCTGAGGTCCACAGGCCTTGCCTTCTAATGTACCTCATACTTCCTGGGGGTTCTTTTCTCCGAGCTCCTCAAAAATTCTCTTTCATTCACACAGTTCCTTCCTTGCTCAATTTGGCTGTTCCCAATAGGAGGAGGCACCGTCCTCCTAGAAGAGGGAAATAGTTTCTGGATATTTGTGAGATTTTATTAAAGACTAGAGCCATCATATCCATTGTAGCTTCCTTCACATCTGGGTCATTTTTGGCACTTATATGGAACTCTGAGCCTGTGAAGATTTTTGTCTAATTTCATTAATTTATCTGTGTTTTTTTTTTTTCTTCCTAGATTTCCTTTCAGGGTAAGTCTTTTTTTTGATGCATATTTACTGGGGACTTTGAAACTGTTTAATTATCTTTCACTTCTTGCTCCCTTGTTGCACAGCTATTGATCTTGGGCATGTCGCCAGCACATTCCCATATTCTGGGTGTGTTATCTACATTGTCTTTAGCCATACTGGTTTTCAGGAGACATTGGGAAATTTAAAACCATTACATTACTGACACAATCATGTTACAGAAATTCTGATGTACATTTCAAGGGAATCACTGTGTTTGCTGTATTGAGATTAGACTATACTAGTAGGAAAATGAGTAAGGAAGCAGGGAGAGTAATTTTATGGCTATTGCAGTTACTCAAGTGATAAATGATGATCGTTTGGAAGATGACTTCCAAAGTTAGATTCTGAATGTTGTCTGAAGGCAGAGCAATAGATGCACTGATGGATTGGATGTTGGATGTTAAAGAAAAAGAGGAGAAAAAAAAACAAAGATGGCAGCATAGGTAAACACCTAAACTGCTGCCTCGCACAACAATTTCAAAACTACAACTAAAAGACAAATGGACATCATCTAGAACCACAGGAAGGCTGGCTGAGTGGAAATTCTACAACTAGAAGGAAAGAGAAAAGCACACTGAGATTCAGAGGAGCTGCAGGAGGCAGAGGTACTGAGATGCGCGAGTGGAGAGGACTGGCAACTGAGTGCATGGCTGGCTTTCTCAAATGGGAGGGAGACAAAAGCTCCTGACTGCGCTGAACTCCAGTTCCAGGCGAGACTCTGGGGACCCAGACTCATACGGGGTGAAACTGGACTGTCAGGAAAGAGAAAAGCACACTGAGACTCAGAAGAACTGTGGAAGGCAGAGGTACTGAGGTGCGCGCATGGAGAGGGCTGGCAACTGAGTACGCGGTTGGCTTTCTCAAGCAGGAGGGAAACAAAAGCTCCCAACTGCACTGAACTCCAGTTCCGGGTGAGACTCTGGGGACCCAGACTCATTCGGGGAGAAACTAGAGTGTCTGGCAGTGGGCGGAACTCGAGGGCAGCTTTCTCTCAGAGGTGCTTGCAGCGATTACCATGGGACACTGAGACACAGGGGCCTATTAGGGCAGGGCTGACGGGAAACCAATGCTGTCTGCTCCGCCCTGAGACTCCGCCCCATCCAAGCTGAGCACAGAGGCTTTTGCAAGTCTTGTCTCATAAGGGTGTCTCCAGCACAGAAGTTCTCCCATTGTAGACAAAGCTATCCTCACAGCCAATAGGCCTGGAGGTCAATTCCTCCCAGTGATACCAACAACAATCAAGTCTTAACTACAACAAGACTGTGCACACAGCCCACAAAGGGGTGCACCAAGAGTGTCCACCTCAGGTAACTGGGGAGGCTGAGCCACTGGGCCCTATAGGACACCTAGCACACAAAGCCACTCTATCAACTCAGGGAAGCAGCCAAAATGTGGAGACAAAGAAACAGATCACAAATGAAAGAAATGGAGGAAAGCAAATGACTGGATATAGAGTTCAAAACCACGCTTATAAGGTTTTTCAAGAATTTTCTAGAAAAGGCCAATAAGTTTAGTGAGACCCTTGAGAATATGAAAAAGGACCAACTAGAAATTAAGCATACACTGACTGAAATAAAAAATATCGTACAGAGATCTAACAGCAGACTAGAGGATTGCAAGAATCAAGTCAAAGATTTAAAATACAAAAAAGCAAAAAACACTCAACCGGAAAAGCAAAAAGAAAAAAAAATCCAAAAATATGAAGATAGTGTAATGAGCCTCTGGGACAACTTCAAGCGTACCAACATCAGAATTATGGGGGTGCCAGAAGAAGAGAGAGAGCAAGATACTGAAAACCTATTTGAAGAAATAATGACCAAAAACTTCCCGCACCTGGTGAAAGAAATAGACTTACAGTAAGTCCAGGAAGCACACAGAACCCCAAACAAAAGGAATCCAAAGAGGACCACACCAAGACACATCATAATTAAAATGCCAAGAGCAAAAGACAAAGAGAGAATCTTAAAAGCAGCAAGAGAAAAACAGTTAGTTACCTACAAGGGAGCACCCATATGATTGTCAGCTGATTTCTCAACAGAAACTATGCAGGCCAGACTGGAGTGGCAAGAAATATTCAAAGTGATGAATAGCAAGAACCTACAAGCAAGATTACTCTACCCAGCAAAGCTATCATTCAGAATTGAAGGGCAGATAAACAGCTTCACAGATAAGAAAAAGCTAAAGGAGTTTATCACCACCAAACCAGTATTATATGAAATGCTGAAAGGTATTCTTTAAGAAGAGGAAGAAGAAAAAGGTAATGATAAAAATTATGAACAACAAATACATATCTATCAACAAGTTAATCTAAAAATCAAGTGAATAAAAAAATCTGATGAACAGAATAAACTGGTGAATATAATAGAATCAGGGGCATAGAAAGGGAGTGGACTGACAATTCTTGGGGGGAAAGGGGTGTGGGGGTGCGGGAATAGACTGGACAAAAATCGTACACCTATGGATGAGGACAGTGGGGGTGGGGGGTAAGGGCAGAAGGTGGGGTGGGAACCGGGTGGAGGGGAGCTATGGGGGAAAAAAGAGGAACAATTGTAATAATCTGAACAATAAAGATTTATTAAATTAAAAAAAAAGAAAAAGAGGAGTCAGAACATTTTGAGGGATAGAGTTGTCATTAACTGGGATATAGAAACTGTAGCTAAACCCGGTTGAGTGTCATATTAGTCAGGTTGGGGTTAGGCTATGCTGTAGTCATAAACCCTGAACTCTCAAGTTCTTGAATAATAAATAAGACGACAGCAAGCAGCCTTTCTTCATCTTGTAGTCTTGCCATAATGAATATTTCACCTCTACTTTTTGCTATAGCAGGAGGATCATAGAAAATGGCTGTGACTGCTTCTGTTCTCCTCTGCCTCCTGCTCCCCTTCTCCTCCTTTTTTCTTATCAATCTCTCTTCTTCTATCTCCTCTTCTTCCTCCTTCTCCTCCATTTCATTCTCTTCTTCACCCATCTTCCAATATTTAAAGTTCCAAATAACTGCATAGTAACTTTGAAGAGCTACTGTCTAACATAATGAACGTAATCCTGTATAAACCCAAACAAACCTTCCCTCTGAGAGCGATAGCATGAAGTCTCATTCCTTCCTGCATTAATTTCTGCTTTATGTTCCTTCTTTCCATTCATAATTCAGCAGCATCCTGATACCCTGTAGTCTTTGTGCTATTATTATCTAGACATCCTATATACTATCATTGGTCAAAGTGAAAATGGAAAAGAAAAAGAATCTTATAGAAATAAAAACAGAACAGATCAATGAAAATATGGGTCATCACTATAATCCTCATTTATAAAGCTGTTCACAAAGTCATATTTGATATATAATAATTTCTTTCCTAACTATTCATTTCACATTTTCTTTGCTTTTAGCCAATACTTTCACTGGACAGCTTCTTTAGCTGACAAGTAACTTGAAATTTAAATCTTTATTGTTCAGGAGTAAATTTCTGAGAGATTTGAACACTTGACAATCCTGCCTGTACTAGCTTGCTGAATTATTTCCTTCTCTTGTGCAAGTGCACGTGGATGCAGTCGGAAGGATGCAGCAGCGACAACATACTCCTCCTTGTCTCCAACCATACATCATCACTCCCACCAGCTCTAGCTGGCAAGAATCACTTACCCGAGATGACACAACAATGACTATGGTGCTTGACCTTCTGCCCTTCTGGAGGAATTCCATCACCATTGTCCTTCAGGATCACCCTAAATGGAAAATGTACACCATCAATAATGCAATTTTGTGTGATATCAGGATATCATGAAGAACCACCTGTCAACCAGGCTTGATGTTTTTCCTTCTCAAACAATTAGTATGAGGGAATTCTGCGTGCAACCCAGGTGTTTGCTGAGGGGTAAGTGAGGGGCAGCAGGAATGATCATCCTGGGCATGTGTACCGCCCCCCCCCCGCCCCATGTATGGTGTACTCAGGACCTCCCTAAGCCTGATAATGTCTATACCACCCCCAGTTGGAGATAAAAGTTGGCTGGGCATGCCTTCCTTTAGCTGGTAGGTCCGATGACACGCACTTGATAATGTGCTTCTCGGGTCACTTGATTACTTGGTGTTTCATAGTCATGTGTTAAGTCTGTGTGTGACCTTAAGAGCCAGCCCAAAAGGAGAACAGTTCCTTTTGGAAGAGGGAATGGTTTTATCCACAGCTTCTGCTGCGATTTTATTCTTTTTTTTTTTTAAATATATTTTATTGATATTTTACAGAGAGGAAGGGAGAGGGATAGAGAGTCAGAAACATCGATGAGAGAGAAACATCGATCAGCTGCCTCCTGCACACCTCCTACTGGGGATGTGCCCGCAACCAAGATACATGCCCTTGACCGGAATCGAACCCGGGACCCTTCAGTCTGCAGGCCGACGCTCTATCCACTGAGCCAAACCGGTTTCGGCCGCTGCGATTTTATTCTGAGGTTTTACCATGGGATGGTAACAGCACTCTGTCTAAACACACAGAATGTGAGCACGGTTGGATCCATGAAAACGGACCGCAGAGACAAACAGACGCTGTTTCTTTGGAGTCACAATAAGGTTGTGGGTTCCTAGTGACAATATCAATTTTTCTGACCTGATGTGAAGAAAAGAGTCTGTGTACACATTTTTAAATTTATATGTGAAAGGGAAGGTTCTTCTTTCCTGGAAGTTGGAGGAGATAGACAGAAATAAATCTTTGAATATTAGGTCTAGGGATGTTTATATGAAATGTCAAATAATAAAAATTAAATAGGATATTGTAAAATATGTAGTTTAGCACATTTATTACCATATATGTTTTTGTATCTAAACCCCATCCCCTCAAATTTAGATATATTTTTGATCAAGATGTTGATGCCATTTTATCAAGAGAAGATAGAAGTATTTGTGTATGATTGAAGCTTAGAAGCACCATAATTTTGATTTTCTTTTACTTATGGCAAAGGACACCTCCAGGTGATGTACTATGATTGACAAAAAAAAAAAAAATCCAGCCCTAGCCGGTTTGGCTCAGTGGATAGAGCGTTGGCCTGCGGACTAAAGGGTCCCAGGTTTGATTCTGGCCAAGGGCACATGCCCGGGTTGTGGGCTCGATCCCCCCCAGTGGGAGACGTGCAGGAGAGGTGGCAGCCAATCGATGGTTCTCTCTCTTCATTGATGTTTCTATTTCTCTATCTCTCTCCCTTCCTCTCTGAAATCAATAAAAATATATTTTAAAAAAATCCAAGCGCTTCTCTTTGCTAGAGAGATGTTTAGATGTTTCACAGTGAGCCGACTCGTATGGCAGCCACTTTCTCTCAGATGTGGTTTTGAAGGATGTGTATGTACTTGTACCCACGTATTGCTTCGGAGTTCTCAGGTACCCAGTGCACTTAGCTGAGAGCAGAGCCCCTTCATCACTCAGATGTCCTCTTCTTTGCACCTAAGAGGCAGTAAATTAGTGAAGAGTTCTTTCTGGAGGGTTTTCTGCGTTTGCTCCATAGGGCTGGTGGTTATGCTTAAAGATCGAATTGAGTTGGAACTTCCTAAGTGATAACACCCTTTCCTGAGAATTGGGGTCGATTAGGGACTGCAGTTCTCTTGGCCCACGTAGGTGCACTCTCCTCTCTACTTCACGCACTCAGACCTTAAGAGAGCCCTGAAGGGTGATTGTAGGGTGGCATTGTGTTCCATCATCCAATTGTGGGTTATGTCCCTCAGATTCACACACAACTGAATCATTTATTTTAAGATCAAAGGCAGACATTGCTCTCAGGTAACATTTTTGTTGGTGTTTATTTTTATTGTTGTTAATGAGACTACACATGCTCTCCAGGAGTGCAAAAGTTTACATGCTACCAAGGTATGTTTTCTCCTCATTGGTAGAAGTCAGTCTACTTGAGACAAAATTACAATGCCTGTCAGTTTTTAACTTTTAGGCGGCCAGCTCTTTCTGCCTGTTTTCTGTCTTGGGGAATATCCTGTCAATTACTTTCCCCCATTACTTGAAGAATTGTTAGTAAAGGGCCTTGTTGGTGTCTTCTGGACAATAAATGTTCAAAACCTACCGATAATCATCTATGTTTTAAACTATCATCTTAGCAATTAAAAATCATTCTCCTTTTTGTCAAAGTTAAAGTTGTTCAAGAATCCCTCCCCTCTTATTAAACAACTTGTGTGTGAGTGTATGTTTAGGAAACAGAGATTTTCTATTTGTATTTTCAGGGTTAGTATCAGTTTAATCCTCCAGAAGGAGGTGGAAGTGAAGCGCCCACTCCTGTTTTCATAGCACAGACGCAGATCCTTTCCCGTTTCAGCGTGTCTATTTCAATGCTGTGAGGGGGAGAGGTTTATTGGTGAGCATGGCGCTTGGAAACAGATAAGAGAAAAATCTTAAAGATAAATTGGCAATCTCTGCCTTAATGGACTTCCATTTTAAAAAGAGAAAACAGAAAAGTTTGCATTATCTCTTATTTTAGAACTTTTAATGAAATGCTAATAAGAAATGAGGAATATTTGTTTAATAGTCACTGGACTGTTGAATATACTTCAGTCGTGGCATAGATGGATTAGGAAATTAATAAACAAAATGCCAAATTAATATGTACTTTTATGAAGTATAAATTATAAAAATAAAAATTATTTAGAAAGAGATTTATCTTAATATTAGGTACAGATGATATGCATGTCTACACAGAGTACAGAATTTAAAACTTTAAAATCACTGGGTGCCTAAATTATAGGTTAATTACCAAGTTATAGACATATCAGACTTTTAGAATCACTCCTCTTATGTTTAATTAATTAATTCTTGTGTATAATGTCCAATAGCTCTTAAAAACTAAATGCCAATGTTTACACTTTGAGTAACATAAAATAAGATATGAAAGCAGGCATGAATTAGAAAGAGGACGATGTATAATGACAGGCAAATATTTTTATCTGTACCTTACAAAGTCATGTGGATCAGATGACATTTTTAAGGTATTTAAAGACAAAACCATATTTTTGGGGGCAAAGAACCTGAATAGACACTTCTCCAAAGAGGACATACAGATCACTAATCATCAGAAAGATGCAAATTAAAATTACAATGAAATAATCACCTCACACATGCCAGAATGGCTACCATCAATAAATCAACAAACAACGAGTGCTGCCAAGAATGTGGAGAAAAGGGAATCCTTGTGCACTGCTGATGGGAATGCAGACTGGTGCAGCCACTGTGAAAAACAGTATAGATTTTCCTCAGAAAATTACGTATACGAGATATGTCTACCATTTTAAGTAGAGCCACTTTCTTTCAAAAATTCCATTTTCTGGTTCTCAGACATGACACTGAAAAATCAGGTAGACATGCAGGTTACTAGATATCGACTACTAGTATCAACTATGCTTAATTTCTCTTAAACGAACTCTATTTACTGGACAAATGATATAAATAGAACAGGACAAGAAAGAGGAAGTTCTTGAATTTTAGGAGTACATCATGTTATCATTCCCAACTTTGTGCATCAACCCAGTATTACAGTATCAAACTTGATTTTAATAAAAATCGGTCAACTTGCACATCCTTGTATGTCTTCTAGAGGAGGGGCTTTAATAAAGCCACTGAAATTTGTCCTACTCTCCTTGCAACACAATGATTTCTGAGACGATCCTCTTGGTTTTTTATGTTTGATATCTTTTATTTCCTCCTTCCAGAGTTTCAGCAGGCCATTTAATGGTGAGATGGTAAAGAAAGATTGGGATAGGGCAGTGGTCGGCAAACTCATTAGTCAACAGAACCAAATATCAACAGTACAACGATTGAAATTTCTTTGGAGAGCCAAATTTTTTAAACTTCAACTTCTTCTTCTAACGCCACTTCTTCAAAATAGACTCGCCCAGGCCGTGGTATTTTGTGGAAGAGCCACACTCAGGGGGCCAAAGAGCCGCATGTGGCTAGCGAGCCGCTGTTTGCCGACCACAGGGATACGGTTTCCCCATTGCATTTTATTTTATGTTTTTAACCCACATCCATGGACATATTTTTATTGATTTTTAGAGAGAGTGGAAGAGAGAGGGAGAGACAGAGATATATTAATGTGAGAGAAACACATCGATTGGTTGCCTCCTGCAGAAGCCCTGACCAGGGTCCTGGAGGGGGAGGAGCCTGCAACCTAGGTACATGCTCTTGACTGGAATTAAAGACTAGTCCGTAGGCTGATGCTCTATCCACTAGGGCCCCATTGCACTTTATGAAAGAAACCAGCCCTTTTGGTTGCAACATTTTTTCAAAAAATATATGACATTGCCCTGGCCTGTTTGGCTCAATGGATAGAGCATTGGCCTCAGGGACTGAAGGATCCTGGGTTCAATTCTGGTAAAGGGCAAGTACTTGGGTTGCGGGCTCAATCCCCATCCCTGGTTGGGTGGGTGTGTGCAGGAGCAACCAGTCGATGTGCCTCTGTCTTTCCCCATCCCTTCCACTCTCTCTAAAATCAATGGAAAAATATCCTCAGGTGAGGATTAACAATATATATACACACACATATATATATATATATATACACACACTAGGGGCCCAGTGCACGAAATTCGTGCACCGGGGAGGGGTCCCTCAGCCCAGCCTGCCCCCTCTCACATACTGGGAGCCCTCAGGGGATGTCCATTGGAAGCGGACCTAAGCCGCAGTCTGGCCTCCCTTTGCGGGAGGCGACCGGGCTGATCAGGGAAAGGCGCCAGCCCCATCACCCCGCTGCTGCAGCCACTGCCAGTCACCACAGCCGCCAAGGTATTTTCATCAACATGGACTCCAGTCTCTTCACCATGAAAAAATGACAACTTTCTTTAGGCAATTTCAAGATGTGTCTTGAAAATATGACATTTCTTTCTTTATTTTTATTTTTATCCTCACCTGAGGGTACGTTTCCATTGATTTTTTTTCCCCTTCCCTCTGATCCCAGGTTCAGCCCCTGCCTCAGGCGGAGGCTTTAGGCTTGGGCAGCCCATTCCCCCCCCCCCCCCCCACCGCCCCTCTGATTGCCAGCTCGGGCTGCCCAGGCTTTAGGCTTGGTCAGGGGGCCCCGCCCCTCCCATCGCCAGCTTGGCCCCTTCCCCCTTCCCCCGCCCCTCCGAAGGCCAGCTGGGAGTGACCTGGGTGCCGAGGAGGTTCCCGGGACCCAGGTATGTATGCAAATTAACTGCCATCTTTGTTGGGTTAATGTGCATACTCACTCTGGCTGTGGGCGTAATGGAGGTATGGTCAATTTACATGTTTCTCTATTAGGTAAGACATATATATATATATATATATATATATATACACACACACACACACACACACACACACACACACACACACACTAGAGGCCCGGTACGTGAAAATTTATGCACTGGAGGGGGGTCTCTCAGCCTGGCCTGCCCCCTCTCACAGTCCAGGAGCCCCCAGTGATGGGAAGCAACCTGGTGATCAGGGGAAGGCAACGCCCCATCACACCTCTGCTGCTGCCACTGCCAGCAGCGCAAGCCTCGGCTGGCCCTGCTTACCTGAGCCTTGGGCGGCCCTGGTTGGCTGGGCAGCCACCATCTGAGGCTTGCCTGCACCTCAGGCATCGGCTGGGCAGTTAATTAGCATATCCCCTCCTTATTGGCTGTGGGTGCCACCATCTTTGTGATGGTGTGAGGGTCAATTAGCATATTCCCTCTTTATTAGCTAGGATGGTATAGCCTTGCCTAATATTTCAGAATCCCATAACTATATGGCACTGACTGTGTTCTCTGTTCTTATACCTCAGTCCCCCCAAAAGGACTCTGTGGCCTCAGTTTATATTCTTTTCACACCACCCTAAGGAGATGGATTATGTCTCTGTTCTCAAGTATTTTATAAGAGTACTCATGTCTTATGGAGATATGGATTGTAACTTTTGGATTATTTTCCAAATTAATCAACGGCCTTTTGGCTTCACTGATGAAAACATACTGCTAAGTAGGGACAAAGTACTCATTCTCATGACCCAATCCTTGAACAGGTTGCCTTTCACAGGAAACCACGCAACCTAATGTGAAATGAAGGCTGTGGAGTGTCAGTACTCTCTCTAAGCATGCAGTCAAGTTGAAAAATCTTTTTTGCTTCCTGTCTTATGGAATGAGAGGGGGGGGAAAACCTGTATATCCCTAAATGCATTGGGAATAGCAGTAAAATGACCTCAGCCACGGAGAATATGAAATTGTCCTTGAAAACTGCTGGGGACTGAGGTTCCCTGTGGAACAGCTGGAAGGCAGAGAGGAGGAGTCTTTAGTGACTGGGGCTGAAAAATGTTCATGGCTCCATTGTTTTGCGAACCAAAACTGTACATATTTATAAGAGATGGTTTGGAAATTATAGTAATTTGATACATTGTTGATTTTTGTAAACATTTTCAATTAATATAAATATCTTGTGCTATGTGTTTGCTTTGCTGAAAGGCACTTGTTGAAAATTAAGCACTTAGTCACAGAAACATCTGGGCCAGAGAGCGGATGACTCAGGACAAACTCATCACCATTATTGAAATTGAAAGAGCATGGCTTCCCGACAATGAGTCACGAACATCATATTCTCATACAGGGGGCTCAACCGCTCCTCCACCTGCCCTCACCCACCCTCTGCACCCCCGCCCTCGCCATATTATTGGGATCGATTTGCAAGCTTCACTTGTAGAAAGAAAACATGCCATTTTTATCATGGTGTGTTTTTTTGTTTTTGCTTTTTTTTGCTCACATTAATGCTTAATGATTTTATACATAGTAGTAACCACAGAAACATAATTTCCTCTTTATAAATGATACTGATAAAGTCATGAATAATAACATGGGATTGTCATTTTAGATTCTGGTTCACCCCAGAAATTCCAGGAAAAATAAAAGAAGCAATCAACCATTTTCATTTAAACTAAATCCTGATTTTTAACCTTGCTAGTCTCAACACACGTTAATGGAAAGCTATCACTGCCATATCGGAGCCATAGTTTCCATGATAATGGTTAATATTCACATAGGATTACATGTGTTCCTTTGGGTTGAGTAAGATAGAGGGTTGTATAAATATGTCTTTTAGAAACTTGCCTTAAATATGTTTTTAATTATATGCCACTCCTAGGCCTGCAGCACTGAGACCACATGTTTAAATCAAAGAGTTTCTAGTGAAAGATTAGAGCACTTATATTCCAAAGAATGCTGGCTTTTTCTTCTTTTCGTTTTAAAGCTTGTCACTGTTTGGCACACACTGAAGCTTTGATGTACATATAAGGCATGGTTTTTTTACTTTTGTGTCTTAGTTTATGATCTATTTTGTAGATTGAGGATGACATTCTGGGGTTGAAAAATGGTCAAGTTCTTTCTAGAAAGAAAAGAATTCCCCAACCTGGAGCAGCCATTTGAAAATTATTTAATCACCCTTAGAATAAACGTAAAAACACTAGGTTGTTTTCTAAATGGCATTCCCCGAGGTGAGCAGCCAAATTTACACTTGGAATAACCTCGGCTAGGATTGAAATTGCTTCATTATGAGAAACACAAAGTACTACCGAGCTATGACAGTTTATAGTAACCGATGATTTTGGAGAAAACTGGGTAGTGTCCACGTATTGCCTGGTGCCGAGAAGGTTGGTTGCTGCATGTCTATGATTCAACTGTGTCCAGTTTGAAATACAAAATTAATGAAGCTGATTTAATGCTGTCTCTGAATTCTAATGAAACAGTGTGGCATCAATTTTTTTAAATGTAAGAAAAATGAAAATAACAATGTAAAAATAATTTAACCTTTTGACAAGTCTGCTATTGAAAGTATAAAAAATTCACTTTGTCAGAATTTTTAAAATAGCAATGTACCTAAAAAATTAGACATGAAATAAATTGCAACTGAATTTTGCACAGGAACATACTTCATTAGCAAACAAAAATGTTATGCATATATAATGATTATAGTAATTAACATTTACTGGGGACTTACTATATATCATTGTTTTAGGGTTTTTTTTTGTGTGTGTGTGTGTTTTTTTTTGTTTTTTTGTTTTTTTTTGCTGGTACAATTTCCTTTCCATTTACTATTAGAACATAGAGAGTCTGCCTATGTTTCTCTTCTGTTCTTCACGTTAGAGGATTTATCTAGGGGCTTCCTGGTTCTGACCTGAGGGTGCTCTGGAGCAGTATCTCTGTGATGGGGGCGCATGGGTCAAAGGCTTAAAACTTGAGATCTTTCCATCTTGAGTTTCAGTGTCCACTTTTTAAGCTGTTATGGCCTTTGACCAACTGACAGAAATATTGATGGACACTGGCATATTCAATAACACCGACAGCGTAAGAGAGAAGCTGCTGATGAACTCCGGGATTTTAAATTTAGTAGCTATTAATATACATATATGTCATAATGCATTGATGTGTCTAACATTGACTTATTTTTCACTATGTGCCCAACAGTGTGTTAGACAGATGGGATACAAAAAGGAGCATCAAAAGACATTGTGCCTGCCATCACCAAGCATAACGTTGGGGGTGGGGAGGATGGAGATTACAGAGAGAGACATAATTTAAATAACGACACAAATTAATATAAAAGTGCCCCTCTGGCAAGTACCAGAAGGCGTCATCACAGTACTGTGAGAAATTTTTTATTTATTTATCTTTATTGTTGAAAGTATTACAGATGTCCCATTTCCCCCCACTGACCCATACACCCCACCCCCACTCCCCCAGGCCTTCACCACAGCACTGTCTGTGTCCAGAGGCCATGCATATATGCATATGCATTCTTTGGTTAATCTCTTTCTGCCTACCCACCCACCCTGACCTTTCTTCTGAGATTTAACAGTCTCTTCCAGTGCTTCTGTGTCTCTGGATCTATTTTGTTCATCAGTTTATTTTGTTTTTTAGAGTCCACATGAGTGAGATCACGTGATACTATGAGAATTTTAATCATGGGTTATAACCTAGTTAGCAGGATGCTTTGAGAAAATGATGTTTGAGCTGGGATCTGAAGGAAGATTATGTTTTTGTTTTTTTGTTCGCTGATGATGGTGCCACTCTCTCTTGACCATTATTGTTTCTCTGGTGAGCTGAAGACATTCCCTTTGGTACAAGCTGTTAAATGCCAGTTTCTCTGATGGAGCCCATGCGTGAGGTCTTTAAATAGGATTCCAAGGGCCTTCTCACAGTCTAGTGGCTTCACTGCTCTTGCTGCCACCTCTCATGTCCCACCCACACCTTGCTGCTGACTTTTCCTTTCCCAGCAGCCAGTCCTCCTGCATGAGGTGCTGGCTTAACAACTCACACTCCAGTAATGTCCATGGTGTTTACTGGACCCATGGGACACTTAGATGTAAATAAATGTGGGAATTCAAAACAAAATACCTGCATCTCTGAATTGATATCCCTTTCCAGTTATTTTTTATCTTCAGTCAAATATTCACAAGTAGTTTATGAACAAATTGAGAGAGAAAGAGAGAGAGAAAAGCCACACTTCAATCTCTTTACCTGACTTTCTAGGGATAATAATGGTATTGGCAGGGTGATTGGTGGTTCACAAACTACAGAACTCTTCTCTAATCATAACTTCTATTCTCCTAAAATCCTCTTCTTCCTCATAGCATCTGCTTTTTTAAAATTTAATTTAATTTTATTTCAGAGAAGAAGGAAGAGGGAGAGAGAGAGAGAGAGAGAAACATCAATGATGGAAAAAAAAATCATTGTTCAGTTGCCTTCTGCATGCCCCACACCAGGGATTGAGCCTGCAACCTGGGCATATACCCTGACTGGGAATCAAACCGTGACCTCCTGGTTCATAGATTGAAGCTCAACCACTGAGCCACGTCCGCCGGGTATAGCATCTGCTTTTATAAACTGGAGGAAGTCAGCAGGATCCTGGTTGAAGGCTGGTTTGGATACTTCTTAATAAACCCTGAAGAAGTATCTGGCCCCTGTGTGTTTTCTGGTGTCTTTAGATTATGGATAATTTTTACTTCATGTTCCTAACTTTAGCTCCTGCTTTGATCTACTGCAATAAAAATCATCTTATTTGGATTCCTATATGGCTTGGACTATAATGATGTTAAAGGAGATGGAGATGACTCACTAGGTGAGAAAAATGCATGATAAAATACACAGTATTTGGTGATAGACAGGATACTGAGGGTGAAGAAGAGAGAAGGGAAAAGGATGACTCAGAGTTCTGTTTTATACTAGTACTCCTCAGTGGATGGTGGTACAAGAGAAGACACTTGATGAGGCTCCCCTATATTTCACCTTGCCCCATGGGAAGAGGAAGCAGAATAATAAAGTGATATGTGTTCATCTTCAGAAGATATTAAGTAGACAGGGCTAGAGCTCAGAGGAGATATCTGGGCCAGAGATTTATACCTGTGAGTCACCTTTCATAGGTGATAATGGAAACCATGAGTATAAATGATTTTGCCAGAGAGAATTTTTGGTGAGAAAGGTACAGTATAGACAGAAAGATAGATAGATAGATAGATAGATAGATAGATAGATAGATAATAGAGATATATTCACATATATACAGAGGAGGTTTGTAAACATAGACATCTACAAACATTATAATGAGTTTTAATGAAGTTGAAATCGCTGCCATTATGTCATAGTCACACACTCACCACTATGTATCTCTCTATCTCTATCTCTATCTTTATATCAAATGTGATATGGTTTGTCCTATAAATTCAAGTAACCTGGTGATAGGCCTACTTGGTTCCCATACAACCAAAATCTGCAAACAACTTCAATTAGATTATTTGCTTTAGAATACAGTGTTCAGACTGTAGAAAGGGAAAGGGGTAGAGAACTAATAATCTTAGAAAACATAGCTGGGTGTGGATGGAAATATTAAGGCCCAATAGTCACTTCAGGCGGGAGAAGTCCCATGGCAGAGAGGCTGAGGTTGGGGGAGAGGGCAGGCAGAGGCTATGGTTGCAGCAAGTGAGGTTTTGCACAAGATTGGAGACCCTGATGGTGAACTTGGGGAAGAAGACTCACGGATTTGATAGAAGTGGTCCAGAATAGAAATGTTCTAGCTGGTAATTTTTTTTTGCCATTGCTAGTACACCGTTTCCTCCTAAAATGATTTTATTTTTTATCAGTGTACATTCTCTGAAAACACCTCTGAAAGGTGTAAAGGAAAGATGCAACAGTGAGTAATAATGACAGCAATGCACACAATTAATACTATACATTCACATCTTCTCTTAGACTCAGTACAAGGTTCCCACTCTTGGCACTTATGGGTGGAGGACGAATTCCACCCCCACTCCAGATGCCTCGCAGATGGCTGTGTTTCTCCCATCCTGCTCCACGGGTTGAATCACCTTTGACAGCAGCCAGAGACTCTGGGCAACTTCTGCAGAGAAGCCTCACCTGTGAGCTATTGGGAGGCCTGGTGTTGCTCCTGTGCTGAATTTTAAATCCAAAGTGCCAAGCACAGCCAAGTTCTGGGGACTTTATCTGGAAACCTGGCTGCCCAGAGAATGTTTCCTGATGCATTATTATTAATTCTCTCTTACTTTGGGAAACATCTTACTTTCATCAGCATTGTGCTCGAGTCATTGGAGGCTCTAACAGAGCAGTATGTTTTATGAGGAGCACATTTGCACTTTAATTTGAATGTTTAGGTGATTTCAGGAATCCTAGGATATGACTGACTTCCTATTATAGATGTATCTTCCCTGTTCCTTAGTGTTAAAAAGCACTCAAGATTAGAAAATAGTTATTTGCTCCAGTGGTTTTCACACTGTGGTTTTTTTGTTTTTTTTGTTTTTTTTTTATGAAGAGAAGTTTCTGAAAGAGATAAATTAAATGTCTTGCCCAAAATATTCAAACTAATGAGATTCTTTTTTTTATGAAACAATTTTATTTTGGCACACAATAGTCTCATTAAGAGCAGTTTGTCCTCATAATTTATGGCTTAGTTTTGCTGGCCTCCACTTTATTCAGTCATGGGGAAGACTGTGCTATTATAAAGATCCCTTAAATGCCCAGCAGGGAGATGTGGGCAGGATGGTGCCAGTGTCCCTGTGGGGTTAGGTTCTCAGGTTTTCCAAGTAGCTTTGCCTGCCCAGGTGACCAAGAATGGTGTGAATTGTCAAAAATCCTCCTTCACTGCCTTTTTTTATGAAGCAGGGCTGCCTGGAACATTTAAAGCAACAATAAATGTAGATTTGGCAAGAGAGACAGAGAGAGGGAAAGAATGACTTATAATTTAAGATGAGGATAAAAGCCAGACTGTGGCAGGGTGGATCATGTAGGCAACTGAAAATACCTTGGGATTTGCTTTGACTGAGAAGTAAAACCACAGAGAGCAGATAGTTTTGAGTAGAGGGGCGCCATGAGGATGCTGGGTGACAGAGGATTATAGGCGGGTACGGGGAAAGGAGGGATGCCATGTTGGAGCAATTGCAGTGATCCCAGTGAGAATGGTTGGCTTGCAGCAGGCAAGAAGTAGTGGAGGCAGTAAGAATTGGGTGGATATTTTATACATTTCAAAGGTAGACCAGACAGAATTTTCTAATAGACTGGATATAGGGTGTGAATAGGAGGAGTCAAGAGCAAATGAAAGGTTTTGATCATTCAAGGGGTGATGTCAAGGAGCAGGTTGAATACACAAGTTGAGTTTCCAGGGGGGCCAGTGAAAGGTATTGTCCTATCCCGCTGTTCATAGGTGATGTCTACTTTGGGGGATAAGTTCAACATTACTGAAAGGTTTTTCTACTCTCATTAGCAGAGCAGTGTCAACACACCCCTTTATTCTGTATTGGTAATATTCATTTCATAGAAAAAGAGAAAATAGTTAATTTTGGAATGTCGGGTGACAAAGCTAGAAAATGAAATTAATGGTGAACCATTTAGGAAGGAAGAAAATACGTAAGCGTTTGCTGCTGATCACTAAGCTTGGTGCTGGCGTACAGGTGGTCATGCTCACAGCGTTGCCTCTAAGTAAACCATTGTGCTACGGCGTGAAGAGTGCCATGAGAGGGAGTGCCAAAGAGACTGGCAAAGAAGAGAACCCACGACGGTCCTATGGAGTCAGAGCAGTGACTTTTTGCTGAAAGGTGACTGCTAACTAGGCAAAGCATTGGCCGAAAGAGGGAGGGCATTCGAGGTTGTGTGAAAACCACATGCAAAGGCCTGAGATGAAAATATGGCACATCTGGGGAAGCAAAGATAGGTTTGTACGAGTGGGGTGTAGCGGTAGGGAGAGGAAGAGAGATTATTCTATGTAAATCAGCACTTCCCACACTGCATTTTGTGAACTATTGTGACCACCACACGTATAGAGATGTTTGACAAGAGGCAGAGGTGGCCCTAGCCTGTTTGGCTCAGTGGATAGAGTGTCGGCCTATGGACTGAAGGGTCCCCAGTTCAATTCCGGTCAAGGGCACATGCCTGGGTGGTGGGCTCGATCCCCAATAAGGGGTGTGCAGAAGGCAGCCCATCAATGATTCTCTCTCATCATTGATGTTTATATCTCCCTCTCCCTCTCCCTTCCTCTCTGAAATAAAAAGAGGCAGAGGTGGACACTCAACAAGAGATCAACACCCCAATGCCTCCCAGTAATGAAACAGTTCTTCCCCTTTAACTGCTGTATTAATAGGTTAGTTCTATTACATAAGATAATTTGCAAATACTACTCATAAAAATTTAAAAGTTCCTGCCAATGAGATAAGTAGAAGATTTGAGTTTGGTTAGTAATCTTTAGGTAATTAAAAAAAGAAAACAAAGTATTATTAAAATATTCTCGAATATTAATTATTGATATCTGAGAACATTCTCTGTGGCAGACGGGGCACTGCCTGTTGCTCACACTGAGGCACTGTGAGTGGATTGTAGGAACCTGTATCTTTTGTTCCTGTGAGAAGCCAGGTGGGATGTGGGGCAACTCTAGCTACAAACCTCCTGGTCTGTTTCACCCTTGTGCTGTGCAAATACTATCATTTCCTCTGAATATCGTGATATGAAATGGATAGACAGCACTATATCAAGGTGATATTCTTTTTAAAAAATATATTTTTATTGATTTCAAAGAGGAAGGGAGAGGGAGAGAGCAATAGAAACATCAATGATGAGAGAGAATCATTGATCGGCTGTGTCCTGCATGCCCCACACTGGGGACGGAACCCCCAAACCCCGGGGGCATGTTCATAGGTCGAGACTCAACCACTAAGCCACGCCAACCAGGATTCTATTTTTTATTTTATTGTCAGTATGTTTCCCCATTGTCTGTGCAGTTTTTTTTTTTAAATAAATCTTTATTGTTCAGATTATTACAGGTGTTCCTCTTTTTTTCCCCCTAGGTCCCCTCCACCTGATTCCCCACCCCACCCCATGCCCTTATCCCCCGCCACTGTCTTCATCCATAGGTGTAAGCTTTTTGTCCAGTCTCTTCCCGCACCCTTCACACCCCCTGAGAATTGTCAGTCCACTCCCTTTCTATGTCCCTGATTCTATTATATTCACCAGTCCATGCTGTTCTTCAGATTTTTTATTCACTTGATTTTTAGATTCACTTGTTGGTAGGTATGTATTTGATGTCATTTTGTTGTTCATAATTTTTATCTTTACCTTTTTCTTCTTCTTCCTCTTCTTAAAGAACACCCTTCAGCATTTCATGTAATCCTGGTTTGGTGGTGATGAACTCCTTTAGCTTTTTCTTGTCTGTGAAGCTCTTTATCTGACCTTCAACTCTGAATGATAGCTTTGCTGGGTAGAGTAATCTTGGTTGTAGGTTCTTGCTGTTCATCACTTTGAATATTTCTTGCCACTCCCTTCTGGCCTGCATAGTTTCTGCCGAGAAATCAGCTGACAGTCGTATGGGTGCTCCCTTGTAGGTAACTAACCGTTTTTCTCTTGCTGCTTTCAAGATTCTCTCTTTGTCTTTTGCTCTTGGCATTTTAATTATGATGTGTCTTGGTGTGGTCCTCTTTGGATTCCTCTTGTATGGGGTTCTGTGCGCTTCCTGAACTTGTAAGTCTATTTCTTTCACCAGGTAGGGAAAGTTTTCTGTCATTATTTCTTCTAATAGGTTTTCAATATTTTGCTCTTTCTCTTCTTCTGGCACCCCAAAAATTCGGATGTTGGTACGCTTAAAGTTGTCCCAGAGGCTCCTTACACTATCTTCATATTTTTGGATTTTTTCTTTTTGTTTTTCTGGTTGGGTGTTTTTTGTTTCCTCATATTTCAGATCTTTGGTTTGATTCTTGGGGTACGTTGATCTACAGTTGAGTTTCGGTATATTCTTTATTTCAGACAGTGTATGCTTAATTTCTGACTGGTCCTTTTCCATTTTTTTGGCATTCTCATTAAGGTCCTTGAAGGTCTCATCAAGTTTCTCGGCAGTTTTTAGAAGATTCTTGAGTAACCTTATAAATGTGGTTCTGAACACTATGTCGTCCATTAGTTTGCTTTCCTCCATTTCTCTCATTCGTGACATGTTTCTTTGTCTCCGCATTTTGCTGCTTCCTTATGTTGATGGAGTGGCTTTGTGTGGTAGGTGACCTATAGGGGCCAGTAGCTCAGCCTCCCCAATCACCTGAGGTGGACGCCTTTGGTACACCCCTTTATGGGCTGAGTGCAAAGTCTTGGTGTAGTTAAGCCTTGATTGCTGTTGGTACACTGGGAGGAATTGACCTCCAGGCCAATTGGCTGTGAGGACCCGCTGTGTCTATAATGGAAGAACTGCTGCGCTGGAGACACGCTTATGGTGCAGGGCTTGTTTCAGTGGGGCTTTGGTGCTCACTGAGTTTGCCTCTTGAATGTATCACTTATGGATGTGAGGAGTTGAAATCTGGTGTCTCACACTGACCACTAGGTACACTGGCTTCTGGATCTCCAATGGGGTGCAGGTCAGCTACTGTCTGAGGCCACCCAGCAGGAGCTACAGCAAGAACTACAGTTTTCTCCTCTTTGCTTGGAGTTTGGAGGTTTTGGAGCTGTCTGACCCGGGCTGCAAGTTTGCTAGGTTAAGCTGCGATAGGGCAGGCCATTCATATGCTAAAGCTGCTGCTTGGAGCTTGGGTGGGTTCGTAGATTGTGCAGGGCGGGGTCTCAGGGTGTGACTAGGCTAGGGCGTGGCAAACAGCGATGGCTGCCAGTAAGCCGGCTCTGCGGCTCCGACCCTGTCCCCGCGTCCCGCGCCCCAGCACAATAAACAATTGTTCCTGCGTGCAGCCCTGCAAGCAAGCCTCCCTCACTTTCCGACCCCACGGCAGACAGTCCAGCTTCTCCCTGTAGGAGTTTGGGTCCCCCGTGTCTCCCCAGAAACGAGTTCGGAGTAATCGGGAGCTTATCTCCCTTCGGGTTGAAAATAGCAGCGCTTTCAGGCACCCGTCGCCAGCCCAATTCGCGCGTCTCCGTACCTCAGCTTTTCAGCGCTTGTGCACCCCTCAATGCTGTTTGCTCTTTCCTTCTAGTTGTAGAACTTCCACTCAGCCAGCTTTCCCGTGGTTCTGGGTGACAGACGTTCTGTCTTTTAGTTGTAGTTTTTTTGTCTGTGCAGTTTTGATAGACACCGATGTTTCTTCTCCCAGAGAGACACTGTACCCACTCAATGTAGGAAGCCAGCCTGTACTTCTAAAGCATAAGCACTTCAGCAAACCACTATAAAATAGTCCATTATTAGTGATCCCTGTTTCAGGAAGACTTGAGGGAAATTATCACATAATCACCTAATTATCACACAATGACGGAGCATCCGGCACCAAGATAACCTGTGAGGTTGGCGTATTCATCACCACAGAGGACACCC
Organism: Plecotus auritus; assembly: GCF_963455305.1. Taxonomy (NCBI): domain Eukaryota; kingdom Metazoa; phylum Chordata; class Mammalia; order Chiroptera; family Vespertilionidae; genus Plecotus; species Plecotus auritus. The sequence goes on along the minus strand of NC_137775.1, from coordinate 8,187,188 downwards.
AAGTTAGTGGAAAGAGCAGGTTTGAGTTCTGGCATTGCCACGCGCCAACTGTGCGGCCTTTGGGAGTCACTTACCATCTCTGTGCCTTGGTTTCCTAATTAGTGAAATGAGCAGTAATCATCGTATGTATGTCATTAGTTGATCAAGGTGAAAGATCTCATTAGTTAATTGATTAAAAAAAAAAAAAGAACAACCCCGTGTGGTTATTGTGAGGATTAAATGAGTTATTTTCATGTATACATTGGGTTCAGAATAATATTTGCCATGAGGTGAGTGCTATAAAATATTAGCTATTATTTTTATCTCCAGGTAGGTGGAGGGGCAGGGTTGATCAGACATTTCTGCCTGGATAGGGACTCAACGATGCAGGGGATTTGTGGGAAATGATTTCCTGAATCTGAGTTCTGTGGAAGAGTCTCAGTGATGTCTCACGCCCCCTAATTTTTTATCACTTTATGAGTCTATAACAGGATCCTCTTCAGGCTTTGAGCAATCAAATACCCTTCGAATACCTTCCTTTCCTGTGTAAGTTAGTCTGAGTTGCTCTCTGCTATTTGTAAACAGAAGCCCTGAAGAGAGCACATCTGCATTTGGATGTTTAAGGAAGTGGTTCAGAGGGATGATGAATCTCGCTCAAGTTTTTGAAGTGAATAGGATAGAAGGAATTCAACTCATCTTATCCTTACTCTAAGATTTCAGTTTCCTATTACATGGTCAATACATTTATTTAATAAATGGTTACATGGTTATTTTTGGTACTGAAAAGGAAGGATTTTTAATTTTTTCAACACCATAAGGCAATTACCGGTTGAATACTAAGATACTTAATGACACTTTATTTTTTGGCATTTTTCATTGGTAAAAGCTCTCTCTGCCTAACATTAGCATGATCTTGATGTCTATGTTTATTCATCTGGAGCACCTGCTGAGTGCAAAGCTGAGTGTAAAACAAATGTTTCAAACTACAATATAAAGTGTGTGAAGTGTGCATTATAGTATCTTACGATACTGACTTAGTTCACCATTAAAAATGAACTATGATTTAAATATTTCACAGTGAGTCCTAGAGAAAATTATTTGTGCAGTATAGTATGAACAGAGACACCCTCCAGAGAGTGATGCATGCTATACATCTGATTGCCCAGGTTCCTGGTGATGCTTTATTTCCTTAATCTGAACTACCCAAGTGTCAGTTCAGGGACCTCAGGCATGCCATTATAATTTCTTCAGAATTGTGTGGCGTCTTGCAGAAATGATTTGGTCTATGCCGGCTTCATGCTGTGGTGTTGAGGCTTTGATGATGATGACGGGGCCATCAAAGCTCATTAGGAACCAAAAATGCCAAATTAAACCATAAACCCAGGGAATAAGTAGGAGTTAGAATTGGACTATGAAGCCAGGAATGAATCTAGAGACAAGCCATGGTTGAATGTGAAGTTAGGAATAAAGGGAACCATACTCTTATGTTGAGAGAGAGAGAGAAATGAGAGAGAGAGAGAGAGAGAGAGAGAGAGAGAGAGAGAGAGAGAGAGAGAGAGAATCATAGAGTGGAGGAGTTGGGGGAGACAGAATAGTGGACAGAGACAAAATTTGTGAGGTGTGTGTCAGCTTTCTTAATGCTTGGATGCCCAGGATGGTGATTCTCCACCTGGGTCATACAGTCTCTACTCTGTGACAATACCTGTGGGATTTTGACAAGGAGTTTTTAAGTGGGTGGATCTGACCTGTTTATGTGCTTAAGGACAGCTTAATCAATCCCATTACCTACACTAATTGAGGAACTAAGCCAATAACTTATGGTACACGACATCTAAACAATGGACATCTAACCAGATCAGAGAAAATAATTCCCTTCGCACTAATGTCCAGCTTTAATTTTCAAAAATTAAAGAAATTTCTGTACAAGATAAGAAATGAAACAGAAGGCTTGTAATGAAAATCAGCAGTCTCCTGTACATCCTCCACATCCTCAGGAAATAGTAATAGCTTCTGTATTTGCCTGTTCTAGTGATTACTCTCATATCACTTGATTTGTTGACATATCTACTTACTTATACATTCAAAATAATAAGATTTAGTTGACACTGCACTCTCTTTTCCATCATCTTACCATAATTTTTGATATCATTCTTTTGTTAGCTACATTCATGCCTTTAAGTAATGTAGTCTTCCTTATTCCATCAGGTTGAAGCAATATCTCTTGACAGCCTCTATCACCTTGAACGATGCTGCTGCCAATGCCTCTGCTCTTGTCTTTGCCTCTACTTCTCCCTCCCCTCCCAACTCAGGTCTGCTCTACCTTTACTTTTATACTCTCAAGGTTATGACAGTTCCAGTACATCGTATTCTCCAACCACAGAAAGATTGTGTATGTGTATACACCTTGAATCCAGAAAGTGGAAAATGTGCTAGTGAGTCTGTTCTGTTTGCTCCTTTGGAGGTTTTATTTTATGTTGTTGTTTTCCTTCAGATGGTGATCTTTAGTTGTTTGTTCATGCTTCAGGATTAAGGACTTGGTTGAATGTGAAGGAAACCAGTCTCCTGTTAGTGTGTGTATCTTTTCCCTGCTAGGTCTTTTCAATGAATAGAAAATACTACTCTGAGCTCTCTGCATAAAAAAGGGCTTATCAGCTGTCCTCACCAACTTGAGGATGAGAAGGACAAAAGCTAGTTTCAGAGTAGGATACCCAACAATCCAGAATGGAAGTGATTACTTCTGGAATTCCAGAGCCATCCCATCAACCCTATATTCCCACAGTAATTTGGTAAATTTATTTGGACCTCTCGGGTTTTTGCCAGTATAAACTTGGAAAATGAAGGGAATTTCACACTTAAGATACTCGGTCTTCATAGAAACAGAGTAGAAAAGTGGTTGCCAGGAGAAGAGTGGCAACAGAAATAAGGAGAGACTGGTAAAGGCTATAAATGTTTAGTTATAGGCTGGATCAGTTCTGAGGACCAAATGTGAAACATGGTAGCCATAGCTGATAATACTGTACAACGTAATTAAAATCTGCTATCAGAGTAGAACTTAAATATTCTCACCAAAAAAGAAAAGTTAAATATGAGAGGTGGCAGATGTATTCATTGACTCCATGGGGAGGGGATCCTTTCACAATGTGTACATATATGAAACCATCCTCTTGTACATTTATTTTTTTAAATATTTGTATTGACTTCAGAGAGGAAGGGAGAGGGAGAGAGAGATAGAAGCATCAATGATGGTAGAGAATCATTGATCAGCTGCCTTCTGCACACCCCATACTGGGGATCAAGCCCGAAACCTAGGCATGTGCCCTGACCAGAAATAGAACCATGACCTCCTGGTTCATAGGTTGACACTCAACCACTGAGCTACGTCAGCCGGGCCATGTTGTACACTTTAAATATCTTACAGTTTTATTTGTCAACTATACCACAATAAAACTGGAAAAATGTATTATTTCTGAAGGTATTTCCAAATCATACTCCATTCTCTGTCTTGTTCTCACCAATCTGACTGGATTCTCACTTTCCTTTGCTGTCATCCTCCTCCGCATATTTTGCACTGTTTTTAATCTGTCAAAGGACTTCCACTCTGTTTCTGTCTAACAGGCATTTGTTAAACATCTCTTATCTTTGTATGAGCCATTTTCTCTGATGTAATGCAGTTATTTATATAGTATCATTTCACTGGGGATATTGGAAGGGGTGGAGATAAACACTGGCTCTAGGTCTGCATACTTGAATCAGAAAACCAACAATAGTTTTTTGATACCTCTTTGGAAAGATCTCACAAACTTACCTCAAATTAAAAAAAATAAGTTAATATCTATATAATACATTGAAATATGCATAAAGCTACTTACATTTTTAATTTTATTCATCAGGACATAGAGCAAGATCTGATGTAATGGAGCCATCAGTTTTCTCTGTCAAGTAAATCCCCAAATGTTTCCTGGAAGATCGGAGTAAGAGACATTTCGATCCTATAGTAAAGTCTGATATTTCCCAGGGGGCAAATGCGGGGTTATTTTTGTTGGCTTGATAGTGTTTGTTTATGGGGAGGCAGGGATAACTGAGACAGCCTCAAAGAAAATTTTCAAAATTTCAAAGAAAATATTTCACTGGAAATCATTAAGACTCAGCTTCTTCTGATTCCCTGCTGGCTGGTTTTGAGATGTCAACATGCCTCAGAGAGGAGGCATGTGACCATGAACTGAGAATAGAGCCAAGGCCATCATTTCAGTTTACATGGTGAAGAGGAGGGAGACAAGGGGGCCAGGTTTTAGCAGCAACAGGTTTAACATAAGCATAGATCAGAACATCTAACAAATGGACATTAAGGAAGGATTCTTAGGTGCAAAAAAAAGATGCAAGGGTTAGGTATATAGGCATTTTTGAATTATCTATCTGCTGATTTCAAGTTTCCAGTAATGTGGAAGTTTGCATCAAAAATGGGAAGTTATTCCTTGAGTGTTGACTTGTTAATTCACTTAATCATTCATTTACTTATTCATTCCACAGATATTTATTGAGCAAGCATTAAGCTACTTACGATGAGAATCCAGGGTAAAATTCAGACTTAGTTTATATTCCTAGAGAGTTTAAGACCTAATGTGGATCCAAACTATTGAAAAGACAATAATCTTTCCCAAGATCTAGCTAGAGCCAAAGCACATCATAGTAACTCAACAGATTTTGCCATGACTAATGTGTCCTTCCATGTTAATTAAAGTTCAGTAATTTATGGAAGTTTTCAAATACAAATATTGGCATTCATAGAGTAAACACATTCATATGAGCATGGGCAGTCTTAACCATTAGTTGAAAATTACCTTTGTAACATCCTATTCTCAGCAATATTCTGGTACAAATGATGTGGGTTCTCCAAGTTTTTCAAAGAGAAAGTTAAAGTTAATTTTCTGAAGCCTTGATGGTACCAACAAGTTTTGATGGGGCACATAAATTTCATTTCATTTCCAGCTAGGAAAATAGAAACATGGCTAGTGGTTCACTGAGGTCAGATTCCAGAATCGATGTGTTGGATTTTGATCAACACTTGCATCCCCCTTCTCCCTCCTGATCACTACCTGAATGTCTGCCTGGAGACATGGGATTGATAAGGTACATGGGAGAGTTGGTGTAGTCATACCGTCTGCCCTTAGAAATCAACTTGAGAAAAAGTTTGATGGAAAGGAATGAACTGAGCATGCATTTAACAAGCTAAAACTACATCAAAGGGGCAGAAAGAAACCACTTGAAAATAAAAATGTTGTTTTGATTGAAACTGGGCAAAAAGCCAAAGGTACTGGAAGGAAACTCTTAAACATACTGAAGTGTTTCTGGATCAAACACTCCATAAATCTAGGGTAAAATGTGAAATTTTTGTAGTAAATTGTGAGGCTGCATCGAAATGGGTTTCTTGCTGAACTTCAGAGCTGAGCTGTTTTCATGAAATTTCTTTCTTTCTAATGAAAGAATAGGTATAGATACATGTTTTCATGTAAGATGGATTTATCATATTTTGGACATGTATAAGAAATTTCCATCAGGAATTCTGAAACATTACAGGCTTGTGTTTTCACAAATTTCTTTGATTACAAAGAAGTCATTTCATAGATTTCACAGAAATCCTTTTTAAAACAACTAAACATTCTTAGCAGATAACAATATATCTAAATATAGAAATGATTCATAAAAAATGCCAGCTATATGACATTCTTTTAAAAAAATCACCCAATAATACCTCAGTTGACAGAGGTAATTATAGTCAGAAGCCGAAGAGATGAAAAATAAAAATAAGTAAATCGTAATATTAAATGGAATGATGAGGAATATGGCAATGGAATAAAGTAAACATATTCTCTAGACAATATTAAAACAAAGACATTTAAAATATTAAATTATTTTATGATATATGTAACATTAAAAATCACATAATGGCAATCGCTATATAATCCCTTGGATTATATTAATAAAGACCAGTCTATAAATGAGAAAAACTTTAAAAATTGAAAGTTTAACACTAGTAGAATGGAGTATATGTCTTCTAAAATACTGCAGATTATATCAGTAAAATAAAACATTTTAGAAATTCCACATAGTAAAAAGAAACAAACAACCAAACACAAAGGAAGCAGCAAGAACCTAAAACAAGGTACAAGAAGCCAAACACAGGTGTTGTAACTGAGCTGAGGAGAGAGATTTGTGCGCTGTTTGAGAGAACCCAGCTATCAGAAGCAACATCATTAAATGACACCTACTCTAGATATTCCGTGGCGATGTTTAAAGTCACAAAGGTGAAGAAAAAACTCCGAGAGCATATACAACCAACTCAAAAGTGCTGTTTAAAGATGAAGCTCGCCCTAACTGGTTTGGCTCAGTGGATAGAGTGTCGGCCTGCAAACTGAAAAGTCCCAGGTTCAATTCCGGTCAAGGGCATGTACCTTGGTTGTAGGCACATCCCCAGTAGGAGGTGTGCAGGAGGCAGCTGATCGATGTTTCTCTCTCATCGATGTTTCTAACTCTCTATCCCTCTCTCTTCCTCTCTGTAAAAAATCAATAAAATACATTAAAAAAAAAATAAAGATGAAGCTCTTGAGTGAGGTCCAGCAAAAAACAAATTTATCGGCCGAAACCGGTTTGGCTCAGTGGATAGAGCGTCGGCCTGCGGACTGAAGGGTCCCGGGTTCGATTCCGGTCAAGGGCATGTACCTTGGTTGCGGGCACATCCCCAGTGGGAGGTGTGCAGGAGGCAGCAGATCGATGTTTCTCTCTCATCGATGTTTCTAGCTCTCTATCCCTCTCCCTTCCTTTCTGTAAAATATCAATAAAATATATTTAAAAAAACACAAAAAAAACCAAAAAAAACCAAATTTATCGAAAGTGTCATATAAAAAAATTGCAAAAAGGTTGCAAGTAGAAGAGCAGGCAGTTTTATTAGGCAAATGGAAGATTTAGGATAGGAGAATCAGATATGTAGAATTCCAGGTAAAAGCGTTAAGGTAGCTAGAAAGCATTAAATGGGGCAAATAAAATTAAATTCTTTAAAGTGAAAATAAAAGTGTAAAGGACTAACAGATTTTAGTGAATTATTATGTAATCTTGCAGTGGGCTGTAAGCAGATCACAAAACCAAAACCTTAAGGAGAAAACAGATTGATCTTTTTATCTTTTCTTTTCTTTTTTTTATTGATTAAAGTATTACATATGTTTCCTTCTGCCCCTACCCCCCATTTACCTCTCCCCGGTGCTCCCACCCCCCAGCACATGCCCTCACCCCCTACTGTCTGTGTCCATTGGTTATGCTTATATGCATGCATACAAGACCTTTGGTTGATCTCTTATCCCCCCTCCCCTGCCTTCCCTCTGAGGTTTGACAGTCTGTTTGATGTGTCTCTGTCTCTGGCTCTACTTTTGCTCATCAGTTATATTTACCTTTCTCCAACTGGCTTATTTCACTTAGCATAATGCTCTCCAGTTCCATCCATGCTGTTGCAAATGGTAAGAATTCCTTCTTTTTTACAGCAGTGTAGTATTCCATTGTGTAAATGTACCATAGATTTTTAATCCACTCATCTGCTGATGGGCACTTAGGCTGTTTCCAAATGTTAGCTATTGTAAATTGTGCTAAAGGACTTAAACGTAAGATGGGAAACCATAAAAATCTTAGGGGAGTGCTAACCGGTTTGGCTCAGTGGATAGAGCATTGGCCTGTGGACTAAAGGGTCCCCGGTTTGATTCCAGTCAAGGGCACGTACCTTGGTTGCGGGCACATCCTCAGTTGGCTTTGTGCAGGAGGCAGCTGATCAATGTTTCTAACTTTCTATCCTTATCCCTTCCTCTCCGTAAAAAATCAATAAACTATATTAAAAAAAATCTTATAGGAATTCACAGGCAGCAAAATATCAGACATATCTCGTAGCAATATCTTTACCGATACAGCTCCTAGGACAATGGTAACTAAGGAGAAAATAAACAAATGGGACTTCATCAAAATAAAAAGCTTCTGCACAGCAAAGGAAACCAGCAACAAAACAACAAGAAAGCCCACTGCATGGGAGAACATATTTGCCAATGTTCCATCTGATAAGGATTTAATATCCAAAATTTACAGGGAACTCATACAACTTAACAAAAGGAAGATAAACAACCCAATCAAAAAATGGGCAAAGGACCTCAATAGACACTTTCGAAAGAGGATATACAGAAAGCCAAGAGACATATGAAAAGATGCTAAAAGTCACTAATCACCCGAGAGATGCAAATCAAAATGACAAGGAGGTACCATCTCACACCTGTCAGAATGGCTGTCATCAACAAATCAACAAATGACAAGTGCTGGTGAGGATGCGGAGAAAAAGGAACCCTTGTGCACTGCTGGTGGGAATGCAGACTGGTGCAGCCACTGTGGAAAACAGTATGGAGTTTCCTCAAAAAACTAAAAATGGAGCTCCCATTTGACCCAGTAATCCCACTTCTAGAAATATATCCCAAGAAATCAGAAACACCAATCAGAAAGGCTACATGCACCGCTCTGTTCATAGCAAACAGATTGATCTTTAAGGTTCAAAATTTCACCCTTCTACAATATCTTTAAAAAAGGACAGATCAACAATATCATGAAAAGGCAGTAAGTAGCAAATCTGGGGAAATGTTTGCAATGTTTATGACAGACAAGTGAAGAAAGATTTTAATTTTAAAACACCTCTTAAAATACTAAAAGTAATTGTACAAACTCAATAGAAAAATGAGTACATCACAAAATGAGGCAAAAAATAAGAGAAATGGGAGTAGCAAATACACACGAAAAGGTAAAAAGGTTAACCCAATTAGAGATCAAAGAAATGCAAAATAAAATGACAACAAATCTCAGTGTTCACCTGCTAAATTTATGAGTAGTCTTTTCTTGTCAGTTTGTTTAAAAAATAATAATGGCATCTTTGAGTTTGCAGGTAATTGAAAATTCTCATACATTGTTCACAGGCATATAAATTAGCATTTTTTCTTAGAGGCATTTGCGTAACTTGTATCAAAAACCTTAAAATATTCATTTTCTTTGACTCAGTAATTTAACTTTCCAGAATTTATTCTGGAGGGGAAAAACATGCATTCACACAATGTGTTCATAAGGGAGCTCAGCACAGATGTATTTATGCTAGAAAGATGTTTCCTTTCTGTTGTATTTGACTAAAGACAAATCTTAAAGTAGAATATTTAGCAATCATTAAAATTTATGTTTCTGAAATACATGTAATGACAGATAATTCCCATTGTATAATATTAAGTGAAAGGAGTAAATGAATACATTTTTATTACCCAAATTCTATATTAAATTATATTTATGTAAAGAAAAGTGAATAAAAAGAAATATAAAACATAACTGATGTTTCCGGTGAAAGAATTATGAGTGGTTTTTATTTTATTGGTTTATATATTTTAAAAATTAACTGTAATAAAAAATCAATTTTATAATAAAATGTGATTTAAAAATACCAAATGCTGAAAGAAATATAATTTGAGATTGTTTTCCTCAGCTTGAATAATTTCAAAGTTATTTCTGATTACCTTGGTAGAATTATCAATCCTTCTTTTATGTCACCCAAAAAAGAAGTATGTTTTCAAAAAATGTATTTGTTGACATATCTGTCTCTATTAGCCCCTCAATTGGAGGTGTCCAATTTTATTAATATTAGAGACACAAAAAGACTCAGTAGTAAGGTATTTTTCATATATTGATAATGTTTATTAAATATTTGTTGAATTGAATAAATTTATTCCACTTTTATTATGAAGAAGGAAATTTCTAGAAAGAGTAAGTGGTTTATAAAATTATCTAATAATAAAAAACACTTTGAATGTAGGTGTTTTAATTTTGTATATTTTTAATTTGATAACAAATATTTGTGCATTTAAAAAATTTGGTCTGATCTTTTTTATCTTCTTTTATGTTTCTTAGCCATTTATATATTTCTAACTAACCTATAGAGAATCTTCTTGTAATATACACATTGTAATAAATAGAGAATTTGGAATAAATGTCTAACTTTAAAAATACTGTTTTTACTTATTTAAAAGCCCATCATGCTTAACTTGAGTGAGGACTGTTCTGACAGGAACTATAATGAGTTTTCACAAATTAAAATGTCTAAAGTCAGTACATTTTCCTAATTTTCATATATATTGCATTTCTCCTTTGCCTTGAGAAGTTATATAATTTCTTCGCTCCTTTGAAATTCTAAACGAGAAAAATAATAACAGAAACCAGATGAATAACATTATGGTGCCCTTGAGATGCAGGTGGCACATAGAATAGGTACGCCCAGGACCAAGTGCTAAATATAAGCTGGATAAAAATTACCTGAAGGGACTTTGCATCTATAATTACTGAATATCTACATGAGGAATCTCATGTTTATTATTTTCCTACTGCCAATCGAGTGATATTTTAAGGCCTCTTTCGTACTCTATTGCTAGATGGAGATTTAAAATCTAACTGAGCAGGGTAAACAAACAGAAAATAACTTTTTGATTTAAAAATAACTGAATGTGTGATGATCATATGGTTTATGCCTGTTTTTCTGGAGTAATCATTAGGAGTATTTCTTTTCATTCTCCTACTGTTGAAGAAAGTTTTTATCATCACCCTAACAATAAAGTATATTAAAAATAACAAATGGCTAATAGATGTGTGTGACCCTGAAGGACTTAAGACCTGAGAATTTTCCACTGTGGTCTCCAAACGATCTTGCCCCTGGCAGCTGCTCCTCCAACTCACACATGACACAATCCACAACTATTCCTCTTCATCCTTTAGATAAAATCCAGGCTGTGCAAACAATGGCTGCTAATCCACATGAAAAATCCCTCTCTTCCCATTTCCGGAACTAGCTGAACTTTGACTGACCTTCCTCCAGCTATAGCCCCTCCAACATTCCAACCCTCCCCCAATTTAGAATGCTCCTTCACCCTTCAGAGCCTTCTCATGCTGGGCATTTTGGGAATAAAATCTTATCCTAATGGTACTCTGGTTGATTTTCTTCCCCAAGTAGGAAATACGCCGGGAATTCAGAAGTAGGAGAGAGTATTTCTTCTACCTGTGTGGTCAGTGGAGATGAGAGGAGTGGGGGAAATATTTGAACTGAGCCTAAATGGGTGAATTGTGTGCAGGTTAAAGGATAGATTTTATATAGTATTTATATCTCATAATCAGCAATGAGTTTCACCCTGAAATTATTGTAATTAAATTATTGTAATTATTGGCTAATTAAATTTGAATACTTGATACAAATTGGGCAGTTTATTCAGTAGAAATTTGGAACACTCAGTAAGAGTCTTTGCAGGTCTCTAGCTACAAAACTTTGAAATCATTTGAGTTCTTAGAAACAAATAATGAAAAATTTTCTGCCGTATAACAGTGTTAAAGGGAGCTGAATTCCATGAAATCAATTCAAACATAATCGAAACATAAACCATATGACAGATGAATCACACTTATGAATAAATGCAAAAGTATTAAATGTTAGTAAATCCAGTCAAGCATTATAAGAATAACTCAACACTTCTAATGAATTTTTCAATAATTTCTCACTAGAAAGCTTATTAACATAGTTAATCACATTCATATCCAAAGGAAAGGGATTTTGATCATCTTGATAAATACTAAGTTGTATTAAATACAACTGAATTCTGTATTAGCAAAAAAATTTTATTACTTTAACTGAGAAATTTTTCACGTTATGAGAAATAGCTATCTTGTGCAGAGAACAGACAGATAATTACCTGAGCATAAGGGGTTGGGGGAGCTGGGTAAAAAAGATGAAGGTATGAAAAAGTACAAATTGGTAGTTACAAAATAGTCATGGAGATGTAAAGTATAGCATAGGGAATCCTACATAATAAAAGGCTAATATGCAAATCGACCAAGTGGCGGAACAACCCGCAATGACCCGCACTGACCACCAGGGGGCAGACCCGCACTGACCACCAGGGGCAGACGCTCAACACAGGAGCTGCCCCCTGGTGGTCAGTGCGCTCCCACAGGGGGAGCACCGCTCAGCCAGAAGCTGGCCAGCTCAGCGGCGCCTCTCCTGCCTTCGTGGCAGTGCTAAGGATGTCCCACTGCCAGCTTAGGCCCACTCCCCACGGCCATCAGTGGGACATACCCTGAGAGCTCCCGGACTGTGAGAGGGCACAGGCTGGGCTGAGGGACCCCCACCCAAGTGCACTAATTTTGTTCACGGGGCCTCTAGTGTAGTCAATAATAATATTGGGGGAACACTTTGTAAGGTATATGATTGTCTAACCACACTGATGTACACCAGAAACTAAATACAAAATAATATTGAATGTAAACTGTAATTTAAAATGAAATTTAAAAATTAAAGACAAAAAAAAAGAAATAGCTATCTTGAACTAATAGGTAGTCTTATATTTAATGTTGAAAAATTAGGAGCATTTACATTTAATTCTGGAATAAGAAATGTTTTACAACTTATAGCCCATTGAATTAGACAAGGAAACAAAAGAAGTAATAGAAAAGATGAGAATAAGTATTGTTATTTTCAGATAACATAATTTCATAGATGGAAAGTACAAAATAGCCAAATCAAAAAATATGTTTGATTAAAAAAGAAATATGTAAATAAAAATGGTCAATATTAAATAGTTAGAAAGTGAAATGAAAAGAGAGATAGCACCCACAATAAGATCTACTTTATAAGCTTTCTAGGAATAAAAAATATTTGTGCTAGGTTAAATTTTGTCTAGCTTGTATTAAACTACTTTATAGAACTTTAATCATTGGACATAGATTGCGGTAGTCTGATTTCATTAATGACTTTTACTACTGGCTTCCTGCATCTACATTGTATTTTTCTCTATAATTTAAGAGTAGTCTTCCTTCCTGATTCTTAGCTAAGCTGTGTGTCTTGCTTTGACCACTCGGAGGTTCACCAATGTGAAACAAGCACAGACTTGAGAGGTTTTAACATATTAGGCCTTCCTCTGGCTCTCTTGTTTCCCTGTGATTAGCATGAACACATACTTGGCCAAGCATAAGGGATATGAGAGACATATGCGTGTGAGAGACAATTGGAAGAGATCTCAATTTTCCCAACCAAAACCATGCTAGATTGTTCTTGAGTCACCTGACTACAAATATGTGAGAGTGTCCAACGAAGATCCTAGAGTCTTCTACCCATTCTAAAGCTAACTGTGGATTGAACTCAGCCATCACCAGAAAGCAACCTAGCTAACCTGACAACTTGTGAGCAATGATAAGTTCTTAGTGTTATCAGACACTGAGTTCGGGGGTGTTTTCTGATATATAGCAAGGGCAACTTTAAACATGGATAAATAGATTAGAAAAGATACAGCTTTAGGTCTCTGGGCGAAAAGATTGATTATTTAATATGTGATAACTGCTTTATGATGTTGAGAATAAACAGGCAAGCCAATCAACTAAGTTAGAAGTACATCTCACATCTTAAACCATATTAAATTTTAGATGAATCAAAGGTGTTGGAAGTATGGAGAGTAATCTTAGTAAGCATGACCTTACAGTCATGTAATAAAAAAGTGGAATATATAATACAATAATGAAAAAGATTGCATTGGGTTAAGTAATGAAATAAGAATCTTTTACTCCACAAAATTCTCCTTAGGGTAAATATTTACCCTTGTTTTGAAGGATTATTTGAAGGACTTCCTCCACTGATATCAGCAAACAGGGTGCTGAGGTTGGAGGAAATTGAATTGCATTAATCTGTGTAGCTTGGATGATTATACAACAGATGTTAACTAATTACTAGTATTTCTGGATGGTGGAAATAAGAGTTTATTTTTCTTTGCATCTATGTTATTTCTGAATTGTTTTATGAGACATGCTTTGCTTTTTGTTACATCCTCTAGTTCTTCACATAACACTTTCATTGTGATGTTTTCGGGGAAGAGACTGGCTGATTGTTGATTTCTAATTTATCTAACTTCGTATGGGCTCAGAGGACAGTCTATCGGATAATAATAATTATTATTTTTATATTAAACAAGAAAATGTTTTTTTAAAATAAATCTTTATTCAGATTATTACAATTGTTTCTCCTCCCCCCCCCCATAGCTCCCCTCCACCCGGTTCCCACCCCACCTTCTGCCCTTAACTCCCCCCCGCCACTGTCCTCATCCGTAGGTGTATGATTTTTGTCCAGTCTCTTTCTGAACCCTCCCATACCCCTTTCCCCCTGAGAATTATCAGTCCACTCCCTTTCTATGCCCCTGATTCTATTATATTCACCAGATTATTCTGTCCCTCAGGTTTTTAATTCACTTGATTTTTAGGTTCACTTGTTGATAGATATGTATTTGTTGTTCATAATTTTTATCTTTACTTTTTTCTTCTTCCTCTTCTTTAAGAATACCTTTCAGCATTTCATATAATACTGGTTTGGTGGTGATGAACTCCTTTAGCTTTTTCTTATCTGTGAGGCTATTTATCTGCCCTTCAATTCTGAATGATAGCTTTGCTGGGTAGAGTAATCTTGCTTGTAGGTTCTTGCTATTCATCACTTTGAAAATTTCTTGCCACTCCCATCTGGCCTGCATAGTTTCTGTTGAGAAATCAGCTGACAATCGTATGGGTGATCCCTTGTGGGTAATTAACTGTTTTTCTCTTGCTGCTTTTAATATTCTCTCTTTGTCTTTTGCTCTTGGCATTTTAATTATGATGTGTCTTAGTGTGGTCCTCTTTGGATTCCTTTTGTTTAGGGTTCTGTGCGCTTCCTGGACTTGTAAGTCTATTTCTTTCACCAGGTGGGGGAAGTTTTCAGTCATTATTTCTTCAAATAGGTTTTCAGTATCTTGCTCTCTCTCTTCTTCTGGCACCCCCATAATTCTGATGTTGGTACGCTTGAAGTTGTCCCAGAGTCTTCTTACACTATCTTCAACTTTTTGGATTTTTTTTTCTTTTTGCTTTTTCGGTTGAGTGTTTTTTGCTTCTTTGTATTTCAATTCTTTGACTTGATTCTTGTGTTCCTCTAGTCCAGGGGTGGGCAAACTTTTTGACTCGAGGGCCACAATGGGTTCTTAAACTGGACCGGAGGGCCGGAACAAAAGCATGGATGGAGTGTTTGTGTGAACTAATATAAATTCAAAGGAAAGGAGGGGAGAGCAAGAGAACTGGATAGAACAGCCGGATCCGGCCCGCGGGCCGTAGTTTGCCCACGGCTGCTCTAGTCTGTTTGTTGGGTCTCTGTATAATATTTTTTATTTCAGTCAGTGTATGTTTAATTTCTAGTTGGTCCTTTTTCATATCTTCGAGGGTCTCATTATATTTATCGGCCTTTTCTAGGATATTCTTGAAAAGCCTTATAACCGTGGTTTTGAATTCTATATCCAGTCGTTTGTTTTCCTCCATTTCTTTCTTTTGTGATCTGTTTCTTTGTTGCCGCATTTTCACTACTTCCCTGAGTTGGTAGGGTAGCTTTGTGTGCTAGGTTTCCTATATGGCCCAGTGGGTCAGCCTCCCTAGTTAACCTGAGGTGGATACTCTTGGTGCACCCCTTTGTGGACTGTGTGTACAGCCTTGTTGTAGTTAAGTCTTGATTGTTGTTGGTATCACTGGGAGGAATTGACCTCCAGGCCAGTTGGCTGTGAGGATCAGCTGTGTCTATGCTGGGAAAAGTTTGGTGCTGGAGACAGCCTTATAGGATTAGACTTGCCAAATTGCAAAAGCCTCTGTGCTCAGCTTGGATGGGGTGGAGTTTCAAGGCGGAGAAGACAGTCTTGGCTTCCCATCAGCCTTGCCATTGCACGCGTGCGCCTCCAGACCTCTGCCTTCCCCGGCTCCCGAGTCTCCGCCCGAGAGTCCAGATTCCCCCCACAAGAGCGTGGGTCCCCAGGGGCTCGCCTGGAACTGGGGTTCAGTGCAGTCAGAACTGGGGTTCAGTGCAGTCAGGAGCTTCCGACTCCCTTCTGCTAGGGAAAGCCTGTGGCAACCTCTGCAGTCTTTGTGCACACTGGTGTGCGCGCCACCAGACCCCTGCCCGCTGGGGCTCCCCTGGGTCTTCCCCGGTCTCCGAGTCTCCGGGTGCCTTTCTCTCTACCTGACAGTCCAGACTCCCCCTGTATGAGCCTCGGTCCATGGGGTTTCGCCCGGAACTGGGGTTCAGTGCAGTCAGAACTGGGGTTCAGTGCAGTCGGGGGCTTCCTTCCCCCTCCCACAAGAGAAAGTCAGCCAGGCTCTCAGCTGCCCTTCCTCTCTGCACGCACAAAGACTTTGCCGTACCTCCAATTCTCTGTGAGCTTTTCTCTTTCTTTCTAGTTGTAGAATTTCCACTCAGCCAGCTTTCCTGTGGTTCTGGATGGTGTCCATTCTGTCTTTTAGTTGTAGTTTTGAAATTGTTGTTCGAGGCAGCAGTTTAGGTGCTTACCTATGCCGCCATCTTGGTTTCTCCTCGGATAATAATTATTGAGTCTTTTTGAGACATTACTAGTAGCCTTGCATGTAGAAGATTTGAAATGCTTTCATTTTGGGGGGAAATGGTGTAAGAAGCTCTCTACTATTGGACCAATGGATATTGGTTATTAATTATTAATTCTGTTATTTAAATCTTCTTTACTCTCACTACTTTTGTCTTTTGGCTCCATCAGTTTCTGAGAGCCATGTGCTCTGTCAATGATTGCAGAGCTGTCAAACTCTCATTGAAGTTCCATCAGTTTTGACTGTGTTTTAGGGTATATACAGGTAATTGTTATATAGTCAAATTTATCACAAACTATGCAACGCTCCTCTTTCCTTAACTCTTCACAATCTACTTCCTCATTCTCCGATGATTTTTATAACATTTTATTTATATCAGATGACATGCAAAATATGTCCTACGGTAAATAACAAACATGTGTATAAGGCCAGAAGGAAAACAGATTTGTGAAAGAGGTTGTTAGGGATGGCAAAGGGAGGCAGAAAGAAGAAATAGAAGAAGCAACAAATTAGCTCCTGAAAGCATTCGGATCATTCCCATCGCTAAGGAAACCACTTCACAATTTCCTGTCTCTGTCTCAGCTCTGAACAGCTGCTTTACTTATATTTGGCTTCACAGAAGGACTTTAATTGGGAGGTGAAGAAGAGTCAGAGTGCCAATGTGAGAGTGGAAAGAAGAATTATGCTGATGCAAAGTGACATCAAAACAAATTATTTAGGATAATTGGTAAAGCCTATGCTTTTAAAATGGAGGTCGTGGCTCATCCCTTTCTCTCTAAAGGTATCCTAATGGTGGTGGCAAAGTTATTTAAGGTGACCACTTAAAACTGGGGTTGTTAAATTTTCTCTGGGTGAAAAAAAATTAATGAATACTATTAATCCGTTTTCTTTCACTAGAATGGTCAAATTGATATAGTTAACCTCTTTTCCCTTCTGTTATATGTTTTACTAAAAGAAGTCAAAATGAATGAACTGCCTCTCTAAACGAATGGGAGGAATCATCAAAATTTGCCCATAGCTAGAGTTTTGCTAATTCTACAAGAATGTAGTTTTATCTTGGGCTGTGTCACATGGAGTTCTAGCAAACGAACCTTTCCCTGCATTCTACATTTTCATTTTTCTCTTTGCCTGAACCCAGTAACTTTCCTTCTCCCCTCCTGCCTCCAACATTACTGGTGAAGTATTAGCTTCTCTTTTTAATCCTTTTTTTTGCCAAAAAATTAATTTTGTTTCTTTTAAAATAATTTTTAAAAGAAAGTTTGAGGTTGTTATAGAAATTAATGATTCTAAGCTACTTAAAGCTCTTCTTGTACATACATAATACGAGGCTAAAAAATACAACATCACACCTAGAATTATTCTGTGTTTTATTTAGTAGAAACTCAAGATAATCCAGAGGAAACAGCCACCTCATAACACGTTCAACAACAACCTTAAAAGGGGTCTAGATCAGTAGCATCCACTATAATTTCTTCCATGATAAAAATGTTCACGGACAGTCCTGTCCAATCTGAGACCTATTAAGCACTTGAAATGTGGCTAGTGGGACTTAAGAACTGACTTCAAAATGTTATGTCATTTTAACTAATTGAAACTTAACTAATTGCATATAAGTAGTAGCTACTGTATTGGATAGTGTGATTCTAGATGGCCCTCACTGGCATTATTTTATTCATTCTTATTCCAAAATATTTCTAGCTATCCTGCCACTTTTCACCCATTGAGGGCAAGAAATGCAGAAGTATCCCTTGGATTTAAAATATATTTAAGGGCTGGCAAAAATTCTGAATGCATTTGGAAAGGGATGTGGGTTAGTGCTGTGCACATACCTAACTTTTGATAGCTATGTAGGTTAACAGGTTAATGGTTGGAACAGTTGTTGTTACAACATAAACGAGATGAGGTTACCATTTACTTAAACCAAGACCTTTACAACTAATACTTTCTGACAGCTTCACTGGCCTTTCCATTGCTCAAGTTTGTCTTTGTCTCTGTTACCTGTACAAACCCCAACCTTCAGGAAAGGGACAGATACAGAGTAAGGAACAGCGAGGTGCTAGAACATGCGGGAAATGACATACTCTAGAACAGTGGTCGGCAAACTCATTAGTCAACAGAGCCAAATATCAACAGTACAACGATTGACATTTCTTTGGAGAGCCCAAAACCGACTTCTGCGCATGGGCCATGAAGTTTCAATCACACCGTACGTGTGCGCCCGCACGTGGTATTTTGTGGAAGAGCCACACTCAAGGGGCCAAAGAGCCGCATGTGGCTCACGAGCTGCAGTTTGCCAGCCACTGCTCTAGAAAAACATGGCTCTGTCCTATCATTTCAAGAGCTTCTGAGATCTCACTCTATGGCAATCTCTGCCCACATCCAGGCAGGGTTATGTTGACTTCACCTGGGCTTACCCTCACCCCCTCCTCCCTCTCTAGATCTCCATATGATCATGGGTTGGTCCCCTTCATGCCACGAAAAACTGATATTCACATCAATGTTCTTCTGGAGGAATGGTCTTATTTTTTCGTTCCTTATAAAAGAACAAAATGTTCTTGGGTTGTAAACTTCTAGGGCAAAGATTATGCTCACCTAACTGGTTAAATTCAATGTCAACTTTGGCATCAAAAGTTTGAACACTAGCCCTAACCGGTTTGGCTCAGTGGATAGAGCGTTGGCCTGCGGACTGAAGGGTCCCAGGTTCGATTCTGGTCAAAGGCATGTACCTTGGTTGCGGGCACATCCCCAATAAGGGGTGTGCAGGAGGCAGTTGATCGATGTTTCTCTCTCATCAATGTTTCTAACTCTCTATCAAAAATCAGTAAAATATATTTTTAAAAAAGTTTGAACACTGAAAAAAAACATTCACTTTTCTTGCTGCTGCTGGAAGAGAGTGGAGCTTTAAGTCACAGTAGAAGGAATCTCTCTTCCTTTAAAAATGACATGCATTACATGGTCGTGTCTAACACAGGTTGGAAAAAGTTAAAATATTTTGCAGATTCACAGTGAGGCAAATGAAGCCAGGGATCTGGAGGTTAGCAATGCCCACAGCTGCTTCTGCAAATGTGCTGAGCCTGGAAAAGCAGATATCAGAGAGTATGGCTCCTGCCTTGTTTTCCATGAAGTTTATTTCCCTGCTAAGCAATCCTAAAACATCTAATATCCCTAATCAGAACTCACTGATTCACCACGGGATATTCTTGTTTGGTTCATTTTTAGGGTACATTATAAAACTAACACTATGTGTTGTGTCTTTAACTTGTGAAAATGAGCCAGGGATGAAAAATAAAAACGGAACTAAAGTGCTTTTACAATAACTCATATTAACTTTTTTGTATTTAGTAAACCACTCCAGGCTTTTCCCCCCACCCACCCCAGCCTCTCTGTTTTGAAATGCCCTAACTTTCCCATTAACAATCCTGAGATTTGAAAGTGTCTGCCTCAGATGTGAGTGCACCTGAGCTTTGGAAATGAGCTGTTGGATCCCACTTTGGTATTAATAAAAGAAGTGGAAATAAATGTTAATTGCTACTCCATTCAAGAATTCTGAGGGTAATTAATGTCTTTTTCATAAGAAACATGAGATCAATTCATTTTGTTTAAGATCTGAAGAGGCTGTCATATTATTCTTTGATCTGTTCTGTCCAGGTAATTAAGGGTAATTGACCTTCACAACTCAGCATTTGTGGAAGAAAAAGAAAAAGACAATACCCTGAGTTTTATTTAAATGCCAAATGGTTAACACAAATCTTATAGTAAAGAAAATGTATAGTTTTGATAATTACTGTAGAGAAAAATCATAAAATACTATTAAATCCAGCTTTCAATTTTGCATTATTGCCTATATACATATACATATGTGTATACATAAATACGCTCACACACATCTATAATAATAAAAGTGTAATATGCTAATTAGACCAGATGACCTTCTGGACGAAGCAGGGGCTGCAAGGGAAGCCCGGGTCCAGGGTGCCTGCTGGCAGCCAGAGGGAACCCCAGGTCCCAGGTGCCAGAGGGAAGCCGGTGTCAGCAGCCAGGGGAAGGAAGGCCCACTCTTGAATGAATTTCTTGCACGAATTTCTAGTATATCTATAAAAGTTTACTAGAGCTTACATATTAGCTATCAGAGATGGGGTGGCTTACACAATGGAAGTTTATTGTCTCTGGAGTTCTGGGGGCTAGAAGTCTGAGATCAAGGTGTTGGTGGGTTGGTATTTTCTGGAGTCATGAGGCTTATAAATTGCCACCTTCTTCCTGTGTCTCCACAGGGTTTCCCTCAGTGGGTGTCCTAATCTCCTCTTCTCGTAAGCGCATCAGTCATATTGGATTAGGTTCCAAATGAATGACCAAATTTTAACTTAATCATCTCTTTAAAAACCCTATTTCTAAATATAGTCATATCCTGAGGTACTGGGGGGTTAGGATGCCAACATATTAATTTTGGGGGCAACAATTCAGTTCATAACATACATTTCCTTAAAATTCATTTAGCTTGAATTATTTTTACTTTCTTAAGAATTTACTTATTTTTTAAAAATAATGTGCAATATAAATAAATGGGGCAAAATTTTAAAAGGCACAAAATATTTAGTCTCTGTCTTTCATTGACAATCATTATTCATCTATTTTCCAGAGAGATATTTTATATATTTATATGTATAGCTATATGTGTGCATGTGTGTATATGTATGTACATGTGTGTATAATTAAACAAAAACAAGTAGAATGCAGAGCAGTGTGTATAGTATGCTTCCATTTGTATCTGAA
This sequence comes from Plecotus auritus, assembly GCF_963455305.1. Taxonomy (NCBI): domain Eukaryota; kingdom Metazoa; phylum Chordata; class Mammalia; order Chiroptera; family Vespertilionidae; genus Plecotus; species Plecotus auritus. The sequence continues at coordinate 8,165,963 of NC_137775.1, read as the reverse complement.
AAATGTAATACACGCAAATATGTGTATAGCTGTATATGCATACATATATTATTTTGCCTTGATTTCATTATTTTAAAAATATTCAAATGACACATTTGAGATTTATTTCTGGGCAACGAGATTAACCCTATGACAGTGGGAGCAGCGGGGTGGCAGAGTCCCATTGTTTGAGCACAATCCAGGTAAAGTCTACCTGTGCCCATCCCAGCTGTGTCTCTAAGGAGTTGGGAGAGACTGTGCTCACCTCCACTCACTTCTGCTCATACCCCACGGTGCTTATAGCTCCTGTCTCAGACCCTCTCTTGACACCATTGATAAATAAGATCAGGAATTTTGTTATTGTAGCTTTATAATATATTTCAGTAAGTGTTAGAGTTGATACTTCTTTTTCTTCTTTTTTAGACTTTCCTTCCTAGTTTTGCTTCTTTTCTTCTATAGTTCCAAGAGCATGTTCCAAGTTGCAAGAATGTTGTTATTTTTGAAATTGTGTCTGCTTTATAGACTACTTTAGATGTTTATTCTTTCTGGAGATGAGGCAGCTTACGGAGTTGGGACTGACTCTTGTTAGGAGAAAAATAGGAAGGAGAGACTGGAGCCGGAGCTGTGTTGGCCAGATAGTGAATTAAAGAGGTCTGTGTCTGAGTTTGGAGACATTTATACTTCTGTAGATAACAGCATGAAGATATGGGTGTCTGGGGACCAGATGGGGATGCCGTGAAAGGGAGATAGCACGAGGTTATCTTAAAATGGATCTAACTGAACAGGGCTGTTTGGAGAAGAGATGCGACCATAAGGAAGGGCTGGTGGTCACCAGAGCCCCACTGCCGAGGAAGTGGGCATGCATCGCCAGACAGAGGTGAGGTATTGCCCACATCGAGGCGATGCTGTAATGGAAGCTTTCAGTTTCCTCATTCCAAGTCCATTGTCATTTCCTCAGTCTCAGCTGGTATGTGCTCTACTGCTTGCTTTGGGGAAACTGGGGTTTTAGGGCAAAATGGTTCAGTCTCATAGCATTTGTAGAATTATATTCAGGGGTGTAGCCCTCTCAAGTCACTCTTACAGGGGTATTCTTGCAAGTTCATGGGAAACCCCCCAGTGGAATCTTTGGTCTGATGCCCCACAGCTTCCAGCCAGCAGGCAGACACCCCCTGTGGCCATTTGGCACGGTGATGTTGAGATACAGGTGAAGGGATAAGGAAAGTGAGCAAGTGTCTCTCCATCCACTAATGTTGTCATAATCTAGGCGTTGCCAGCTTTATGTTGTAAACTTGGAAACACTGATAATTGTGATGTCCAAATCCTTATCTTTAAAACTTCACTGATTTAGCAATTAGTAGGAATTCTGTTTAAACTATGTGGATTTGTAACATTTCAAAATCTTCCTATAAAATTAGAAAACATTGACACCAAAACCTAGCAAAATGTAATATAAAGAAAACTATCGTCCAGTTCAATTACATATTGGTAAACGTAATGCATCAACATATTGGAAGGATACTTATAGCATGAATACATTCATTATAAAACTGGCAAGGTAGTGTAGCATTAACAACTCAATGAATAAATTTCATATTAGATGTAACTAGGAAAATCAGGGATATAAAAATTAAAATTTATCAAAGTCAGGATACTTTGTGACATGCTTATGCATACTTTATTCTAGATTGTTTATCTACCTATCATTCACCTAAATTCACACTTGTTTTGTAGTGTACTGAATGGACTAAACCCAAAGAGAGAAACTCATTTTGCCTTCAAACCAACATGTCCTATCACATCTTCCTTCCTCACCCTTTAATATCTCAGGCAGATCCATCCACTTTTCAGTGTTAAGGATTTTATCAAATTTTCACATGAAAGTTCAATCTCATGTTCAGTGTAAAACTTGCCCTTTCCAGCTCAGGCCAAACAGACATTAGGGGAGCTGTACCAGAGCAGGGTGGGGAGAAAGTTGGCTTCTTCTTCCACCCTTTCTCACTCTTCCCTTCTCCTTGCCCATGGCTTTGATGCTTCTGAATTTCCCTTTCTTTGCTGAGCAACATCAGTTTCCAAAAGCCAGGATGTGAAAGTTGAGCTTTCATAAAAACTTTTCTCAAGTTGATTTTGGTGCCCTGGCATGGGACTTCGCTTTCCAGCAGCTCAGCAAGCATGGCAGCCAAGAGCGAGGAGCCAGGCTCCCGCTCCCGCAGAGAACGTCATCTCTGGGAGTAGATCTCCTGCATTGCCAAGGCTTTGGAGCTCGCTGGGAGGAGTGGGTGACCCTCCTCCTCTTATGGTCAGACACAGGCCGACCAGCTGCTATCTCCACAGGTTCATTCTTCTAAACAAACCTCAGTCTTCTGCTGAGAGGGGGTTTGCAAGGACTGAAATTCAGTGGTAGCTCATTAACAAAAAACTGCTTTTAACTGCCATGCATTTGGAAGTTAAGAATTAGAACCAATTGTGGCTGAAGAAATAATTTCAGAAGTTAGAAAATATTTTGAACAAAATGATAGAATAAATATAAATAAATATTCCATACCAAAGCTTACAGATGCATCTAAAACAATACTTACATGAAAAGTTATAATCTAGAATATTTATTTTAGAAAAGTCTTAAGGACACAATAAATGCAAAGACACAATCATGATAAAGTTATAATGGAGAGAATCAAAAAGGGCAGAAGAATCAACCTGGATGGAATTGGAGAACATTATGCTAAGTGGAATAAGCCAGTCAATGAAAGAAAAATACCACATGATCTCACTCATTTGTGGATAATAAAAAACATAAACTGATGAACAAAAAGATAGATACAGAGGCAGTAAAGCATCAAACAGACTGTCAAATTACAGCGGGAAGGTTAGGGAGAGGTGGAGGAAATAAGAGATCAACCGAAGGACTTATACGCATGCATATAAGAATAACCAACGGATGCAAAACATTGGGGGGTGAGGGCATGTATGGGAGTGGGGTGGGGGGGGCAATGGTAAGATATGTACACATATAATACCTTAATAAAAAAATTAAAAAAATAAATAAAGAAAGAAAAATAATTTGACAAACTTTGACAAGATTAATAAAGATAACAAGAAAGAGAAGTAATTGTGTTATTTCTTAAAAAAATGATAAAAGGGCCATAGTTTAGATGGAATATATATTAAAAGATAACATAGAATGCAAAAATAACTTTATATCTGAAATCTGAAAACTGAGGGGAAGTGGACATATTTCTGGAAAAATACAACCAAACTGAATCGGGAGAAAAAAGAAAGCTGAATTGACTTATCTCATTAAAGAAACTAAGTTATTAGCTGAAATCTTTGCATTTATGTAAGTCTGTGTGTATGCATTTGAACATGGAAAGAAGTATTCCATTTGTTGCCCTTGGTTAGCTGAGGAGGCTAAGACTTGAAGGGACTTCTAGCTGATTCTTCTCTTACTGAGTCATTAGAACCACCACCTTTTCTCCTCTGGATATAAATCATTCCAGAATGCATATTCATGTCTGATTTATAATATCCTAGCTTAGACTCCTCTGTACCCGTCATACTATTTTTACAGTCTGCAGTCAGAAACTACTAATATATTTTAACCTCAATATTCCTTCTTACCTTCTTTCCTAACATAGCTTCAATGATAAAATGAAACTGTCCCAGCAAATAACGCATTTTTTCTGCTTTTCCTTGCAGCTACATACAGCCTGTGAACTAAGTTTCAGGTCAACGAGAGAAAGGCAAAAAGGGTGCCTCGGAGTGATAGCTTCCGACCTTCCCCTCCGCTCTGCGGCCTTGAACCCCTGGAGGTCTGCAGGGACCACTCCTGAAGTAACCGTGGAACAAACAACACCACGGCATTGCCTCCTTTCTTACATGGGAGAGAAATACCTTTTGGAAGCCAGTATTATTCTCTTAAAAAAACACACAAAACACGTTTGATATGTATAATCACACCTAACCCCGACACAGGCCCCGGCAGAGACCATGTCACAGTTCTCCCGGTGGAACAAGCCACATACTGTTCCCAGGTCCCTGGTATTTATTTGGCTTTTTTGTTGTTGTTGTTTATTTGTTTTTAATTTTTATTGAACTTATTGGGGTGGCATTGGTTCATAAAGTTATGCAACTCTGTAATACATCATCTAGATATTGTTATTTTTAACTTTATTTTTATTGTTGACGCTATTAGAGATGTGGCCATTCTCCCCTCCTTTGCTCACCTCCTTCTCACCTTTGCCCCACCTTCCCTCTGGCCAGCACCCCACTGTTGTCAGTGTTTGGGGTTATGCCCATATGTTCTTTGGCTAATCCCTTCACCTTCTTTCATCTATATCTTGTATTGTGTGTTCACCACCACCCCCCCCACCCCCCCCCGCCGCCACCAAGTCAAGGTGGGAATACAAATTGGTGCAGCCACTGTGAAACAGCATGGCATTATCTCAAAAAATGAAAACTGGGACCGCCTTGAGGCATTCACATTGGAGCTTAGCACCCCGCTGCGGCGCCTGCCCTGTCACAGCTGGCTTTTTCTAGGGCAGACCTTCACAGACCGGCCACCTCTAGGGCTCAGAATCCAGAAACGACCTTTTATCAGAGAGTGAGATTTTTCATCTATTTAACGTCTCTGTGATAGGATTTACCTGGGTGCCTAAGTCCTTCTGTCTAGACTCTGCCAATAATTTCCCAAGAAAGTTTCCATTTTCTGTTGCAAGAGCTTGTCTTAGGGGGTCCAGCCCGGGAGGCCCCAGTCAAAGCCACGTCCAGGAAGCTGTGTTGCGTGGAGTGAGGCTGAGGTCCGTGCCAGCCCCAGGAGGTCCGGCATACAGAGGTAAGAAATGGGGTGTCCACTTAAGATGCCAGCTCCTGGTCAGCATTCACTAGGAAATCTAAAACGTTTTCTCAATTTAGTCAACTGGCACATTGCACAGATCTGGTGTTCTGCCTGGAACATCCAGTACCAAACCACGCGTTCCCCCCAAATTGAAATTCCACTCTCAGTGTGGTCTCCAGGCGATCCCTTTCCCTTTCTGGCGGTGGTCCAAACACCGCCCCTGCTCATGCTGGGCCCAGATCTTCCCTCCAGTCCTCTCTCCGGAATCTAGGAGACTGAGTGAAAACGCACGGTGATGATTTAAATCTAAAATCCAGCTGGCTTCAAATCCCTTTTTTCCTCCTATTAGCACCGTCAAATGTAACACTTTAAAACACTGACCTGGGTGACTCACCCCACAATTGAAAGAAGAATGTCCTGGAAAGCAAGAGTGATTCCAAAATAATTTGTAAAGGGAACACTCCGTCCTCAACAGGACTTGCAATGCCCTTGTTTCTTCTCCCAGTTACCTTACACCCAAGCTTCGCCGATGCCAGTATAACCCACTCCCATGCTTCTCTGGCATCGTCACCTGTGTGCACCTCCCGGCTTCCGGGGACCCTCTCGCCTTCCTCCAGTTCTCCCTCACAAGAGCCGGAACACCTGATCCTCTAAGAAAGGCTCCCTCGAAGAATAGAGGGGTTTGAAAAAAGACCAAAATGGGGCCAAGCAGAGGATTCTTTTTGAGGGTAGGGAAAAAGATGGCTGGAAACATTTATCAGTTAATCATTTTTATCCCGACACAGAGCCAATTCAATGCTTCTTTTTCTCCTGTTAGGCTGAGGGTATATTTAGTTGATCAATCTGGAAGTCTGTGCATCTGAAGGCACTAGCAGGTTCCTCGGTCACCTCACTATCTATGGCTGCTGTTTACTTAAACTACAGACACTGTGCTGCTATACACCAGAGCCAGTAAGACCTTTTCTCCTGCAAAGAAGCTGGGTCAAGGCCATAGAGCTGTAGGTGTGAATTACGGGAGTCCACCTTCAATACCTGTTTGATCATGGATTCTAAAACCTGAGGTCCTACTGAGACAACGCAGGTTTTGACTGAAGTGTCAGAACAAAGTACTTTACATCCGAAATAAAATCAGTGGATAGAAAGGGATAGGGCAGGACAATTTGTGGAGGGGGTGCATTCTTGTTTTTTTCATTTTTCTTTTTTTGGAATGAAAAGGAAGACTGTTTCTGACTTCAGGAATCATGATCGTGATCAGAAGATCAAATACTAGAAGCTGCCAGATCCCTCTTTAGTCCTGCAGTTTCACACTCAATGAAGATTGCAGCGTGCTGGAAGGTCATTAGAACCGGTGCGCCCGCCAGGCCTCCCGCCTGCCGGGGAGAGGAGGCCTCTGAGAGCAATCTGATGTGCAGCAAAAGGAACCACAGCGAGTTCATGGAACTTGCATTTTTAAAAAATATATATATTTTAATTGGTTTCTAGAGAGAGAGGAAGGAAGAGGGAGCGAGAGAGAAAAAAACATTGACGTGAGAGCCAAACATCAATCGGCTGCCTCTTGCACGTCCCCTGCCGGGGATCAAGCTCCAACCTGGGCATGTGCCCTGCCTGGAATCAAAGCGGCAGCCTTGTCTCCGACGTCTTCTATTAAAGTAAATGCTACATGGCTAAAAAGAGTTCATATTAATATAGAGCCAAATTAATCCTCTTCCTCTTCAAATTTGTTGTTGTTGAAGATATGCTCATCTTGTATATTTTCTTAGTCCTCGAATGTCTGCCATTGTTATTTGTTTTAAAGGAATTACTAAAAGATATTAGCAGAAGATGTGCTTAAACGAAATGAGTTAAATCGAAATTACTAAGCAATGGGGGAAACCATGATATAAATGTACTGAAAGCCAGTATGGAAATTTGCATATATGGCTTCAAATTCATTTAAAGAACAAATAAATTATTTTTAAAAATAAAAAAAGTTCATGTAAGATACATTTAAAAATAAAGCCTATATCCATAACCCTACTTTTTCAGATAATAAATACTAATATAATTAATACAAATATTTATCTATTGACTGTCTATTAAAATCTACTTATTCAAACTGTGCTGAGAGAATACCATGTGTCAAGTGCATCTAAAGCATTGAACTGATTTCCTAACGTGTAGAGATTTCCCGAGACATTTTGTTTAGACCCTAGCTTATTTGGAAAATGAATTTTCTGAATTTATGTAGAAGTAATTTTTAGTGCTGTTAATATATGGTCATAAATTGAAAGGACGATAATCCAAATGAATATGATTTCATCTAACTTTTGAGATTCCAAAGCCAAATATGTAGCAGAAAAATATGTGAAGAATTTACTTTCATTCCTTTAGTGTTGATTTTAATAACAGGAGTTTATGGAATAAAGATATTAACAAAAGTGCAAGTAAACGTTGATATTCGTTCTAGCTACTTTATTTTTTATCATTTAATCATCTGCTATTTATCATCCAAAGTTATCTCACATTCTTTGTCTCCTCACTTTTTTTTTGTCGTTTTGTGTTACTACAATTAAAGATATTTATTTACTGTACTTACAGCAGACTAGAAAAACAATAGATAAATACTTTTGATCAATCTGCTGGGTTTAACGGAAAGTCCCTGGGGACAGTCCCAAGCAGGGAAGTTGTCATTTTAAAAATGGTATTCTGACTGCTATGTGGGTCAGAAAGCAGGTGAGCAGCTAGGCAGACCCTGCAATCCCAAGGAGAGAGATGATGGCGTCAAAGCGCGTCAGCACAGTGGTGAGGTCATGTGAGATACACTCAGATTTCTCCTTTGTCAGCATTAAGTATATAATCATATTCAAAGGAATACCTTTAAGTTATATTCTAGTTTAGATGAAGGAGCCAAGAATGATAGACATTTTGAAGACATCAGAGAAAAATAGTACATTCCAAATCTAGATTGTTTCCATCTACCCTATTCTTGTATACTATAAATATTTTAAACTAACATTTTTATTTCCATTCAAATATTATCCCTCAAGCTGTGATGTTGCCTTCACTGAAGAGAGTCACAATGTGTCTAATGTAAATACAGAGAACAACGGGGCAAAAATGAAATATGAAAAAATGTTAAGATTAAAAAGAAACTATTCTGTTTTCCACTTGTTTTTTTTTCCTCCCCACATTTCTTTGTTAAACCCTTTGAAAATGCTCACTGAATGATAAGATAATATGATTTCATTTACTTTTATATGTTGCCACAATCTTTATCAAGAAGCATATACTCATTTTATTCTTAGATGCACTAAATATTATCTACACTAATAAAAGAGAAACATGCAAATTGATCGTACTTCCACTATGCCCACAAGCCACGCCCACAAGTCAATCAGGAGCAAGTATGCAAATTAACCCAGCCAAGATGGCTGCAGCCATGGAGCGAGCAGGAGGCTTGGGTTTCCCCGATGATGGAGGAAGCCAAGCTTCCTGGCCGGCCCTGGCCTCCACTCAAGGTTACAAAGTTTCAATTATAGAAGATAAATAAATCCCAGATACCAGGGCCTCTGCTTGGGTTGCCGGGGGGCGTAGCCAGCCTGCAAACCACCACAGGCCCCTCGCCCAGGCCACCCCACACCCCAAGGGAACCCCACCCTGATCCAGGACAGCCTTCAGGGCAAACCAGCTGGCCCCCACCCGTGCACCAGGCCTCTATCCTATCTAATAAAAGAGTAATATGCAAATTGACCGTCACTCCAACACACAAGATGGCTGCCCCCGTGTGGACACAAGATGGCCACCACAAGATGGCCAGCAGGGGAGGGCAGTTGGGAGGGATCAGGCCTGCAAGGGAGGGCAGTTGGGGGCGATCAAGCCTGCAGGGGAGGGCAGTTAGGGGTGACCAGTCCAGCAGAGGAGGGAAGTTGGGGGAAACCGGGCCTGCAGGGAAGGGCAATTGGGGGGAACCCAGGCCTGCAGGGGAGGGCAGTTAGGGGCAATCAGGCTGGCAGGGAAGCAGTTAGGCATCAATTAGGCTGGCAGGGGAGTGGTTAGGGGGTGATCAGGCTGGTAGGCAGAAGCGGATAGGGGCAATCAGGAAGGCAGGCAGGCGAGCAATTGGGAACCAGCAGTCCTGGATTCTGAGAGGGATGTCCAACTGCCCGTTTAGGCTCGATCCTACCGGGATCCTACTCTCTCCAGATTGTGTATGTCTGTAAAAAGACAAGCAAGGTGCTTCTGAGGGGCTAGTGGGCCAAGGCCAAGCATTCATACAGATAGTGGAAGTTTCAGATTGGAGAGAGTGCAAGCTGGGCTGAGGGATACACCCCCCGTGCACGAATTTCATGCACCGGGCCTCTAGTCCCTAAATAAACTGAATTGAGCAAACAGAGTCTCTGACTGCTTGGTGTAATACTTGAAATAGTATTAAGTGGTTGAGTTCATGTGTACAATGGGCAGGCACGTCCTTGATCAGGACCAGAACCTTGGCCATGACAGAACCTTTTCTTTTCCTTTAACTAATGAAAGACCACCTCTTCCTAGGTGCCTATCCTTGTCTTAAACACCTAAAATGTGGTCAAAATGAGTGTCAAGGTCAGTTGTTTACACAAGTAGCCACAAAGTTCTACTTACAATCTGTGTATGTCTGAAAAAAGACAAGCAAGGTGCTTCTGAGGGGCTAGTGGGCCAAGGCCAGGCATTCATACGGATAGTGGAAGTTCCTACATTCTTTGTTAGGAGGAAGGGACATGAAATGACTGAGCTCTGGAACCTCCTTCCACATTGTGGTTCCACGATCTATTGTTTTTCTCTTCATATTTTAATTTCAATTTTTGGTAAGTTTTCATTGAATTTATTGGGGTGACATTAGTTAATAAAATTATATAGGTTTCAGGTGTACAAGTCTACAATACATCATCTGTTTATTGTATTGTACTCACCATCCCACGTTAAGTCTCCTTTGATCACCATTTATTTATCTTTACCCTCTTCTACCTACCTCTATCCCCTCCACCCCATCCCTCCACTTGGAAATCATTATACTGTTGTCTGTGTTTATAAGGTGTTTTTGTTTTTGTTTTTTCTTAATCTGTTCACCTTTTTTAGCAGCCCCCTACACAATCTCCTCTGAAAACTGTCAGTCTGTTCTCTATATCTATGAGTCTGTTTCTATTTTGCTTACTTGCTTATTTTGTTCACTAGATTTCACATATAAGTGAGATCATATGATATTTATCTTTCTTTGACTGGCTTATTTTACTTAGCATAATATTCTCCAGGTCCATCCATGCTGTCACAAAAGGTAAGGTTTCCTTCTCTGTTAGGGCTGAGTAGTATTCATAGTGTAGATGTACCACAGCTTTTTTATCCACTCATCTACTGATGGGCACTTGGGCTGCTTCCAAATCTTGGCTAATGTAAATAATGCTGCCATAAACAGCTACTTTAAAGTGCTGGGTTTATCTACACTTACTTATAACATGAGTTTTAATAATTTTTATAAATAAAAACTGTACTGGTTGGGTTTATATACACTTTTCCTTTAGTGTTATAGAATTTACTCTCTAATTTGTGTGGTTTTTTTATTTCTAGGTTATTATCTATGTTTCAAACAAAAAGTAGCAGGAACTATAACAAATCATTGGACAGATTTGTTTTAAATTCAACAATACAAATGTTGACTTTAAATTCAACAACACAAATGTCAAAACTGCCCCCCCCCAAAAATAAAACATTAAGACAATAATAATAAAAACAGACTGAATCAAGTATTTTTTTTTTTTTTTTGGAAGGAGTTAGAAGTGAAATCATTCAGACAGATGTGAATTCCTTTTTTCAAGTTTGGGAATAATGCAGTCTTGCTCAATGTAGAGGAATGTTAGTGTCCCCTCAAAGCATTTTCCCAACACCCCCTGATTTACTTTGATGGACAGATCATTCCCAAGCAAAGTATCTCTAGCACCAGGGACACCCACATGGCTCTGCTGGGCTGTTTTGTTACAGCGTCACAGGCTGCTGCTGTAGGTGACACGTGTCTGCCTGCTGCCAGTGTCCTGTCCAGCTGAGGGTCTTGCTGTATTTTCTGAGGCTGAGAAAGAGAGCCTCGCACAGTATTGCAATTGGCTGGGGACGAAAGCCCTGATGTTGAAGCTCCTTGCTGCAGGCATGAATGCAGGCTCTGGGAGATATCTTTGACAAAGAAAGATTTTGGAAAATATACCTATCAAACTCCTTTTTGAAAGATGATGGTTTACTGAAGCTGTTTTGTGACACATGTTTCGTGAATTACGGGCTTTATAGATTATCTGAGTTTTGCTGCATCAATAAGCAGGCCCACCTTTAGCAGAGCGCTTTACATATCCTGGCAGGCACTTGGAAGGGGTTTATTTATTTTCTTCTATGGGGAACTGAATAAATCTTGTGATAAATGCAACAAAGGTATTGCTAAAAATGCATATGTGTGTAGAACTTTTACAAAGGACTGTGAACTGACTGGATATGTCGAAAAGAAAATTGATTTTGAAACCTGCTCTGCCGTGACCAGAGATAAAAGATCTTTTTTATTATACTGTTGGTTTTTAAATTATGCTTCCTGATGCATCAGACAGTTGCAACAAATTTCTAAAAATGCTCAGTCAAGCTACCCCAGCATGGTTACCACCCCACATGGTTACCACCCAGCATGGTCACCACCCCGCATGGTTACCACCCCACATGGTTACCACCCAGCATGGTTACCACCCCACATGGTTACCACCCAGCATGGTTACCACCCAGCATGGTTACCACCCCACATGGTTACCACCCCACATGGTTACCACCCAGCATGGTTACCACTCAGCATGGTTACCACCCCGCATGGTTACCACCCCACATGGTTACCACCCCACATGGTTACCACCCCGCATGGTTACCACCCAGCATGGTTACCTTCCCAGCATGGTTACCACCCAGCATGGTTACCACCCCACATGGTTACCACCCCACATGGTTACCACCCCACATGGTTACCACCCAGCATGGTTACCTTCCCAGCATGGTTACCACCCAGCATGGTTACCACCCCACATGGTTACCACCCCACATGGTTACCACCCCACATGGTTACCACCCAGCATGGTTACCACCCAGCATGGTTACCTTCCCAGCATGGTTACCACCCCACATGGTTACCACCCCACATGGTTACCACTCAGCAAGGTTACCACCCAGCATGGTTACCACCCCACATGGTTACCACCCACATGGTTACCACCAGCATGGTTACCACCCAGCATGGTCACCACCCCACATGGTTACCACCCCACATGGTTACCACCCCACATAATTACCACCCAGCATGGTTACCACCAGCATGGTTACCACCCAGCATGGTCACCACCCCACATGGTTACCACCCCACATGGTTACCACCTCACATGGTTACCACCAGCATGGTTACCACCCCACATGGTTACCACCCAGCATGGTTACCACCCAGCATGGTTACCACCCCACATAGTTACCACCCCAGCATGGTTACCACCCAGCATGGTTACCACCCAGCATGGTTACCACCCAGCATGGTTACCACCCCACATGGTTACCACCCCACATAATTACCACCCAGCATGGTTACCACCAGCATGGTTACCACCCAGCATGGTTACCACCCAGCATGGTTACCATCCAGCATGGTTACCACCCCACATAGTTACCACCCCAGCATGGTTACCACTCCACATGGTTACCATCCAGCATGGTTACCACCCCACATGGTTACCACCCAGCATGGTTACCACCCCACATGGTTACCACCCAGCATGGTTACCACCCAGCATGGTTACCACCAGCATGATTACCTCCTCAGCATGGTCACCACCCAGCATGGTTACCACCCCACATGGTTACGTTCCCACATGGTTACCACCCAGCATGATTACCACCCAGCATGGTTACCACCCAGCATGGTTACCACCCCACATGGTTACCACCAGCATGGTTACCACCCCACATAGTTACCACCCCAGCATGGTTACCACCCAGCATGGTTACCACCCAGCATGGTTACCACCCCACATGGTTACCACCCTACATAATTACCACCCAGCATGGTTACCACCAGCATGGTTACCACCCAGCATGGTTACCACCCAGCATGGTTACCACCCCACATGGTTACCACCCCACATGGTTACCACCCCGCATGGTTACCACCCCACATGGTTACCATCCAGCATGGTTACCACCCCACATGGTTACCACCCAGCATGGTTACCACTCCACATGGTTACCATCCCACATGGTTACCTCCTCAGCATGGTCACCACTTAGCATGGTCACCACCCACATGGTTACCACCCACATGGTTACCACCCAGTATGGTTACCACCAGCGTGGTTACCACCAGCATGATTATACCAAGATCTCACACTTTGTCACTGAAAAGCGGTCCCTTCCTGTCAGGGCTGCAGGCAGTTCCAGGCTCAGCCACACCCGAGGCTAGAAACAACCTCTAACTCGCGGCCATGTAGACTCAGTCCTAACTTTAAGTCTCTAGTCCTGATGGCCACTTTCTTTATGGTGAGTTTATCATCAGTGTTTTGGTTGCAAACCCCAAACCAATTTTTGGCAAACTTAAAACCAGAGACTTTGTTGAAGAAAACTGCCCGGAGGCCGGACAGCCAGGCTTGGGGCCACACAGGGGAGTGGCGAGCAGGGAGAGCAGCCCTGGGCAGAAGCCACCCGGCTGCAGAGCCATCGCCACTGCCATTCTGCTCTTGTGACGAGTGACCTCAAATTGTCTGCCTTTGCCCTCTGCTCACTTACTCAAGGCCCCATGTCCGGGAAAAAGCAGCCATTTGGTTAACTCTGGTTGCAAGTCAGAGTTCAGTGGGACAGGAAGAGAGGCCTTCAGAAGGAGAAAGCAGCCTCCGAGAACACCACCCCCAGGGGGAGGTGAGAGTGTGACAATGTGCAGGCCCCGGTGGATGACCAACATGCCAGTGTGGGCTGGAGCGGGCTGTCGTGGTCTCGCGAGGTCCTGCTCACGAGAGTTAGGTCACGCCATCACAGCTGGTGGCGCACAGCCCTCAGAGGGGTCCTGAGAGTACTGACCCCCAAAAGGGATGAGGTGAATTCACTGCTGCCTTTTCTACAAGACTCTAATGCCCATTGATCCACAAGGAGGAGCAACCTATTATAAGACTAAAAAGTAAAAACCTGCTTGTTTCCCATTTTTTTCCAGTAACCAAAATATTTGTTTTACAAGAAAAGAATGCAGCCAATATACATTGAGCTGGCTACTTTCCCGTGGCAATTTCTCTCACAAAAATGATTTTGATCTTCTCTCTAACTAAAATCCAACTAAAAATGGTTAAAAACTAAGATGTATAACAATTTAGTTCAAAATTTTGAAAGTCTTTTTGAAAGTCACTTTATTGCTCACTGAGCATTTAACATCATCCAGACAAGTGCTATTCAAACTTTAACGTGCCTCAGAATTACGGAAGGAGTTTGTTAATATGTAGACCTGGGTGAAGCAGGCGGTGGTTCTATGCCATGGACCTTGAGTAGCAAGGATGGAGACAAATAGCTTCAGCAAGAAGACCAAAATCGGGGTAGCTGCAAGCCAAGAGACAATGAACAGCCTTGCAAACTAATATGAGAGCTTTGAACTCTGCCTTGAAAGCTCTATGAACTGGTTCTAACATGCTGAGATTTTCACTTTAGAGAAATCACTCTGAACATTGTTTGCAGTGTGCATGGAAAGGGAATTGGACTAGAGCCAGAGAAACTAAATAGGAGACAAGAAATAATCAAGTCATCTGGGCAGGGCCAGATTCAAGGCGGCTAGCCCTGGGGCCATACCAAGAAAATTTAAAAAAGGACGCTGTGTTTGACAGAAATACACTGAATCATGCTGCCAGGACAGCCTGACTTCTGCCCATGACTTCCTCTAACTGGTGAAATGTGAAGTGATGCTGCTGCACGCACAGCGGGTGATACCTTCGAGCACAATAACACAGCCGCTTTGCTCTGCTTAGCCGATGCCGGTTGCTGGCGCTGGAGGTGCCGGTGTGAGGAATACCTGCAGACCGAGATCTGACCATGTGACCGGGTACCTAGAAGCCTCTGGAAGTCTGCAGTTCTGTTACCACCAATGTCCTTCTAAGCTGAAATAATGCGTGGTGTCTACTGTAACATGGAAATGAGCAATACATTTTATCATCTAAATGCAAGCCTTTCCAGATACCTCCCAAGACATGGCCTAGCTCATAAAATTGACATGAAACACACACACACATCTTGAGTGTGATCCTGTGATGGATGAAGACCACTTGGAAGTAAAATGTAGTTCCACATAAGTAAAAATCCAATGGTACATTCAGTACCTGTAATAAACTCTTTTGGAACACAAAGAAAGAGAATTAGAAAACTTTAACTTATATTAGATTCTCTATGCCAACACACATTAGAGGTTGAGGTAATGTTTAAGAGTATTTGCTTGCATGGCCTTGCATTAGCACACATAGGGGTGTTCATAGGAGGGATTTTGAATGCATTTAAGAGACAAAAGTAAACAATAAGCTAAATCAGATAATGAAAACGAATGACTTAGTCTTCCTATGCTCCTTCAATGTGTAGAACACCATCTACCATGTGAGTAGCAGTGCTCATGTAACACTTCCACCTGAATAGAGGTAATTTTAGAAATTACTGGATGCTTTCCTTTTCTTGGTGATCTGATTTTCCTCCTGGTGTACTATTTCAGCCCTAGTGAAGAATGTGTGTGTGTGTGTGTGTGTGTGTGTGTGTGTGTGTGTGTGTCTATGTGTGTGTGTGTATGAATGATCCTAGGGTAGGAGGAAATTATGATGTAAGGAAAGTTACTATGATTCAGGGAGAAAATGTAGAATTTTTTTTTCAAGGGAAACATGGATGGGAGGAGGGAATCCCTACAGCTGGTATTAAGGGGCCCTACTCATTTTCACATTAGGGGATGCAGGGAGAGATCCCTCCACCGTGAGGACAGGGCCACCCCAGGAGTTGGGGAGCAGTGTTAGTGTGTTCATTCAGGCAAAGAAGAGAGTAGAGACACTGCTCTTCCAGGCTCCTTCTTTCTAAGCTCCCATGGGGCCTGGCAGGACCTAGAAATTCCCAGGGGAGCAGGGAAAGAAGCTGAGATTAGAACCGGGGGCTTATGACAGGGCTTCTGTAGAAAAGACAGTGAGGCCTCGGAGCAGAGATAAAGGTGGCTGCAGCCTAGATAGGACCCAACAGATGAGATGGCCCAAACCTTGGTGGTGTGAGTCAGGAAGGAAGGGGTCACTGGGCGCTGAGCTTACAGAGGACCAGACCGGGAGATTCATCAGCTTTGGAGGCCAGCAGGTGCCAGTGACCAGGAAGGAAGAGGATATTGTGTTACAAGTGTAAGTGGGGACCCGGGGCACCGGACAATCTCCTGCACATGAACCCAAGGACCACCTTCCCCCTTTCCAGGATGACATACAAGCATTGCGGTATATTCAGATGCCATCTAGAACTGGAACCAAATGTAAGGCTCACTCAATTTAAGAAAGATGATTGCATCTGAAACGTAATTATGTCTTACATTATTTTGATTAAGGACTTGGTAATACTTTCTTTGAGTTTTACTTGATTAAGAGCTAAACAAATGTGACATTTTGGGTTCCAATTCAAGAAGCTTTGTTTTCTAACCTTTGAATTAAAAAAAAAAAGTTCAATTTAAATTCAAAATGCTCATTAGAGAAAGCGAAGCAGCGATCTTTTCTAGCCTGATGGTTGATATATTATAATCATTATGCCTAGTTTACATGGTAAAGATAAATCATTGTGGCTGTGAAATAGGATATAATGCCTAAGGATATTAAAAGTTTTTATGTTTCTCAAATTTAACTACTAAATTTTAGAGAATGCTGCTGCTTTTAATTATTTTCTTTCCACAACATGTTTGCTTGGATAATCTACATCGTGTGGGGTTTTAAATGTTTGAAAATATCTTTTTTTTTTATTGTTTGAAGTATTACAAATAGTAGTACATCTGTCTCCTTTCCGCCCCCCCCCCCATTGACCTCCCCCCGGCCTCCCCTACCCCCCAGTACATGCCTTTACCTGCCCCCCCCCACAGTGTCTTGTATCCATTGGTTATGCTTATATGCATGAGTACAAGTCCTTCGGTTGATCTCTTACAGCGCGCCCCCTGCCCCCGCAACCTCCCCTGCCTTCCCGCTGTAGTTTGACAGTCTGTCCAATGCTTCTTTGCCTCTGTATCTATTTTTTCCCCATTTCTTTCCTTTAAAAAATCCTTCCTCTGCAGACTAGAAATAAACATATAATAACAAACAAAGTTTGAGTCCCAATTTCAATGTCCAACAGTTCTGAGTCCCCGTTTCAATGTCAAACAGTCCCTTATGTGCACATGTCAGCAATGATATCTGGATGGTGGGCACATGGTGGCAATGCAGGTCCGACCCTACCTTTTAGGAGAGATTGCTTCGCTTGTAATTTGTATGCTTTTCCCTGTGTATGACTTTAATTTTTACATGGGAAGTGTCCTCCAACACATGAGAGCAGTAGAAAAAGGACTCTTTTGAGGGTTTTATAAGGCTACCCTTAGCATGCTGGGGAAACGTATTCACTAAATGGACCCTCACTACAGCATAAAATTCGCTCTTTTATGTAAATCCTGCATGGTTACTTCTGCTGTTAACCTGATTTTATTCCTTTCTCCTAATCTTTCTCTTCATAGCATAAAAATGTTCATTCAGGCACTTAATAATTTTGTGAAAAGACATTTCAAACTAATTTCAGGTTTGTTTTTTTACAGTCTTATGTTCTTTCCAAAGCCGATCTTTAGAGAGTCTTTTTGTTATCTGTAAAATTGGAGTTTCTCTATGGAAAAAATATTTTTAAAAAAATGAGTGAAGTACTTCTGTTTCAGCTCCTTACTGTTCATGGTTAATATTCCCCTTAAGAATCTGAATGCTAAAGAACTGTCCCATAAATTGGAGGGTTGTCTATATTTACTTAACGAGCATATTTTTAGAGAGAGCATGCTGTACATGGTTTTTGTTCAAAAAATTCCCCCAGAGAAATAATAAGGACGTGCAAAAGAAATAAAATGATGCAGGATTTTAAAGGCTGTTGTTGAGGTTTTATTTTCCCCCAAAAGAACTAACAAGTATGCATTACTGTGAGGTGTATTTGTCCATGGCAGTGGAAAATTCCTTGCAAAAATCAGAAAGATCTGCTCGTGTTGCATGTTGAGCGTGGTGTAAATGCAGCTGCAATACTAGGCACTAACACCAGACGGCGCTAAAACACTGCAGTTAGTGGTCGGCCCGCCAGTCGAGGTGGTATCCACAGCCTACTGGGCACATAGAGCTAAATCGAGGGGTTGATAGGGAGGGAGGGGTCCATTGGAACTACATTTGGCTTTGTGATATTTAAATACGGGGTATTTTCTATTTTCTTCCTGTACCTGAGACGAGACACTTCACAAGTGAGCTTCAGAAGGCATGTCATTCCCCTTTATCTCTTGCTCTTGATGGCAAAAATTAGCCTTTGTGTGCCTGTGATAGAAGGACATAAGCTGGCTGTATCTGTTTAAATTAATCACTGCTCATGAATATTAGGAGACTGACAGGAGGGAAGATCCTCAGACAGAAACTCGGAGACAAGTTACAAAGGATCAGCAGTGTGCATGCCTGGAAGCAGTCAGGGGGAGGGGAGGGGAAGGAAACTCCATTTTTTAAAACACCCCACAAAATGTAAGAACAATTATTTTCCCTCATTCTATCTTTTCCATTTCCAAGTGATAAAATGGAGGATTTTGAGACTGCATATTAGGATCCATACTAAAGTTAAAAAAAAAAATCAGACATTCTTATAATATGCTGCTGCTTGAGTTAGAATGGAAAGAATGAGGGCTCAGTGCTCTGTTGTGGGTGAAAAATGTGTGATGGAAAGCAACGATAAAGCTAGGCATAATTCCAGAATTGCTTTTTAAGTTTCTCCTAGAGATTTATTTATTACTAGGACAACAAACACTTAGCAGAATATTTGTTTTAAGTTATGTGAGAATCTGTATATATGGCATCATGAGCAGAATTAAAATTTTCTTTTGCTTCTAACATTAACTGATGCTCTGTCTTTGGAGACACAGGAGCAGAGCTTGGTGACCACCCATCACTGATGTCGATGGGCTACGTGCAGGGTAGAGTTGAGCTCTGTTCTCTGATGTTTCCCACAGTTCGTGATATGTCATTTTATGACAATGAAAATTATTGGATAGCAGTAATGAAGATATCATCAGGAACGTTGATTCCTTTAAACTGTCTTAAGATGTGAACACCTAGAGGTAATGTGTTTCTCAATGATCGTATTGTATTGAACATTCTCAGAAAAAGTTTGTTAAAAAACAAAGTAAGTTAAAAAATTAAAAAATGTATTAGTATATTTTGGGTTTGTGAGATAAAATAAGAGAAAAGGCAAAAACAAATTGGACATCAAAGCTAAATCAATAGATTTAGTGATTTATTTTTAAGAAATATAATAGTTGGATATCCAAAGAAAACTATATATAACATGAAGATTTTCAATTGCATTTGAAAAAGATTCTAATACCCCGTTACTTGTAAATTTATTGCAGGTAAATTTATTCACATTGACAACCAAAGATCTGAAAAAAAAATAACACTTAAAATGTTAATATATCAAATGGCTTTGAGCTCACCAATTTGTATTACTCTTGTAAATATAAATAGAACTGTGAAAGTAATGAGCTTTAATAACTAAATTAGCATAATTGCAATTTTTATTTCAATCAACTTATTCTTTTATATTTCATGTGGTTTTAATAGCTCTATGTATATTTTATAAGTTTATATATATGTTTAAAACCACATTTAGAAGTTTTATAAATAGCTTTAATTGTTTTATGATTATATAAATTGGGGAATATGTTATATTTTTATGTCAAGATAGAACTTTGGAGTCAACTAAATAAGCATTCCTTATATTTTATTCCTTCTTATTATTGTTCCAAATAATGGCTTTATGATTAAGATATCTTGATATTTTATTTCTTTATCAGAAATAGAATAACATGAACTCCATACATACTTATCCTTACATTTTGATACTAAAGCAAGGAACACATTGACAAGTATCTTAGGTTGTTTGGTTCTTAAAACCTCTGGAAAGCATCACAGAAAGTAAAAGTTGTGACTGTGGTATCGCAAACAGGGAAATTGAAATGGTAACTTCTTAATAAAAAGCTAAAAGAAGCTACTCCCAAAGGATTCACTACCTGTATTTTAGGACTCTTTTTCTTAATTTGAATATGTGATTTGAGAATAGCTTATGGACTACAGTGTAAGGATGGATGTTAATAGAACAGGAATCCTGAGGAAAGATGAATAGTATTACACAATGGAAATTTGATAAACCATCTAAGATTTGTGATGGAATCCTATGGGACTGGCCTCCTAGCGGAGCTGGAATTGTTTAGTCTGAGATCCTTTTGCAAACTCTGCACACACATCTGAAGCAAAACCCATACTGATGAAAAATAAAGCTAAACATATCACCATATTTCAAATAATCTCTTATGCAAGTGATGCAAACACACTCCTTTTAACCCAATTTTAGTTCACTATTGTTTATGCAGATGCCTCAAGGGAAAGCTTGACCACAAAGTAAAAAATAGTAGATAGCTCCAGTAGCAAACACAAACAGAAATATCTCATGATTTTCAGCACTGCCAGTGTTTTACATTATTATTTGCACTTTCGGTTTTTGGCAAGCCACAAAAGCAGAATGGCCAGAGCAAGGTGAGAATAAAACCCACAGTTCTGATAGAACACTTATAATTTCGGTCCCAGCTTCCTTAAACTGTTGCTGTGAAGAAATTTCATCGGTTTGTGACAACATGGAGCCACGAGAGAGACTGCATAAAGTCATCTCAAGCCATCGTGCTTTCAGTCAGATGTTTTCATGAGTGATTTAAAAACCACAAAATTAATAAATGTGTTATGATTATGAAGTAACAAGTCAGATTTCCATAATTTAAACATCAAGTTCAGCAGTATGCTGACATTAAATCATCTTTTGCAATTTTTCCTCATCAATGGTAAAATGTACTTTTATGAACCTCTTCATCAAATTTAAATAACTTGCAAACTTTAACATATTTTATTCTAATTGAAATCAGCTTAATTTAACACTTTCTCCAACTGCATTTCGTTGGTTGTCATGCAGTATTAAAAAAAACACACACATTCAGTCTTGTGAGTTGGATTAATCAATACTGTCTTAATAATGAGTTTGGGGTCCTTATTATCAACAAAGAGACAAGAGTATCTGCCTTAGGATTTGAAGTAGGAAAGGGTATAGAATCTCTTCATTATAGGGTTTATTCTGTGAAAAGAGAATTTTGAGTTTTCCTGTATTTTTTGTTTGTTTTTTGTTAATCCTCACCCAAGGGTATTTTTCCATTGATTTTTAGAGAAAGTGGAAGCGAGAGGGAGAGACAGAGAAACATAGATGTGAGAGAGACACATCAATTGGTTGCTTCCTGCACACACCTGACCAGGGCTGGGGAACCTGCAACCAAGGTAGGGGCCCTTGACCCGAATTGAACCAGGACCCTTCAGTCTGCAGGCCGATGCTCTATCCACTGAGCCAAAGCAGCTAGGGCTGAGTTTTCCTGTATCTGTCTTTGTTGCTTTACATCCTAATTCCCGCATAACCCTCTAACACTTCCCATCTCAGAGTAAAATCCAAAGTTCTCACAGTTGCCTACAAGACAGGACATCTCTGAGCACGCTCTGACATCTACTCCTCTATCTTTCTTGCAACACTCCTCTGACACTGGTCGCCTTGCCATGCTCTTATGCCCATTCTACTCCAGCCTCAGATCTCTTCAAAAAGAGTTAGAATTCAAAATATAATGAGAGGAGACAAAGCCGTAGCTTCATCACATGGGTTGCATGAATGAATAAGGTGCAGAGCAAGGGCTGTGGAGCAATGGGGACTCTCACACATTGCTGGTGGGAATGTAATCTGCTACAAACACCAGAAAACCGCCTGACGTATCTAATAAAGTCACGGATGCACGTGTGCTAGGACCTAGAATTTAAGGCCTAGGAATGAAGCCTGGAAACTCTTGCACATTGATACCAGGAGACACAGAGTGTACACAGCAGCATTATTCATAGTAGCCAAAAAATTGGGAACAACAAAATTTCCCTTAATAATAAGTTATGTTCTGTTCATACATATGAATGCTATCTACACTAATTAAAGAGAAATATGCAAATTGATCATCACTTCACGACACCCACCAGCCAATCAGGAGTGAGTATGCAAATTAACCTGACAAAGATGGAGGTGGCCCCACCCCCAGCACTCCGGGCCTCTGGGCAGCATGCATGCAGGCGCGGAGCAACCGGGTGGTGCGGGACGCCTGCTATGAGGGGGAGGGCGGGGGCGGAGGGAGCTACAGGAGCAGCGCTCTGGCTGGAGCCAAGACTGAAGGCTCCAGCCGCAGCGAAGATGGAAGGCAGCAGCCAGAGCGAAGGCCTGGGTCCCGGGTGCCAGAGGAAAACCGGTGCCGGCAGCCAGGGGAAGGAAGGCCTATTGCGCGAATCTTCGTGCAACGGGCCTCTAGTAGAACAATAAAAATAAATGGATTGTAGCTATCTGCATTGCCACAGAGAATTCCACCAGGCTCATAATGAGAGAAATAAACCTGTTACCAAAATATAGATACAGTATGATACTATTTAAAAGAAGTTCAAAAACTAAAAATATTATTGTATGTGAGTAAGCACAGATTTAGTAAAACTAGAAACAAAAAGACAAAGAAATCATCATTGACAATGTCAGGATAGTGGTTTCCTAAAAGAGGAAGAAGGGTACAGTAAAGCAGGAAGCATAGGTCTCCTAGGGTCTGTGCAATGTTTAATGCTTTTTAAAAAATATTTATTGTTGAAAGTATCACATATATCCCCGTCTCCCCATTGACACCTCCACCCCACACCCGCCCCTCACAGGCCTTCACCACACTATTGTGTGTGTCCACGGGTTATGCATATACACATACAAGTTCTTTGGTGAATTTCTTCCCACTTATCCCCACCTTCCCTCTGAGATTCATCAGTCTGTTCCATGCTTCTATGTCTCTGGATCTATTTTGTTCATCAATTTGTTTTGTTCATTAGATTCCACATATGAGTGAAACTAGTCTTTCTCTGACTGGCTTATTACGTTTAGCATAATATTCTCCAGGTCCCTCCATGCTGTCTCAAAGGGTAAGAGATCCTTTTTTATTGCTGCACAGTATTCCATGGTATAAATGCACCACAGCTTTTTTCACCCTCTCATCTACTGATGGGCACTTGGGCTGTTTCCAGACCTTAGCTATTGTAAATTACGCTGCTATAAACATAGGACTGCATAATTTCTTTCTGATTGATGTTTTGGGTTTCTTAGGTTATTGCCAATGATACATCTAATAAAGGGTTAATATCCCAAATATACAAGAAACTCATACAACTTAACAAAAGGAAGACGAATAATCCAACTAAGAAATGGGCAAAGGACCTAAATAGACACTTTTCCAAAGTGGACATACAGGTAGATGGCCAAAAGATATATGAAAAAATGCTCAAAGTCACTGATCATCAGAGAGATGCAAATTAAAACGACAATGAGGTAGCACCTCACACCTGTCAGAATGGCTATAATCAACAAATCTACAAACAACAAGTGCTGGTGAGGATGCGGAGAAAAAGGAACCCTCGTGCACTGTTGGTGGGAATGCAGACTGGTGCAGCCATTATGGAAAACAGTATGGAGTTTCCTCAAAAAATTAAATATGGAACTGCCGTTTGACCCAGTGATTCCACTTCTAGGAATATGGCCAATGTTTCTTTTTTAAGCTGTGTGTTGCTTACAAGATTATCTGCTTAATTATTTTTATGATGTCTAATCATTGTCATACACATACATTTGGTACACTCTTGTATGTAATGCATCTAGCTATTTAAAGAGATTAAATAGAGAAAAATGTAAACAAGAAATGGCATTAAAGGCCAAAATGCTTATGTATTACTTCCCAATCCTATCTAATAAAGAGGGAATATGCTGATTGACCCTCACACCCTTGCAAAGATGGAAGTGCCCACAGCCAATAATGAGGGAATATGCTAATTGACTGCCACACCCTCAAAGATAGCGGCACCCATGGCCACAAGATGGCAGCACCCAGTCCCCTTATCCCTGCTCGGGTGGCAGGCACACCTGCCTCCGGAGTCCCCCAGTCTCCCTAGCCCCTCAACCGCCCAGGGCTAGCCCGAGG
This sequence comes from Plecotus auritus, assembly GCF_963455305.1. Taxonomy (NCBI): domain Eukaryota; kingdom Metazoa; phylum Chordata; class Mammalia; order Chiroptera; family Vespertilionidae; genus Plecotus; species Plecotus auritus. Next base: position 8,141,805 of record NC_137775.1, on the reverse strand, counting down.
TGCAGGCAAGCCTCAGATGGCGGCTTCCCAGCCATCCAGGGCCATCTGAGGCTCAGGCTTGCGCTGCTGGCAGTGGCAGCAGCAGAGGTGTGATGGGGGCGTCGCCTTCCCCTGATAGCCGGGTCACCTCCCACCCCTGAGGGCTCCTGGACTGTGAGAGGGGCAGGCTGGGCTGAGGGACCCCCCTCCAGTACATGAATTTTCATGCCGAGCCTCTAGTACGAATAATGAAAGCCAAAAGGATTATACAATTATGTTTTCTGATTAACAAATTCTTTTCCTGAAAGGATATGTGAAAAGCCAAGTTATAATTAGAAGGAAGCTTGATGAATGTGAGGTCCAAATGAGTTAGGTGGATTTATACAATTTCAGTATTTTGTGGCTAAGAAAGTCTGATGCATCCAATTCCAAAACTAGGAGCTGCCAATTGGGCCAGGCTGCTCTTGTTTTGAAGCCAAACTACCACTTCTGTGGACAGTTAGGAGAGTATTATTGGTTTTTGTTTTGGTAATTTTCCTTTTTATACTATACCTGTGCTGAGAGAAACAATCTTGCTTTAGATAACACATTCAGTTAAGTGCCAAGCAAGTTTTGCAGGCTTTAGAGATATTCATCGTTTCTAAGACATGTTCACATATCTCTGGTCCATATTTATTTAAGAATGTAATGATTATCCTTATTCATAAAATTATGGGTATACGTTGTCTTTATGACAACAACTTTTAAAATATTTTCTTCACAGACTGTAGATTACTAAGTGTAGAACCACATCAGATAAGAGTATATGATCTCAAATACCTACAACAGTTTAGGGCAGCTGTGGGCAAACTACGGCCCGCGGGCCGGATCTGGCCTGTTCGGCTGTCCTATCCGGCCCGCGGAGCCGAAAGAGCGGAGGGTTCTCTTGCTCTCCCCTCCGCTCCTTCACCAGCAGCAGTGTTAACATGGCAACGTGTGGAAACACAGCCGCAGCTCCTTCTTCTGAGTGGGCGGATTTATATCCCCATTCAGTAGAAGGAACAACCTCTCAACCTTCCAGAGGCTCCTTGTAATGCCTGCGGACGCGTCCCCCGACATCACCCTGGGAATGCGTAGACACGTGATCGTGGTGATGTAGGGAGACACGCCCCTGGAGAGCACAGTATCAGAGCACAGTTTGAAATGAATAAAACTATTGAAATAAAAAAAAAAAAGACCGTACCCTTTTATGTAATGATGTTTACTTTGAATTTATATTAGTTCACACAAACACTCCATCCATGCTTTTGTTCCGGCCCTCCGGTCCAGTTTAAGAACCCATTGTGGCCCTCGAGTCAAAAAGTTTGCCCACCCCTGGTTTAGGGCCTTTAATAGACAATTAATGCATCTATATTTGATTAACAATTAAAAATATGGACCAAATATTTTTATTTTGATTGGTCATCTTCTCTCTCCAGGTAATATTCTCTAGTCACATTCATGACTGAATCTGAAACCTTCCTAATTTATTACGGTTTCCTTATAAACATCCCGGTCATATTCAATGTAATGTGGGAATTACATCTACTGCTGTCACTCATTATTAACAGAATTTCACCCTTCTAGTTCCTAATCACCCTCAATTCGGCCTCCTAATGAAACTCTATTTTGTGGGTTCATTTTCTTTCAAATCCCACTTTATGAAGGAAATCTTCCTGATATATGTAGTGAACAAAAAGACTCCAATTTCTCCCTTCTTGGTTGACTATATTCCCTTTCATTTCTAAGGGTGAGAAAGGCAATTTAAAAAATAGAGACACGGACACAGGCAATAGCAGGCAGTAGGGTGGTGAAGACTGGGGGGCGGGGGGCATGGAGGGAATGGGAGGCATATGTAATACTGTCAAGAATAAAAATATCTCTATATATTAAAAAATAGAAACATTGAAAGCAAAACAGTAAAACTTATAATGTTCTCTCTCTCTTGCTCTCTCATTGCCTATTTGAGCATAAGCTAAATTACATGTGTTTTGGGGCAGAATCAATACATTCAGTGTAGACCATAAACTATGTAATTAATGATGTTCAGAAACAAGTGTATATATGTAGCATGCATATGAAGGTTTGTGAGATTCGTAAATCATATATCTTAGTAATTACCTTTTCATGACTAACATATAGCACTAGAAAGCAGAATTCGTTAATGCAGATAGATATAAAGCACCTAGAAAATACAAGGAGCATAGGAATATTAGAAGCCAGAAGTTGTAAGACTTTCTACTTTTTCCTCCTATCCTTTCCTCATGACATTCTCGCCCAAGAAATTCACTACCAATAAAATTTTGTGCTTTGTTTTGTTTGTTTGTTGTTTGTGGGGTTTGTTTTTTTTTTGTTTTTACAAAACAAAACTCTATGTAGTATACTGAACCTTGCCCTTAACTATTTAATTTGTGATATTGTAGTTGAGTGGATTTTCCCTGTGGTAATTTGGAAGGCTTACAATTTGCTTTCATTCTTCTAGCACTTGCCTTTGTCATTGTTTAATATACCTAACTACTTTCATTTATTTATTTATTTTAATCTCACCCGAGGATTTTTTCCATTGATTTTTAGAGAGAGTGAAAGGAAGGGGGAGAGACAGAGAGAGAGAGAGAGAGAGAGAGAGAGAGAGAGAGAGAGAGAGAGAGAGAGAAACATCGATGTGAAAGAGATACATCGATTGGCTGCCTTCCACACACACCCTGGACCAGAGCTGGAGACTGAGCCTGCAACCAAGGTACATGCCCTTGACCGGACTCAAACCCCAAACCCTTCAGTCCACAGACCGAGGCTCTATCCACAGAGCCAGACTGGCTAGGGCTACCTAACTACTTTTATCGATTACCTACTGTGGAGGGCTCCCACTGCCTTCCTGCTGGGAAAAATGGAGAAGATACTGAACGATGTCTCTCTCTCTCAGTTTCCTTTTCTAACTCTGGCTCACACTTGAGACTGGCTGTTCTCTTCACGCCATCCCATTTATAGCGCTAAGTGACATGCATTCCTCTGTTCCTTGATTATTCAACTTGAATGCTGCCTGTTTGACCCCTTAAAAAGAAGATGAAGAAATTAAAGCACTTTGAATTTTTTTTCATTTTTATTCTTTCTTTACTTTCAAAGTATGATTATTTAAATTTATATTTTCAAGATTTATCTTAGCTTGTTAATCCATATTCAATATAGTTCTTTAGGTGCTGTGCTTTAAAAAATAAAAATTCAGTGTTTCCCACTGGTCCTTTTAGCATGGTTTCTTCTTTCATTTGTGTGTTGTTGTTTTAGTTTTCTCAAGTCCTCTTTAAATTCATTAAGTTTTGAATGGTGCTTGCTATATTTTCTGAGATCTTTAATATTTAAGAATGTTTGCTTGCCAGCTATCTATTAAATGACTAATTGTATGATTCAGGGTCAAACGTTCTTTATCCCAATGCTTAGTAGCTATTATTTCATTTACTCTTGATTTTGGATGCTGCTATGAAGAAATCTTAAGTGTCTGATTTTTTTCTCTCTTATAAGAAATCCTCTCCCTCTCCCAAGGTGATTGAAGAATTCTTTCCTTTTCTTTTAAATTTAATAATAATCTAGGTGTCAAACTTTCTGTGTCATTATTTTTCTCAAACTTGAAGCTTCCTTTAATCTGCAGATTCAGTTTTCTTTTTATTTTAAGAAAATTTCTTTTTACATTTTGGAATATATTTTTGTTTCCTGTTTTTGGTTCTCTGGGGTCACATATTTTATAAAATATAATTATAAAATTTTATAAAATACTAGAGGCCCGGTGCATGACATTCATGCACTGGGGGGCGGGAGGGGCATCCCTCAGCCCAGCCTGTGCCCTCCCACCACTGCCATTGTGTTCGCCAGCTGTGAGCCTAGCTTCTGGCTGAGCAGTGCTCCCTCTGTGGGAGGGCACTGACCACCAGGGGGCAGCTCCTGCATTAAGTGTCTGCCCCCTGGTGGTCAGTGCACGTCATAGTGACCGGTTGTTCTGCCGTTCGGTTGATTTGCATATTAGCCTTTTATTATAAAGGATAATTAGCCTTAGGTTCTTTTTTATTTTGACCCTGCTGTCATATTCATAAATCTTTCTATAGTTGCTTTAATTCTTTCATCTATCTGTATCTCTGTTTCTTTCTATTTGTAATTTATTTACCATTTATGTAATTAGATCATTTTGATGCCCCAGTTTAACTATATTTGCTAATTTGTAATATATATGGGTGACAGTCTTTAGCTCCTTTTAACTTTAGATAAAAACATCCTAAACTAGGAAAACGGTGTTTTTTTTGTTTTGTTTTGTTTTGTTTTGTTTTGCCATCTGTGTGCTTATGGCTGCAAATAACTCTCATAGTAAAAATCCATCAGGGGTTGTGGGGGGTAGTAGGACCTTGAGCATTAGTTTATAGTTGGAACTATGGTATGAATTATCCTCATGACAGTTTTAATCATGGGCTGCCCTAACGCTCTAGAGTCTGAATAAGTAAATGTTTTACATGAATGATTGATGCCCATATAGAACATATAAATGGCCTAATGATACCTTGTAAGGTCATTATGCACCCTGAAGATCAATGATATTATTTTATGGCCAAATGGACTAACTGGCCCCCTTAAAATGAACCTTCACTCTTTCAATCGGCACGCAGCCAGCCAAGACACAGAATGTAAAGCTTGCCTTTCAGGCATTAAAATCAATGAAGTGCATTAAAAAAAAATACACTTTTGCTGAGTTTGAGAAAAATAAGTGAATTTAAAGTAATCAAATTACCAAACTCTTTATTGATTTTACCTAGGTTCAAACACCAATATATTAAGACAATCTAAAGTTCAAAGAATTGTGACATTGTCTTATTGACTTCATTGTTTTTAAATTACTGTTTTTCTCAATTCAATATAATGGATGTTTCAACCGATTATTTAGGAAAAGTAAAGAAATATTCCCAGCTAAATGGCAATTGGTACTTATCCAAGATAAAAAAATATGATTGAACATCAACAGATGCTTAATTTTAGGTAAAAAAAATAGCCATTTCTTTCACTAGATAAAAAATGCATATTATGTGGATGTTATTATATATATAATTATTAGTGTGTTCAATAAATCAACTCAATGGTAAACATATAGTGCTTAAATAATATAGTAATTGGCCTATTTAAATAGTCAGGTTTTGGCCTCATGATCATTAAGAAAAATATGAGGAGTTAATTAGAAGCACTAGAGATAGATTGGATATCCTCAAATGTTACAATATTTAAAAAAACGCTGGAGTCAGTGGCTGGAATATTAATTGGGCTATTCTAGAAAGTAGTCACTACATAGTTTTTTCTGAGGGGGATTTTACATTAAGGCTATAATTATAAGCTGGTTTGGAAGAGGAAAGAGCAAAGGCAGTTTATGCAAATTCAAGCCTTGTGGCAATGAGTGGCAGAGTGAAAGCCAATATGTTAACCTTCCATATACATGCGGAAATCTCATATGAAAATCTAAAGATAATTTTTCTAGAGATGGGAAACTATTAGTCTTTAGAAAATAATTTTGCTTTCATTGGTTTACTAGAGTTCATTATCATATGAAAGTGGACTAATTTATAATCTGTTAAATGTTTGTCTTTATGACTTAGATTTTATCAGAGAATTTAAAGTAGTTAATAATAACTATTTTGATGAAATACAGTCTGGGTATAAATCTTGGTTACATTACAATTAAGTAAAATTATCCCAAATTATTCTAATTGGAAAAATACAAAAGACTGCTTGAAACTTTGATATTATTCTAGAGCATTTTCTAATTAACCTGTTTGAATAAAAGCAGCTTTTTCTACTCCTAAATCATCTTTCCTCAAAGGATTGTAGGAAATTAAATTTACCACACAGACTACTGGAATAACAATATGAGATGTTGGTGATTGGCTGTCATTCGGGGTGGAGATGAAGACGTAGAAATGTATGCAATGCTATGGTTTTATAGCCTGGTAGTGAAAACTTATAAAGGTTTTATGGTTGTACTGCCCTGTGGAAATATAGCCAGTTTTACACATAATTTAGTATCTCATCGAAGCATTCCTTTCCTGTTTGACTATGTACCTGAAACATTCTTTTACCCAGATCTTTCATCTTTCCTATTGTGTGTCTTATTAATAACGAATGTCAGGAACCTTGTTAAATATATATTAAAATATTGCCAAGATTTGTGACATACGGAGTAGGGAATCAGAGGTGAATTACCACTGCATGTACCACTGCCTTGGTTTCCTAGAGCGGTCATAGGGGAGTGCCACAGACAAGGGCTAAAAAGCGAGAAATACATTCTCCCTCTGTTCTGGAGGCTAAACGCCTGGTATCTCGGTATCAGTAGAGCTATGTGGTCCCTGAGCGCCCTAGGGAAGGGTCCTTCCTTGCCTTTTCCTTGCTTCTGATGTTGCTGGCACCCTTGGTGTTTCTAGCTCCAATTGGTCTCTGTGGTCACATGGTGGGCTCCCTAAGGAGTGTGTCTGTGGCTTCGTGTTCCAACTTCTCCCCTTTTAGAGGCTATATTGGGCCCCACTCTAATCCAGCATGAGTTTATTTTAACTTGATTACATTCACCAATACCCTGTTTTTAAGTAAGGTCACATTCATGCATTCTTGGGGGCTTGGGGCTTCAACGTATCTTTTTGGAACACACAATTTAACCTACAGCAACAACTACACATCTGGGTCATGCACTGTCTTCCTTTCCATTATTATGGATGAAGTGTGCTTTGCTCCTAACTAAAGCTAACCATTCTAGATGTGTGCTGGACCCCATCCTCTCTGGCTTATTCAATGACATCTGTACTGAAAAGTTTCTCTCTTTCTTAGTCATGTATCAGGAGGTTTTCTCTCTTAACTGGATCACCATCATTGCCATATCAACACGTGAAATTTATTCATCTTAAAAGCAAAGAAACAAATTAGTTTTCTATACTTCCTACATCTAATCCTTTTTATTCTTTCATTCACGTGTTCACTGAAATGGCACATGCCAGGGTCAACAATGACATTCATATTACAAAATTCTTGGTCTTGACCTTATTTGGACGCAGTTGACCGTGGCTACCTCCTTGAAAATCTTTTTTCTCTATCTCCAGAAACCATAGTTGTCTCTTCTCCTCCTGCTCTTGCCGATGACTTCTCTTGCCTCCCCATCATGTACATGTAGGATACCCCTGGGCTCCGTTTTAGTTATCACATCTTTTCTAATGACATGAACTCCCCGGGGTGGTAGCTAGTCTCATGACTTTACTTTAAATCTTAAAATCTCTAAATATTTGTACAGTTGATTCCCAAGTTTACATTTCCATCCTGACTCTGTCTTCAAAACTTTGGACTGCTATATCCCATAGCCCACCTGACATCTTTTTTTTTTTTTTAAATCTTTGTTGTTCAGATTATTACAGATGTTCCTCTTTTTCCCCCGCTAGCTCCCCTCCACCTGGTTCTCACCCCACTCCAGGCCTTCCCCACCCCCACACTGACCTCGTCCATAGGTGTAAGCTCTTTGTCCAATCTCTTCCCACACCCCCCACACCCCCTTCCCCCTGAGAATTGTCAGTCTGCTCCCTTTCCATGCCCCTGATTCTATTACATTCGCCAGTCTGTTCTGTTCATCAGGTTTTTTATTCATTTGATTTTTAGGTTCACTTGTTGGTAGATATGTATTTGTTGTCACTTGGTTGTTCATAATTTTTTATCTTTACCTTTTTCTTCCTCTTCCTCTTCTTAAAGAATACCCTTCAGCATTTCATATAATACTGGTTTGGTGGTGATGAACTCCTTTAGCTTTTTCTTGTCTTGAAGTTCTTTATCTGACCTTCAATTCTAAATGATAGCTTTGCTGGGTAGAGTAATCTTTGTTGTAGGTTCTTGCTTTTCATCACTTTGAATATTTCTTGCCACTCCTGTCTGGCCTGCATAGTTTCTGTTGAGAAATAAACTGACAGTCATATGGGTACTCCCTTGTAGGTAAATAATTGTTTTTCTCTTGCTACTTTTAAGATTCTCTGTCTTTTGCCTTTGGCATTTTAATTATGATGTGTCTTGGTGTGGTCCTCTTTGGATTCCTTTTGTTTGGGGTTCTGTGGGCTTCCTGGACTTGTAAGTCTATTTCTTTCACCAGGTAGGGGAAGTTTTCTGTAATTATCCTTCAAATAGATTTTCAATATCTTGCTCTCTCTTCTCTGGCACCCCCATAATTCGGATGTTGGTATGCTTGAAGTTGTCCCAGAGGCTCCTTACGCTATCTTCATATTTTTGGATTCTTTTTTCTTTTTGCTTTTCCGGTTGAGTGTTTTTTGCTTCTTCGTATTTCAAATCTTTGACTTGATTCTTGGGATCCTCTAGTCTGCTGTTGAATCTCTGTATATTATTTATTTTTATTTCAGTGTATGCTTAATTTCTAGTTGGTCCTTTTTCATATCCTTGAGGGTCTCACTAAATTTCTTGGAAGTTTCTAGAATATTCTTGAGTAACCTTATAACCGTGGTTTTGAACTCTATATCCAATATTTTGCTTTCATCTATTTCTTTCATTTGTGACTTGTTTCTTTGTCTGCACATTTTAACTGCCTCCCTGTGTTTGTTTCTATGTACTGGGTAGCTGCTAAGTCTCCTTGAGTTGATAGAGTGGCCTTGTGTGGTAGGTGTTTTATAGGGCCCAGTGGCTCAGCCTCCCCAGTCACCTGAGGTGGACACTCTTGGTGCACCCCTTTGTGGGCTATGTGCACAGTCTTGTAGTTAACCCTTGATTGCTGTTGGTATCACTGGGAGGAATTGGCCTCCAGGCCAATTGGCTGTGATGACCAGCTGGGTCTACACTGGAAGATCTGTTGTGCAGGAGACACCCTTATGGGGCAGGACTTGCTTCAGTGGGGCTTTGGTGCTCACTGAGTCTGCCCCTTGAATGTGTCTCTTATGGATGTGTAGAGTTGTAATCCGGTATGGTCTCACTCTGACCACTGGGTACACTGGCTCTTGGATCTCCAAGGAGGTGCAAGGTCAGCCACTGTCTGGGGCCACCCAGCAGGAACTACAGAGACATCTGCAGATTCCTCCTCTTTGTATGGGGTTTGGAAGTGCCCAGAGGAGGCCCAGCTGTGAAGCAAGGCTGGCTGCTGCTGCTGGGCCTTGGGTCTTCTTTTGGAAGCTCTGGGGCTCTCTGACTCAGCTGCAGTCTGACAGGTTTTAGGTGGAGAAAGGACAGGCCACTCATATGCAAAAGCCGATGCACACAGCTTGGGTGGGGTTGTAAATTTGGTGGGGCGGGGTCTCAGGAATCACCAGGGTGGAGCAAACAGCAATGGCTGCCAGTCAGCCCTGCACTGGAGAGGTCCCCGGGTCTCTGCATCCTATGCCCCCGTGCAGGAACAATGATCGCTGTGAGTACCTCTGAGAGAAAGCCATCCTCGTGTTCCTGTCCCGATGCCAGACAGTCCAGTTTCTCCCCATATGTGCCCGGGTCCCCCAGAGTCTCGCCTGGAACTAGAGTTCAGAGCAAGCGGGAGCTTGTATCTCCCTCCCGATTAAAAGAGCAGTATATCCAGGTGCCAGCACTTTCCGCGCCTCTGCACCTCTTACCAGTCTCAATGCGCTTTCTTCACCTCTTTAGTTGTGGATCTTCCACTCAGCCAGCTTTCCCGCAGTTCTGGGTGGTAGTTGCTCTGCCTTTTAGTTGTAATTTTGATGTGGTTGTGAGAGGCAGCAAGTATAGGTGTTTACCTATGCTGCCATCTTGGTTCTTCCCCACCCACTTGACATCTTGATGTCAGTACTTAATATATTAATGCTTTATCGCCTGTTTCTTCCTATTAAATATAAACTGTATGCATGCCTTTTGTTTTATTGTCTTGACAATTGTCTGATGGACACAGTGTGGGCTCATAAAGCAAGAGTCAAGTGACTGAAAGAATGGATGTTTATTTCCATATCCTGCGTAAGAGCAGCAGGCTACAGGCACATTTATAGAATACAGAGAAAGCAACAAGAAGTGCAAAGCCTATGGTTTCGCATAAAGAGAGAGAATGTGCTTTGCAGGAGGAGCCTTTTTGGTGAGAGTTGTTCTCTCTATGCCAGAACAAGTAGAGCCTTCACTGGACTCACAGACTACTTGTCTGCCTATTTATATTATTTGGACAGATTCTAAAACATTTGAAACATTATGAAATACAGTAATTGAGAAACAATATAACTGCTAACCCTTAAAAAAATAATGTCTGAGCCCTGGTCAATGTGGATCAGTTGGTTGAGCATTGTCCCACATGCCAAAAGGTCACCAATTCAATTCCAGGTCAGGGCATATACCCAGGTTTCAGGTTCAATACCTGGTTGGGGTGTGTATGGGAGGCAACCAATCAATGTTTCTCTCTCACAATGATGTTTCTCTCTCTCCCTCTCCTTTCCTCTCACTCTAAAAGCAATAAAAACATATTTTAAAAAATAGTGGCTGAAATAAGTAGATTTTCCTGTGATAGTCTCTGAGTAGCCCCGAGATCTCTAACAATTATGAATAAATATTTCACAAAATAACTGCTTTTTCATTTCTTTGCTCAAAAAAGTGCATTATTATCTTACAAATTTAATTCTGGATTCATTACTGTCTGTAGTTTCAAAATTACCTGGCAATTGATGCATTTATGCATATCATGGTGAATAGCTTCTTTTGCAAAATAAAATAGTCATATAAAAATCCATTTCTCAGAAGTAAGGAGAATAAAAATTTCTACCATGGTTGAGATCCACTCATGTAGGATAAGATACAAAACAACCTAAAATTTACCGTCCTTTCCATACATTTTAGACTTACTAAAAATCAAAACTTATTACTATGCTTTTCATGATGCCAGTATTCAACTAGAGGGCTGATTGAGGGTGATAATAAGGTCTTATTCCAGAATCTAGCAAGATTCTGAGTGGATAATGGGCCTCAAGTGGCTGTTGATAAGATTGATACATTTATAATCAGAGCAAAGAGATCATTCTACTGACACCATAATTAATTCATTTCCTACTTTGTTCATAAAATAAAGTCAATTTTTGGGGGGTAATGATAAGAGGGGCTGATAACATATATTTCAATATGTTTGTCACTATATTAGAGATAGAATCTATTCATGAAGCAGGTGATTCATGAGTCATATAAATAAGAATTTGAAAAGAAATTGATTTTTGACCCAGTCTTAATGGAAGCAACAATATCTCCAGAAATATGGATAGCATTTAAAAATTATCTTCAGAGAAACAGATGCTATCTGAGAACTGAGCATGGAATAAAAATTTTAGGGTATCAGTAAAGACTTTATAAAAAGCAGAAAAAAGGATAACATGATAGAAAATGTTTTAAATATATGTAAAAGGAAGAGAATTTAGAACACAGTGGTAAATCTCAGAATGAATTTCATAATGTTTTAGTACTTCTTAAATGAATCTTTTAGTCAGACTCTGGTGTTTCAAAATGAAGAATCACGTTTCATCTGTAAACTCCATCTGTCATAATTGCAGGCACATCAGAAACTTCCATTTCCCTGAAGTCTGAAGGAAAACAGTTATCGTCTGTCTCATGAAAGTCATTATAAGACAGCCTTTCTATGCTTTGAATCTCTTCCATTTGCTTCCGTGGACTCTTCTCATAAGTTTCAGGGACAAGCGCTGCATTAAGTACATTTGGTACAGATGGTGGCACAGTGTTCTTGGAGTTCATATGTGATGACACTTAGAGGCAGCAACTGGATCAAAACGAGTCTGAAGCACATCATCTAAGGAGGTGGGGAACCGCTTTTAAGTCTTTACTTTTAAGTGGATGTTATTTTCCACTCAGTGCTAAGTTAAACCGTCTCACGGTTTCTGGCTTCTGTTGGTTCCCATATGTTTGGGATCTCTGTTGGAAAGAGCTTAGTGAGATCTGCAAATCCGGAGGCTGAGCAAGTCTGGAACTCCTCCTGTGCATTCTTCTGTCTTTTCACTTACACAGGTCACTGGTTTGAGGCTGTTTCTTTCCCAGCAGTGGGAACTACCTCAGGGCAAGGGCATGGCTTACCCATTTCTATGACCTCAGCACACTGCTGTGTCTGGGATGCCGTAAACACTCAACTGTTTGAAAAATGTAACACTGGCTCCAGAGTTTGTTGAACTATGCGTCATTCCACATAATTTATAAAAATATTTAATACTAGAAGCCTGGTGCATGAAATTCATGCATGGGGCAGTGGGGGGGGGGGGGGGCGGGGGTGTGTGTCCGTCAGCCCAGCCTGCACCCTCTCCAATCTGGGACCCCTTGAGGGATGTCTAAACACGCAGTCGGACATCCCTCTCACAATCCAGGACTGCTGGCTCCCAACCGCTCACCTGCCTGCCTGCCTGATTGCCCCTAACTGCCTCTGCCTGCCAGCCTGGTCACCCCCTAACCACTCCCCTGCCAGCCTGATTGACACCTAATGCTCCCCTGCTGGCCCAATTGCCCCCAACTTCCCTCCCCTGCCAGCCATCTTGTGTCCACATGGGGGTGGCCATCTTTGACTACATGGGGGCAGCCATCTTTGACCACATGGGGGCAGCCATCTTGTGTTGGAGTGATGGTCAATTTGCATATCACCTCTTTATTATATAGGATTGTTATGAGTGTTTTTTATCTCTGCTTTTTCAATCATCTTTTTTTATGTTTCAAAGTATCTTTTCTCTCAGATGTAGGGTTAACTTAGCCAGCAAGTAAAGCAGAAAAATGACTAGTAAGTTTTCATCATGATAATTGAATTAGATTAATGGTCTGGAACTTTGTCCAAGTCTTCAAGTCCATGGTAAACATGAATCTGTCAACATCTTTTTAAAGAAAACATGCTTTATTTTTTTCTCCAGTGATTGCTTGGCTAAGAATTTACTGCCTGTGACATTTTAATTCTTAAGTCTTGCGAGGACTCAGGCTTATGTATCCAGGGTATTTTTGGAATTCTTCTCATAGATAAGTCAGTACTAATTTTTTTCTATTCCTCAATTTCATTGTTGTTTGCCCTTTTTAACTTTCTCATCTATAGCATGCAATCTTTATAATTACTTAAATTTAGTTTTTCAAATATCCTGGTTCAACATCATTTTGAGCAATGACTCTATTTAAAATTTGACATGAATTCAAAGAAAATTTTATAGTTGGAATTTTTTAGCATCTTTCTCAGTAAACTCCAAGGTAAATAATTAGATTATAATTATTTTTGTCTCATTTTCTTTTGTGCCAGGTTCAAGGCCTCTCTTTGATGGCCTAATTGCTTTCCAGACTCATATAGAAAAAGAAAGAAAATCCTATTTTCTTATACTGTGGAGCCTCTTTAGCATATTTAGCTTCTCCTGCAATTTCATCTTTACTTCTGATCAAGTTGTATAGTCCCTTCAAGGATAGTCTCTAAAAATAAAATAAAGCAAATAGTTCCTTTTCCATTCAGAGACTGCTTTAACACTTTGCTATTCAGTGTTTTGACTGAGTTTATGAGCTTTCTGATGGGCACATATGTATAACTTTTACATTTATAATGCTTTTTTTTGTTTAAACCATCTTCATTTTTAAAAAACATATTTATTTAAACATGCATAACCTAGCATCTTTTTATGACTTAGCTATATATTCTTTCTTTTAAATTTAGTAATAGAGAAGTGGAAAAATAGTAAGAAGCTAGGAAAATTCCTGGGCAAGTGGGAGGGGAAACTGAGGCAAGAAAATTAAATAAGACCAAAGAGTTTGGGCAGCTTGCAGTCACCTTGTGAATCACCAGACCTTATCTTCTCCAACCAAGGACACTTGATGGCAAACTGTTAATACCTCTCCTCTCTAAGCAGAGAATACATAACTTAAATCACCCTGCCCTGGGAAAATAAAGAACAAAGACCCAATTAATGCCATTTATGCCAGCTACACCTAAGGACAAATATCACTTGGGAGATGTTAGGCAGGAAAGGTAACTGCTAAGGCAGGAGAAGGGGAAGGGGAAAAAGGGGAATTTATCTCACCCACTGAACAAAGAAGTCAGCAGTCTTGGGACTTGCCAAGATAAAATCACCGGATGTTCTCATAAATTCTGGGAAAAGCCTCAACAAAGTAAAAGGGGGACCTTAAATCTGATCTGTTGCCCAAGAGGAACCTTGAAACCTGTAGACAGAAAAGTATAAAACCCTAAACCTTCACCAGACTAGCTGGGTTGCCTACTTATTCTGTGTGCCACATGTTGTTGTTTTTTTTAAATGAATTTGCTTGCTTTGTTCCCTTAATAAATTTGCTTGCTTTGCCTTAATGTTTCTGTCTGTCACTCATCTGAAATCTTTCTAATGAGATTGACAAGAGCCTAGGAGGACCAGCCCTCCCCCTCCAACTCGGGGTGCTGTCTAATAAGAAAAGGATTTAAAAAAATAATATTTGTTCCCTGCTAGAAAAATTAAACTTCATTATGTCATAATTTTACATAGGTTTTGATAATGCTGCTGAAAATGCAAATATTTCAGGAAAATTATATCAACATCTCTAGCTACCTATTTGTCAATCAGTCAATCAGTTTATCAAGAGAATAAATGGTAAAGTGTAGTAAAATGTTGACATTTGAGGAATTTTGTGAAGTGTATATTGGATTCTTCAGACTACTTTTGCAACTTTTGTGCAAGTCTGATTTTATTTAAAAATGAAAAGTGCTGTACCTGGTAAGAGCTAGGTAAAAAGGATGAGAGGAGAAGCAATAAGGATTTGCAGTGAGTGGCATGTAGCTGAGTGACAGAATAGGTGGTGAATTACCAGCAAATTTGGGGCAAAAAGTTGTTGAGTAGGTATTATGACTGTAGAGGGAGGAAAGGTTTTAAGAAGCAAGATAGTAAGGTATGTGTCACAAGTATGAAATTAGTTCTATTTAGTAATTCTTTTAAGCTGAAAGAAAAAAAAGGCAATGTCTTAAATATGAAACTAGCAGATTTTCAGAATCAATTTAGAATTTTAATTAAAATCATTTTAAAACTTGCGCTTTCACAAAAATTAGCTGAAACTTACTTCATCTAAGTTAAGAAAAAAAAAATAAGATGATCACAGAGACACAGTTCTAAGGGGGAACAAAAATAGGTAGCGTGATATTGTGGGAAGAGATCTATAAGTAGCTATTTAGAGTGAAATTAGAAATCTAACTTGTGATTCCTAATATAGGTTGGAAGAGCAGAAGTCTTAAAAATGAATGTGACCATGTTATTAAAGATGTTTTAATAGAAGAGCCTCTCTCAAGTTATTGATGTATATTTGGGCTAAATAAACCAAATCTGAGAGGCAATTAATTACAATTCAAATTAAAAAAAAAAAGAGATGTGTTTATTGATTTTAGAGAGAGAAAGAAATATTCCCGAGAAAGAAACATCAATCGGCTGCCTCCTGCACGCCCCCTATTGGGGATCAACCCTGTAACCTGGGCATGTGCCCTGACTGGGAATCAAACCAGCCACCTCTTTCTTGAGTCGCCACTCAACCACTAAGCCACACACTGGGCACAATTCAGTTTTTAAGTGTCTTATTTAGAAAACATTTCCATTAGTCATTTCAATCTCGTAGGCTATACCAAATAAAATTCCAAATCCTTAGATAATGGTCACCAGTGGTTGTCACTGGTGGTGGCAGATTGAGGGACACACTTGACTTTGGATTCAGCATGGGAGTATGGGAACCACCTGAGTTACCACCACCGTAGGGAATATACCCTCCCATGCTACCAAAACCAATGGAGCTTTAATACTTACTACTTTGTAAGCAAGTGCCTGGATAGCCAGTCTTTTCAAATTGCTTTTTCTTTTATCCCAATTATTTACGATCCATGTGCACGTAGATAAAAGCCAGATATTTTCTTTTCTCATTGAAGGCTATTCTTATGCTTCATTAAACATTGCCTGGGACAGCCCTCCTTCCTCCACCTACCCTTCCAGAAAGCTTCTGTATTAAGTCATGAACTAGTTAAGCATTGTAAAGCCCATGCTACAGCTTCCATCTCACACGCAGCCTTCCACACGCACAGATTCCCTCGGGAATAGTCAGATGCGTGCTGTGAATCTGGGAACGTGCTAGGGAAGAAAAGCTTTACTTCTTACTTCTTTGGTCCTGGGGGAAATTAGCCAGATGGTTTGTGAAGCTGTTTTCTTACTGTGTTGTTTTGAGCCATAAAACTCCTGGTGGAATTAGTGAGCATATCTTTGAAAGAAAGAAAGAAAGAAAGAAAGAAAGAAAGAAAGAAAGAAAGAAAGAAAGAAAGAAAGAAAGAAAGAAAAGAAAAGAATGGCGTGAAGGGGTGCATCGGGTTATTTTTGCCCTCTGGCATCTTGTTTGCAGAGCTGAGCTGCATACAAAGAGTGGAGTGGAGATAGATTCCCCCTTCCTGGCTGGCTGCCTCTCACCCCCAGGAAGAAAGCGTTTTGTGATTGATCCTCTCCCTGTGCTGCCAGCAGCAGCACTTTTGATCTATAATTCCCCAGAAACAGTTCTCCGCTACCCAGATGTATTCCCCTTTTCTTTACTTACCCCTCTGATATGTGAATTTAGCCACAGAGTCTCGTTTAATAACCTCGTGCTTTGTTTTTAAAACGAAAAGCAAAACAAAACTGGGCAACGGAACACATCGATTCATGAAACCAGTGGCTTTGTTGCTGAAGGATAATCTCTTCTTATACATCAGCTTCTAAAACCGTGTACCCTCTTTATTACTATGTGCTCAGCCTGGATCTCAACCTAGTGTGTGGTAATAAAATAATTCTTCACTCCACACCACACCTGCGCCTTCCTTTGCTCTTGTGAAAGCCATTGCTTATATTGTGTTTTTGGGTACTTATATTATTTGGCCTAAGGAAATGATGAGGCTCAGAAGATGGTGAGCTTGTCAGTGGGATGAGACCTGCCAAATGGCCAAGCGGGCTTAGAGGGGAGGGATTTGAAAAGCAGAAAGGGCAAGTGCCAATATTGAGGGGCAGGAAAGTTGTTATTCTACTCTTCCCCTAGTCTATCATTATCTTACCATGTCTGTGTGCCGTTCTTAATGCTGAATTTCCATCCACTCACCGCCTCAACTTAACTAACCCTTTGTATCCTCTGCTAACTTCATGGAATACCCTCTGTGTTTCTTTCTTAAAGCTACCATCACACATCACCCCAAACTGAGTGGCTTACAACAGAAGTTTCTTCTCATAGTTCTGCCAGTGTTGGTAGCTAGATAGTAATAAAGGAAGGGAGCAAAGGGTATAAGACATTATTAAACATAAACAACTAGGGAGCATAGGTCTGCTTCACTAGGAAGCTACAGCTTCACACACTCCCCAGGAACCACTGGTTCTTTCCCCATAGCTCACTGGGAGGAGGGACAGAACCTAATAAAGGGGAAATTCCCCTGCTGGGCACAAGTGTAATAGAAGCCAAGATGGTGACCACAGTGGCCTGTCTGTCTAGCCTGGGCAAAGGATTAGATTGAATAAGGGACACAGAACCCCGAAAGATCTAGAAAATGGATTGGTTCGTAGGAGGAACCAGCAAGAGCCCTGAAGGATTGGGAAGCTGGTTGGTTAGTTTGAAAGTGAACCTGGTCCTTCTCAAGCCCAAGATAATATAACCCAAAGTGCTCTCTCTTTCTCTCTCTTGTCTCTCTCCGATACACATGTGCTCGCCCTGTGTAGTGTGTTTTCTCTCCATAGTAGCCATGCTGTAACCAAAACCAGGGTTCAACTGCCTGCTGCCATGAAAGTCAAACTCATGAGACAGGTGCTTGGGAAAAAAGGAAAGATGTGGACTGAGTGACAGCATCTGGAGAAGATGGGGGACTCTTGTCCAAAGCCCATCTCAGCATCTCAGTGTAGGCAGGGCCTTTTCTTTCTTTCCTTATTCTAATTTATTTTTTTGTTACTCCTCACCCGAGGATATTTTCCCATTGACTTTCAGGGAGAG
This sequence comes from Plecotus auritus, assembly GCF_963455305.1. NCBI lineage: Eukaryota > Metazoa > Chordata > Mammalia > Chiroptera > Vespertilionidae > Plecotus > Plecotus auritus. Next base: position 8,123,874 of record NC_137775.1, on the reverse strand, counting down.
TGGGAGAGAGAGGGAAAAAACAGAGAGAAACATCAATGTGAGAGAAACACATCGATTGATTGGTTGTCTTTTGCACACACCCTGACCAGGGCCTGGCTGGGGAGGAGCCCACGCAGGGGTTTTTATAGAGCTGGAGAGGGAAAGCAGAACAAAGAGATCAGGAGGAGGGGCTGTGGACCTGCAGGCAGTGTCCTTGCTGGTCCCAATATGGATCTTTACTGTCAGCATACTGGAACTGGTTAGTGCTAGCCCAATTCCCGCAATTGGGTGATCTGTGTCAACCAAAGCCATGGTCAAGGCTGTTTCTTGTACACGCAGAAACTGGAACTGCTGATGCCTGCAGTGTGTGGGTTCCTTTTATCAGTTGGTTAGTACATTTTATTCTAATTCTATTTCATTGATAGGGTAGTATAAAGTTTTTATTCCCTGTTACAGTGTGGCCCTGGCAGCCACCTGGCTCCAGGCACACCACAGAGGCCTGGGCACAGTGCCTGTCAGAGCACAGCAGGGAACAGAGACTAAGCAAGCCAGATGGCGACAAAGACTGGACTGGACTAAACCAATGGCACAGAATTTTTGGACACTAGCCTTTGGACTGGGCCTGATGAAGACAAGATTGGACTTTTTTAAGGTGGGACAGAGATGAGGCATGGGGAACCTGGGGGCAGACTTCTATTTCCACCCAAATAAATCTTATAGCCAGACCACATCCTCCCCTATATGGATCTCTGGGTCGCTTTTCTTGTGACTTCCTGAAAGAATCCTGTTTCCACCCGTGACAATTCCAGAGGCCAGAGGTCAGAAATCAAGCTGTTTTCAGAGCCACGCCCTGCTCTATAGCTTGGGAAAGGGAGTGCCGCTCCTTCCCTCTTCTAGCTTCTGATGATTCCACGTTTTCCTTGGTTTGTGGCTGCTTAAGACTGCCTCTGTCTCCACATGGCCTTCTCCTCTGTCTGTGTCTTCCATAAGGACACTGTCATTGGATTTAGGGCCTTCTCTAATCCGGATTTATCTCATCTTGAGATCTTCAACTTAATTCCATCTGCAAAGGGTCAGCAGTGACCTCCTTGTCACAAAAAACATAGGGAATATTCAGTCCTCATCTTGCCTGATATCATCAGCATTTGCCATGGTTGACCTCTGTCATGAGATTCAGATTCTCCTTCTCTTTCTCTGATTGCCCCTTTATTATCTTTATTCAGATTTCTTTTTCCTTTTCTTCCCTTAGATGCTGATATTAGAAGGACTCTATGTAAAGCTGTGCACTCCTTACCACACCAGGCATAGCAAACAAGATCAAAACAAATACCGTGTTTCCCCGAAAATAAGACAGTGTCTTATATTAATTTTTGCCCCCAAAGACACGCTAGGTCTTATTTTCAGGGGATGTCTTATTTTTCCATGAAGAAGAATACGGTACACATTTATTGTTAAATGAAAATAAAGGAAATTTATTACCTGTATACGGTACGGTAGTACGGTAGTTGTCAACACAAACCAGACAAACTGTGAATCCTACAGTATCAAGAATTTACTCATTTATTCAATGACAATCATGTCATCACCTTCTGGAACATCATCATAACAATCCAATTCCTGATTTTCCTGGTGAATTTCTTGTGACTCCACTTCTTTCAGAATCAGTGGACCAAATCTCTCATGTTTAGCAATAGCACTGTCTTTAAATGAGTACTTCTTGTCAAGGTAGCCTGCTCGCAGTGCATTTGCAATGCAACTGTCAGTGATTTTCTCCCATGAATTCTTCACCCAAGTCACAACTTCTTGCAGTTTAGGTTTCAAAGTTTCCACGCTGATTTCTCTCCATTCTATTTTCAATGTAGTCATTAATTTCCATGCGCAAATTATCTTTGAATGGCTTGTTTATTGCAATATCAAGAGTCTGGAGATAGGCCGTCATTCCTGTGGGAATCATTATCTGATCTATTTTTCTTTCGTGAAGAAATGTCTTCATGACTTTAGCGCAGTGAGTGCTGGCTGCATCCCAGACTAGCAGACCTCTTTGGCTCCCTCGCATAACAAGCGGCAGCATTAAATCGACCCACTTCCTTATAACTGCTTGTGTGGCCCAGGCTTTTTCAGTTTCAAGAATAAAAATGCCCAAAACACGTTCAATCTTTTCCTTCTTGCCCTTAGAAATGATTAAAGGTGGGATGTTAGTGCCATCCAGACAAATTGCCAAAATACAGGAAACACGTGCACTTTCGTAAGCAGTGGAGGGAATGTACGCCAAGGAGGCACCCCGCTGTTCAATTGTTGTTTGAGATGATTGGCCCATAAACACTGCAGTTTCATCCATAGCAATCATGTTGGAAAGATTGTATTTAGAGAAGTCAGCATCATCAATAAAGGACTTGAATGCAAATGCTCACTTAATAACTTGAGTATCTTCCAACCTAAACAATGTTGTAGATCTTAAAGACAGTTCACTTCGCTGAAGGAAATTATCCAGCCAGTGTTGTGATGCTTTGAAGTCTTCGGGGGCTATGTCAAACTGTGGTGCCATTGCAAGGGCAAATTCTTGAATCTGAGCCCTATTCAAAACCAAAGCCTTTGCTCTCCTGTCAACAACCCTTTCACAGATCAGGTCTTCCAGCTCAGAAAATAATGGTTGCCGACCTGATCCACACTTGCGCTTTTTAGCATTTCCCTTGTCCACTTGTTCAATGAGGTTATCATACTCTGCTTGCCATTTTTGGACCAATCGGATACTCAACATCTTCTCTTTGCAGAAAGCAGTAAGATTTTGGCCCCAAGAGTCTTCCATGATTCCTTTCTTGTACTCCACGGAGTAGCTTTTTCTTTTTGCGCTCATTTCTAGGGGTAAAAAAAAAAGGAATTGGGGTATCAAGGTGGGGGGAGGGGGATCACTCAAAATGACACAAGGGGGATCAGAGGGGGGAATCAAAATAGCACAGGAGAATCAGAGGGGGGATTACCATTTTAGTAACCCCTTTTGATCCTCCTGTGTCATTTTGATTGTCCCCTCTGATCCTCCTGTGTCATTTTGATTGTCCCCTCTGATCCTCCTGTGTCATTTTGATTGCCCCTCTGATCCTCCTGTGATTTTAAGTGATCCCCCTCCCCCCACCCCTGTGCCACTGAACACCTTCACCAGACATCCCCCCTACCCCTTTATCAGACATTTACCCCCTGGGGCCTGCCTGGGGACTGTCACTGGGCTTGCTGGGGCCTGGATCTGGGCTGGAGCAGGGTCTGCCACTGACTGAGAACCTTCAGTCATCATGAAGGCGGCCGCGAGCATCAGGTAGTGTCACCAGAGACAGACCAGCACTCACCACCTTAGCTGCGTCCCGTCCGTCTGCTCTAATCATCCTGTTCTTCTACATGCATCTGGGAAAGTCTCCTCCTCTCTCCCGCCCCGTGCTCACCGCTCACTCCGACCTCCGCTCCGCCTCCACACAGCAGTGAGGTCAGGACTCCGCGTAAACGTCACTGGTTGCTAGATGCCAGTCGGGGCGGCCCTAGCGACCAGTTTACGGTAAATTAATTTTCATTCTGAGACAGAGCCTGGGGCCTTATTTTTTGGGGATGCCTTATATTTCACTCAGAAGGAAACCTGTAAGTAGGTCTTATTTTCGAAGGATGTCTTATTTTCGGGGAAGCACGGTAGCATAAACGTGTGAAATGAACCGGAAAACTCTACATGAGTTAATGTAGTTTATATCCAAATGAAGAGTAAATGTCCTGTTTAAAGATATACATATTTAATAAAGAAATTATAAAAAATAATAAACTGCAGGGCAAAGAAAATAACTGCTCTACTGGACGGATTTGCTGTTGTGTGCCTTCCAGTCTCTTCTTTCTTTCTAGGCCATCCCAGCCATTCTCATGTCTTCAATTACCTTTATATTCACGCTGATTTCTCAAATCTGTACTTCAAAAATCTCTTTTCTTATTGAGACTCTTACACAGCTGATTAGTGGACACTCTCATTTCAAGTTTCATGAAAGCCATTCCCTTTTCCAACTTCCTGCCCAGCTAATCCATCAAGTCCTCTCTAGTTCGTTCAGGGTCCTGCCTGACGGACGCTATTGGAATCTGAGTCACCATCTTCTCTCACCCATTCCATGACAGTGTGCCATCTGTTTTCCATGGGCTTCCATTTCTGTCTAATGATGGCATTAAAATTTTACTCTAATCAATGACTGCAACATTAATGACTGCTACCAAATGAAGGGACAGCACATTGTCCTTAGTATCCCAATGGAAGTACAAACTGCCATACATATAGCATTTAAAAAAATCAACATAATTATTTAGATCCATTGTCGTGATGACCTCATGACCTTTAGGTAATTAAGAAAGACACCTTTCCCAAAACTTCTTGTTTCCACTTACTCTTAAAGGTGTTTGTTACATAAATGGAGTCCATCTCTGGAGATGGTCTATATTAAAAAGTGCTGGGGCATTTCTTCTAGGGAAGAATTGGATATGTATTGTATACTCCATCATGGAATTACTGGTGAAAGCAAATATGGGTGAAGAGGAAGACAATGATCATCGAATGAGAATTGCTAGTAGATGAGTCACTACTAGTAACAAAACAAAGAGAAGGGAATTTTAAAAGGCAGGAAGTATTCAGGAGAAGATAAACATATGGATTTGCTATGTCAGAGATGGAGATATAAAAGATCAGCTGATGTTAACTTGAAGCTTATAACCCTAAATGCCCCGCCCCAATACTGTTATATCCAAGAAGCAAGGTTTTAGAGTTTAGTCTTTAGATGAGAAACTTTACTGTTTTCTCAAGGATGTAAACCATTTAAATGATCTTATAACTTCCATAATTGGGGAATTTATTATTTTCCAAACTTAAGTAGAGATTTGTATACAGTTGTAGAGACATACATTCAAAATTGAGACAGAGAAAAACATGCACAGGTATAGAGATTTCGGAAAATTATTTTTATGAAGATTACTTATTTCATAAATTCATCACTATTATCAAATCAATGAAACATCTTCCATGGAATAATAATGTCTTCTTTATGACTTTTAATCTTCATGTCTCCTATCACAAAATACATATCTCAGTTGATATAGTTGGCATTTTTATGATATGACTTGGTTTTATTGTTTAGAAATCTTTCATGACAATTTAATGAAAAATACTATCTAAGGTTCTTTTAATGCTTTTCTTTTTTTTAATACACAATGTTCCAAATCAAAGTATACTTTCAAATCTACTGTTTTTAAAGCAAGAAGATCTCTTTGGGGGTTATTATAACTCATATTCAAACAAATTTTTGGCAAAAATGTTATTTTACCCAGATATTGTATAATTTTCTAAAAGTATCTTCCCAGTGCTTTTTTTCAATTGGCAGAGAGGGAAAAAAACACCAAAATACAAAATACAAACAACTATAGTGTTGAGGATGATTATACTGGTGTCTAAAATTTTGTCAGTATCTAAGCTATAAGATATGAATAACTAAATTCAAAATGTCATTTTGCATTTGTAGAAACATTTTTTCACATTTAAAACATGCATGAAATTTAACTGGGATTAAAAATGTTTAGTTTTTGCTGTATATTTTTCTTAAGGAATAATAGATTCTCTTGGCAATTATTTAATTATATGTTGCCCTTGTGGCCTGTGAAAAATAATATGAGTATTTTTGCATATGTGAGTCTGAACACTACTTGAGATAAGTGTATTCACTTATCAATACCTACAGAAGACATTTGGGAAATTTAAGTCACATTGCCTTGAATGGATTTGGCTTTGTACACAGGGCAGTAGGGGAGAGAGCCAAGGATGTTACAATATTTTTAAAAAATATTTTTTTATTGATTTCAGAGAGGGAGGGAGAGGGAGAGAGAGAAAGATAGAATCATCAGTTATGAGAGAGGATCATTGATCAGCTGCCTCCTGCCTGCCCCACACTGGGGATCAAGCCCACAACCTGGGCATGTGCCCTGACCTGGAATCGAACCATGACTTCCTGGTTCATAGGTTGACACTCAACCACTGAGCCACACTGGCCAGGCTGGATGTTATAATCTTAATACCTAGAGAGGTCCCTAGTCCATTTCCTATAGAGGAGCTATTCTTTCACTGAAATTTCACATATCTTGTAGATATCAAATAAAATCATTAACAGGAGACCCTTCCAAGGATTATTTCTAGAAGTCTAAAGGCAGTTCTGCAAGGAGAGACTAGCAGTATTTTGTTTAACTTGCAGAAATAGCACCTTAATCACCTAAGATCAGGGAATGCACATCTGAAGAAATTATCAGCATGTTGGGAGATATAGAGAAATAGTAAGATTCTTGGTCTTGGAGCCAGAAGAATTGACAAAAAGATTTATGTTTTGTTCTACAGAAAAGGACCAGCAACATCAATATCCCCTGGGAACTTATTAGAAGTTTAGATTTTCAGGCGTCACTCCAGACCTGCTGAATCAGCAACATCTTTGGGATTGGAGCCCAGACATAGGCTTTAAGAAACACTCCAGGGGATTAGGATGCATTGTACAATTAGGGAATTGAAGTTACAGAGAGAGTAAACGGAACAAGACGTGAGTCCTATTCTGCTGGTTTTTAGCCAGATTATCTTGAACAGGTCACTCAACCTACCTGCATTTCTGCGACCTTATGAGTAATGAAAACTATGAGTAATGTTGTTATATGGATTCTCTCAATGCCCATGCGAGTGATCAGCAAAGTAGAATTCAACATGCAAGTCTAAAATCAGGAAGATTAAACACTAACGTATGGAACAATTGAATGGTTTCAGGAAATCAGACGCCGACTCAATAGTGCCACAAAGCAACCGATAGTACCAGGAACGAGGAATGTGGAAGCTCTTATTTTAAAACAAATAGATCCTATGGGATTTTTTCCTCCCAGAGACTTAAAGAAATATAGCATGACAAGAAACAACTGGCAAATATGACAAGATCTCTTTTTATCTATAGCCTGGCTTTACTTTTCCTCATTATTCCTCCATCCCCAGAAAAAATAGGAGGATAGTAAATGGGTAAAGTGTTTTGCCTGCTTTGCTTGCTCATATGTTGTGGGAAGCAGGCAGAGAATGCTGCCTTCAAGATCTTATGGGGCATCTGGAAGATGACTTGGAATTATGTCTCAGAATATCCGAAAGGGTCTGAAGCCAGGGTTAGAGGTCTGAACGCTACTCGGCTCTGAGATTTCTGGTTAGGGATGCAATATGACAACGAAATAATAGGCAACATTATGTGGTAACTTCTATCTGTCTGGCTGTTACTTACTTTCATCATGCTCAGTTTGTGTATTCTCACTTTAAGTTAATGACCATAAATCTCAAATAGCCCAACAACACGGTTAAGAAATCGATTTCACCAATGAGTCAATTGCAGGGCATTTCATATCTTCTGATTTTTTTCATCAAAATTGACTTTATTCCCCACTGCTTACTAACTGGTGAAGTGTCCTCACATGTCATTTCAAAAATACAGGCTCTCCGAGTTGAGATTCCTCACCTAGAGGACTTACCTACGTAACTGCATCTGAGCTTACACTTGCTGCCTTTACTCCTGTAGAAATGATGGAGATGAAATGTTCATGCTCCCAGGAAGACCTATAGATTTAATATCCCATTCCCTCTCATCTCCTCCGAAACTTCACCTGGCATTTCCTGTCTCTCTCTCTCACTGCTGGATTGTTTTAATCACTATGGCAACATGCTCTAGAATTTCCCATGTCCAACACCCTATTTCTAGAAAGACACGTCTATACTCTGTTTTTTAACTCCTACCTACACTTTTAAAATTGATAAAACATTCTTTTAATTGCACAACCAAGAGGAGTCAAATGTAAGAAATCAGGAGATGGACAAGGAAAAGAAACATTAAAAACTACTAATAATTCCAACACCCAGAGAAAAATCAAGATTAAAATTTGGTGTAAGGTCTTCCTTTTAAAACAATTTAATTTATAATACTGTCAAGTCTTACATGTACACATTCATTAAAGAATAAAGACACTGGGGAAGGAAAACATTTTCTTCCCACTTTACTCACCCCTGATCATGGCTCTCTGGAGATGATGCTTCAACCTCCTCAGGGCAGGAACTGAAGTTAGCCTGAAGGATTAGCTCCAAAGCTCTGCTCCTCGCTGGCCTTGTGACCTTGTTCAGGTCACTTAGCTCTCTGGACTTTAATTGCCTCTTCTCCGTTACAGGTATTATAATATTACCTAAAGGTGAGGATAAAATTATTGGAACAGTGGTTAGCACATTGTATTTAATACATAAATATTACTGTAATTGTTTGTGTTATTATTGCCTTGATTTTTCATGTTAAGACTATATATATATATATTAGAGGCCTGGAGCACGAAATTACGAAATTCATGCACTGGCGGAGGGTGGGGGGGTGCCTCAGTCCAGCCTGCGCCCTCTTGCAGTCCAGGAGCCTTTGGGGGATGTCTGACTGATGGCTTAGGCCCACATCCTTAGCGCTGCTGCCCTGGAGGCAGGAGAGGCTCCCTAGCCGTGAGCCCAGGGCTTCTGGCTGAGCAGCTCTCCCCCTGTGGGAGAGCACTGACCACCGGGGGCAGCTCCTGCATTGAGCGTCTGCCCCCTGTGGTCAGTGCACATCACAGTGACTGGTTGTTCTGCCGTTCTGTCAATTTGCATATTAGCCTTTATATATATATGGTCTTCCTTATCCATTGTTGGACACTTAGGTTGTTTTAATATCTTGAAAATGTATTTCACATTTCATATATTGACCTTTTATTATTTAAATTTCTTTGCTTTCATTTTAGTGTAGTTCTAGGAGAAAATCAAGGTTAATGTATGTGTTTTATTCACCTTGTTGGACTGCAAAGTTCCATTGACCCATCACCCATCATATCCTAGCTTTCAATACACCCCTCCATGGATACCGCTCAGGATTAAGTGGCTAACAAACCTCCATACTGTCACATCCAAAGGCAACCTCTGTCTGCTTCCGGTGAGCTCTCAACACTGCTTCTCTTTCCTTATTAAAGCACACTTGTCATTAGCGTCTGAAATGCCATCCTCTCTGAATTGTTCTTTCTCCTCTGCTAGACACCTGTATTTGGAAATATCTCAGGTCTTTGTGCTGGGCCTGCTTTTTTCTTCTCTATCTGCATTCTCTCCCCTTAGATAATCTTTTTTTCCCCTGATATAGTTGAAACAGTACATAAATGCTAATGTCTCAAACATTCATTTTTCTATGATCTGTCAAATTTACATCAAATGGGATAATCAGTGTCTCCAGGGATCTAAAAGTTATCTTAAAACTAACGTGACCAAAACATATATCTTGATTCCTTACATTGCTGCACATGCCTATAAGATTTTTAAATTAAAAGATCATCATGCTCTTACCTTATTATTCAGTTGATAAAGCTAAGACTCAAGAGCCATTCTGATTCTTTTCAGTTCCTTATTTTAGGAATGAATTCAACATTCAAACCTATCAATTCTAGCTCCAAAATTATCTCCTGAATGCGTTTGCTTTTCTCCATTTCCACTGCTACCACCCTAGTCTAAGTCATCTATCTTATCTTGCCTGGGCTCCTAAGAAGTCTCCTTGCTTTCATTCTGATCCTTTATCTAGACAGGCAAACAAAGAAAGAAAAATGCTGATTCTTCCTCATCTTTTCATAGCCACAGACACCGGGAAATAAGACACAGCCTTTCTGATCAACGAAGGCAAAGCCCCACTCATCACATTACCTCTGGGACACAATGCTTTATCACAGAGCTTGTGAAATTACCCATGTGCTTGCTTTGTCCCTGTCCAATTTCCCTATCTCCCAAGGCTACTTGATAGACAGTTCTTTGCCTGGAATATCTAAAGCACAGAGAACATGTAAATTATGCTGGCAAAATATTGTTTGAGAAGGAATTGATGAGTGGATCAATAAAAATGCATGACAAAACTTAGGTTTATTTGGAATATTTGTATTTTTACACAACGTTCTTAAGGTCAAAAATTCTTACAAGCCCCAAATAAATATTTCAAAGTGGAATTTTTGAATTCCAAGTATTTATGGGAAACATATATTTGCCCTGCTACCATAAGGTCATGCATGTAAATAGATGACTGCTCTCTGTACCTCTGTGCAACCTCACAATTAGATGTAGATGCAAATCAAAGCCCATTCCAGTTAGAACATTTAGTTTTTTCACTTACATATGCATGTTATGGTTTACTCAGTGTATTGCTTACTTTTCATAAAATAGTATGAAACTATGTATGAGTTGATTCAGTATGAGTAATTCTAGGAAAATAAATCTCATCTACTCAGAAATTATTTGTAAGATGCAATTTTCTGGTAAGCATTCCATAATGTAACCCCTTGATAAGAAAGCACCAGAGGATTGTGTTTTAAGACTGCAAAAGATTGCAATAAAAGTCTGCTTGTAAAATGTCTTCTTTTGTCCATTGCTTGTTCTGCTCCTCTGCTTTCAGAATAAAAGTTTTCCCTTAAAAAGTAGAATATTAATTGGCACATCTAATAACTCAAATCTGTTTTGGATATAACAGTGATAGGTAACATAAAGAGAGAAAAATGTGTTTCAGATGTGAGATTTTTAAGGTCAATTTTAATGCATTCTAAGTTCCAGTGAGTGTAAGCCTACAGTTCTCAGGGGTGTGAATTGCATTGCAGTATCCCAAGATTTTTATCAATTAAGCATAAAGCATATTCAGGGAAGAGAAATGTGCCTTTACATCTCAGCTATCTAAACAGGCACATTTAAAGGGAAAAAATTTGCCCTAGCCAGTTTGGCTCAGGCAGCCATGGGCAAACTACGGCCCGCGGGCCGGATCCGGCTGTTCTATCCGGTTCTCTTGCTCTCCCCTCCGCTCCTTTACTTTGAATTTATATTAGTTCACACAAACACTCCATCCATGCTTTTGTTCCGGCCCTCCGGTCCAGTTTAAGAACACATTGTGGCCCTCGAGTCAAAAAGTTTGCCCACCCCTGGTAGAGTGTCGGCCTGCAGACCCAAGGGTCCTGGGTTTGATTCTGGTCAAAGGCAATGTACCTCCTGGTCAGGGCCCATGCAGGAGGCAACCCATCAATGTGTTTCTCTCACATCGATATTTCTCTCTGTCTTTCCCTCTCTCTTCCACTCTTTCTAAAAATCAATGGAAAAATACCCTCGGTTAAGGATTTTTAAAAATTAATAAAATAAAGGGAATAAACTTAAGTGCATATAAATTTTCAAAATAAGCATTTAAAATGCACCAAATAATATTAATTCAAAAACCCAATAGTACAATTTAAAGTAGTGTCAGTAGTGATTTTTTAATATATCTAAATGTTACATTAACTAATGAACTATTCAACTTGAGGTCTTTGCTTTTAAGAGACCCGAATTTCATATCATACATAATATCATAAAATTTCAATTCTATATAATGTTTTAATAGAAATGTCTAAAATGACTAAATAGCCTGAATTATGGGTAACACAAAATTGAATGCTGTTTGTTAACCCTTTATACCTCACCTCCTGTTTTTGATTTTGTGTCTCTCACCGTATGGTAGCATTTTTCCAAATGCCTGTGTTAACAGATTACTACCTACAAGTATATACTGAGCCAGAATAGTAAATGTTACATTGTTATTATAACATTTTCTATAAAAATTGTTTTCTACAATATTTGAACACTACTGTGTATGTGGTTATGAAGGAAAATGTTTTTCTAATGCAGATGGATATTTCTGATACTCTCAGTATATGCTATTTTTGTTCCCCAGGTATTTTTCCAAATATACAATTAGACTGATGACTCAATAAAAAATTTAGTGTTCATGGATAATTAGGTGAGTTCTCTCAGGATCCTACTTCATTTGGTTTATTTCTAGCAATATTTTCTTTTAATGTGCTGTATCTACACTGGAAAAAACCCAGTATGGAATTAATTTTTTTTGGATTAAGGATGTACAAAGAGTAAAGTCTAGCTAATGAGGAATATGCAAAATTGGCAACCCATGTTCCTCAGGCTGGTTGGAAAAGGGATAAATTAATACAACAATTGTTCAAATCACTCTCTTTTTCAAAAATTTACTTTTAATGTTTTGCCTATTGTTTAGTAGTTTTCATATTTAGATTTGATAAAAAAAAGAATGGTAGACACATTTTAAATCTGATTTACCTGTATTAATTCCTTGAAATTATATTTTCCAGTATCTCTTTTTTATTATGCAAACCCCAAGTTTTTAAGGTTCTGTAACATTTTATTCCTTTATAGTCCAAGATCATTTCTAGATTTATCTATGTTTGTATATTAAGTCCACATTGTTACAAACCAATTGAAAGTAGCTGATAATACTGGATATAATAGAGCAAGATAACATACATCAGAAGTGTATGATAAAAATAAGATGACAGAAAAAATCCAAGGATATGAAATAAGCAAGCTAGAAATTATTTTAGTTCATGAAATACATGTAATAATTTCCACTGTCATTACTGACTATGACTTTCTAGTTTACTACAAAGATACAATAGCGATAATAATGAAAGGAACACTAAGCTATTTTCTGCATACTCTATGCTAGACACTGAACTGAGCTATTTATATAATACATTTAATTCTTACCCCAACCCTGGCATTAGGCTCGTTTTCTATATAATGCAACTGATGTTTAGAGAGCTTACCCAAAATTAGACATTAATTATAGAGCGTAGCGATTCAAACTAACTTATATGACTTTAAATCGAAACCTATTAATTAACCTTGGGCCTCACAACCCCTTATGTAATTAATTTTTGTCAGCTATCTCTTTATTATACACTAAGGGTCTACGATTGTTTGAATACTAAGCAGGCTCATGTTGCCTGAATGGAGCTGCCTCATCCAGGAGATAGTAGTTCCTCTATAACAGGATGAGGTTCCTCAGTTAGCTCAGTACAGAGAACTTCCGCTTCTCAGAAATCTTTGAAATGATGGAAGGTATCAACCTTCTAACTAGTTTTGGTGGAAGTTACATGAGCTTATGGAGGGCTAGCCATACGCTGGAATTTTGGGGATTTTCCATGTAAACCATGTCATCTGCATCTAGTGACAGGTTCATTTCTTGTTTCCTGACCTGCATGACTTCCAATTCTCCTCCACTTGCTCTGGTTAGAACTTCCGTTATCCTAGCTATGAAGAAACACCAGTGTATACTGATCACTTCCTGGGAGCATGTCCTGCCTAGATCTTGTGGCACAGACACATAAGATGTTCTCACTCAGTTTGTCCCATAGTTGGCTTCTTCATAATGCCATGTTATTCAAAAAGTCCAACTGCTTCATAGAGATGGAGAACATGGTTAGAATAGTGAATTTTTTAAGCCATGGTCTCCCTTTCCCTGTCCATTTGGCATAAATGAGCTCATGTTTTATTCCAAGGGCTCTAGTTCTACAAACAACTGTGGGAAATGGTTGATATGCTATACATCTTACTGGGCTGATTAAGGTCAAGCTTACATTCATGAGACCTGGAGCTTTTCCAGTTATATAAATCAAGTAAGACTTCAGTGGGCTGCCAATCAATTTCACTCCTCGGGACCCTATGATCAGTTAGATAACATCAAAGTTTTCTGTGGAGCAACCATGCCGATTCATTCTGATCACTGTTTTGGATCTGCCACCCATTGTGTTTCCTGGTCTCTGGAAGGTAAGTTTCTACCTCATCCCTGCCACTCCTGTATCTCATCATCCTTATTCAATTAGAAAGTCCACTTCAACAGCAACAGTTACCACTGTTATTTCTCACCTGCAGAAAAGAAGCACTACACCTCTACACAAATTTTGGTACATTCCTCACCGATGTATTTCTCAAAGACTTGATGAAGGAAATGTCTTCAGGATGCTTGCAGTTAGGATGTGAGTGAGCAGATCTTACATAACAATTCCATCCAGAATTTCAATCTCCCTTTGATTATCTTCCTCTAGAGTCAAACCAAAGAAATTCTAAAATCAGAAGATCATTTAGTGTGGACCATTTACAGGTCCAGGTTTCAACATATTGATTAAGCAAACTGTTGAAGCCAGACCCATCCGCTTAGGCTAACACACTGAATAGACAGTTTCTGCATAGTACGTCCATATGAATATATTCACCCCGATCCAACAATATATTTATGGTTATATTACCGTACATATTCTCTAGGTTTGTGTTAAAAATTGGAAAAAACCATGCAATTCTTTTTATGTGTAGGGTGACTCCTCATGAGTCATACCTAGCAGACTTCCTGAAGACTGCTGGAACACGATTCTGGTTTAGGTCTGGAAATAATAGAAACAATGAGATGATATAGTTATAAGACTTTAAGAGGATCAGCAATCCCTCAAAGCACCTACTTCATTGGAGGCAATTATAGGTTTTTAGGCAAGGAAGGACTACATTCTGAGAGGGGCATAGGAGTTATTTCTACAGGTAAATGAAGCTTTATAGGATTTAGGGACTTAAGGTATTAAACTGCATCACATTCTGTCCATAAATCTTTATCCCGACTTTTAGGTCTCACATGCTTCCAATTCTGACATAATTTTAATAAAAGAAAGGCTGTGAAATTGTGAACTTACTTTGAATACTAATTCTATCATCTTTAGTTTAGAATTAGGACTTAGCTTTCAGAAATCTTGATCCTGAAGCTATAGGAAATAGGATTTGATTTTCTTTCTCCAAGTTCTCTGTGCATTAGAACCAAACCACCAACTCTATTATTCTCCTTACTTCACACTAAAATATTTTATGGTAGCAAACGCTTGGACACACAAGACCCGGCCTTCTGTTAGCATTTGATTATAGGTGACAATAAAGGTACTTACTTTGCCCCTGGATGGTGTGGACTTTCAGTGTCTGGTTTAGCCATGAAAACAGGGTCATTAATGCTGTTTAATGTAATCAGACCAGAGAGCTAATTACACACAACCATCTGTGAGGTTCTACTCTCCAGACCAATATCTGATGCCAATAATGGCATCATCACTATTCTGTCAGAGAAGAACTTCCATGAATATTAGAGAATAAGGGATCCATTATGGGCATGAAATATTACACAATTATTATTAAATGCAGAAAATAAGCGTGTTTTTTTTTTAGGTCTTTCAGAGGAATTGGAGATTCAGAGAAACGTCACCAACCAGTCCTTCTGTGGTCAGCCACGTTCAGTGCCAGACTTAGACCATAAAGGACACATGATAGAGATCTGGGAGCAAAATGTCAACAATCCACAGAATTCCAAGTAATCAACTATTGTCTGTAGTTCTGACTACAGGTATTGGCATTTTTTCCATTGCTTATATATGTAAACTTGATATGCCGTCATCCATCCATTTTGGTGGAAAGGAAGATTCATTTTGCAAAAAATATTTTTCAAAGCTAATGCAAGGGTAAAATTATGTAAATATTTACTTAAAAGGAAATGAGTAACCACAGATCAGTAGGTTCATTTTATTTTACACTATTTATTTCATTTTTTCCTTGCTGAGCTTAATTTAAAAAATCTTGTATAGGGAAGGTCAATGTAATTTAATCAGCAGGAAATTGCACTTGTTATGGAGAAAGTATTAAAAAACAAAGAAAAGGACTGCTGGGAGAATTTATTTTGGTAATTCCACCCAGAGAGCTAAGGTTAAAGATTCAATTTCTACTCAACAGGAATGAAGCAATGAACAGAGGAGGCAGAGTGACTTAGTTATTAGCAAGACATTTCTGTGATACAAACAGTCCATGTAAGATGGTCAAATTTGTTTGAAATTAGGACTGAAAATTTTCATAAAAAAATAAAGCATTGGGGAAAATACATGAATCCATTTTGCATTTAGGAAAAGATGCACAGATAATTTTAGTACAGTTCTAATATGTAAGCAAAATGCTGTGGAGCAAAGAAAATTTAACTCTTTTGTCTATGGTAGATTGAGAAGAGTCTTTCAAAGACACAGCATTAATTGGAACTTGGAGAATTAGAATATGCTGCTAACTTAAGGAGTAGATGGTGATATTCTAGCTATGAAGATCAGCAGATTCAAGCTTATTGGGGTCATGGAAGGTAAAAAATGTTTTAGAAAGAGGGTAAAGTAAAATTTAGAACCATTGTTATGCAAGAAGTGGTGATGGTCTGAGAGATGGGCTGTGGGTGGTAAGAAAGGGAGAAGGCAGGAGAGAGAGGGTTGATTCCATAATGATTGTCTAGGGCTGCCTTTAAAATAACTGTTGTAGAATAAACCAAGAGGATTGGAATGAGGAGAATCAACAAATATATCCAAAGTAATAAAATGATTAAAATGTATAATATTTTAGGAAACTCTAGTAACACATCAAAGAATAGACCGGTGTTGGAAGAGAAAAAATGCCATCTGAAGCTTTGGAAGGACAAAAAAAAAACTGTGAGGAAATATTAGAGAGATGGTAGACAGACATTTAAAGACATTAAACAAGAAAGGACCAAAGAACGTGAGAATATTATGGCTTCCAAAGTCATAAGAAAAGTAGGGATTATTCAAGTCTATTCAAGACTCTAGATCCATCTAGTATAGTAGTTTATAGGAATTACAGGAAACCCAAATCAATACATTTATCATGAGTCCAATACTTGACTAGAAATGTAGCAGAGCCATGAAGAAAACAGGTTTGGGGTTCAGACAACTGTGGTTCAGTGTCAGGGCCCATCACTTACGAGTTTGATCTTGGGCAAAATGTTCCACCTCCCAACTTTTCATTTTCCTCACCTATTCATGCAGCATTTACTACTACCTTATTAGGTGGTGATGAAAGTTAAATGAAATAGTATAAATAAAACTCTCATATGCATGGTACACAGCAAGTGCTTTCAAATGACAGCCTCTATTCTTTTTAGATGATTTTAATATTTAAGCAATAAATAGGGCAACATATTTATTATCCTTACAAAACAAGTAATCTAATGTTTAATGTGTTTTCAGTTACTTGCAGGAGTTTAGAACTCCCTCTCTTCCAAATCCCATTATAAACAATGGAGAGAAGGAATGTTTATTAGTGCTAATGGCGTTTAGTATTTCTTGATTGGCTTTTTTATGCAAAGCATCTTTCTGGAGACATGACAGGACTCTAATCAAGGCTGAGTCTTTTAGACATTTATTTTTGTTCCCGTTCTAGAACAGGAGCAATAGAGACAGGCAAAATAATATTCCTAATGAAGTTTATTAGGCTTAGTCAGTTCATTACAAGGGGCATAAATTCATTTCTGTTATGCATGTGCCTACAAGCTACATGCTGGAAATTACACATTTCTCATCTGAAATTAAGACAATTGGGGCCAAAACACATTTGAAACTTTGCCTAGACACATTGTGCTCTGATTTGATTTTGATAGAACATGTCTGGTGAAAATAAGGTCATAGACTATGCTCCGTTCATGCAACAGTTTCTAACAGTGAGAGGAGGAGCAATCTGATATGTTTCATTATCCTTATAAATTAGAAAGGTCTGCATGGGCCTGCATGGAAAAGCAGTGAGCCCAACACATCTTCACAGTTCAGACTATAGGACTCATACTCTGCTGGCAGTCTTAGCACATCTATGCCAGGATTTCATTTTAATTGGCTTATTCTATTCCAGACAGACATAGCATGCTTTCTCCAAGTCTTGATATTTATTCTGTTTGTATTCCAACCTTTTCCATAGTATGGGATGGAGGGCCACCTAGGACACTGAAGAATGTACCAATATTAGAGATAGAATTTTGCATAGCAGTTTTCAAGAGGGTGAAAGTAAAGTGGAATTCTATAAATAAAACTCTCATAGCAGATGGCCTACAGGAATTGTCTCAAAGGATGGCCACATTTTGTCTCAATGTTGTTGTGGTTTTTTTTTTTTGTTTTTTTTTAAATAATACTTTGTTATTCTCACAAAACAAGTCATTTAACATTCTCTTGCTACACACAAAGAATTCAGGTATAATCAACTTCAAAGAGGAAAGAAAAGGAGAAAATTACGGGGAATTTAATTGACTATTACTTTTTCCTTAGGTATGTTTGATTAAGGAATATGGGCTTTTTGTTCATTTGGCTTCTTTTCTGTTTTTGTTTCATTAGCTATAAGCATATTATGGGACTTAGTTTTTGGTGCCTCATTGAGGTGTAGTCTTCCATAAAATGAGATTAATCCAGAAAGAAAAAGCTGGTGAGTAGATATAACATTTTCTGACTAAATAAAAATATTTTTTCTACATAATAAACTTTGTGAATAAACCCGCTATTTATTGAGTACTTACAGCATGTTTATCTGTATCTTCAGCAATATGTTTAATGCCAATTCAGATATATGAGGTATATATTTAAGCAAAAAGAAATATAAATTTGGGTCAAAAGACACTTTGGTCTTTTTTTTTTTTTTTTAAAGATTTAGACTCGCCCACCATGAACTCAGGAGTGTCTATTTCTATAAGACAAACGTGCTGTCTCCATTGTGCCCTGAGTTTTAAGTATCATTAACTTCCTTCAGGCTCATATACTGGGCTTTTCCAAAATGAACAATTTATTCTGTGTGACTAATTTGTTTCTAATTAAGCTCATTAAATCACTAACATTTTAAAGGGAGTTTAATAGGGGCTTGACCGGACAGTTTTTAAATTTCACCATCAGTTGATTTTACCTTAACAGACTCTACCAAAAAAGTATATTGTTGCAGATTCAGTTTAAATCTTTATTAGTGATGAATACTCAGAGGGACTAACGTAACTCACTTCTCAGCTGTGTGACCCTGAGCACGCTGTTTCACCATTTAAGCCCCACATTTGTCAAAAGTAAATTGGTGAAGATAATAGTATTCCTAAAATGGTAATTTTTAGTATTAAACGAAGTCAAATCATTATGGTAAAGTGCTTTGCTTAGAGCAAAAGTATACACTTCCTATGTTTTTTGATGATGGTGGAAAAGTAAATTTTTTCTTTAATTAAATAATTTTTTATTCCAGAGGGCAAATAAAAATACACTCTCTGCATTAATGATTAAAGCAATGCAAAAAATATGTAAAGTGCAAAAGCTGTTCTCTTATATTTATATAAAATTACACAGAACAAATTTCTTTTTTTTTTTTGGCATTTGTGTGTATTTTTTAGAAGCACTGATTTGTGTGAAAAGCTATCTTTATCATAATGTTTTAGAAATATTGTCAGGTAATCCTTGAGATAACTTTTACAATGTTGTGAAAATAAGAAAGAAAAAAAAATATTAGAGACACACAGTAGAGTAGAGGTTTCTCCTCAAACAGTCTTGGTCTTTATTGCTGTCCAGCTAAGGGATAAGAGGAAGGGTGGGTGGAGATGGAGTTCTACAGGGGGCCTGATCATATTGGACATAAGTTTCCTCTTCGTATTTACACACTGAGAAGAAAAGCTAAACAACAATGGTAAAAATAGGCCACGATCCAGAGTCTAATGACTATAGTAAAAAGAATTGTTGGTACCACTGGCTCATACATGAGCTTCCATCTGAAAATCATTCTACTTTTTGCCGTAGTAAGGATTAATCTTGACATTTTTACTTGTTGTTGCCAATTTTTCTTTCTCCTATATTTCTCAGTAGAATTAAACCTTCAAGCTCCAGTGAAGATGGCTGAAATTTCATTATTTTTATGTCTCACCAAATTATTTACCTTGCCAGGCATTCACCACCCACTCTTCTTCTGGAATTTCCATTCAAATTCATTTTAAAGAACAAATGGGTTGCCCTTGTTGACGAGAAAGGAATGTTAGCAGGGAAAGAAGTGAAAAACTCATTAGAAGAAGAACATTTGTTTTGTAATGCCCTCTAGGATGTGAGAGATTTGACGGGGAAGCACAGATGGAATACACAAGCATGGCAGTCCACTTTGTAGAAAGAGTCATGGCCATTTCCCCAAGGATTCCTACCTCTCATCTGCTGAATGATGGCACCACATTTGTCTGACTCCTGTCAGGAAATTTATTTGCAAATATTTCAAATACTTACATTGCTTTTAAGGTAGTTCCCTTTTTTTTTTTTTTTAATCTAGAGAATGCCCTCTGTTTTATTATACCGTATTCATTTTTGGACTCTCACCCTGAAGTGAATTGGGCATGGTGTGTCTGGACAGGAGGCACAGGCATAAATGAAGCATGCAGTCCATGCTTTCACATTTCCCACTCCACTTTCCTTCCTCCCTCTATCACACTCCACATTCCTGACCACCACCCACAGCCCTAAGGCCACTTCGGGAACCAATCTACACATTACTCATCAAGGAGTTTTTACAGGTACTCAGGAGGTTTGAAATCATTATGTGATATCACAGAATGCTTTAACATTTTATAATACTTAATATTTATATCACAATATTCTTACAGGGTTTACAAGGTTATAGTATGTTCAATGTAATGCAACAAACTTGTGACACAAAATTACAGTAATTATATTTTCCTGTAAATTCTTTAAATTATAACATATCCCAGACAACGTCTCCCATCTAGGCAACTAAGGGTAGTTTGAGGTTATTGCCAAGGAGGACACGTACGTGGTGTGGTGTCAAGATGCTAGCCTCTGGATTCTAAGAGACCTAGGACAAATGTGTTTTTCTTGACTTAACAAGCTTGTTGAATTATCCTATGCAAAGTTTTCAGCTGGCAACTCCGTAAAATTTCGATAATGACATTTCTCATATAAGATTAGCTAGGACAGTAGTGTAAATCACCTTTCCTTTGAGAAAAATGGCAAAAAGCCACAGACTTGTATACTTGGTTTTATCTATGGTTTCTGATCAATGACAACTAAACCATCACATGAACATGAACCCCAGGCCATACTCGCTTTAACAGGTGCCCTAGCAAGGGTTGCATTAAAATTCAGATTCTTATTTTTTATTGGGGAAAGGGGATATGACTAACAGGAGGACTTAAACACATTTTCAGATCTCTGCCCGTTTTAAATATTCTACTAAAGTAAAATCGTGCAGGAGAGGAGACCATAGCAAATGAGAAACATCAATAAACTTTTAGTAGCTGGGAAGCAGATGTGTTAGCAGTAAGAGACTTTGCAGAGTCTAGAAAGCTAAAATCCAGGGTCAGCAGAAGATAATGACAAGATAAATTATAGGGCAGAACCCTTAAAGGCTAAGGAACTAGGAGGTCTGGAAATCTCAGAATCTGGGGGCAAGAAGTAGGACAAAACTAAGACATTTGCTGTGCATATCCTTAAGAACTTCTTAGACTTAGAATTTTTTCTTTGCCTGTGCTTTAGACAACTCTCCTCTACTCCACAATGGCAGGACACTTACTCTACATAACTAGAATTAGAGAGAAGGAGGATGCAGTGAGGGATGGAGCTAACGAATCTTAGATAAACAGAAATTAGATACAAGTTTATATAATGGGGTCCCTTTCACTGTTTCACTTCCTAAGGATATTGAAATATTCTTCTCTGGAAAAACTGAAATGCCCAAGGAAAATATCTACAGAGATTGCTTTTGGGCAGAAGTCCAACAAAACTCCTTTAGTTCAGCACACCCGTGAACAAACTCTCCCCTCAGTACAGAGATTATAACTAGCTTTTTGGTACCAAAAGGGAAAAGAAAAGAACTCTGAGGAGAAAGCTCTATTTTAACACATGATTGTTTCCAAACCATTCTTCTTTCCTCCTCCCTAAAGTCCTTGATCTTTGAATATTATCTCATTAATATGTACCTTCAGCATTGTTGCTATTATCTATGAGGCCCTGATCTTCTTCTTTCTTTCTTGATGATTTATATTTTTGTTCACTGTTACTCGCACATTACTCCTGTCTTTCTTCCTATTGATTTTAAGATACGTCCAGATAACAATTCCAACACCTTGGCCTCTTACTTTCTAAGACTTCTTTCTGTCCTTCAATAATCCTGCCCTTCACCCTTCTTTAACTCTAGTGGCCACCCTTCTTTAACTCTAGAACTCAACATTGCCAATAACTGCAATATCTTCATAATGTCAGTTACATACACCTCTCACTGACCACTACCACCTATAATTCCATCTGATTCGTCTAACACTTCAACAATTCTCCAACCTGATCAGGTCTTGCAATTCACTGATACTTCCTCATTTTCATTCTTTGACATTCTCTCTCTCTCTTCCCTTTACTCACCTTATATTATATGGCCAATCATTATAATCATTCTCTTGCATGTAAGCTTTCTGCTCCCTTGCAGAAATCTTGCCTGTTAAATCTCAACCACGACTATATCAAACTTTCCGTCTACACCATGCTTATAAATGTAGCTGGAGATAAACTCACAACTAGTGTTCTTATTTTAAATCAGAACCAAAAGATTCAGCATATCCTGAACCCTGGTCAGTACTCACGCCATAGAACTCCAGTACAGTTCATTTATCCTCCCACTCTCCTGGAAACAATCTTACAACTTCCCTGCCTGCCTAATTTCTAACACTTCCTCCCTCATCTTCATTCTCAGATGGTCATGTCACCTCCTACTTCCCTTAGAACAGTGGTTCTCAACCTTTCTAATGCCCGACCCTTTAATACAGTTCCTCATGTTGTGGTGACCCCCAACCATAAAATTATTTTTGTTGCTACTTCATAACTGTAATTTCGCTACCGTTAATGAATCGTAATGTAAATACCTGTGTTTTCCGATGGTCTTAGGCAACCCTGCTAGCGGTTCTCAACCTGTGACCCACCTGTAGAGCCTAAGGCCATGGGAAAACACAGATATTTACATTATGATTCATAACAGTAGCAAAATTACAGTTATGAAGTAGCAACGAAAATAATTTTATGGTTGGGGGTCACCACAACATGAGGAACTGTATTAAAGGGTCGCAGCATTAAAAAGGTTGAGAACCATTGCCTTAGAAAATTGAAGCAACCAGTAGAAAAGTTCTACTGATTACCAACTCTACATTCTTCCACATCCTACGTGCAGTGGTTTTAACCACTGTGGCTAACCCATTCAAAACATTTATAAAGCATCTCCTAATCAGCAAAGCATAAAGTTATAAACATGGTACAAACATGAACAGGCATGGCTCATGCCTCCATAGAGCTCAGTGTCATAGTTGAGTCCAGCAGTCTTCGGAGAAGGTGGGATCCAATCATCTTTCCATCAGATGAAACATAACTTCATTACCTCTCCCCTGTCATTTACTCAAGTTTTGAACGAACAAACTCCCTTTTTCGCTCTTACTCACCTGACATCAGAGAGGATAATTAAATGGAGCATGATTATTCAAATTAGAAAGTATCAAGCTCATCTTATAACCATTAAAAAAAAAAAAAAAAAAGCGTGGCACTGTGAAAAACCCGCCAGTGATTAGGATTGCTGCTTGAGAGAACAGTGCCTACACTTTAGGGCTGCCTGGGCCCACAATGATGGCATAGTGCCATCTGCTGGCGGCCTATTCTGGCTCAAGATGTGATTTATTCTAAAAGAAGCTTCAAGAGTTGTATAATTGTATTGACAATTCTGCTTCCTAAGTCACTTCTGATTTCAAAGTGACTCAGGCATCTAACCTTGTCCAAATCAGCAAAAAGATTCCATCAGGGAGAGAAGAAGCCCAATATCTAGAAATAAATGATAGGAACGATTTAGAGAGCTGGAGGGAACTTTAGAGGTACTTTGGACCAAACTGTTTGGCCATTTTACAGATGACAAAACTGAAGTCCAGATATTTCTTATGATTTCAAAGTTAATATTATGAGCATAGGATGGAGCTGGATCTAGAACTCTTTATCAGTTATTGTTCTGCTACATCTTTATTTTATTGCTTATTTTCCATAGTCAGCTCACTGATTATCAGGTTTATATTATATTATACTAGAGGCCCGATGCATGAAATTCGTGCATGGGTATGGTCCCTAGGCCTGGCCTGCAATTAGGGCCATCTTCCCCAGCTGCCTGAAGCTGGCTCCACCCCCCGCCACCCCCCTCCCCCCGTTTCCCATTCGCCATCAGGTGATCAGTGCCTGACGGCCAGGGGAAGGGACAGAGAGGTCGGCTGTTCCCACCTGCTCACCAACCCCACCCCTACCACAGGTGGCCATCAGGCGATCGGAGCCTGCCAGCAGAGGAAAGGGACCAAGAGGTGGTCAAAGGGCCTCATAGTGACTGGTCCAGCAGTCGTTCTGCCATTAGGGTCAATTTGCATATTACCCTTTTATTATATAGGATTATATTATATTATATTATATTATATTATATTATATTATACTAGAGGCCTGATGCACAAAATTTGTGCAAGGGGCTCGGCCCTCACAGGCCCGGCTTCGTCTGTAAGGTTGTCCAGAAGGATGTCTGGTCTAATTAGCATATTATGCTTTTATTATTATAGATTATTATAGATCATATTATACTAGAGGCCCAGTGTATGAATTCATGCATGGGTGAGATCCAGCTGGCCTGCCCCAATTGGGGTGGGGGAGCAATCAGGGACAGGGCTGGCCAGGGGGAGGGGCCATGGGAGGTTGGCCAGCAGGCCCTACCCCAATCGGTGTTGGGGGGGCGAATCAGGGGGTGGGGCTGGCCAGCCAACCTCCCATGGCCCCTCCCCATGGTCAGCTGGGCCTGTCCCTCGATCGGGCCAGTTGGTCGGCTGCAGTGCGCATCATAGCGACTGGTTGTTCCGGTTGTTCTGGTCATTCTGGTTGCTTGGCTTTTATATATAGAGATTATATTATACTAGAGGCTCGGTGCACAGGTAGGGTCCCTAGGCCTGGCTTGCGATCAGGGCCAATCAGTGGGGTGACCGGCAGGGCGATCAGGGCCCCTACTCACACCCAGTGACCAGTGGGGCGATCGGGGACCCCACTCACACCCATCTTGGCCTGGCACCACCTGCTCACCTGCTCCACCATCCCGCTGTGGTCCCACTCTTATTGGGGCCCATTGGGGCCAGCAGCACCTCCACTGCCACCTGCTGCCAGTGCTGCGTCGCCAATGCCCGCCATGTTCAGCACTGGCCCCTGGTGGTCAGTGCACATTTAACTCCCAGATGGTCCAACTCCCGCCCTTGGGGACAATTTGCATATTAGCCTTTTATTATATAGGATTATATTTATATTTATATTACATAGTGAACTTTTTCTGGATGGAGATGAGAAGTATTATAATCCAAGTTCCTTTTTCATTTTACTGATGATAATTACCTAAGGACACATTCACTTACCTGCTTTCAAATCCAGTCCTCTTTTTTTCACTCAAATGTTGGATTAAAGGATTATCTCAAACATAAAGATCACTGGTTAGCAATGAAACTAAACAAAGAAAATATGAGCCGATGATTAAATTGCATACCTTGAATTTCTGACCACTTATAATAGCATTATTTTTAGTTTTTAAGTAACAAATTATAATTGTTCTTAAGGGCTATGTTATCTCATAAAAACCAGTATACTATAGGTTCAGTTCTCCATTAATTCCTGGAAAAATTGCCTCTTGCTATTGCCAAAACCATGTTATAGTAGCAGGAAGTGACAAATAGGTGTTTCTGTATTTTGTTGTTTAAAGATCAAATCAATGAGATGGGTAAACATGGAAATTTGGAAATATGCAATCACATATTTATCTGTCTTACTAGACCTTATTGGTAAATAGGCTGGTGGAAACACATTCAGATGCTAATTGAAGCTATATATCCCACGAGGCAATAAACATTAGAAAAGGAAAACAGAAGGAGTAATAACCCATATTTTCAAGTAATGTTTTTTTCCAGTCATTAAGTTGTAAAACATATATTCTTTTAAAAAATATTTATGGAGTTGAGAGAGAGAGAGAGAGAGAGAGATCAATTTGTTATTCCACTTATTTATACATTCATTGGTTGATTCTTGTATGTGCCCTGACCAGGGATTGAATCTGGAACATTGGCATATTGAGACGATGCTCTAACCAACTGAACTACCTGGCCAGAGCAAACATATATTCTTATTATGTTATAACATACTAATTTACTTTAAAAATCCAGTAATATAAATTTAATTATTTCCCAGTTTCTTTTTGAGTTCCGATCACATGCTGAGCACCTGCCAGCAATGCTAGGTGCTGCCATTCCATGCACGAAAGTGTTCAAGAAGCTCACTGTGTCAGGATAGCACTCTGCTGACTACAGGAAATCTTGTGATGTTTTAAGATTATGAAATAAAAGCTCTCCTATTAGGTAAGAGTCTTCTCCTGCCTTTTCTTTTATATATCTCTATTTTATTGAATAATATTCTTCTTAAAATGGGCCAGCCCTCAACCTCCAGCACATGTTTGAGGTACAAAAGGAATACAAGGGAACTTTTCATTCTTAACTTTTCTTCAACATTTGCTTATCTCTAGCTATTGTTTATTTTATAATATTAGAATTTATACAGATTGCTTTCTTTAGATAATTCTAGATACAGATAATTACACTAATATTTAGCTTTTCTCCTATAATATGGCTTTTTTATATCCTGTAATGTTTTTCAAGAGTCAATGTGGTTGGTGCACTGTAACTTATTTTATTCATTAACTAGAGGCTCCATGAATATTTTATTGTGCCAGTTCTATAAATCTATCCAACACGAGGTGTGTCTTTAACCAATATTTTAGAGTCTACTAAAATTTAAATGATTTCTTCAAGTTGGTCTTCATAATGTCACGGGTTAACTACTCCACTGAACACGTTGCTGTCATAAGTAAAACCTGATTAAAAAGGGGAGGTGAAATCAGTATCAAAGAGTAAAATAAACAATCATATTAAATACACACAACACCATTTTTAAGACCATGAAATATCAAAGTAATAATTTTCTAAGTACATTTCTATATTTTGCTTTTATGGCTGAGTCAATTTGCAATTCTAATAGGATGGCTCTTGACTGGTAATGGAGATTAATATTCAAACCTGATACTTAAATCCCAAGTGACAAGATGACTAAAAGTAACAGGGGCTGCAAATAAATCAGTCAGTTAATGCCACAAAAGACAGCGATCAGATTTTGGCGTTGTAATTTGTGAAGCAGACTGCTTACACTTCCTCTAAAAGCATTAATACTATTAAACTGATCTCCTAAAAAGTGATTCTTTAGATTATGTACAGAGGGTTCTTCAATATAAGAGGCAGTGTAATATAATAGTTAAAGCAGATTTTGGATGAAACTTCCTAGATTGGGGTCTGAGCTCTTCTAACTTCTAACTGTGACCTAAATTATGCTGCACCTCACTTTTTCCATTAGGGAAATTTCAATAGAAAGAATTCATACTTCATGGTGTTCTTATGAAGACTATATGTTATTTTACAGAAATCACTTACTCTAATTTTTAGCATATTCTGGTCACTATAATACAGCAAGCTAAGTTATTAACATCAAAACACCCAACAGATTTAATTTTCTTCAGCCTCAAAATTTTGCAGTAATATGGACTTTAATAGCAATAAATGTTTTAATATTTAATATACTTTTAAAAACAACCAACAACAAGCAAAAACAAAAAAGTAAACCTCAGGGATATTAAAATCAAACACTCTGAATATTACCTGACTGTGTGTGACAGTAAGTCATTTAATGTACCTTAGCAAAATGGGCCAAAAATACTCATCCTTGAGAAAGGGATGCTCTAATGATAAAATTGGGTGATAAGTATAAAAATGTTAGGAAATTCATTTATAACTATATAATATGCAAATGTTGTTATTAAGACTATACAAACATTATTGCCTTGGGAGAAATTCCTCATTCAAATAATAGGAGAGCACTCATTTAAGATATTTCTGCTAATGCTATTTAAATATCATGTGTCCTGAAGTTGAAGATAGTGAATTGACTCTATTTTCACTCTATTTCCCAACAAATTCAATTGAACGGACAATGAAATATTTATCAAGAAATACATTCAGCACAATATGAGAAAGAAACAAAAGGCCATTAGCAATCCAGAGCTTATGAAAAATTTCTGTAAGATTCAGAGCAGATGGGATCATAATGACAATATAATTCTGAGGGAGCAAGAGGGAGCAAACACAGAGAAAATCTAGATCCCACACAAAGACCCTTTTTCATTCCACTGGGCTATGGAGAACCTCTAAACTCTGGATAAGAAGTCACTCAGGGTTGGAGTTAAAAATGGGAATAGACTCAGGATAAATAATCAGAGGATTAACAACAGAAATACTGCCAACATCTCTGCCCTCCCTACCTGATGCATGCAGCTGACTCAATTTTGCCCAAGTTAAACTGGAAAAATAGTCACAAAAGCAAGTTTCTCAAATTATGGTCTTTTAGTGTCCTGTATCAGAGTTGCATGGTGGATTTCCCAAGGTAACACCCTCTTCCTAAGGGCTGTCAGCGGTTAAGGACCCACTATTTCAGATCTACAAGGCCCTCTCTCTTTGCCTTGATTTGGAACAGGGTCACCCAGCTCTAGAGCTCCCTGTACAGTCGGCCAATGCCCCATTGCCACTGTGCTGTGAATCAGCTTCCATCTCTGCTCAGTGCAGCCATGCGCACTTTCTTCCCACTGTATTTCTCCAGAGCATTCTCCAGTAAGCCGTCTGCACATGACTTCCCTTCTCAAAGTCTTTTCCCAAGGATCCCAATTCACAGACTGGCCATGTTCTTTATAGTTAAGCTGTCCTTTCTTCACATACACAGAGTTCACCATCAGCCTTCCAATTCAAGAGGGTTACTGGGGAAATAGGAGGCAGGCTTACATAACAGGAACAACACCGGCCCACACCACCCATATACAGAAGGCAAGGACTTCATTCATAAGGGGGGTTGATTCTCAAAGACTACCAGACTTCTGAAGGAGAGAAACAGTTCTAAAAAGAAGACAAATGAATAAATAGGATAATTATTCCTTGAGGAAAGAGAGCTAATTGGGCAAAAGAAGAGAAGGCTAAACAATCTAATTGGTATTCTTGATCTAACTGTGATCTGTGTTTTAATCAGTCTTTCCCTTGATTACCACTGAGACTAAACAACTCTTATCTTCTAATAGGCCATTTGTGTGTTCTCTTCTGTGACTCCCTTGCATATATTGTTTTGCAATGTGTTGGCTGTGCTACACATATCTAATTACCCCAGAGAAAGAAGGTTTTGCTTGTTTGTTTTTTCTTAACTTTAAAGCTCACTTGATTCCCCCCTCTCCTCTCTCTCTCCCCCCTGAGTTTTGAACCAATGACCTCCCCACCCCCACCCCAGGACAATATTCTTTTTCTAAGGACTGTGTTCTTCATTTTATCATATTAAAAGAGTAATTTTTGATAGGAAGAGTGGCTTTCTTATTGGAGTCTCAATTAAAACCAGCTTTCCAATGGACAGAAATAATAATTGGAGGCTCTTTATGTAATTCTATTCAACATCCTCCCCTGGCTGTTCTATTTGAGGTTCTTTGTATGTAAGCATTTCATAATGAATATCAGTGCATATGCTAAGATGTTCTTCACTAGAAACAGTCCATCCAAGGTGTTTTAAAAAGAGAAAGAGAGAGAGAGAGAGAGAGAGAGAGAGAGAGAGAGAGAGACATTTGTGTAGAGTGTGTAGACTCTGGATTATTAGCCAATTTAGAAGTAGTCATTGGAGTACAAAGAATGCACAGTATAATGGTGACTATTAAATATTTAGGTCTAGTCCCAAACTAGCTAACAAAAGAATCATTTCATATCTCTAGAAATGATGGTCCCCAATAATCTACCTAATCTTTATTTTTCACTCAGTATCATCGGGGAAGCCATTTATATAATGATTAAGAGATCAGTCTCTGTAGGAGGTCAGCCTGTATTTGAATCCCAGCTGTGTGCTTTTAAGCACATCACTTAACTTCACAGAACCTCAGCTTCTTTGTCTGTGAAAGGGCATACCAATAATAAGACTTCAGGGAGTGGTTACTAGTATGCAGATTAAATTTAGGGGAATTGTGCCCAGAACACAGTAATCACTCTGTGATGGTATATTTTTTATTGTTTTTAAAATTGCTAGCAGATTGAGATAAATAGATGAATATTCAAGTAAATTTAAAAGCCATTTCAAATAATGTTTAAATTCGGTGTATATTGAAGAGAGGTGATTTAAAATTAGTGTGGTAAATTCCATAGAAACTTATTCTTTGACTATTGAAAAATTAATAAGTCGAACACACCTGCTGAAAAATACCTCTTAAATCTTTATACTTGTGTGTAATGTACGGGAATATGGGCCCCTTCCCAAACTCCAACCCCCTCCCCCCGCCTGGGGAATGTAGTGGAAACCATATGTAAGTGACCCTTGAGCCCTTGGGAGCCTGGCCAACATCTTCGTCCAGGGAGAAGCTGCTTCTGAACATGAGCCTGAACTGTAAACAATTGCAGAGAAACAGCTTACATTCTCCCTTCACACAGCCACCCCACACCCCACCCCACCAAATGCCCTATTTTGCTTTGTTTTCTCTACTCTATATATAACCTCGTTCTGTGAAAGTCTGGGTTGCTGTAAGATTTGACCAGCCGGCCCATGCACAGGTCGGTTGGGACTTGGCGGTAAACTTCACTGCTGGGCCCCCACCAGTGTGCATGTAAGCCCTAATAAACCCAGTCTTTCACGGCCAGTCCTCCAGCTTATTTCTTTGGAATCAACAAACAATACTCTGAAGTTTTCTCCAACCTTGGCTCTTTGCATAACAACTTATAAACTGCA
This sequence comes from Plecotus auritus, assembly GCF_963455305.1. Taxonomy (NCBI): domain Eukaryota; kingdom Metazoa; phylum Chordata; class Mammalia; order Chiroptera; family Vespertilionidae; genus Plecotus; species Plecotus auritus. Next base: position 8,093,247 of record NC_137775.1, on the reverse strand, counting down.
CCATTCCAATTAGTTTAGATAGTTAAACATATTTAAATAATGTTTATTAATAAGATTCTCTCATTGACCTGGATAAGATCTTCATTGTCTAAGGCCTACTCTGGAATAGCCCAACAGAGCTAAATATGGTGCCTCTGTGTTTGATATTTCATGATTTAAGCAAGTTCTAAATATAATTATATGCTTCTTTTAGACTAGATTTAAAGGCAGGTCCAGATTTAAAGGTATACTTTCAAAGATACTATTTTAAGTAGTGAAATTTACTCTTCTAAATTCTTTGGTTCACTTGTTAGATGTGATTGAAGTGCTACTTTGAAAATAATACATATTATATTTCTATTATATTTGCTTAGTAAATATTCTGTTGTGTCACTTATATAGGAGAAAGTAGTTGAAACTAGTGTTTTTCTTTTAAAATACAGTAATTCCTATGGAAACCACTATCTTTGGGGACAGCCCTTTGATTTGATGCTTACATCCTGTTTGCAGCATTTAATGTCAATCGAAGCTTTGATTTCCTTTTGTTTGTGGTTTGTCTGAATCTTTTGTTTAGGGTTTTTGGTTTTCTGAATATTATGTTGGTTTCTTTGCTGCTCTTAAGCTTTCTAAAATATCCTTTTTATTTGGACTATATTTAACTTTATTTTCTTTAGCCCCTCAAAAATTTCAGCACTCTATAAAATGGCTATTTGAGACATTCATCTTCACTCCTTTTATATGAGATTTTGTGGAAGCAAAATTTAAGGATGGTAAACCAGCTGTTTCAGACATCTGTATTCATAAACATTTGAAAATAGAGGAAAAACAACCTTTGAAATAAATCAGCCCTTATTATTCCCCAGGTTCTGTCTTCTCTCAACATTTCAATAAGCCCTTCCCATCAGGAGTTACCCTTAGAAACAAAAGCTCCTGAACTTTTACTCATTGAGTTATTCCCCACCCATGCCTACCTGGAAGGCCACCTTGGCCACACTACCTTTCCCTACTCATTATTCTCTCTTGAATCTTGTATCCAACTTACCACTGGCTGGTTAATGGAGGAAGAAACAAATGTTTGTTGACTTTCAGTGCAAGGAAGAGGCAAGGGACGAAATAAATCCCTGAACATAAATCAAAAATTTCTTTTAAATATGTTTCTATTGATTTCAGAGAGGAAAGAAGAGGGAGAGAGAGATAGAAACATCGATGATGGGGGAGAATCATTGATTGGCTGCCTTCTGCACATCGCCTACTGGGGATCGAGCCCACAACCCCGCATGTGCCCTTGACCAGAATCAAACCCAGGACCCTCAGTCAGCAGGCCAACTGAGACAAACCAGCTAGGGTAAAAATTTCTTGATTATAGGTATATACATGGGGGAGAAATTTTTAAGGAAAAAAAAAAAAGGTAGCTTTATTAATACTAGCTTAATTACATTGATTAAAGCCTTGAATCAGTAGATAAACTGAGTCTTTGCTGTGATGACTGACTGAGCCTCCAGGCAAATGAAACTGAAGACATGGGACAAAGGGTGAAGGCAATATTTGTTTTCCTGGATAATTTTGTATTATGCAGTTTTTCTGTAGGGAGATAATGTCTTTGCCTGTCACGAATGCCACATACTTCATTGTTCTTCCTTCTGTCTTCTCAACTCAGAGGGAATTCTTGTCTTTGACACAGAATTTCACAATTTTGCCTGTGTTGTATATTCTATGGCTTAGGGTCCCAGTGCATTAAGAGGTTAGTGCAGAAGGATGGGTATAATTTTTTATTTATCACATTTAGTTATCATGTCAGCTAATGTGGTCTGGCCTTGTGACAGATTGGTCAATGTGTCTTCCCCTTCCTGCTGCCTTGACTTTGTTTTCACATGTGGCCAACTGGAGGCTATTGATAACGTCCCAAGAATTATATGTGGGTTTTAGTGGGAAACAAAGGCTCCATTTAAGCCTCTGGTTCAAAGTGAACACTAAAACTGTCATTCCAGACATTATTCTGACTAATTATATATGTGTGCTTTGATTTCTATTTATGTTACTTAGATATAAATCTCTCAGAAAACCCACTAGGATGATTGTTAATAAGCAAGCCCAATATTGGATGTTCCTGTGTTGATGACTCTCTCAGAAAATACAAAAAAAAATCAACCTTTTATATTTAAGACTATGCAAGTTGTTAAATTTGAAAACATTCCTTTATAATTATATCAAAAAGCTTTGGTTTATATGTGCCAAATATTGTTGTTATTTTCTTCTAAGATCCTGCGGTATTTAAACATATGCTTGGTTGCAGACTGCATTATTCCCTGAGTCCAGAAATGTTCATTAGCATCTTTGGACTAAAAGCAACTCTGCCATATGCATGTAGTTAGTTTCAACTGGAGAAGGAAAGAACATTTTCAGTAGATTTAAATTATACTCTTTGACTTACAGAAAAATCTGTGGGAGTAATTATGAGAACATAGCCTAATTATGCAAGCCACTAAATGCCTTTCCAAAACAGCAGAAAGATCATTATTTATTTTTGTTAAACATTGTGATATACTTATAAAACAAACATATACAAAGGGCATGTTTATTAACAACAGCAGGGCAGCTGAGTACAGAGGCAATGAGTAGAGTTTAAAGTACTGGTGATACTTTGGTTCTCAGTCTGCTTAGCCTGGTTGTCTAAACTTATTATGGGCTCAGGGGTATAAAGAATGGTATTTATTGGTCCCTCCAAATGCAGTCCCAAAGCAGTTCTTTCAATTTGGTTATTTTCTCTTGTCCATTTGTCTCATGTTGATTTAATGATTGGACCAGACGAAAGAACCTAGAAAGACAGAGTAAAATGTCTTTCACCCCATAGTTGGCGCAGTTAGCAAGATACCTTACTGGCTGGGCATTGCTCACCATAAAGCTGCTGCAGTAGAAAGATCCTGGGACTTCTAAAGGAGCTAGCAAGGGATAAGAATTCTTACCAAGCTGACTCTCAGATCCCTGCCTATAGAGTTCAGAGGAAGCAGAGTGGTGAGAAGTCCCCCCACCCCCTTTCTAAATTTAGATGAGCAGGAGCAAATACTTGTGGAATTAATTTCTTGGATTTGGACTCTCGGTTATTTGGTCTGAGTACTCATGGGTCCTGTTAATTCTTTCCCTCTCAGCAATGGTAAAAACAGGGCCTCTCACAATACTTACTTTCCACCAGCCAGAGAATGCGTACACCAGGTGGCTATAGATCTGAGCTGGGGGAATCTAAAAGATGGGTGGGCTATTCTGTTCTAAAGGGGGAAACATATGATTCCATGTGTTTTGGAATGGCTGTTTCTAACTCTGGAAGTAAACTTTGTCATATGAGAGTTGCATTTTTTTTTTACTCTCCTCTTGTAGATGCCTCTTGAGCCCATAGTTAAGCCATGACAAGCCTTATTGGCTTGTGTTGCTATTGCAATTAAGAGATCCTCCCATCAATGCTATATTGGAAAATTTTCTAGATTGGAAAATTTTTAGAAGACTCTCATCATAATTGCTGTTTTATTGATATCTATGAAAAGACAAACATTTTTAAAGTGGGCAGAGAAATACAATGTCCTTAAGAATTCCCTTTAAAAATTGGGATAAAATGGACATTTATGAAGTTAAACCAATATTTGAATAAAACACTACCAAAGGCTTGGTGGGCCAAAGCAACCCCCTATTGATCCCCTAATATAAAAGGGCCCCAAAAAAGTCTAGTCTATTTATCCTGTATTGGAGAAATTTTAAAAGCCAGAAGGTAGAGATTACAATGAGAAAGCTGATCAACAATTGCTTGGGACAGTGTTAGGCAGGTCAATCAAATTACAAATTGACAAAAAGGGTCAGGGTTCCTTGGGTTGACCCTTCATTGGGGACCCAAAGTCTTTATACATAAGAGTGGGTAGAATGGTCAGGGGATAGAAAGAGAAGTTTCCAGAACTCCCTGATATGGCAATCCCATGAACTGTGGTACTAAAACCCATTGGTGAAGCCCTGACTCAGACTAAAAGAATACAGAAATGTAAGGATTGATGATATGAAAATTGGAATGCTTAAACAAGCTTTATGTAAAGGAGTTATGTCAACTTTTCTTGAATGTTTTATGGGAATTAATAGTATGTCTGGCCAGCAATACTTCCCCTACCCACTAATATAAAACCAAAACTTGATAAAATCCTAATAGAGGCTATAGTTAAGAATGTAAGAGCAATGTCAATACATTATAATATTATCAATAGTCCAAACATTAACAATTGTCAATCAATAGGTTATAAAATCCTAAGGAAGCTCTTGAGGCATTTATTTAGATGCTCCCAGGTTATGACAATCATGTTTATATTTAAAGTATTGTGGTCATTTTTCTTAGAACTTTGGACAAATGGTGCTCAGTCTTCAAAAATCTAAGCTACCTTTTGTCTTCCCACGGGCTTAAGTTTTCATAATTGGTATAAAGATGCTAAAAACATAAACTGAAAGAGATTAGTCACTGCTTTGACCCTTGGGAAAATTTAGTAATTTCACCAAGGATCTCAGGGAATTTCTATGCTATCAGAAGATGGACAACTTGGTGCTTTGGTAGGATCTTTGAGTTGCTGATAGACTGCCTGTCGGCTTGGTAGTGATGTATTTCTATGACTCTGTGTCGTTATCATCTGCTGTTGCTATTGTATTATTTGCCTACAGTAAATAGATGTATATCTCTTGCTTAGGACAGTTGGCACTTTTTATTTTGTTAACCAATTATCTTTGTTCTTATGACATCTATGGGAGGAGAAAATGATCAATGGGTATAGATGGAAGAGAAAGAGAAAGAAAAATTAATGCAAAACAGAAACCATTGGAGGAGTTTTGAGGGATGAGGGCACAAAAAGTTGTCAACATAAAGAAATGGATAGCCAAAGAGAAGATATAGAGTTTGCAATGTATAGTAGCACTTTAAGAGCAAATATATTTGGAATGAAAAAAATAAATTTTCAAGCAATTACTAAGTAAAATTGGTTCCACAAAACACTGCTCTTCTTGTCAAAACAAAAACCATACCTGCTCACTCATTCACAACATATGTCTAAGAAATACACCCTCAAATAGAAGAGCTATTGATTTATATTATTTTCCCCAGGACACTCATATTACACAGGGGGAAGTAATCACATCATGGATTTGTTGGGGGCAGGCTCAGTCATTCATCTGGTGTTCTCTAACATCTGCCTTGCAAATAAAATGATAGCATTGCAAGAAAATAAGACATGTCAGAGATGTGGCATGCAGGGATTGAGTCTGATAACACTACTTAGTCTTCTTTTAAGCAAGTCTACTTTATGTATGAATGCAGTGCAAAATTACTCCCATGATTGATATGGTTTATCTCAATGTCTGTCAGTCATTGGATCCAGGATGGAAGGGGCATAACCTTGGACTTGATCGCTTTCTTCAGCTGAGGATATTCCCAAAGCAGTGTTGAGCTGAGGGTTGTCTGTCCTCGGTACTCCCAGTGGTTAGCTGCCTTCAGGATACCACTATTCTATTCACCCAACTGTTTCACTTATAGTTTCTAATGTTTTGTCTATACTTATATCTCCTCTACCATTCTTTTTGTTTTCCCTGGGTGTATACCTTTAAAAAATACCCTCTTAAATGTAACTTTAGAGGGCTGTGAGCAGTAAACAGAAATTAACAAGTGCTTTCAATCTACTGTATTAACCCTTCATCTGAAGTAGCATTTGATGGGGGCAGCATGAAAGACCATCTTCCTCCTTATAACATGTGTTGTCCCGGCTTTTATTTTACTCCTTCTGGATCTAGGTGCCTGTCTGGAAGGTCTTTCTAGAAACAGCTTCACCGTGGCATACCAGCAGGAGAGGAACTGCACTGGGGTCAATCCTAGTGTTTTATACTTTCTAGTTTCTAAGGTTTCCAGCTACAGAAAATTGCTACAGTGACCCAGCAAACTGTCACTCTGAAACATGGGGAATGAGGCAGACCATGACATAATTCCCTCCTTAGGCTGTGGCCACCTGCCACACACACACACACACACACACACACACACACACACACACACACACTTTTTAGACAGAGGAATGGATTCAGAGTGACAGACGCAGAGAAACACCATTCTGCTACTCAATTGCATTCTGACTGTACAGCTATTCTAGTAGCCTGGGGAAATATTTATATTCATATTAAATTTTAAAATGAGAAAGCCCAAGGAATCACCACACTAATATTTTAGAAAGCAGGTTCTTAACATTGCTAAATTGTCTCTAAAGTAATACAGTTAGTCTGAGCCATGTGATTGAGAGCCTGGCCTGAAGCCTATTCTGAGAAAATTCCACTTAAATTTAGGCTGCAGTGTATGATTTTGTCATCCAGGCAGTTCTTGTACTAATGGTATTTCCCTCCTGTGGACCTTCACTGCAGGTGAGAGCTCTTATCCAGTCCCCAATTTAGCCTTGCACACAGCTCTGTACCACTGACAAACTCAGTGGGGGTGATTCCCCCCAGGACGTTTTTTTGGTCAGTCAAAAGACCATTTAGATATGAAGGAACACTGTTAAAATCCACAGAATTGGAGTTCGTTGTAGAATGAAACTACTTAATTTCCTCTCTGAAGGGAAAGAACAAATGATAATGAAATTTGTCATTTAAAAATAAAGTGCTACAATATTTCAATACCCTTTATTCTAAAAGAGAGATAATTAATGTTAGTAAATTGGCTATTTAACTAGTCAGAATTATCAGGTGAATAAACTGAAACCAATGGAGGTGAAGACATGAGCCCAAAGTCACACAAAAGGGATGGAGCTGGGACTAGAGCCCCAGTATTGTGGCCCCAGTATCGGTTTCTTTCCAATAATAATTGAGAGATCACTGTCTGAAGGTTCACTTGTTATGTTAGATGGGAAGATTGATCACATTTTTCTCACAGTCCTTGTATTCCTCCAACATTTTCCTAGTTTTTTTTTGTGTGTATGTTTTTTGTTGTTGTTTTTTTTTCAATGTCTATTACACTGACTTATCCCTGGTCAGTTTTCACAAATGATGAATTGAGTTGCCCTGTTCGCCTCCATTGCTAATATGATAGCCCATCTAGTCTATCACAATCTTTCAAAACTTCTATAAACATTTTTGCTCATTAGCTCATGTTCATCATCTACACTAATAAAAGAGAAACATGCAAATTAACTGTACCTCTGCTACGCCAACAAGCCACGCCCACCATCCAATCAGGAGCGAATATGCAAATTAAACCAACCAAGATGGCGGCGGCCACAGAGCTGGAGTGAGCAGGAGGCTTGGGTTGCCCCAGTGATGGAGGAGGCAAGCTTCCCGCTCGCCCTGGCCAGCCCTGGCCTCCACTCAAGGCTACAAAGTTTCAATTATAGAAGATAAATAAATCCCAACAAAAATGGTGGCAGTCATAGAGCTGGGGCGAGCAGGAGGCTTGGGTTGCCTTGGCGATGGAGGAAGCCAAGCTTCCCGCCTGCCCTGGCTGGCCCTGGCCTCCGCTCAAGGCTACAAAGTTTCAATTATAGAAGATAAATAAATCCCAGATACTTGCTTCCAGCTGACCCTGGCCTCCACTCAAGGAGGCACTGAAAAAAAAAAAAAAAAGAAAGAAAAAAGGAGGGGCTGGGAGCTTGGGTCGCTGGGGGGTGATCAGGCCAGGATGGGACAGCAGTTGTGGGTGATCAGGCTGGTGGGGGGCGGAGCCGTTGGGGGTAAGCAGGCCAGCAGGGGGGGCAGTTGAGGGTGAGCAGGCTGGCACAGGGGTCTGTTGGGGGTGATCAGGTTAGCGGGGGGGGGGGGGCTGTTGGGGGTGAGCAGGTCAGCAGGCAGAGTGGTTAGGGGCAATCAGGCAGGCAGGCAGGCAGGTGAGCAGCTGGAGCCAGCAGTCCCGGATTGTGAGAGGGATGTCCGACAGCCGGTTTAGGCCCAATCCCTGTAAACTGGCAGTAGGACATCCTTCAAGGGGTCCCAGATTGGAGAGGGTGCAGGCCAGGCTGAGGAACAACCCCCCGCTCCGCCCCCTGTGCACAAATTTCATGCACCGGGCCACTAGTCTGTTAATAATGCAACATATGACTCCTGTCTTTCAACACCTTATAGCACCGTTTGGGTCCCCCAATTACATGAGTTTGTGGTGCAGAATGTTGTATATGATTTTCAGAACCCTTTTCTTTTATTCAACAACATCTACCTCAAGTAAAAATAATGTTTTATAATACAATTTATATTAATTATTTGATTGATTTCTTTCTTTATGTCTAAGCTGCAAACTCTATGAAGGCAGGTCTATATCAATTTATATAACTTCTGTATTTCAGGGACTGACAGTAAGTTCTGTCTTCCCAAATTCTGAGAGAATGGTTTCAATGATCAGGAGAGGATGGACCCTAAGAAACATAATATGAATTAAAAAAGTGTCGCAGCAGTTTTTGCTAACTGCTCAAATTATGTGGTCTTGGGTTGGAGTAAGCAGGAAAAAGCAGAAACAAAGTCTGTGTGATTTTGGAAGTCCTTCATTTCTCTGTATCTATATTAAAAACAGTAACAGTCGCAACATGATTGTCTTAGTATGTTCTGTGTCAGGAATTGTGGTAGTTCTTTTGCATATTTTATTTGACCTAATTCAACAATGACCATTGAGTTTAATAATTTACTAACGACATGATTTCCTTGAGTCCTCACCACTAAAAAGTGCATGGTTAGGATTCAGAGCACGGTCTATCTAATACTAAAGTCTAAGTGTCTCAACATCTCACTACACATTTTGAAACAATATCTATTTTGTTATTACTTAAAATATTATTACTTTAAGACATAAAAATATTTGTGACAAATAACCAGTAAATTCAGTAGTAGAAGTGGTATATATTCTGCTAGTGTATATAAACCAAACATTTTCCTTCTCAATGTTTTATTTTTTATTTCTCTTAACTCCTATTTCTATAAGTTTCCTGGAGACCATGATAACGCTCAGTATAGAAAAATAAGGTTCAGTATATAAGTTCACTCGCAAGTTTCTTCATATCTTGTCCTTATAGATCACTCTCTGTAAAAGCTTTTCCTCAAAGGAGCCTGAGGATTTACGAACTAATTTTTCAATATTTCTACTATATAGCTCTATTGCACAACTAAATAAAAGAGTGAACTTTTATTTTGACAATGGTTTTATCACCACTCAAAAGAAATACCTTCAGAGAGAAAATGCATTGCATTTGTATAGATTACAGATACTTAATGTGTTTGGCCAAAGTCTGTTCTGTAAAGAGATGAAAAAATGAAGAATATAAATAGTTATAAGAATATACACTGAGTGGCCAGATTGTTATGATCTCTGAACGCATAATAATCTGGCCACTTGGTGTACTACTCTTGAGTAACTCATTTATTTGATATCAAAGATACTATAAATCGTGCACCTGATCAGTTTTCCCCTTTGCACTGGCTGATAGAAAGCTCAGGGCAAATAGGTGGTTGATCTCCAGCAAAAGTCTAGAATACTTTTGGTACCCATCTGAGATACAAATACACTGAGTGGCCAGATTATTATGTGTTCAGAGATTATAATAATCTGGCCACTCAGTGTATATTCTTCCATTAAAGTTTTGGCCTCTGTCTTTGTATATGTACATATATGTAATTGAAATTACTCAATCATTTTTTTCAGTCATTGATTCAACATGTGGTAGAACATGTTGTTCATTATGTGTAAGACACTACCCAAAGTTATGGGTGAATAATGTACAGAGTCCCTGCCCTCACAAAGTTTTTGTTCAATTAGGAGTGTTAAACAACAAAAACATGTATACACAAATATACCTATACTAGAGGCCCGGTGCACGAAATTCGTGCTCGGGGGGGGGGGGGGGGGCTTTGTTCCTCAGCCCAACCTGCACCCTCTCCAATCTGGGACCCCTCGGGGGATGTCCGACTGCCTAAACAGGCAGTCAGACATCTCTTTCACAATCCGGGATTGCTGGCTCCCAACTGCTCATCTGCCAGCCTGATCACCCCCTAACCACTCCCCTGCCAGCCTGATCAATGCCTAACTGCTCCCCTGCTGGCCCGATCATCCCCAACTGCCCTCCCCTGACAGCCCGGTCACCCCCAAATGCCCTCCCCTGCTATTCCCTCTTTATTAGATAGGGATTTTTCTTTAACATATTGGACAACCCTAACTGGTTTGGCTCAGTGGATGGAGTGTCAGCCTGCAGACTCAAGGGTCCCAGGTTCGATTCCAGTCAAGGGCATGTACCTTGGTTGGGGGTACATACCCAGTGGGGAGTGTGCAGGAGGCAGCTGATTGATGTTTCTCTCTCATAGATGTTTCTACCTCTCTCTCCCTTTCCCTTCCTTTCTGTAAAAAATCAATAAAATATATTTTTTAAAAAACATATTGGACAGTGTACCTGCCGTGGTCTTGACAAACCAGTAAAAATGTAAACCCAAACTAAAAGTGTCATAAAATAAACTCCTTAAACAGGAATTTCATGAGACCTTGGAAAGGTTATATCATGTGGTTGATTCTTCCTTTTTTCCTTCTCTTTCTTTTTCTTGATGTTTCATCTTTTGTCCTTTCTTTTCTCCTGTTATTCCTTCTCTGTCCTCTCTTTCTCTTAACTTTTCCGTTGGTAGTATCGTCAGTACTTGAATCTGTCTTGCTTCCAGAAGACGAAGAAGAGGGAAACACACCGTCCTCTGAAGAAAAAGATGATCTATGTGGGGATCGGTGGTGTTTCTGGTTTTGCTCTTTTCCCGGTTTGTTTGTCATTTCTGCCACCCCGGCATCTTCAGGACTTGTGCGTGGGCACTTCTTATTCATGTCTACAAAACCTCCTGCCTTGGTGAAAACTGTAGGGGAAAAGGCCTTCCTGGGTGGGCTCAAGCCCTGCCCGAGGTGCTGAGGAACCAGGGAGGGGAGCACCCACCACTGCCCTTGCAGAGCCAACCTCCGGACCTCGGGGTACTCTCCATAATGTAACTGCAATGTCCCCGTTTGCCTTCAGAAATTAGTTGTAAGTTACTTCTGATATGAAACCCTACATCAGACATTTCCTTTGCGGTTTGTGAAGATTTTAAACAAAACCCATTTACCTCCCTAACCTGGTCAGAAGTTTCTACCCAATGGGAGAGGTTTGCTGGGCAGCGTCACCCAGATACCTCCCCCCCCCATCTCCAATCACTGGGCTGGGGGCAAGGGAAGTTTCAAGGCGGACTCCCCTAGGCTGCCAGTGGGGCAGGATCACTCACCAGGTCACGGGCGCTTCTGAGGCTGAGACCCTGAGGCTATAGGTGTGTGTGGGGGGATCACTCCATGGGGGCATAGGTGCTTTGGAGGCTGACACCCAGGCTGCCAGGGAGGGATCTCTCCGTGGGGGTGCGGGCGCCTCCCAGGCTGACACCCCAGGCTGCGCTGGGAGGGGATCGCTCAGTGGGGGTGCCAGCGCTTCCCAAGCTAAGACCCGAGGCTGCAGGTGTGTGTGTGGGGGATCACTCCTTGGGGAGTGAATTTGTTTTTGTTTTTTATAAATGGTCAGGAGGGCCTCTGGGCAGCATTCCACCAGGCCGCTTGCACTGCTGGCTCTCAGCGGCAGCCTTCCTGGGACTGGGGAACTCCCGCGGGCCTGAGAGGACTGGGCACCACCATTTTTGTTGCAGAGTGACAGTTCATTTGCATATTACTCTCTTATTAGATAGGATTATGATCAAACCATAAAAATTAGTGTTTGTGATAAAGCATTCTAGAGAGAACCCACGTGATTTAGGTTGGAAAAGAAACACAGTGACGGGGGGTGCAAGATTTAAACATGGAGATGACATATCGGAAACCAGTCAGGGGAAAGTCTGGAGAAAATGGCATCTGGAGATGATCAAAAAAGCAAGTGCGAATGACTTCGAGTGGAAAGTGTCACATTCTAGGAAGAGGGAGCGTGCCTGGTGCCTGGCAAGGAAGGAACAGTGACAGATTGAGGTTTAGAAGTTGATGTGACTCAATAATGTAATGCCCAGTAGAGCATGATAAGAATTAGATTTTATTCAAGTGCACTGAGAAGCTACTGAAGTGTTTTAGGTAAACAATGACATGACCTGATATATTTGATCAAGTTACTCTTACAGGGAAGATAAAATGGAAGAGAAAGGGTAGGAAAGCAAATGGGTAAGGGACAGAACTTTCCAGAGGAATATTGATGGATGGTGGCAATGGAGAGGAGAGGAATGGTTAAATGTGAATCAGGAGGGAAACAATTTTACTGAAACAATGGACTAGATTTATAATTACAGAATTTTAGGCATGGCAGCACCCAATTAAGTGGCATTTAGATAGATGTTTCTAGTGCCTTTTAGAAAACATGGAATAGGCTGTTATCTACTTTCTTAATATACAAGATGTGATTTAATTACCACTTCATTGTTTGAGTGTTAATTACCTTGTTAATGATTTAAGGAGTCTCTCTCTCTTTCTTTCTCTCTGCTCACACTTTTCGCTCTGTGCCCTGAAGCAATTGACACCGGGGACTAAGAAGAAGCATAATGTTAATCATTCATTTTTGTTACAGTGCTTTCTGCAGTGGGTGAATTGAAAACAATAATATGGCGCTAGCTGGTTTCGCTCAGTGGATAGAGCATCAGCCTGCAGACTGAAGGGTCCCCGGTTCGATTCCAGTCAAGGGCACATGCCTGGGTTGTGGGATTGATTCCCAGTAGGGGGCGTGCAGAAGGCACCTGATCAATGATTCTCTCACATCATTGATGTTCCTCTCTCTCTCTCCCTTTCCCTTCCTCTCTGAAATCAATAAAAATATGTTTAAAATAATAATAATATGTAGGCAAGTAAAATGTTAATAGCTTCGATTATTCAACCTATTTTGATTTTCATATTTAAAAAAAATAAAGAAAGCAACAAAAGGAAAAAGAGCTTGAGCTAGCAGCAGTTTGCATTTCAACTGTAGTGGAAGATACTGAGAAAATAAAGCGGTTTGTATTGGTGTCATGGATGTGGAACTTAAATGCACTTAAACCTTTCTTTTTTACTTATTATACTTTAGAACTAAAGAAAACATGTTGCATTCAGTTGAATTTAACTTTTCTTCGGTTTACACTTTGACCTAACCAGGAAGGTTCTAAAATAAAATGCAAGGATCAATATTTTTTCCTAAAAACTGTCTTCTTTTCATAAATTTTATTTCTGTTGAGGATACTTAGTTGTTATTTCCAGAAGCTCTTCTCATGTAGGAGAGGCTTGGTCTTCAATCTCTGTGAGTCCATTGGCATGACAATGTGTGAAATCCAAGTAGAGGGTGGCTATAAAGTCAAAACACATTTGACTTTTGTATCAAAGAGTGACATTTTCCATTTAACAATGTTTTGTGCCTTTTACTTGGACATCACTTAATGATAATGTGATAAATACTGTGAGACTGCTACTGTAACATTAAAAAACACTAGGATATGATACCTTTTTTCAATTATTTGTTTTATAATGTATTTTTAAGAATCTGAGATATAAGAAAAATATAATACCACCATAATTCATTGAATTGTGTAAAGAAATATAATATCCTAGGTCTGAGTTATTAATTCAGTAGAAAAAGTTTATTGTGCCTGCGTGGTTCTTTATGAGCTGTCACCATTATCAGGTCATTATTTTTGATGTATCACAATTACAAAATAGTTTGCAGAAAAATTTATAATTTGTTATATGTAACTTTGAGTCACATTGAATTAAAAAATAATGTTCTGGCCCTGGCCACTGTGGTTTAGTGGTTACAGCATTGGCCCAAACACTGCAGGGCTTCAGGTTCAATTCCTGGTCAAGGGCACATATCTGGGTTGCAGGTTCAATCCCCAGCTTGGATTGGGGTGCATTTGTATAGTCTTTTCTGGAAGGGAATTTTTTGCTGATGTTTTACTCTCAATAGGCTATTTCAATTCCATTTATTTCCGGATGATCCTGCTCAGCTGCTTCCTCACTGTGGCTTCTCAGCCAATTCCCCTGATCTTCTCATGTTCCTCTAATTTGCATGTACTTTAAAGTTTGTGTTTCAAGTGTACAATTTTATGATGCATTGTGTGCCCACCACCCAAAGTCAAATCTATTTATCATACCTCATATGAACGGCGTCCAGCACAGCCAGGGGTGAACCTGAGGAGGGGCAGTGAAGGATTAAAGGAGACAGACAAGAGAATACAGTTGGGGCCAGGTAGGATCACTGTGCCTGGATGAGCCAAAGCTTTATTTTATAGTCAGATAAACACAAAACAAAACAAAGGGAGTGGTCAACATGTTTACAGTGTTCTTGTGAATTTCAAATCTATTTCCTTACTCAAGCCTTGTTTTGGCAGCACTTGCTGCACCTCCCACAGCCCATTAGCTACCTAGGAACAAGGGAGGACTATAAGGTCAGGCTTAATTGTGCTGGGAGGGCTCTGCCCTCCAAGCTGGGACTTGTACCAGTATGTGGCTCGGCCACAGTGATTTGTCACTTAATATTATTAAGAGTTCATAGACCAGAATATTTTTAAAAGCATGAAAAGCTGACATTGAGGTCAGTCGGAGGCTTGACCCTATAGCCACTCCCTACACCCATACACTCAAATGAACTCAGTATGGATTAAAGACTCCTGAAAGAAAGCATAGGGAAAAACTCAACGTTGGTCTTGGCAATGGCTCCTTTGAATATGACACAAAACAGTATTATATGACACAAAACGGTATTTTATTTTCATTTTGAAGTTCCTCTTTAAGAACTAAGAATGTGTTTTTCTTTCTATATCTCTACGGGGACATTTTTAAATCTTCTGTTATTATTTTCTAGATGTATTGTGTGTGATAGTCATAAAATGCTATTTGTGTTCAAAAAGTCTGTGGAATTTCTCTTTCATTCAGTTTTATTGAATTTATATGTTTTTCTGTTCAGATTTTCTCTCTTTTCTGGTTTTTAGTTTTTGCTTTGAAGAAACAGCTAGTGACATAATTGTCCTCCTTGACACAGAAATGTAAAAAAAAAAAAGCCAATAAAAAATTCATGATGGCCTTTCAGTGTATTGCCGACAAAAAATGGCAAATGTATATCTTTTGTTTCCAACCCAAATGAAGGGTCATAGAGCACTAGAAATTGCTCAGGTCATAGATGGCTATAAATTGTGGCTCTTCAAAGAAAGCCAACCTCAATGTCAGCTTTTCATGCTTTTAAAAATATTCTGGTCTATGAACTCTTAATAATATTAAGTGACAAATCACTGTAGGTCACAGCAAGGCCCAGAACTATAGAACCTCAAACATGAGTGACAGATGTATTTTAGGTTTCTATAGTATTTGACAGAAGTACATTAGGGCATGGTGTTTCAGGCAGCTTCTATGCTTATAGATTTAAGAAGGTTTTAAAAGAGCATCTAAGACTGACATTCTGAGGGAGCATACATCAAAGACACAGTGACTCCTGAAGCCACCTCCTGTCACAGAGCATGGTGCACATGCATAAAAGGGCTTCACTTGCATCCACACATGAAACTGAGCTGCTTTATTCGTGTAAATTAAAGGCAGGTTCCAAGGCTAATAATACATCCAAGGACACTCAAATTTTGCCTTCCTATCCCATTCTCCTTCTCCTTAAAAAATGTAAAGATAGCTTCACATTCATTTCTTGTGTCACTTTATTTGTGATAGCTTTCTTTACATTGAGGAGACTTGTGACTATATCAGTCTTAGGATTCTCAGCACCATCTCTACGAAACTAGGTGTCTGGTTGCTTCTGTTACTGTCTTTCCTCATTTAAAAAATATATTTTATTGATTTCAGCGAGGAAAGGAGAGAGAGAGAGGGGGAGGGGGAGAGAGAGAGAGAGAGAGAGAGAGAGAGAGAGAGAAATCATAATGAAAGAGAATTATTGATCTGCTGCCTCCTGCATGCCCCACACTGGGGATCAAGCCTGCAACCTGGGCATGTGCCCTGACCTGGAATCCAACTGCAACCTCCTAGTTCATAGATTGATGCTCAACTACTGAGCCATGCCAGCCGGGCTGTTACTGTCTTTTCAAACCCTAGAATCATTATTATTATTTGTTAATTTTTGATACTTCATGAAAAAAACGAAAGGGACTGTTATTATATAACATTCTTCTCATTTATCTCCCTGCCAACAATCTCACCCCAGTTGAAATCGTTCTTCACTGTGACACATTCATGACTGTGATTTTCATACTTTCATGACTATGGATTTCATTATGTCATCCATTTCTTGTCAGACATAAGCTTGACTGTCATCATAAGCTAAAATGATCACTCATTTCTTTGGTGGCCAAACACTTTCATGATCTGATTTCAACATAACTATTTCTAGTGGCATTTCCTCTCCCTTCTCACACCCTCCTCTCCTCTACTTTAGTGACTTTGAGCATCTGACCTTCCCTATAGAGGTCTTGCTGTGAAGCTATACCA
Organism: Plecotus auritus; assembly: GCF_963455305.1. Classification (NCBI taxonomy): domain Eukaryota; kingdom Metazoa; phylum Chordata; class Mammalia; order Chiroptera; family Vespertilionidae; genus Plecotus; species Plecotus auritus. The sequence continues at coordinate 8,076,824 of NC_137775.1, read as the reverse complement.
TTTTATTTGTTTGGAGCATCTTCACTTAATTATCTTTTGACTTGGAAAACTCTTTCCTCATCTAGAGGGTAAAAACCCTTTCGATTTTCCAATGTGGATCTATGTGCAGCCCCCTTTCCCTACATATCATGTTCAAAACATCGTAATTGATGTGACTTTCATTTGTATTACATATAAACTGTTATTTTGCTTGTCTCTCTTGCTTATTAATTAAAAGGGTTGCAGTAAGCTGTTAAGTGCTTTATGAAATATTCAGGCAAATTTCACAGGGTTTACATAAGAGGTTACTAAAGCTACTCAAGAAAGCTCTTAAGAAAGTCACTTAAGCAAAACTACACTGTGATTTGAAGTTGAAATATTGGTGAATTACTGAAGAATTCACAACTTTTTTTTTAATAGTTAATGGTCAAAGGACAAGTTTGCTAGGTCAAAGTCTAAGAGTCCACAAATTTGAGTTAGACATTGTTGCTAAAAAGAAATGAAAAATTGCCAGTGCTAAAGAGAAATACTGTATTTTTCAAAATTAGTAAACTACTAGGTGTAATAAATCAGGAGATAAAACTAGCAAACTTTAAAAGAGGATATTACATAAAAGTCAAAGTGTGTTTGAACTGCTAAGTGAAAAAAAAATTACAATGAAATTGATCTTCCTATTGCCAAGGAGACAGAAAATGGAAATTTAAAAAGTGATTCATACTCCTGATAATGGGCTAAAAAGGAAAGAACTATTGAAAATTAAGGTGAATAATGAGGAGAATATGCATGTAGTGAAATCTTGTTGGCAAGAGAAAATGACAGAGAAAGGTTGCCTTTTTCTTAAAAGAACAATAGAGATTGTTTAAAGACATGACTAATTTCAACTAAAATTACGTTTATTTATATTTTTGCTAAAGTAACTGTAAGTCTTGAGAAGTTCTCTGAAACCCCTGTATGATCTATCTAAAGGACACAAGAGCTTCCATTTCTAAAATTCATAGATACCATTTTTTTTAATCCTCACTCGAGGATATTTTTCCATTGATTTTTAGAGAGAGTGGAAGAGAGAGGGAAAGTCAGAGAGAAATATCGATGTGAAAGAAACACAATGATTTGGTTGCCTCCTGCATGAGATGGCAAGGAGTCTGCAACTGAGGTACGTGCCCTTGACCAGAATCGAACCCAGGACCCTTCAGTCTGCAGGTCGACCCTCTATCCACTGAGCCAAACTGGCTAGGACCAGAGATACCATTTTAATCAGAACTGTGTGATCTACCTTCTTCTGATAAAAGCTAATACATAATCCAGTGATGAATTTATTGGCGGAACATGACACATGTTTCTCTGCTATTGATTTGGTGGTCATTTTTAAAACTTCCTTGTAAAATTTTCAGTCTCTATTATTTTAAGAGGCAGACATAATCCTGTCTTGAAATGTATTCGTTTGCTAGGACTGCCATAACAAAATACCACTGAATGGGTGGCTTGAACAACAAACATTTATTTTCTCACAGTTCTGAAAGCTAGACGTGCAAGATGAAGGTGTCTGTAGATTTGGTTTCTCCAGAAGTCTCCCTCCTTGGCTTGCAAATGGCTGCTGTTTTGCTGTATCTTCACAGGGTCTTTCCTTTGTGTGTGTGTGCATCCCTGATGTCTCTTTATGTGTCCAGATTACTTCTTCTTATAAGTAGGCCAGTCTTATTTGACTAGAGCCCACCCTACTGACATCATTTTAACTTAATCACCTCTTCACAGCCCCATGTCCAACTAAGGTCACATTTGAGATACTGGGGGTTAGGGTTTCAACATATGAATTTGGAGGGGATACAATTCAGCTGTGTCTTAATAACTTTGGGCTGCTATAACAAAAATATCATAGAGTAGGTGGTTTAAACAATGAACATTTATTTCTCACAGTTATGGAGGCTGGAAGTCCATGATAAAGGCCAGCAAATTTGGTGTCTGCAGAGTTTGTTGCCTGACTCATTGATAGCTGTCTTCTCTTAGTTAAACATAAGTGCTGGGTCATATGGTGAGTGTATGTTTAACTGAATAAGAAAGCACCCCACTGTTTCCCAAAGTAGTCACATCAGACTCATTTTCATCCTTTCTCTAAGGGAAGCCCAGTCACTCCCCATCCTCATGGTTGGTCTTTTTAATTTGACACATTCTGTCTGATGTGTTATATGGTGATATCTCATATTATTAATATGCATTTCCCCAATGATTAATGATTTTAAACATTCTTCATGTCCTCATTTGCCAAATATATATTTTCTTTGATTAAGCGCCTATTCAGATCTTTTGAGCATTTTTAATTGGGTATGTTTTTATTGTTTTGTTTTATTTTCTAGATACTGACTTTTGAGAATTCTTATATACTAGATATAAGGATTTCAAAAACATATGTGGTTTTCAAATATTTCTACCATTCTGTCTCTTAACAGTAAACTTCAAAGCAAAGCGGTTTTAAATTCTGACATCAAATTTTGAATTTCATAACTCATGATTTTAATGTCTTAGCTAAGAAATATTTGTTTAAGCAAAGACAAAAAGATAAAATCTAAATCAATTTTCATAACCATATATGCTTTTCTAATTTAGACCTACTTTGGTGAAATACATTGATTGATTTTCAAATACTGAGCCTGCCTGTACCTCTGGATAAAAATATATGATACTTTATACTGATACTTAAGTGATATTTCTCTGTTAAGAAAAAGTTTCTTGAGTGAAATAGAACTAAATGTGTCCAGGTAACTGAAGGCAGAATACACTGTGGCATAGTACAAATGAGGCCGAAATATAGTTTATTTTATAAATTATGTAAATTTGCAAAATGCATATCAGTGTTTAAAGAAAGCAACCCAATTAAATCACACTACAGATGAACTGACTTTTTGAGAGTCTGAGCCAAAAATTTAATCTCAGCTTATGTAGTGGACCGATTATCATGAAGTGTTTCTCCCAGATAATGATTTTATTCTTTTCTCCTGTCTATCACTGAGATAAAAAATAGAACTCATCTCAATAGCCCTTAGATAACTATTTTTTTCATTTTGTTTCTGTCTTCCAGATAATGCAATAGCATGTCTGCAATAAAAAATATTTTATTATTTTTTTTTAGTTACTTAATTTCTCCTTTTGAAAGACCTTGTTAATAAATAGGTAATTACAATTTATTTATGCATCTAAAAATAGAAATAGTTAATTGGAAGTGTTGGCATATTGTATGAAAAAGTTTGATATAATTAATCTAGTTATTAGAAAATGAGTTTTAAATTACTAGACTACCAATTTAAAAATGCACATGAATTGTTCGATGATGAAGTGTGAATTTGGAAAAGAAGTATGTTTGAAAGAAAATTGGCATGTCTGAATACATTTTCATTTTCTCGGGAAAGTGTTTTCATATGCCTTATCAAGCAGCTGAGTTAGAAAAGACGATTACTGAGCTGCAAATCCTAAAATTCAGTGCGTGCACATGGTCTGAAACCAGTGTCTGAGGGGGTGAGGCAGATGGTTTGAAGACTTCTCAGAATCAGAGCCCTGCCTCCGAGGGAGAGGTTAGCAGGAAGCAGGAAGAAAGGACAGACCCACCAGCCTGCTCAGAAACTCCCCCCCTTGCAGCCCCTGCAGAGACCCCAGAGAGTCTTCCAGGCTTTGGGATCAGGCTGAGGAACAATGATGCAACTGGCCACACTTGTTCATGGCACTCAGCACCGCCTAGAAATCTTACACCTTTCTCCCTTCCCAAACTTCTCTCCAGCCTGCTACACACAGTCTGATCTGGTGATCTCGCCTCATACTTCATTGAACCAAGTAGGTACAATGAAACAGCAACCTCTGTTTTCTCACCTCCCAAGTCTCCACACCCTTTATTCTTTGTTTGTATGCCTATTTGTTTACTTACTTCTCATTTACAGAGACAGACATCCCCCCTTTTCTGGAAGAGACCAGTCCCTCCCTTTATTGTATCTGTCTCGCTCGATCACATTGGAGGACACTTCGTAGCTTTGCTCTGTTTTCAGCTTCTCTCTGGGAAGTCATTCCCATAAGTATTCAATATTCAAAAACGCTTGGTTCATATTTTCCACTTGGTAACTCCCCTAACCTCTCAGAACCATGGAAAACCTTCTCAATTAATTTGTTTAGATATGCCATATCAATTTTCTAACTTCCCATTTAGTACTATCTATTCAGTGAAGTACTTCAAATATGAAAATATAGAGAAATATATAATACACACATCAACATACAGCTCAGAAATTAGTGCCACATGACTAATGGTTTTTCAACTACATTCCCAGTCATGCCCTACCCTTTTCTGTTACTTTAAATTTGTTCCCAGAAATCACATCATTTCATTTGTGTATTCTTATCGCTCTCTAAAAGACTAGGATTGTTTAAAAAAAAAACACAAAAAAAAACATAACCATAATATTACTTTCAGATTCAGGTTTCTTATATGAAACTTTGGCATCAGGGGAGCTACCCCAACCATTGGATGGTGCTGTTGGAGGATTAAAAGAACTTGCAGAACCCTAGATCCCCAAAGCTTTCTGCAATAACCCACTGAGCTTCATTTACGATTTTTATCTTGTTCCCTCCAGATCTGTTAAACTCTTAACCTCCCACTGGACAGAGCTTTTTTTGGTAGGAGACTAACAATTCCATCCTGTTCAAGTCACTAGGCCAGATCTCAGGTTTCCAGGGAATTAAATGCATAATTCTAAGAGCTAAGGAAAAAACTAATACACAGAGAATGGCAGTGATTTGGCAATTAATATCTCAGGATATATTTGGGAATGAGTTTTGAAGTGGCTCACCTAAGGAAATTTGAACATATTTTAGATGAGAATAAATTTTTTGATGGCAAGTGCTCCAAGTAGAGAAGCTTGATTTGATATATCAGTTCAAATGATTTGGAGTTTCACAATTTCCTGGTTTGTTATGAAAAAAAGAAATAAATAAGGGCATCCATCATTGCATCACGTGAAAGGAGATTGTCATCCAGAAATCAACTGGTATAAAATAGAGGCAGGAATTCAAGGACTTCAGGGCATTGGACTTCTGAGTCATGGCATGCGTCTCCTGATTGTACCCCCTGAGAGAAACCAAAGGAAGTTTCTCTTGCCAAAAACTTAAGAAAATACATTGCTATTTGGTAAAGGAATCACATTCTTTTTTTCTAATAGAAATACAAATAGGAGACAATGCTTATTTTGCTTAGCATAAGGCTCTCCAGTTCAATCCATGCTGTTGCAAATGGTAAGAATTCCTTCTTTTTTTACTGCAGCGTAGTATTCCATTGTGTAGATGTACCACAGTTTTTTAATCCACTCATCTGATGGGCACTTAGGCTGTTTGCAAATCTTCGCTATTGTAAATTGTGCTGCTATGAACATAGGGGTGCATATATCCTTTCTGATTGGTGTTTCTAGTTTCTTGGGATATATTTGTAGAAGTGGGGTCACTGGGTCAAATTATGCTAAGCAAAATAAGTCAGTCAGAGAAAGATAAATATCAAATGATCTCACTCATTTATGGAATATAATGAACAACATAAACTGATGAACAAAAACAGATCCAGAGACAGAGAAGCATCGATCAGACCATCAAACCTCAGAGGGAAAGTAGGGGAGGGTGGGGGTAAGGGGGAGAAATCAACCAAAGGACTTGTATGCATGCATATAAGCCTAATCAATGGACACAGACACCAGTGGGGTGAGGGCATGAGTGGGCGGGTGGGGAGGGAATGGGGCAATAAGGACACATATGTAATACCTTAATCAATAAAGAAAATTTAAAAAAAAATAGGAGACAATGCTATTTTTAAAAAGTTCTCTGGTCTTGAAGAGGATAGGAACCTTCTGAGTAGTCTACTACATGTCCTGGAAATTGTGAGGTTTGCCCTCTGGCTGGTGGGAATAGGGACTAAACTGGGAGCAATTACTTCAAATCCTTTTGGCTGTTTCTCTCCCCAGCCTTAGGGCGTTTGTCACCAACTTATATTGCACAGTACTCTTTGAACACTCAGCAGGGACCCTCCACAGGCCTGTGTAGCTCTCTCTCCTTTTGTCCTTTGCCCCGTGGACTCTAGCTTCCTTGGTCTCCTCTGATTGGGTTCTTCCTCCCTGTATTATGGCCTTGAGACGCTCTTAAAGCAATAAGCTAGGACCCTGGAAGGACTCTCCTCATGTGTTCCCCATTTCTAACACATCTAATTTCTTCATTGCCTGATGCTCAGTGTCTTAAAACCTGTTTCATTTATCTTGTCACTTTTTTGGTTGTTTCAGGTAAATTGATGCCTGCTATTTCATCTCAGAAGCAGAGGTTTTCACGGTTTATTGAAAAGTATGTCAATTCCCAAATAAATGGGATTTTTCAGACATTTTTGTGTTATTGGCTTCTAGTTTAATTACATATTGATCTCTGAACATTTTTTATTATTTCATTTATTTTAAATTGTTATGGCTGGTTTTATGGCCCAGAAAATGGAATATGATCTATCTCGGTGAATAATGGAGATCCAAAGTAATTGTTTTAGTTATTACTCATGAAACAATTATGAATTTTCCAGTCATGTCTGTAACTCATAAGAATTAGGCGTATATGCATTTTAATGATGTTCTCTTTCATCATAAACATCCCATGCTAGTTAACAAAGGCAGATTGTGTGTTAAATAAACATAAAGGTAAAAATTAAGCCAGGAATTCAGAACTTTCTTCTTTTTTCTTCCAGTGGCTCACTCAATTTTATCATCTAAGAGATAAAAATATTTTCCAGTGAAAGTATTTATGAAAGCAAATGATGTGACAGCATTTTTTAATGCTAAAAATCTCCATTTAAATATTTCAAGTATCCTTCTTTGTAGTCTGAATTAATGTAATGTCTCTGACCAAAAGCTGTTCAATCTCAGGAGTATTAAGTAGATTATGACTCTATGTATTCTCATTTGTAAAATATGATTAATTGCAAAATGTCTGTTTCATGACATAAGCATGAGGATGACAAAAGTGATAAAAGTTTGCCTTACAAACACATATCAGGTCCTATATAAGAGCTACATTAAAAAACTGATTTGGTACTGACAAAACTCTATGGTACTAAAACTACTGTCCTATTTTCAGATACAAAGGGAAGAAATCAAGATTGAGTAACTTGCAAAAGATCACTCTGCTAACAATTTAACCTAACCCAACTATGAATGCAGCTGTCTGTCTCAAGGGTCTGTGCTTTACATTACTGTACTTTTTCATGAGCTCTGAGTTAGAGTTCTATAATGTGCTTTCTCAAAATTGAAAACAGTATTTTGTGGGTGCTTACATTATATTTTGGATAGGAAAAATAAGGAGAAATATCTTAGATTTTGAGAAAGACCAGGTGATGATAATGTCATAGCAACAGTTAAATTAGAATTACTAATGATGGTTCACTAGTAATAATAAATCATGTATATTTTCTTATTAGTTTGATTCATAAATAGAATTCTTCTCATATTGAAATATACTGACTCAGCTAGCAGCATATTTGAAATCACCCTAAATATCCTTTATTAAAAAATAGGGCAATTACAATAGTAAGCAAACAAAAAAAATTACAAGCACACCTCTATCTCTCTATATAAAAGCCTAATATGTAAATTCCCCCTCAAGAATTCCACCAGGAAACCAGGAGTTCAGTTGCTCACTATGATGTGTGCTGAACACCAGGGGGCGGCACGGAATGAAGGAAGGCCCTAGCCGATAGTCGGAAGGCCCCGATTGGCCCTGATCGCTGGCCAGACCTAGGGACCCTACCTGTGCACGAATTTCCTGCACCAGGCCTCTAGTAACATCATAAAGTGATAATGTATCATAAAAACAGCTGGAAAGTTAAAGCACCAATATCAAAAGAGAAGAAAATAGTCTGGTGGTAGATTTTAATTCAACTCTATATATAATCATTTTAATGCAGATTGTTCAAGCATACCAATTATAATATATAGATCATCAAGTCAGATATAAAAGCAAGATCTAACTGCATGCTGCCTGTGAGAACTCACTTGAAAATAAGGATTTAGATATATTTGAAGAAAAGAAATGGATAAAGAAATACCATACACATATTAACCAAAAGAAAAAAGGGAGCAGATACATTATTTTGGACAAAATAGACAAGTAGACCTCAAAACATTCTTATGTGAGATAAATAAATTTCTGACCTATCTCATAATCATTCTGCCTGGAGAAATTTTCTTAACCTAACAGGATATTTATAAATTATCTATAGGTAACATCACACTTGATAGGAAAATGAATGCTTTCCTACTAAGATGTGAGACAAAGCAAAGGTGTTGTCTCTCATATCTCCTATTCAAAATTTTATTGGAAATCCTAGGTAATGCAATAACGCAAGAAAAGTAAATAGTAGATACACAGATTGAAAATGCAGAAATAAAACTGTCTTTATTCACAGATTACATATTTTTGTATGCACTAAATCCAACAGAATATATAAAAAATAAAAAATCCTGGAATTAACAAGTGAGTTTAGCAGGGTCCCAGGATATGAAGTAAATATTAAAAAGTTATTTTTGTATTCCTATATATCAGCAATGAACAATTGAAATCTAAAATTTAAAAATCAATACCATTTATAATAACACAAAAATAAAGTAGTAATTATGAATTTAACAAATTATGTGCACAATCTATATGTATGAAACTATAATATACTGATGAAAGGAGTCAAAGAAGATATAAATAAATGGATATAGTTGATTGTGGATTGAAAGACTATATGTTATTGATATCTATTTCCCCAAATTTGGTCTATAAAATGAAAGCAATCTCAAACAAAAAGCAAGCAATATTTTTTGTAGATATTGATATGGTGGTTATAAAACACATTAAAAAGGAAAAAAAAATGAACAGTCAAAATAATTCTGAACTCGTATGAACTGATTCCAGCATTCAAGGAGAACTTACATTTCCTGATTTAAGCACTTATTATAAAGCTGCACTAATTAAGACAGTGTGGTAATCAGAAAATTGGAGTAAATAAATACATATATCAGTAGATCAGAATAGAGAGATTAGAAATAGACTCACAAATACAGTCTACTGATTTTTGACAAAGTTGTAAATGAAATTTTGTGGCTACAGGATAGTTTTCCAAGTTGTTCTTTAGCAGACATCCATATGCAAAACAGAATAAAACCTTGACACATGCCTCACATCATATGCAAAAAATTAACTCAAAATGTATTATAAGTCTAAAAATAAAATTTAAAACTACCAGATGTCTAAAAGAAAATATAGAAGAGAATTCTGTGACCCTGGGTTTGGCATTTAGTTTTTAGATACAGGACCAATGTATGATTCATTTTAAATTAGAAATCAGTGGCATATTGTAAGAAATTGGGAGAAGGATAACTATAAGATCGTTTCTTAAATCCTGAGGGAGTAACACTATCAATGTCAAAACCTGACAATTTATGGTGTGATATTGAAGAAACAAGGAGGAAACGACTGATGAAAATGACAACAAAATTCCACATCAACAGCCAGAAGAAAACAAAGGATTTTGTTTCACATACTCTGTGAAACAGAAAAGGCAGAGCTAAATTCACTAGGACTTTCAGCCTTGCTGGCATGGCTCAGTGGTTGAGCATTGACCTATGAACCAGGAAGTCAAGGTTTGATTCCTGGTCAGGGCATATGCATGGGTTGCAGGCTGCATCCCCAGTGTGGGGTGTGCAGGAAGCAGCCAATTAATGATTCTCTCTCATCATTGATGTTTCTATCTCTCTCTCTCCCTCTCCCTTCCTCTCTGAAATCAATAAAAATATATCTTAAAAATTCAGTATGACTTTCAATAAAATATGGTTATGATAAGGAAGCAAGCAAGCAAGAAAAACCTTTAGCCTGCCAAAAAAATTTGCTGGTAAAGTTATCTTCAGCTATAGGACAATTCACATTATAAGTGAGTTTCTCATCTTCTGATTTATAAAGACCACAAAATTATACTGACAGTAGAAATTATAACACTTTTACAAAGCTTTTTTAAAGTTGATTTCCTGTTCAATCTTTTTAATATAATGCCTCCTATAGAAGTTTAACTTAGTAGAAAATAGAAGCCATCAGATGAATTTCCTCTTATTGCTCAGGGAATTTATTGCCCTCATCACAGCAAATGGAATGCTTCCTCAAAGACACATCTGCTGGTGTGTTTTTTTAAACAATATTTTTATCTTCATCTAATTCCTGGTGACATTGTACCTAATCCTAAGAATTCTGATTGTACACTGGACATGTTACTTGCATAAATACTAATAAGAGCAAACAATATTAATTCCTGTGACTGAAAATTAAAAAGAAAAAATGTGGAATATTTTCCTATATTTATTGCTAGTATTTCCACTGACAGACTTTTAATATTTTTTTATGTTATTACTATAGCAGAATGTTTAATTTTCTGTTGCCCTTGGGTTTAATTTACTTAATTCTGAAGCTTTGGTTGGAAATTGGCTTTGATTCAGAAGGTGAAAGAATTTCTGCTTTGATGCTGATTACCACCAGTACACGCAAAAGAAAATTCTTTGCATATGACATTAAATGCAGGCATGGTGCTGAATGATCTTTAGTGCTCCTAAGCACAAGAAGGTTGTGATGTGTCTAATGAAGAAAATATAAAAATGTCATGTAAACTTCACTCAGGCATGACTTATAGTGCTGCTGGCCATAAGTTCAATGTCAATGAATTGGCAATATGTATTAAATAAGGTATCCATAAACAGAAACACCTAAACAAGTCTCTGTATTGATCAGGTGACAAAAATGCTGTCACTAGAGGTCCACAAAGACCTATCCTTCTGTTTTCCTTAGGAGCAATGGTCCGTAACTCACTAATTAAATGTTCATGACAACTTTACGGATCATAATTACCTTAGATAATAAGAATTGACTTTACGTAAGGTTACAATTCAGATGAGTGCTATGTAAGAGAGGCTTCGGGGATTAGGTAAGTGTATTTTACTGTAGTAAGTGGAGAGGGCAGATAGTGTTGGGTGGATGGCCAGAGAAAACATTCCTGGGGATATGGTGTGGTGCTGAAAATTAAATTTCACTGTGGCTCAGTTGCTGGAATGTCATCCCAGGCACCGAGAGGTCACTGGTTTGATCCCCAGTCAGGACACATGCCCTGGTTGCTGGCTCAGTCCCTGGTAGGGGGCGTGCCGGAGGCAGCCAATGGAGGTTTCTCATCAGTGTTTCTCTCTTTCTCTCCCACTCCCTCCCCGCCCCCCTCTCTCTGGAATCCATAAAAACATTTAAAAAATAAAAAAACTTTAAAAGAAAAATAGATTTCCACAGGTTAAATGAGAGTCTTTTGGTGAGAGAACATGGTTTATTCTTAGATCTGAAAGAAGCCAGCATGGTTGGAGCTCAGTACTGACCCATATTTGTCACATAAGTTCTAGACATTGCAGAACCTTATGGATCCTAACTCTAAACACTAGGACATCCTAGTGTTGCAGATAGTATCAATGATGCAGTCACTTTTTATTTTATTATTATTATTTTTAATATATTTTTATTTATTTCAGAGAAGAAGGGAGAGGGAGAGAGAGTTGGAAACATCAATGATGAGAGAGAATCATTGATCAGCTGTCTCCTGCACACCCTACACTGGGGATTGAGCCCACAACGCGGGCATGTGCCCTGACCAAGAATTGAACCGTGACCTCCTGGTTCACAGGCCACTGAACCATGCTGGCCAGGCAATTTTTATTTTTTTGGGGAAAAAAAAAGTTATCCAGCAAAGAATACCTCAGAAATACCAGATTAGACTATACTGGTGGCAGAAGAGGAGATTGCACCTATATTTAAGGCCATCGAAGGTAATTAGTAATTAAAAGATATTTTTCTGAAATTACCTGGAAAGATCTAGGTGGTGCATTTTGCCTAGCCTTGTACAAAAGCACAAAGTAAGGCCAGCAGGTAATTTAACAGTGTGACTATATGGAGACAAAATGTCAGGCTGTTCTGACCACATCAAAGAGAAGGGGGAAATAAAAAAATCTAAGTGGCTTTTCATGGTATAATCCTGTTTAGCGAAGAATTCACTTTATCTTCAAAAAGTAAGAGCCCATGTTTCTTTTTCCAGGAGAGGAATGAGGAGCAATGCACGGGAAAAATGAGCCATCCTGGCTGCACGGCATACAACATTAGTTCCTTCATGGACAGGCCATGATAAAATGCAAGCTGTATTTTAATTTAAAAAGTTGTAAAATTTTGTTTTATTTTCCTAATCTCTGGAGCTAGCAGTGGTTGTTTGCTAAATCCTCTGTTTTGAGATATTACATCCATAATACTTGCTTTATGATGTATTTTTTTTTTTAAGGAAAGCAAGTATCTTCTTCAACGCTGCTTTTCCTAAAATTTTTATTTATATATTATGCCTTGGAAATAAATGTTTCCATGAATCAGAAAAAGTGAATTTTGACTCAGAGACTGAACATCTGAGAGTGAATTCTGAGAACTACTAAATTTTTGAGTCACAAAATGCACAAACAGGACAAGTCTGGGTGGCCACTCATTATAAGCAGCACTTGGAAAATTCAACACGAATTTTACATTTCTACTTTCAGAAATACCTGAGCTTTAAATTTCATGTTTCAGCCCTGCCTGTGACAGGACAAGGAGGCTGTTTTTTGGTCCTGGTGTGATGGGCTGTGATTTTTTCAGAAAAGAGGCAGTCATTTGCATACAACTCTCTGCCAAGTACTCTTGCCTTCCTTTGAGATAAAGAACATTTCAAATATTGTGCGATGAACTGTTATCAGCTATTGTGTGTGAGTCAGTCCCTCTGAAAGAAGAGAAAACAAGGACACTGGAAGTTTGTCTGAAACAATTCATAGGTTTGACATGAATAGGGAATTCAAATATCAATCCCAAAGTGGCAAGCAGGCATATTTAGTCTTTGTCAAGTACAAAAGTAAGTGATTCCTAGGGGGGAAAACAGTAATTAAAAAAAAAAAAAAAAAAAAAAAAAGAAAGAATGATGGCAGGAGAAAAGAGAGGAGAATATTATTTTCTCTAAGGTTACGTAGGACACTGTTGGCTTTGAGCTCCCCTCCCACTGCCAGAATCTTGAATACCAACATTGTTAAAAGCCTAAAATTCAGTTTGAGAGAAACACTCAAATAAAGTCAAGAAGCATTATATTCTATATCCAGTTGTTTGTTTTCCTCCATTTCTTTCATTTGTGATCTGTTTCTTTGTCGCCGCATTTTCATTGCTTCCCTGAGTTGGTAGAGTAGCTTTGTGTGCTAGGTTTCCTATATGGCCCAGTGGGTTGGCCTCCCCAGTTAACCTGAGGTGGACACTCTTGGTGCACCCCTTTGTGGACTGTGTGTACAGCCTTGTTGTAGTTAAGTCTTGATTGTTGTTGGTATCACTGGGAGGAATTGACCTCCAGGCCAGTTGGCTGTAAGGATCAGCTGTGTCTACGCTGGGAGAAGTTCGGTGCTGGAGACAGCCTTATAGGATTAGACTTGCCAAAATGCAAAAGCTTCTGTGCTCAGCTTGGATGGGGTGGAGTCTCAGGGCGGAGCAGACAGTCTTGGCTTCCCGTCAGCCATGCCCTTGCATGCATGCACCTCCAGACCTCTGCCTTCCCCGGCTCCTGAGCCTCCGCCCAAGAGTCCAGATTCCACCCGATAAGAGCGTGGGTCTCCAGGGGCTCGCCTGGAACTGGGGTCAGTGCAGTCAGAACTGGGGTTCAGTGCAGTCAGGAGCTTCCGACTCCATTCTGCTAGGGAAAGCCTGTGGCAACCTCCACGGTCTTTGTGCACACTGGCACGCGCACCTCCAGACCCCTGCCCGCCGGGGCTCCCCCAGGTCTCCCCCGGGTCTCCGAGTCTCCAGGTGCCTTTCTCTCTACCTGACATCCAGACTCCCCCTGTATGAGCCTGGATCCACGGAGTTTCGCCTGGAACTGGGGTTCAGTGCAGTTGGAACTGGGGTTCAGTGCAGTCAGGGGCTTCCTTCCCCCTTCCGCGAGAGAAAGTCAGCCAGGCTCTCAGCCACCCTT